>NC_092712.1:59894119-60529779 GCF_047496885.1 Scyliorhinus torazame | reverse complement strand
ACTCCAGTCTTGATAAACGCGGATCACCGCGTTCTTCCATTTACTGCTCCGAGTTTTCTTTGCCCATCTAAGGACCATTTCTCTATCCGTTAAAACGGAGGAATCTCACCACTATGGCTCTGGGAATTTCTCCTGCTCTCGGTCCTCGCGCCATCACTCGGTATGCTCCCTCCACCTCCAACGGACCCGCCGGGGCCTCCGCTTCCATTAACGAGTGCAGCATCGTGCTCACATATTGCCCCGACGTCCGCTCCCTCCACACCTTCAGGAAGACCAAGAATCCTCAGGTTGTTCCTCCTGGCGTTGTTCTCCAGTGCCTCCAACCTTTCCACACATAGTTTCTGATGTGCCTCATGCGTCTCCGTCTTCACCACCAGGCCCTGTATGTCGTCCTCATTCTCGGCTGCCTTTGCCTTCACGACCCGAAGCTCCCGCTCCTGGGTCTTTTGTTCCTCCTTTAGCCCTTCGATCGCCTGTAGTATCGGGGCCAACAGCTCTTTCTTCATTTCCTTTTTGAGCTCTTCCACACAGCATTTCAAGAACTCTTGTTGTTCAGGGCCCCATGTTAAACTGCCACCTTCCGACGCCATCTTGGTTTTTGCTTGCCTTCCTTGCCGCGGTTCTAAAGGATCCACTGCAATCCGGCCACTTTCTCCTCCTTTTTTCATCCATATCCAGGGGGGATTCCCTTCTGGTTTACCGCACAGTGTTTTTAGCCGTCAAAATTGCCGTTGGGGCTCCTATCAAGAGCCCAAAAGTCCGTTTCACCGGGAGCTGCCGAAACGTGCGACTCAGCTGGTCATCGCCGCACCCGGAAGTCCTCGCTCCTCAATGTTGACGCTAAGTTGCTGGCGAAGGTGCTGGCATACGAGAACTGAGGACTGTGTCCCGGGGGTGATTCATGAGGACCAGACGGGACCCGTGAAGGGTAGGCAGCTAAATACTAATGTGCAGAGGCTCCTCAATGTGATTATGATGCCCTCGGTGGAGGTGGAAGCGGAGGTAGTGGCAGCTATGGACGCAGAGAAGGCCTTTGATCGGGTGGAGTGGGAGTATCTTTGGGAAGTGTTGCGGGGGTTTGGGTTCAGGGAGGGTATCCTCAGTTGGGTCATGCTGCTATATAGAGCCCCCTGTGGCGAGTGTGGCCATGAACCGGCGGAGTTCGGAGTACTTTCGGCTGTACCTGTGGACAAGGCAGGGGTGTCCCTTATCCCCCTTGTTGTTGGCACTGGCAATTGAGCCGCTGGACATGGCACTGAAGGAGTCCAGGAAATGGAGGGGATTGTTTCGGGGGGGGGGGGGAACGTCCTCAATTCTCGTAGCCAGCACCTTCGCCAGCAACTTAGCGTCAATATTGAGGAGCGAGCTCGGTCTATACGACCCACATTGCAATGGATCCTTGTCCCGCTTCAAAATCAAAGAAATCAGCGCCCTGGACATTGTCGGGGACAAGCTCCCCTCCTCCCTCGCCTTATTAAAAGTCCTCACTAGCAACGGGCCCAGCAGGTCCACGTATGGGGGGGGGGGGGGGGGGGGGAGAGGGGAGAGGAACACCGGGTGTCGTTGTATGCCGATGACCTGTTGATGTATGTTGCGGATCCAGTGGAGGGGATGGCGGAGGTCATGCGGATCCTAAGGGAGTTTGGGGACTTTTCGGGGTATAAACTCAACGTAGGGAAGAGTGAGCTCTTTGTGGTGCATTCAGGGGACCAGGGAAAGGGGATAGATGAGCTACCGCTGAAGAGGGCGGAAGAGGAGCTTTCGGTACTTGGGGATCCAAGTAGCTAGGAGTTGGGGGGCCTTGCACAAGCTCAATTTGACGCGGTTGGTGGAGCAGATGGAGGAGGATTTTAAAAGATGGGATATGCTGCCACTCTCACTAGCGGGGTAGGGTGCAGTCGATCAAAATGACGGTCCTTCCGAGGTTTCTCTTTGTGTTCCAGTGCCTTCCCATTTTGAGCCCCAAGGCCTTTTTCAAACGGGTAAGCAGGAGCATCATGGGATTCGTGTGGACGAATAAGACCCCGAGGGTGAAAAGGGTGTTTCTGGAGCTTAGCAAGGGACAGGGGGGGGGTGCTGCGCTGCTGAATTTATGTGGCTATTATTGGGCAGCCAATGTGGCAATGATTCGTAAGTGGGTAATGGAGGGAGAGGGGGCGGCGTTCTGTGTGGGCACGAGCCTGAGGGCGCTGGTGACGGCACCGCTGCCGCTCTCACCGACAAGGTCCATCATGAGTCGGCGTGGTGGCGGCGACGCTGAAGATCTGGGGGCAGTGGAGGCGACACAGGGGCGAGGTGGGAGCCTCGGTTCATCCCGGGAAGGATGGATGGGGGGTTCCCGGAGCTGGCATCGGGCAGGGATTAGAAGAATGGGGGACCTGTTCATCGATGGGACGTTTGCGAGTCTAGGGGCGCTGGCGGAGAAGTTTGGACTACCCCCGGGAAATGCTTTCGGGCGTTTGTGAGGCGGCAGGTGAGGGAATTCCCGCTGCTTCCGGCACGTAGGATTCAGGACAGGGTGATTTTGGGTGTATGGGTTGGAGAAGGCAAGGTTTCGGCGATTTACCAGGAGCTGCAGGAAGAGGACTCGGATTTGGTGGAGGAGTTAAAGGGCAAGTGGGAGGAGGAGCTTGGGGAGGAGATAGATGAGGGTCTGTGGGCTGATGCCCTGAGTAGGGTTAATTCTTCCTCCTCTTGCGGTAGGCTCAGCCTAATACAGTTTAAAGTTACTCACAGAGCGCATATGACAGGGGCAAGGTTGAGTAGGTTCTTTGGGGTGGAGGACAGATGTGGGAGGTGCTCGGGGAGCCCAGCAAATCATGTCCATATGTTCTGGTCGCGACCACCGCTGATGGGTTTTGGAGGGGTTTTGCGAGGACTATTTCCAAGATGGTGAACGCCCGGGTCAAGCCAAGCTGGGGATTAGCATAATTTGGGGTATCGACGAGCCGGGTGTGCAGGAGGCGAAAGAGGCCGGTATTCTGGCCTTTGCATCCCTGGTAGCCCGGCGGAGGATTTTGTTACTGTGGAAAGATGCGAAGCCCCCTAGTGTGGAAGCTTGGATCAATGACATGGCAGGGTTCATCAAGCTGGAGAGGATAAAGTTTGCCTTGCGAGTGTCTGTGCAGGGGTTCTTCAGGCGGTAGCAACCGTTCCTAGACTATTTCGCGCAGCGTTAGGAGGAGGTCATCAGCAGCAGCAGCCCAGGGTGGGGGGGTTCTTTTGGGGTGGCGTTTGGGTTAAGGTGGGGGGGGGTTTCCCTATTTGTGTTTTTTACTGTTATATGGGGGGTTATTGTATCTGGGGGAAATCCAATGTATAATTTCTGCTTGTTGTGTTCTTGTTTCATTTTTCTTGTTTGGGGGGGGGGGGCGGGGGTTTGTTGAAAATTTGTTGTAAAATTTGAATAAATATATTTTCAAAGAAAAAAAGGATGCTGCAAAGATTTCTGTTAAAGCCCCAGCTATTTCATCCCTTGCTTCCCTCAGTAACCTGGGATAGATCCCATCTGGACCTGGGGACTTGTCCACCTTAATGCCTTTTAGAAATACCCAAAACTTCCCCCTTCCTTATGCCGACTTGACCTAGAGTATTTAAACATCCATTCCTAACCTCAACATCTGTCATGTCCCTCTCCTTGGTGAATACCGATGCAAAGTACTCATTAAGAATCTCACCCATTTCCTCTGACTCCACTCCACGCATAAATTCCCTCTTTTGTCTTTGAGTGGGCCAATCCTTTCCTAGTTACCCTCTTGTTCCTTATATATTAATAAAAGACTTTGGGATTTTCCTTAACCCTGTTAGCCAAAGATATTTCATGACCCCTTTTAGCCCTCTTTATTGCGCGTTTGAGATTTGTCCTACTTTCCCGATATTCCTCCAAAGCTTCATCAGTTTTAAGTCGCCTAGATCTTATGTATGCTTCCCTTTTCTTCTTAGCTAATCTCAGAATTCCCCCCGTCATCCATGGTTCCCTAATCTTGCCATTTCTATCCCTCATTTTCATAGGGACATGTCTGTCGCACATTTCAAATGTGGATTTACCCTTAAACAGCTGCTCCCAATCCACATTCCCTGGTTCCTGCCGAATTTTGTTATACTTGCCTTTCCCCAATTTAGCACTCTTCCTTTAGGACCACTCTCGTCTTTGTCCATGAGTATTCTAAAACTTATGGAATTGTGATCGCTATTCCCAAAGTAATCACCGACTGAAACTTCAACCACCTGGCCGGGATCATTCCCCAATGCCAGGTCCAGTATGGCCCCTTCCCGAGTTGGACTATTTACATACTGCTCTAAAAAACTCTCCTGGATACTCTTTACAAATTCTGCTCCATCTACGCCTCCAACACTACATGAGTCCCATTCAATGTTGGGGAAGTTAAAATCTCCCATCACGACCACCCTATTGCTCCTACATTTTTCTATAATCGGTCTACATATTTGTACCTCTACTTCACGCTCGCTTTTGAGAGGCCTGTAGTAAAGTCCCAACAATGTTACTGCACCCTTCCTATTTCTTAACTCTACCCATATTGCCTCAGTGCTCGAATCCTCCATAGTGCCCTCCTTAATTACAGCTGCGATATCATCTCTGACCAGTAATGCAACTCCTCCACCCCTTTTACCTCCCTCTCTATCCCTCCTGAAGCATCTATACCCTGGGATATTTAGTTGCCAATCTTGCTCTTCCCTCAACCAAGTATCAGTAATACCAATAACATCATATTCCCAGGTACTAATCCAAGCCCTAAGTTCATCTGCCTTACCTGCTACACTTCTCGCATTAAAACAAATGCACCTCAGACCACCTGTCTCTTTGTG
This sequence comes from Scyliorhinus torazame, assembly GCF_047496885.1. Taxonomy (NCBI): domain Eukaryota; kingdom Metazoa; phylum Chordata; class Chondrichthyes; order Carcharhiniformes; family Scyliorhinidae; genus Scyliorhinus; species Scyliorhinus torazame. The sequence continues at coordinate 60,524,952 of NC_092712.1, read as the reverse complement.
TTCAACATCTCTTCCCTGATCAACTCTTCCCCTTAGTCACAATAAGTTTATTATCTAGTACCTTACTGGCTTTAGTTGCTGCCTCTTTACTGACCTCTAACTTCCTAATCTGGTTCCCATCCCCCTGCCACATTAGTTTAAAACCGCCCCAACAGTGTTAGCAAAAGCACCCCCTAGGACATTGGTTCCAGTCCTTACCAGGTGTAGACCATCCGATTTGTAATGGTCCCACCACCCCAGAACCGGTTTCAATGTCCCAAAAATCTGAACCCCTCCTTCCTGCACCATTTCTCAAGCCACGTATTCATTCTGACTGTTCTTGAATTTCTACTCTGACTGTCTCGTGGCACTGGTAGCAATCCTGAGATTACTACCTTTGAGGTCCTACTTTTTAAACTTATCTCCTAACTCCCGAAATTCTGATTGTAGGACCTCATCTCGTTTTTTACCTATATCGTTGGTGCCTATATGTACCACGACAATTGGCTGTTCTCCCTCCCCCTTCAGTATGTCCTGCAGCTGATCTGAGACATCCCTGACCCGTGCACCCGGGAGACAACATACCATTCGGGAGTCTCGTTTTCGACCACAGAAACGCCTGTCTACTTCCCTTATGATTGAATCCCCTATGACTATAGCCCTGCCAGTCTTTTTCCCGCCCTTCTGTGCAGCAGAGCCAGCCACAGTGTTATACACATAGATTACTGTAGCTGTTGTGTGTTTTTTCATGTTTGTAATTGATATCAAATTCTTGATAAGCGTTTTATATATGTTAACTACATTCTTATCATGAACTTTGTTTTGATAAAAGCACCTCGGAAGTCTGATGAATCACGTCTGAAGTAAAAGCTCTTGTGCTCATCTCAGCCAAATTCAACATAAAAGTTATAGGTCAGGTAAGCTTCATAAGTTCCCATAACAATTGGGGAAAAAGATAATTGGTTATTTTACTTTTTTTTTAAAACGAGAAAAAAAAGAGGATGGCGAAGGAGTTGGGAGGGTTTATGAAAAGGATGGGAATGGTGGATCCGTGGAGGTTTAGGAACCCAGCGGAGGGAGTACTCCTTCTTCTCGCATGTGTACAAGGCACACTCCAGAATTGACTTTTTGTAGTAAGCGGAGTGGTGTTGGTGGGGGCAGAGTACGCAGGAATCATGATCTCAGATCATGCGCCACAACGGTTGGAGGTTAGACTTTGCTTGAGGCAGGAACAGAAGCCGGGATGGAGGTTGGATTCGGGGTTATGTGAGAAGGTGCGGTCGGTGATCAGATATTATGTGGAGATAAATTATAATGGGGAGGTGCCGGCGGCCATGTTCTGGGAGGCGTTGAAGGTGGTAGTTCGGGGAAGAGATTATCTTGGTCAAGGCGCACAGGGATTGGAGGAGGAGGAGTATGGATGGTTGTTGGACAAGGTAGTCAGGAGGTATTCAAGAGCTCCCACCAAGGAGGGGTTGGCAGAGAAAAAATGGTTATGGGGCAGTTTGAAAGATTGATGACGGAAAGGCAGAGGGGCAGCTACAGAGGGTGAGGGGTGGTGATGGAGGAGGAGTGTCTAGTGGGTCCAGCTTTAGGGCCATGGTGACACCGTCGCTTCCACTGGTGCCAGGGAGGTACACGGTGAGCCCAGTGGTATAGTCCACGAGTAGGGTGTGGAACCAGTTGAAGAAACACTTTACGATGGAAGGGATGGCGGTGCTGACACCATTGCGTGGGAACCACGGGTTTAAGCCAGGGGAAACGGACGGCATGTATAGGAAGTGGAGGTGTTGGTGAGCACGAGGGCGAGGGATTTGTACCTGGAGGAGAGGTTTACGGTTCTGGAAGAGCTGCGCAGGAGAGGGTGGAGCTGCGGGAGAAAGAAGAGATAGGATGGGGAGTGTGGAGCAAGGCGATGCGAGGGCAAATTCAATCTTCTCGGTCATGTTTCAATTGAGGGCATCAGCAGAGGACTTTGAGACACGGTGAGGGCTGTTTATGACAATGTTTGAGGAATTGTTTTCGTGGGGGGGGTGAAAAGGGGAAAAATTTGGACAATCTGTGAACTGTAGGGGTGTTGATAATGTTTTTGATTCATGTTTTTGGACTTTTGAATATGTTTAGAATAAAATACATTGGAAAAAAACTATGACACCAAGATTGCAAACCGACTGATTAAGCCTCAACCAGTTGCCAAGGAGCGAGATGGAGTTGATGGCTGGGAAATGGAGATTGTGCAAGCGAACAAAGACAATGGCTTTGGTTTTCCCAATATTTATTTGGAGGAAACCTTTGCTCATCCAGTACTGGATGCCAGACAAGCAGTGTTACAAATCAAAAAGTAGAGGTCGAGATAGGTGGTGGTGAGGTAAAACTGGATGTCATCCACAAACACATGAAGCCTGACCTTAGAAGATGTTGCAGTTTCCACCTTCTTTGTCAAATTACTTAATTGGTTATCTCTGATTTAGGAGGAATATTTTTGTAACCAACGGTGCATTCATTTATATGTAGGGTGGATTTCCTACTGATCTTTCACTATATCCTTTCCAATCACATTCATATACAACGCCTCACAAAATATCTTCTTCCCTGGAAGCCTTGCTAGTTGACACTGCAAATTGTTCCTGCTCAGGCACAGTCCTCCTATCAAAACCATGATCACCACTCAAAATAGTGCTTTTATCAAATGTAACTGCTATCCCATCTCGAACCTCCCCTTTATCCAAAAGGTTCTTCCAGATGCAATTCATCTGCAGCTGCCTGCTTAAATCTCTCCAATCAGGCTTCCACCCTCCCCCCTGCATCGTAAAAGCCTTATCTAAAGTCACAACAACATTCTCTGTGATACATTATTTGTCCTCAATAACTCTGCAGTCTTGAATGAGGTTGACCACACATTCTTGCCTCAAACACTTGCCACCAATTACATCCTTCCCTCTGGGTAATCTGTTCATTAGCTCACCTGAAACTCAGCTCTGTACCCTACCTTTTCGCAAGATCCGCTCGCTCATCATGTTGGTCCTCAGTTATTTAGAGTGGGGTCCCATCTCAACGTCAAACTGAAGATCCTCATTCTAATGTTTAATTCTCTTCCCAGTCACTCACCCCATCTCTGTACTTGCCTCCCATCAAATTCTCCATTCTTGAAACTCTAAATCACGTGTCCGCCATTTCATTGCACAAAGTCTTCAATTACCATGCTACTGATTTCTCTGTGAACATCCTTTCAACTCTTCACCTTCTTCTTGAAGGCCCTCCTTAAAAAAAAACCTGCCTGATCAAATTTTTGGTCAACTCTCTTAAACATGTTCTTTTGCTCAATGTCCTTTCCTCCCATCTCCTTTAATGCCGCTGTGAAATATATTTAGACATTTTTCTACATCGAAGGTGCCATAAATGCAAGTTGTTGGAACTTTGAAGATTACATGAATGCATCAACTCGTGTTTTTGTAACACATTCTCTTCAGTGCTTCATAGATCCACTTGGCTTGGCACTGCAGAGCTCTGGAGCAAGAAATGCATTTTCACTGCAGCCTGCCAAACCATTAACCATCACTAGATGGAGACGGAGTCTGTAGAACACAAACTGCCAATAAGCAGGGCTGAGCATGCTTTGGAATTCCTGTTTGCTGACAAGATTACAAAACTTTTTTAAAAATTCATCTTGCCTGTGAGGGAGTGAGAAGGGATGTTTAATCATCCAGATAGGGGAAAACAATTTACTTTTGGTACCACAAGGAAGGCCAGAATACCAATTATTTTCCTGTGCTTGAAATGATTTCCTGTCATGACAATTGACTTTCTAAATCATAAAACATAAGACCATAAGACATAGGAGCAGAATTAGGCCACTCGGCCCATTGAGTCTGCTCCGCCATTCAATCATGGCTGATATTTTCTCATCCCCATTCTCCTGCCTTCTCCCCATAACCCCTGATCCCCTTATTAATCAAGAACCTATCTATCTCTGTCTTAAAGACACTCAGTGATTTGGCCTCCAGCCTTCTGCGACAAAGAGTTCCACAGATTCACCACCCTCTGGCTGAAGAAATTCTCCTCATCTCTGTTTTAAAGGATCGTCCTTTCAGTCTGAGATGGTGTCCTCTGGTTCTAGTTTTTTCTACAAGTGGAAACATCCTCACCACTCCACTCTATCCAGGCCTTGCAGTATCCTTGCAGATCCCCCCTCATCCTTCTAAACTCCAACGAGTACAGACCCAGAGTCATCAACTGTTCCTCATACGACAAGTTCTTCATTCCAGGGATCATTCTTGTGAACCTCCTCTGGATCTTTTCCAAGGCCAGCATATCCTTCCTTAGATACGTGGCCCCAAACTGCATACAAACTCCAAATGGGGTCTGACCAGAGCCTTATACAGCCTTAGAAGTACATCCCTGGTCTTGTATTCTAGCCCTCTTGACATGAATGCTAACATTGCATTTGCTTTCTTAACTGCCGACTGAACCTGCACATTAACTTTAAGAGAATCGTGAACAAGGACTCCCAAGTCCCTTTGCGCTTCTGATTTCCGAAGCATTTCCCCATTTAGAAAATAGTCTATGCCTAAATTCCTCCTTCCAAAGTGCATAACATCACACTTTTCCACATTGTATTTCATTTGCCACTTCATTGCCCACTCTCCTAGCTTGTCCAAATCCTTCTGCAGCCCCTTTTCTTCCTCAATACTACCTGTCCCTCTACAGCTCTTTGTTTCATCTGCAAACTTAGCAACAGTACCTTCAGTTCCTTCTTCCAGATCATTATTGTATATTGCAAGAAATTTATATTATAGAAGTGTATCAATTTAACCAGTCTATCATTTTGAGTTCAGGATACAACCAATGTTAAATCAGTAATATAGCTCTATTATCTCCGATGCTAATCCTTTGTATCCACTTTGACTGTCTGGCTCAGCAAATAATACTTTTAAAATATTCATTCAAGGGTTGAGGGTATTCATTGCCCATCCCTATTTGCCCTTGAGATAATGATTATCAGCTACCTTCTTGAACCACTGTAGCCCATTTGGTGTAGGTACACCCACAGTGCTGCTAGGGAGGAGCTCCAGGATTTTGACCTAGTGAAGGAACGACAATATATGTCCAAGTCAGGATGGTGAGTGACTCGGGGTGGGCGGGGGTTCCGATGTGGTGTTCCCATGTATCTGCTGCCCCTGTCCTTCAAGATGGTGGCGGTTGTGGGTTTGGAAGGTGCTGTCTAAGGAGCGTTGATGAATTCCCATAGTGCATCTTGTAGATGGTACACACTGCTGCTAATGTGTCAGAAGTGGATATTTGTGGAAGGGGTGCCATTTATATAGGCTGTTTGTCCCAGATGGTGTCAAGATGGTGTTGGAGCTGCACTCATCCAGGCAAGTGGGGAGTGTTCCATCACACTCCTGATTTATGCCTTGTAGACTGTCAACACGCTTTGGGGAGTCAGGAAGCAAATTACTCTCCGCAGGATTCGTAGCCTCTGACCTGCCACAGTATTTATATGGTTACTTTAGTTCAGTATCTGGTCAATAGTAACCCCAGTGGGTGATTCAGTGATGGTAATGCCATTGAATGTCAACAGGCGATGGTTAGATTCTCTCTTGTTGGAGATGGTTTTTGTTCGGCATGTGTGTGATGTGAATGTTACTTGCCATTAGTCAGCCCAACCCCAGAAAGAGTTTGTCTTGTTGCATTTGGACATAAATATCAGCGAACATTCCCACTTCTGACCTTATGATGGAAGGAAAGTCATTTATGAAGCAGCTCAAGATAGTTGGGTCCAAGGCGCTCATTCTTTCAAATAATCTTTATTGTCACAAGTAGGCTTACATTTAACACTGCAATGAGGTTATTGTGAAAAGCCCCAAGTCGCCACATTCCGGCGCCTGTTCGGGCACACAGAGGGCAAATTCAGAATGTCCAAATTACCTAACAGCACATCTTTCAGGACTTGTGGGAAGAAATCAGAGCACCCAGAGGAAACCCACGCAGACACAGGGAGAACGTGCAGACTCTGCACAGTGACCTAAGCTGGAAATGGAACCTGGGACCCTGGCACTGTGAAGCAACAGCGCTAAACACTGTGCTACTCCGAGGAAAAATATAACATAAAAAAATTATACCTTTAGAATGTAAATGTAGCACATCTATAAAATGTGCAATTTTAGGTGTATATTTTCAATCCTATAGACTGTCTTGTCATCATTTAACATTTAGATACATTTTGAACATTTGAAATTTATCAGTTGCACTCACCTTGCACACTTGGCACTGCCAATGTGAATTGCTGTCTTGTGGCCTAAATTCATCAGGGAGACATTTTGGATGATAAACACGGAAGCAGGAATCACAAGTTAGGACCTCTCCTGCCATGTGACACTCCATGCAATACCAGTCATGGCTTTCTACATTCCAATCCTACAATAGAAAGAAATAAAATATGTAACTGACAGTTGCCCAGCTAACGTTTTGTGTTTTAATAATGAATAGCAGCACATTTGGGGAACAGGGTAGAAGCCAGTGGTAAGGTGGTCAGGTGCAGCCTTCAAATGATAAAGATAACACTTTAATCTTAAATGAATTGCTATTTGTGACAGCCGGCAAACATCACTGGAACGTAATGTTTTACTTCGTCACTATGGAAGTATACAGATGCTGAAACTACAATTGTTACCAAAATCGGAATTGAAAAGATAATGTGATTCCGGAGTTTGGAATGAAATTCATCTCTTCCATTTTTTCTAGACCTTAGTGTACATGCTGAGAAATCTGACAAAACTCAATTCAAGAATTGTTCTGATTTCCACCAGTAAGTGATAATAATAAAATTACTGTAAAAGCAGCAAATCTGATTAGTGGGAATTTAGAACAATTATTCTGAAAATGAATTGCTAAAATGTAGATTTTGAAGATTAGAAAGGCAAGGGATCAACTATATCTCCAGTGCCCAAGAACGCGTAGCATGTGGCCAGCAAACCTGTCATTTTCTGTCTGTTAACCAAGCTCTGAGCACACATGCAATACTATGTTGGCTTCCAAATGTCACCTGTTAGGAGTCAGCTGCTGGATTATCTGCTATCCTTTCATTAAAATGGGAAGTTCCCAATAAGTTCAATATGAGCAAGAACTTTTAAAACCTGTGTCGTAACAAGCTATAGATATATTGCACCAAGTGGAAAATGCAAGTGGTGTGCAACTAAATTCCTGGGGTGGGTTCATAACGCTGCTTTTAATGCTGCTGTGAGTCAGATCAAAGAACAAAGAAAGAAATGTACAGCACAGGAACAGGCCCTTCGGCCCTCCAAGCCCGTGCCGACCATACTGCCCGACTAAACTACAATCTTCTACACTTCCTGGGTCCGTATCCTTCTATTCCCATCCTATTCATATATTTGTCAAGATGCCCCTTAAATGTCCCTATCGTCCCTGCCTCCACTACCTCCTCCGGTAGTGAGTTCCAGGCACCCACTACCCTCTGCGTAAAAAACTTGCCTCGTACATCTACTCTAAACTTTGCCCCTCTCACCTTAAACCTATGCCCCCTAGTAATTGACCCCTCTACCCTGGGGAAAAGCCTCTGACTATCCACTCTGTCTATGCCCCTCATAATTTTGTATACCTCTATCAGGTCGCCCCTCAACCTCCTTCGTTCCAGTGAGAACAAACCGAGTTTATTCAATCGCTCCTCATAGCTTATGCCCTCCATACCAGGCAACATTCTGGTAAATCTCTTCTGCACCCTCTCTAAAGCCTCCACATCCTTCTGGTAGTGTGGCGACCAGAATTGAACACTATACTCCAAGTGTGGCCTAACTAAGGTTCTATACAGCTGCAACATGACTTGCCAATTCTTATACTCAATGCCCCGGCCAATGAAGGCAAGCATGCCGTATGCCTTCTTGACTACCTTCTCCACCTGTGTAGCCCCTTTCAGTGATCTGTGGACCTGTACTCCTAGATCTCTTTGACTTTCAATACTCCTGAGGGTTCTACCATTCACTGTATATTCCCTACCTGCATTAGCCCTTCCAAAATGCATTACCTCACATTTGTCCAGGTTAAACTCCATCTGCCATCTCTCCGCCCAAGTCTCCAGACAATCTAAATCCTGCTGTATCCTCAGACAGTCCTCATCGCTATCCGCAATTCCACCAACCTTTGTGTCGTCTGCAAACTTACTAATCAGACCAGTTACATTTTCCTCCAAATCATTTATATATACTACAAAGAGCAAAGGTCCCAGCACTGATCCCTGTGGAACACCACTGGTCACAGCCCTCCAATTAGAAAAGCATCCCTCCATTGCTACCCTCTGCCTTCTATGGCCTAGCCAGTTCTGTATCCACCTTGCCAGTTCACCCCTGATCCCGTGTGACTTCACCTTTTGTACTAGTCTACCATGAGGGACCTTGTCAAAGGCCTTACTGAAGTCCATATAGACAACATCTACTGCCCTACCTGCATCAATCATCTTAGTGACCTCCTCGAAAAACTCGATCAAGTTAGTGAGACACGACCTCCCCTTCACAAAACCGTGCTGCCTCTCACTAATACGTCCATTTGCTTCCAAATGGGAGTAGATCCTGTCTCGAAGAATTCTCTCCAGTAATTTCCCTACCACTGAAGTAAGGCTCACCGGCCTGTAGTTCCCGGGATTATCCCTGCCACCCTTCTTAAACAGAGGAACAACATTGGCTATTCTCCAGTCCTCCGGGACATCCCCTGAAGACAGCGAGGATCCAAAGATTTCTGTCAAGGCCTCAGCAATTTCCTCTCCAGCCTCCTTCAGTATTCTGGGGTAGATCCCATCCGGCCCTGGGGACTTATCTACCTTAATATTTTTTAAGACACCCAACACCTCGTCTTTTTGGATCACAATGTGACCCAGGCTATCTACACCCCCTTCTCCAGACTCAACATCTACCAATTCCTTCTCTTTGGTGAATACTGATGCAAAGTATTCATTTAGTACCTCGCCCATTTCCTCTGGCTCCACACATAGATTCCCTTGCCTATCCTTCAGTGGGCCAACCCTTTCCCTGGCTACCCTCTTGCTTTTTATGTAAGTGTAAAAAGCCTTGGGATTTTCCTTAACCCTATTTGCCAATGACTTTTCATGACCCCTTCTAGCCCTCCTGACTCCTTGCTTAAGTATCAGCGCCAGGAAACTGCTTTCTCTGAAGCAAAACCACTGTTCTGCAAGATGAATGGCTTCACCATAGAAACTTTAGAAAATGACTCACTAAAAAATAACTAGTTCAATAATATTCTTTTAAGCCATTTTATTACCAGAAGATTGGAAACATTACCAGGGCAGGATCAGTAAAAATGCATACTATTAAGTCTGCAACCCTGGAGTGCAATTTAACTTACACCAAAGTGAGTTCATTACCTTTTGTTGCTTTTGAGACAATTTTCCCAATGATTTTTTAAAAATTATGTTGCTGGCAGAAAGATGAAAGCCAAATATGAAACTATTTGACAATTTGCCAAGCAGGCACTTTCTTTGCCAGTGCTGGGAGCAATGGCTGGAAATTCTACCCATGCTGCAAGCAGTTGAATAACATAATAAATTTGGAATGCTCGTTTACAAATCAAGGGGCTTGTTTGTGCCCATTATCCTGGTATCGTTCGCATCCAATTAGGCATATTTTAAAGCAATCATTTAAAAGAAAATTATATTTGGTTTTGTACCCAACAATTAAACAATTGGTATTGCCACCCAGTCCGAACCGTGTCTACATAGCTTATTACTTATCCAAAGCTCGGCAGAAGAAACAGCAGACCCTCCAATCGTCCAGCAATGATTACCCGTTAAGTAGCAAATTAGACCGTCACCAGGGGTCATACTGCTTCCTATTATCCATCGAGATAAACATTCTACCACAGATTCTTACAGGCCTCTTCCATATTGCATTCTTTTAAAGCTGAAAGAAAATATCAGCAAAAAGCGAACAAAATGGACTTGGGAAAGCAGTGGTAAAATGTCATGCAAATTTTAACCCCATCAGTGTCAAACAACTTCTTACTTGGAGCTAAAGGTAATTGGGATTAAACAATATTTAAAGCTGCAGTATACTACAAGATACATTTTGGCAATAAAAGGTGTTTTTTTAACGACCAAGGAAAAATTTATTAAAGAGGTAAAAGTACTTCACATTTTGTAAAATAATAATAGTTGAATTTAGGCCCAATATTTCTAAATGGTCAATTAAAACATGATGTACATTTTAGAAGTTGTCTTGAACACTGAAAACCGTGAGTTTCCATGGATGTGCCTATAGCACTAGTAACCAATCTTGCAGGCTTACTTGGGTTGTAAAATCACATACGACAGCACAGGATGATGCACTTCAGATGACCTAAAGAGAGTAGGCACAGTCTAAGTAAACATTCAAAACTATTTCTCTGTGTTACCGTACTTGCTGATTTTACACCAGATCATTGTTTGATAAGTCATGCTCCTCCAGAAGAGGATTCTTAAACACAGTTATACTGTAATATAATGCAGCTTGAGGAGGTTCTAATGGCCACTAAACAGAATGCATGCACCAGTCTTAAATATTAACAATGCTTACAATCTCATCCCCCGGTAGCCAATATCCTTCCTGTTCGATGCCTGCCTTTGAACCCTTGCAGCCCACAGTCAGTGTTTCAACAATCAGGCCGTCTTTTACTGCAAGACCCAGCTGCCTATTGGCGTCCTTTGGATGCATACTATGAAGGCGAGACATGAACCTAAAAGAGAAACCACAGAGACCACCGCAATCAATCACCACGGCTAAATCAAACAGTGTCTAATTTTTAAAAAAGACTAATTTAGGATTACAATCTTTAACAGAAATTTACCTATTAATTTCTCAATATTCTGTGGATGAAACTTTCCATTGCCGAGTTGGGAATACGGCAGAAAGCAAGTAACAAATACACACCACCAAACTGCAAAGCAAAATAGAAGTAATTTCCAGACCTTTTAATTGTAATTTAAGGGCTTTGCAAATGTCAAAGGAAGAAAATTAAAAAGGGTACAATTAATTCACTGCCAATATTTCTCACAATGGTTGTAATAAGCAGCTTTGCTGAAAGCATTGCTAAAGCAGGAATTATTCCGATGATTAGCTGCTTATTTTTAGATTCAGTTTCTCAGTTAATACTGGGATTATAATAACTATCGGGGGTCAGTGTGAAGTTGAATTTGAAAACAAACTTTAACAGGCAGAGATCATATATAACCTAATTTAAAAATACTCAAACACTGGTATTGCACAAAGGAGTGTGAAATGGTTTGTTTTAGTGCAAAGAACAAGGACAGGCAATATAAGTAAGATACAATTCTAAAGGGGGCGCAGGAGCAGAGGGACTGGGGGGGTGGGCGTAATTTAAGAGTAGAGGACAGAACAGGTTGAGAAAGAGGTTAGGTCACGCATGATCCTGGACTTTATAAATAAGGACATAGTGTAAAAACAAGGAAGCTATATATAATAAAGCTGTATACAAGAACACAAGAATCAAGAGAAGGCCATTCAGCCCTTTGAGCCTGCTCCATCATTCAATAAGATCATGGCTGATCCAATTGCAACTTCAACTATTTTCCTGCCTGCCCCTCGTTTCGTTTGTTGACTTAAATCTATCCAACTCAGCCTTGAATATATTTAATGAGAGCCTCCACTGCACTCTGAAGAGAATTCCGCAGACTAACGATCCCCAGGGAAATAAATTCCTCCTGTCTTAAATGGGAGACTACTATTTTTTAGACTGCATCCCCTAGTTCTAGGCTCCCCCAAATGGGGAAGCATCTTCTCAGTGCCCACCCTGTCAAGCCCCCTCAATAATATGTTTCAAAAGGGTTACCTCTTACTTCTTCTAAATGCCAATGAGTATAGGCACAACCTCGCTTCAGAAGATAGCCCCTTCATGCCAGGGACCAATCTCGTGAACCTCCTCGGAACTGTTTTTTTTTAAAAAAAATAATTAATTTAGAGTATCCAATTCTTTTTAGCACAGTGGGCTTGTAATGCAGACCAAGGCAGCAGCGCGGGTTCAATTCCCGTACCGGCCTCCCCGAACAGGCGCCGGAATGTGGCGACTAGGGGCTTTTCACAGTAACTTAATTGAAGCCTACTTGTGACAATAAGCGATTATTATCTCACCTCTGATCCGGTGTGACTTCACATTTTGTACCAGTCTACCATGAGGCACCTTATCAAAGGCTTTCCTGAAGTCCATGTAAACAACATCCACCACCCTCCCCTCATCAATCATCTTTGTTATCTCCTTAAAAAAACCAATCAAGTTAGTGAGGCACAACTTCGCCATCACAAAACCATGCTGTCTATCGCTTACGAGTCCATTTGTTTCCAAATGGGTATAAATCCTGTCCTTGAGAATTCTCTCCAATAATTTACCCACTACCGACATGAGGCTCACCGGCCTATAGTTTCCAGGATTATCCCTGCTACCTTTCTTAAACAGCGGTACCACATTGGCTATTCTCCAGTGCTCTGGGACCTCACCTGTAGCCAATGAAGATTTAAAGATGTCAGTCAAGGCCCAAGCAATTTCCTCCCTTGCTTCCCTCAGTAATCTGGGATAAATCCCATGTGGCCCAGGAGACTTATCTACCTTAATATCTTTTAAAAGACCCAATACCTCCTTCTTTCCGATGTTAACATGATCCAGACTGTCCGCACACCCTACCCATCAGTGAACACTGGTGCAAAATATTAATTTAATACCTCGCCCATTTCCTCTGCCTCAACATAGATTCCGCCCCACTGTCCTTAAGTGGCCCAATCTTTTCCCTGGCCACCCTCTTGCTTTTTACATATGAATAAAAGCTTTGGGATTCACCTTAATCCTACTTGCCAAGAGCATTTCATGACCCCTCCTAATTTCCCGCTTCAGTACCTTCCTACTTTCTTAATACTCCTCAAGGGTTTCGACTGCTCCCACACTGCTAGACTGTAAAAAGTCTCCATTTGCTTTTTGACGAGGTTCACAATATCCCTCGTTATCCAAGGCTCCCTAAATGTCCTGTACTTATCCTTCATTCTCTCAGAAACGTGACTTTCCTGAATCCTAATCAACTGTCGCTTGAAAGACTCCTACTATCCCATGTTGATTTACTATCCAACAGCCGCACCCAATCCAAATTCTTCAATTCCTGTCAACGTTATCGGAATTTGCCTTTCCCAGTTTAGCATCTTATCGCGAGGGTTACCCACATCCCTGCCCAAAAGTACCCTAATACTTATGGAATTGTGGTCACTACTCCCAAAATGTTTCCCTACTGAAACCTCAACCACCTGTCCAGGCTCATTCCTCAATACCAGATCAGGTACTGCCCCTTCCCCAGTTGGACTATCTACATATTGCACCAAGAAGGCTTCCTGGATACGCCTTACAAACTCTGCCCCATCCAAACCCCCGCAGTACGTGAGTCCCAGTCAATAGAGGGGAAACTAAAAACCCCTACCACAACAACCCTGTTAACTTTTGCAGCTATCCAAAATCTCTCTACCTATCTGCTCCTCTATCTCTCGCTGGCAGATAGGATGCCTGTAATAAACGCCCAACATTGTGATTGCCCCCTTCCTGTTCCTGAGCTCTACCCAGATTGCTTCAGTGTATGAGCCCTCCGAGGTGTCCTCCCGCAGTACGGCTATAATATTCTCCTTAACCAGTAATGCTACTCCTTCACCCCTTTTACATCCCTGTCTATCTCTCCTGAAGCATCTATATCCTCCAACGTTCAGCTGTCATTCCTGCCCTTCCTTTAACCATGTTTCTGGCATAGCCACATCATAATTCCAAGTACTAATAAGTGCTCTAAGTTTATCTGCCTTACCCGCTATACCCCCCTTGTCGTGAAACAAATACACTTCAAACCACTTTAAGCAGACATGGTGATGTTGTTCTTTTATTTTTGTTCTCCATTTTCCCTTCAGTTTTTACACTTTCTAAGCAGGCACTCTGGTTCCAACCCCCCTTGCCATACTAGTTTAAATCCTCCCGAGTGACACTAGCAAACCTCCCAGCCAGGATATTGGTGTCCCTCCAGTTCAGATGCAACCCGTCTTTCTTGTACAGGTCACACCTGCCCCGGAAGAGATCCCAGTGGTCCAGAAATCCGAAACCCTCCCTCCTGCAACACCAATGTAGCCACGTATTTAGCCAAGATTTGATTTGATTTATTATTGTCACATGTATTAGTACACAGTGAAAAGTATTGTTTCTTGCATGCTGTACAAACAATACATACCGTACATAGGGAAGGAAGGAGAGACTGCAGAATATGTTACAGTTATAGCAAGGTATAGAGAAAAAATCAACTTAATACGAGTAGGTCCAATCAAAAGTCTGATGGCAGTAGGGAAGAAGCTGTTCTTGGGTCGGTTGGTACATGACCTCAAACTTTGGTATCTTTTTCTTGACGGAAGAAGGTGGAAGAGAGTATGTCCGGGGTGCATGGGGTCCTTAATTATGCCGGCTGCCTTTCCAAGGAAGTCTGTTCCTTAATTCAACCACCCGCGACATGAGTCAAGCATCTGCAAGGCGCCTTCGCCCCACTTGGGCCTCCACCGAATGCTTCTGGAGCCTTTGTGCATCTCCTTCCTTTGTGCATCACCTTCCAGAGAACAATGTGGTATCCATTTGACTCCCTTGTATGTGAGCTTTTCATGCAACCTCGCCGGGGTCCAGTTTCCCACCTTTTGGTCATCCCTCTGTCTTCCATTGTGTGTCTTCTTCATCCATCTCCTTGCCCCTTTGCCTGCCCTTGCCCTCCGCCTCTTCCCCCCCCCCCCCCTTCCTTGCACAGCCCTCTTTACACACTTCCCCCCCCCTTGTCTTGACCGACCCGCCATTGGGAGAATTACAACCTGACTTTACTCTTGCGGGTTTCTGACCTTTTGGATCTCACTAGATACTCCACTCCTGCCCACCACCAAACACGCCGTAGCGGGCTGGGAAAATTCCATCCTATGTCCTCCAAACAACTTATTTTCCTATCTATCTTTGTATCGTCAGTAAATTTAGCCATCACACATTTGGTGTCTTCAGTCATCATTAATATAGACTAAATAGTTGAGGACTCATCACTGATCCATGTGGCACTCCACGAGTTACAGCTTGTCAAGTGTAAAATGAATTATCCTTATACTTTGCTTCCTGTTAACTAGCCAATACTCTATCCATACTAATATGTTATCCCCGACACAATGAGCTCTTATTTTGTTTGGTATCCTTTGATGTGGCACCTTATCAAATGCTTTTTTTAAATCCAAGTACACCACATCAACAGGTTCCCCTTTATCCACCTTGCTTGCTATTTCCTCAAAGAATAAACATTTTAAGCTCAGCCACAATTGGAGCAGTGTGCCCAGCTCTGGGCACCATATTTTTGAAAGGGTGTGAAGGCATTAGAGATGGTACAGAAACGATTCATGATAATGGCTTCAGTGATTAGGAACTTCAGTTAGCTGGATAGATTGGAGAAGTTGGGATGGTAGTTTTCCTAAGAGAAGATCAAGAGACGATTTGCTAAAAGTATTTAAAACCATAAGGAATCTGGACAGAATAGATAGACAGAAACTGTTCCCATTGGGAGAAGGATCAAGAGCTAAAGGACACCAATTTAAGGTAATTAGCAAAAGTAGCAACAGCAACGTAAAGAAAAGTATTTTTATGCAGGGCATGGTTGGGATCTGGAATGCACTGTCTGAGACCATGTGGAAGCAGATTTATTGGCGACCTTCAAAAAGGAATTGGATAATTATCTGGAGTAAAAATTTGCAGGGCTACAAGAAAAAGTCAGGGACGTGGGACTAAACGAGTTGGTCTTTCAGGGAGCAAGCATTGACACAACATGCCAAATGGCCTCCTTCTGTGCTGTAACCATTTTATGACTCTAAACAAAGTAAACATGGTTTAACTTGGTACCTCAAGCACAACACATCAACATAATTAAATATTGTAACACATGTGCATACTATGACTTTGTCTTTACTCCAATGAAATCAGCCATGGCTCAGTGGCAGCACTCACACCTGAAACAGAAAGTTGTGGGCTCAACCCTCTCCAGAGACCCGAGCACATAATCTGGACAATTATATGAGTACAGTATTATGAAGTAGCACACATTTGGACGTGATGTCTTTCACATGAGATGTTGATCCAAGAGTCTGTCCTCTAGATATCCTGGCTAATATTTATCTCTAATCAACATCACTAAACTGGCTGCCACGTTGTAACAGTGACGGCACATTAAAAGCCATTGCCTATGAAGAGCTTTGGGATGTCCTAGAATCCCTGCAGTGTAGAGGGAGGCCATTCGGCCCATCGAGATTGCACCGACCCTCCGAAAGAGGACTCTACCTAGACTCCTCCACCTTACCCCAACAACCCTGAGCATTGATCATGGCCAATCCACCTAACCTGTACATCGTTGAACTGTGGGAGGAAACCAGAGCACCCAGAGAAAATTCATGCAGGCTCAGGGAGAGCATCCCTGGGGCTGTGAGGCAGCAGTTCTAACCACTGTGCCACCATCATGTCTGAGATCATGAAGGGTGCTAAATTAATGCAGGTTCTTCTGTACTAGTTTAAAGTAAAAAGACCAAGTGCTTTCTGTCAACTCTGCCATTAATAGAGGAACAGGAATTATTTGAAGGAATACATTTGAGAAGATAGCGGAATGTTAATAGGTGAACATAAATGGGCATGTTGGACTCGTGCTTTTTTTAAAGTATAGTTCTTCCTTACCATTGCCAAGCTTCTCATATTTACTACATGTTAGGAGACTTTATAAGAAAAATGGGAGGAGAGAAATGCCCTTTCAAGAATGGATTTTAACTGGAAAGGTAATCTGGTAGAATTTGACACGCTAGGAGTAGTCTCGAGGAAGCATTTATCTTGTGTCATGTCAAGGGGCTGTCTAGAAACAGATATAGCCAGGTTTTTGATTATGGAAGAAATCAGGGTCAGTGGGATGGCAGTAAAAACTAGATAAAGCAAAAGACAGATTTAAATTTGCCAAGATGCATTGGACTAGGAAGGAAAGTTTTTGTGGAAGAACATTTAAGGGGAAATCGGACAGGGTGGGGGGCAGAGACAGAGAATCTGCTAGAGTTCCTAACTTGAATTATATAACATAGATATCAGATGGGTGCAGTGATAATGCTGGAAACTTTTTTTTTTAATGTTTATTAAAATACTAAAGAAAACATGCAAAATAATTAACCAAAATTACACAAATGAAGGGACAAACAAGCAAAAACACATATTATCTTTAACCCAAAAAAACTAAAGTAAAGCCCCGAACAGCTGACAGTGACTTAAAAAAGGGCAGTGAATGGCTGCCACCTTAGGTAGAACCCTTCTACCGACCCTTCTCCAAATGTAGAAAAGAAATTAGGTCACCCAACCAAGCCGAGGCACTGGGCAGTGTAGGAGAACTCCACCAAGCAGAAGTCATCTCCAGGCTATCAACGAGGCGGAGGCAAGGACATCCGTCTTCACTCCCATTTGAAGCACTGCCGAGTCTGATACCTCAAAAATGGCCACCAGAGGACATGGATCCAAATCAACATTGAGCATTTCTGACATGGTGTTGAACATTTCTGACATGGTGTTGAACAAAGGAGCCCAGAAGCTTACCAACTTGCGTGAAGATCAGAACACGAGTGTGGTTAGCTGGCCCCTCGAGAGCAGTGCTCACACATGCCCTCCACCCCAGAGAAAAATCCGCTCATCCTCGCTTTAGCCAGATGCGCCCTATGCATCACCTTAAACTGAATCAAACTTAGTCGAGCACATGAAGGCATTTGATTGACCCTGCAAAGGGCCTCCCTCCAGACCTCACCATCCAGAATGGGATCCAATTCACCCTCCTATTTCGTTCTCACCTTACACAACGCAGCTGACTCTGCCGAGAGGATATGGCCAAAATAGTCCCTCCATCAGATCCGGCCAAAGACAAAATCCTCTTCAACAGGGAAGAGGGTGGTGCCAAGGGAAAGACGGAGAAAGTCTTGCAAACTCACAAATCTGAAAGTACCCGATAAGATTGGAACCAGGCAGTTGGAATTTCTGACAATTCCTAAAAACTGGTAAACCTCCCCTCCACAAACAGGTCTCCAGACCTTTCCCCTCCCATGACTAGCAGAAAAAGGCAGATGGGGGCTAGCGAAGACAGGGAACAAAGCCTGAAATGCTGCCTGAGCTGCCTTCACCTTCTCAGGGTGGATACCGCCACTGCATTCAGGGAAAGTCTCACCAGACAGAAAGGCGACGATGCAGTAACTATTGCCCCAAGGCTAGAAACAGTGCAGGAGCTCGTCTCCATTTGTCCCCATATGAAGTCAGGATGGTTGAACCACAACAATATCTTCTGAATATTAGCTACCCAATAGTAAAACAATAAATTGGGTAGCCCCCTGATTGTCTATCCCTTTGGAATAAAGCCCCACGGATCCTTGGGAGTCTTAACCGCCCAAATAAAAGAGGACATTAATTTGTTGACTTTGACAAGAAAGGACTTTTGGGGGTGGGGGGGGGGGGGGGGGGGGGGGGGGGGGAGAAAGAGCGAGAGAGAGAGAGAGAGAGAGAGAGAGAATAGGGAGACGCCAAAAAAGAAATAAACATCTTGGTAGCACATTCATTTTAATAGTCTGAACCCTGACCGCCAAGGACAGGGGGAGGTGATCCTACCTCTGGAAGTCTGACTTGACACTATCACCCAGTTAGTGCAATTTAATTTATGAAATGAGGCCCAATTGCAGGCCACCTGGAACCCCAGATAATGAAGTTTGTCTTAGCAAGACAAAATGGTCGCATTCCCAGTTGGGCTCTCCTCCCCGGGGATTGACCGGGAACCTTTCACTCTTGTCCCTAGTTCACCTTGTAACCAGAGGAGCCAAAATCCTAGGCAACTTCATTATCTTGTCCAACGAGGATACTGGGTCCGTAATATAGAGAAATTGGTCATTCGTGTAAAGGGATACCTGATGCTCCAGCCCTCCCTGATTTATCCCACTCCATCTAATAGTGGATCTTAGTGTTATAGCAAGCGGTTCTATGGCCTAAGCAAACAGGAGCAGAGGCAGTGGACACCCCCGTCTCATGCCCCTATTCAACGGGAAGTAGCCAGAGTTCAAGGCATTTGTATGAACACTAGCAGTGGGGGATCAAGGATATAGGCCTGTGTGAGGGTAGAGGGCCACGACCCTCAGGATAAGAAATCATTAATTCTGGATATGTTTAAAGACATTAGCCAGCATAACCTCACTAGTCTTGAACACCTGATGCACATTAATTCTGGATATGTTTAAAGACACCAACTGCTCTGCGAATTTCTTGTACAATTCAGTGGGGAAGCCATCCGGGCCAGGGCCTTTACCAGCCTGCATTAACCCAACGCATTTTATAATTTCCTCTGGGCCCAATGGGGATTCCAATCATTGGTCCTCTCCACCGCCGGGATGAATAAGCTGTCTAAGATATCAGTCATGATCGATCCCACATAGAACGATTCAATGGCCACATTAACCGGAGGAGGGGCGGAAAGCAGACTTCCAGAAACCAGACTGCCACTCGAGTTGCATAGTTGTATGATCTCCCAGGAAGCCACCTGCCGCTCAAGCTGGTGAGCTAAAAGGCGACTGGAATTCTCCCCGTATTCTTAAAACATGCCCCTCGAGCGTCTCAGCTGGTCCACCGCTCTGTTGACTATAGCTCGAATTGTGTTTGCAGCTTTTTCCAATTGCCAACAACTCTGGGGTTGGGGCAAGTGAGTACTGGGCGTCCACCTCAAGAATGGTTACACCAAAGTCTGCTGCGACGCCCTCGCTGTCTTTATCATGTGCACTTTATAGGAGACAATCTCTCCCCTGAGGACCACCTTAAGTGCTTCCACAGCATGGAAGGGGCGATTGACTCACTTTTATTAAATTTTATATAGTCCCAATGGCAGTACATGCATTCACAACATTTTATGTCTGCTAATAACATAGTGTCCAACCTCCAATGCTGACGTTGGGAGGGGCCTTACTCTAGTGTCAAATCAACAAAGTACAGGGCATGGTCCAAAATCACAATCACCGAGTACTCGACAGTCACCACAGGAGGGAGAATAGACCTATCTAAAAAAGAAAATTTATCCGTGAGTACACCTGATGCACATGAAAGTAAAATAAAAATCTTTTGTTCCTTAGGATGCCCCTCTCCCCCATCTGCTCCATGAACAACAACAAAGCTCTGGATACCCTGATAGAGTCAGAGATTTGGGCTTGAACCAATCCAGGCTAGGGTTAAAGCACAGTTTAGGTCCCCACCCAAAATAAGATGATGCAAATCTAAATCGGGGAGGGAGGCCATCAGATTATTAAATTTGTATATTCACAGTTTGGGGACATAGATATTAACACAAACCACCGCCCACCAAAGGGCCACAGACAATAGCGTGTCTGCCATTGTGATCGGCTAAGACCTTAGAGGAACATAAGAACTAGGAACAGGAGTAGGCCATCTGACCCCTTGGGCCTGCTCCACCATTTAATGAGATCATTGCTGATCTTTGTGGACTCAGCTCCACTCTCCGGCCCGTACACCATATCCCCGAATCCCTTTATTCTTTAGAAAGGTATCTATCTTTTTCTTAAAAACGTTTAAAGAAGGAGCCTCAACTGCTTCACTGGGCAAGGAATTACAGAGATTCACAACCCTTTGGGTGAAGAAGTTCCTCCTACACTCCGTCCTAAATCTACCTCCCCTTATTTTGAGGCTATGCCCCCTAGTTCTGCTTTCCCCGACCAGTGGAAACAACCTGCCTGCATCTATCCTATCTATTCCCTTCATAATTTTATATGTCTCAATAAGATCCCCCCGCATCCTTCTAAACTCCAATGAGTACAGTCCCAGTCTACTCAACCTCTCGTCATAATCTAATCCCCTCAACTCTGGGATCAACCTAGTGAATCTCCTCTGCACTCCCTCCAGTGCCAATATGTCCTTTCTCAGGTAAGGAGACCAAAACTGAACACAATACTCCAGATGCGGCCTTACCAACACCCTATACAATTGCAGCATAACCTCACTAGTCTTGAACTCCATCCCTCTAGCAATGAAAGACAAACTCGATTAGCCTTCTTAATCACCTGTTGCACCTGCACACCAACTTTTTGCGACTCGTGCACCAGCACACCCAGGTCCCTCTGCACAGCAGCATGTTTTAACATCTTACCGCTTAAATAATAATCCATTCTGCTGTTATTCCTCCCAAAATGGATAGCCTCACACTTGGCAACATTGAATTCCATCTGCCAGACCCTAGCCCATTCACCCAACCTATCCAAATCCTTCTGCAGACTTCCGGTATCCTCTGCACTTTTTGCTTTACCACTCATCTTAGTGTCGTCTGCAAACTTTGGCACATTGCACTTGGTCCCCAACTCCAAATCGTCTATGTAAATTGTGAACAACTGCGGGCCCAACACTGATCCTTGAGGGACCCCACTAGTTACAGGTGGCCAACCAGAGAAACACCCATTTATCCCCACTCTCTGCTTTCTGTTAGTTAACCAATCCTCTACCCATGCTACCACTTTACCCTCAATGCCATGCATCTTTAGTTTATGCAGCAAACTTTTGTGTGGCACCTTGTCAAAAGCTTTCTGGAAATCCAGATATACCACATCCATTGGCTCCCCGTTATCTACTGCACTGATAACGTCCTCAAAAAATTCTACCAAATTAGTCAGACACGACCTACCCTTTGTGAACCCATGCTGCGCCTGCCCAATGGGACAATTTCGCTCCAGGTGCCCCGCTATTTCCTCCTTAATGATAGATTCCAGCATTTTCCCTACAACCGAAGTTAAGCTTACCGGCCTATAATTACCCGCTTTCTGCCGACCTCCTTTTTTAAACAGTGGTGTCACGTTTGCTACTTTCCAATCCTCTGGGACCACCCCAGAGTCTAGTGAATTTTGATAAATTATCACTAGTGCGTTTACAATTTCCCTAGCCATCTCTTTTAACACTCTGGGATGCATTCCATCAGGGCCAGGAGACTAGTCGACCTTTAGCCCCATTAGCTTGCCCAATACTGCCGCCTTAGTGATTACAATCATCTCAAGGTCCTCACCTATCATATCTTTATTTCCATCAGTCACTGGCATGTTCTTTGTGTCCTCCACTGTGAAGACTGACCCAAAAAACCTGTTCAGCTTCTCAGCCATTTCCCCGTCTCCTATTATTAAATCTCCCTTCTCATCTTCCAAAGGACCAATATTTACCTTAGCCACTCTTTTTTGTCTTATATATTTGTAGAAGCTTTTACTATCTGCTTTTATGTTCTGAGCCAGTTTACTTTCATAGTCTACCTTACACTTCTTTATGGCTTTTTTTAGTAGCTTTCTGTTGTCCCATAAAGACTTCCCAGTCCTCTAGTCTCCCACTAATTTTTGCCACTTTGTATGTTTTTTCCTTCAATTTGATACTCTCCCTCACCTCCTTAGATACCCACGGTCGATTTGTCCCCTTTCTACCGTCTTTCTTTTTTGTCGGTATGAACCTTTTCTGAACACTGTGAAAGATCGCTCGGAAGGTTCTCCACTGTTCCTCAACTGCTTCACCATGAAGTCTTTGCTCCCAGTCTACCTTAGCTGTTCTTCTCTCATCCCATTGTAATCGCCTTTGTTTAAGCACAAAACACTAGTGTTTGATTTTACCTTGTCATCCTCCAACTGTATTTTAAATTCCACCATATTGTGGTCGCTACTTCCAAGAGGATCCCGAACTATGAGATCATTAATCAACCCTGCCTCATTACACAGGACCAGATCGAGGACCGCTTGTTCCCTTGTAGGTTCCATTACATACTGTTCCAGGAAATTATCCCGGGCACATTCTATAAACTCCTCCTCAAGGCTGCCTTTACCAACCTGGTTAAACCAATCGATATGCAGATTAAAATCTCCCATGATAACTGCTGTACCATTTTCTACATGCATCCGTTATTTCTTTGCTTATTGCCTGCCCTACCATCCTGTTACTATTTGGTGGCCTATAGACTACTCCTATCAGTGACCTTTTCGCCTTACTATTCCTGATTTCCACCCAAACTGATTCAACCTTGTCCTCCACAGCACCAATATCATCCCTTACTATTGCCCGGATGCCATCCTTAAACAACAAAGCTACACCACCGCCCTTACCGTCCATTCTATCCTTTCGTATAGTCTGATACCCTTGGATATTTAACTCCCAGTCGTGACCATCTTTTAACCATGTTTCAGTAATGGCCACTAAATCATAGTCATTCACGATGATTTGCGCCATCAACTCATTTACCTTATTTCGTATACTACGAGCATTCAGGTAAAGTACACTTATGCTGTTTTCTATGTCTTTGTTATGAATCCTAACACCTTGATCAGTAACTTTTCGCAACTTATTTTTCCTCTTACCCTTTCTCCTAATTTTCCTTGTCTTTGAACCCATATCTCTACATAATAACCTGTCACGTAACCTGCTGCCTTGATCTCCATTAACCATTATACTGTCCATAGCTTTACACTTCCCTTCCCCCCAACTTGCTAGTTTAAAGTCCTTGTGACCAACCTATTTATCCTATTCGCTAGAACACTGGTCCCAGAATGGTTCAGGTGAAGACCGTCCCAACGGTACAGGTCCCTCCTGCCCCAGTACTGATGCCAATGCCCTATGAAATGGAATCCCTCTTTCCCGCACCACTCCTTTAGCCACGTGTTAACTTCCCTAATGTTCTCAACCCTATGCCAATTGGCACGTGGCTCGGGTAGTAATCCAGAGATTATAACCCTGGAGGACCTGTCCTTTAATTTAGTCCCTAGTGTTTGATAATCCCCAAACAGGTCCTCTTTCCTAGTCTTACCTATGTTGTTAGTCCCAACGTGGACCACAACAACTGGATCCTCCCCTTCCCTCTCCAAAATCCTTTCAAGCCGATCAGAGCTGTCCCTCACCCTGGCACCGGGCAGGCAACATACCATGCGGAACTCTCGATCTGGCTTACAAAGGATGCCATCAATCCCCCTAATTATAGACTCCCCTACAACTACCACTTGTCTTTTTGCTCCCACCTCTTGAATGGCTTCCTGTACCACGGTGCAGTGGTCAGTCAACGCATCCTCCCTACAGCCCTCTTCCTCATCCACACAGGGAGCAAGTACCTCATACCTGTTGGACAAGGTCAAGGGCTGAGGCTCCTCAACTCCTAAACTCAGGATCCCCCTACCTGCCTCCCTTGCAGTCACACCACTCTGTCCCTGACCACTGTCCGAATTAACAGTACTTATTCTACCGGGTGTATTCTACCGGCCTCCTGAAACAAAGCGTCCAGGTAATTTTCCCCCTCCCTGATGTGCCGCAGTGTGTGCAGCTCGGTCTCCAGCTCATCAATTCTGAGCCAAAGTTCCTCGAGCAGCCAACACTTGCTGCAGATGTAGTCACTGACGGAAGAAAACGGAACCCTTTAATTAATTAATATTGCCGCACCGTTGGCCCTACCATCGAAGCCTGAATGAAAGACTTGTCCTACCAACCTCTTCTGCAGCCTTGTCTGGTCCCTGGCCCGCAAATGGGTCCTTGCAAAAACACCAAATTGGAAATCAAGAAATCAAACTCTTATGATGAGCAATGATTATTATTATTATTAATACTCTCGACCTTTTCACTGGGTCATTCAACCCCCTGACGTTCCAGGTGACCGAACAAATTGGGGTTCTCCCATCTCACCTCAATCCAGACTCAACCATTTCCCCAAAGAGAGATCACCCAAAAGATGACGAAAAAGTACAGCAACAGGTTCACCCAAGATGGCCACCAAACCAAATCAGAAGATTAAACAAAGAAAAATCTGCAGGCACCTTCAGCAAACTACCCCCACCCCCATCACCCTCAAATGCTACCACACCCAAATACACACACAAATAGAGGCAATGAAAATACAAACATTTAAAATCGACTTCTAACAAATCTAAAAGTGGCAGCACCGGTGGAAATGATGGTAAAGAAAGCATATGGCATGCTTGCCTTCCTATGAAGGGGTATAGAGTATAAAAGCTCGAAAATTATGTTACAGTTATATAGAACGTTGGGCCACATTTGCAATATCATGTCCAATTCTGGTCACCACACTACCAGAAGGACGTGGAGGCTTTGGAGAGAGTACAGAAACGGTTCACCAGGATGTTGCCTGGTATGGAGGTAGCACGGTAGCAGTGGCTGGTAGCACAGTGCCTGGTAGTCAGGCAGCACGGTAGCAAAGTGGTTAGCACGATTGCTTCACAGCTCCAAGGTCCCAGGGTCGATTCCCGGCTTGGGTCACTGTCTGTGCGGAATCTGCATTTTCTCCCCGTGTGCGCGTGGGTTTCCTCCGGGTGCTCCGGTTTCCTCCCACAGTCCAAAGATGTGCAGGTTAGGTGGATTGGCCATGCTAAATTGACCTTAGTGTCCAAAATTGCCCTTAGTGTTGGGTGGGGTTATGGGAATAGGGTGGAGGTGTTGGCTTGGGTAGGGTGCTCTTTCCAAGAGCCGGTGCAGACTCGATGGGCCGAATGGCCTCCTTCTGCACTGTTACGTCTATGATATTAGCTATGATGACAGATTGAATAAACTAGGATTGTTCTCCCTAGAGAGACGGAGGCTGAGGGGTGACCTGATAGAAGTTGATAAAATTATTAAGGGTATAGATAGGGTGAACAGTTGGAGGTTTTTTCCCAGGGCGAAAATGACAATTACAAGGGGGCACAAGTTCAAGATTGGGGGGACAGGTTCAGTACAGATGTGCGGGGGAAGTTGTTTTTACACAGAGGGTGGTGGTGGCCTGGAATGCACTGCCAAGTGAGGTGGTTGAGGCAGATATGTTAGCAACCTTTAAGACTTATCTGGATAGGCACATGAACAGACGGGGTATAAAAGGATACAGGCCTAGATAGGATACGTGATCGGCGCAGACTTGGAGGGTCAAAGGGCCTGTTCCTGTGCTGCATTGTTCTCTGTTCTTCATTCTTTATTCTAAACACAGCACTGCTGCCTCACAGCTCCAGGGACCCAGGTTCAATTCTGGCCTCGGGTGACTGCGTGTGTGGAGTTTGCACTTTCTTCCCGTATCTGTATGGGTTTCCTCCGGGTGCTCCGGTTTCCTCCCACAGTCCAAAGATGTACAGATCAGGTGGATTGGCCTTGCTACTTTGCCCCTTAGTGTCCAAAAGGTTAGGTGGAATTACTGGGATAGGGTGAAGTTGTGAACTTAAATAGGGTGCTCCTTCAGTGTGTCGGTGCAGACTCAATGGGCTGAATTACCTCCTTTTGTAATGTAAATTCTATGATTTTATTCTATAAAACAAAAACTTTAAGTTCATCATCCAAGAAACTATTATAATGAGCTGCAGCCACCCCTTAAAAACCGCTCTTGTTACCAAACTCTTAGGTTAGCAGGGAGGCTCCCAACTAGTTAAAGAAAATGATTACAAACAACAAAATTCTAAAACCCCATAAACCATTGCTCTCCGACAGAGAGCTGCAAATTTCTATACCAAACAGAACCCGACATAAAACTATACCGCAAACTGTGAAAATTCAACCCTAACAAAAACAAGAAAATGCCAAAAATAAACATGGAACCCCAACAATGCAACAAGTCAATATGTCCAGCCCCAACACTAAAAAAAATAAAATCACAACGCATCCAACCCTTGTTTCTTAACAAAGGAGTCCGCCTCTCCAGGAGCATCAAATAGATAGTCCTTTCCATCGAACGTCACTCTGAGCCGAGCCGGGTACACCACACCGAACCAGACTCCATTCTTGTACACGGCAGCCTTGGCTTTGTTGAACGCAGCCATCTTCTTCGCCAGCTCCGTTCCCACTTCGCCAGCTCCGTTCCCACATCTTGGTAAAACCTGATGGCGTGACCTTCCCATTTGAAGTCTCGATACTCCTTCAACCCTTTCAGAACCCTCTCTTTCTCTTTGAAACGATGGTAATTAACAATTATCACACACACTGGATCCTCAGGGTGAGGCCTCTGTCAGAGAGCATGGTGGGCTCAGTCCAACTCAGGGTGAGACAGGAATCCACCCTTCAGCACCATCTTACCAAACACCTCTGCAAAGTACTCAGTGGTCATTCGGCCTTCCATCCCTCTGGCAGCCCCATAATTTGAATGTTTTGCCACCTGGACCGATTTTCTAGATCATTTACCTTGGCCTTCAATGATTTATTCGCTTTGGCCGTCAAAGACATCTCCGCTTCCAGTGAGGCAATCTGATCACTGTGTCTCAAAAGGGCGACTTCCATATCTTTTATCATGGCTCCATGGGCTTTCACGATTTCATTGGTCTTCTCCAGAGCAAACCAGGTGGGGGCCAAGGCCTCACCCATTGATTTCCGGAGATCCTCGACACAACCCGCCAGTGCTTATCAAATTTCTTCGCCCAGGTACTCGAAAGCACCTCGGCTGTTAGTGGAGTGGCTGGAGCCCCAGAGGCTGCCTCCGTCATTTTATCTGCCGATGAGCTCTGAGAGACCACCGACTCCGTTGACAAACGTCTGCTGTCCATATTCTTTTCCCTCACCTTCTGGGCATTTCAATCTGAAGTCACTCCCCCATCCTCACACCTGGGGGGGTAGATCTATACAAGCGAAAATTGAAGGCTGAAAATGTGTTTATAGTTGCAGCCATTCTATTAGAAAATTACGCACGTAAATTAGTCTTTTCAAAAGGATTTTTTTTAAAGACCAAACCGAGATGGGTTTCACCTGTGCTTTAATCAAAACACACATTTTCATCCTGAATCCATTCACCAGATGGTGAATGCAAACTATTTTGTTGCCATTATTACTGAAAAATCACGGTAGCACCGTGGTTAGCATTGTTGCTTCACTGCGCCAGGGACTCGAGTTTGATTCCCGGCTTGGGTCACCGTCTGTGCAGAGTCTGCACATTCTCCCGTGTCTGCATGGGTTTCCTCCGGGTGCTCCTGTTTCCTTCCACAAGCCCCGAAAGACATGCTTGTTGGGGTGAATTGGACATTTCGAATTCTCCCTCAGGTGTACCCGAACAGGCGCTCCCGGAGTGTGGCGACTAGGGGATTTTCACAGTAACTTCATTGCAGTGTTAATGTAAGCCCACTTGTGACACTAATAAAGATTATTATAAATCCAGGCCTATGTCAATGACACTGCATAAATCGCTACTCTTGTTGCAATTCAGTGCAAACTAAATATTGTAATCTTTAACTACAACTCTAACTACAATTTCCCCATCACCACTATTAATTTTGTGAGCTGGAATAGGTTCTTATTTGAGGTTAGCTAGCTGGACAGGATGTCAATAAGTTCCAATACCTGAAAAGTTTCATTTAAATCTGAAGTCAAGGAACATGCAGGCAAAACGACAAAATAATTGGCACTTGCTGGGCTTCAATTTAGTTCATTGGTAACAAGTAAAATATTTCCACGGCAATAAGCATAATTTTGAATGGTGAATGGTGATAAACAAGGGTCAACCCCATTTGCAAATTAGTGCCCATCGAAAACATACCAAAAGCTGGCAGGTTCCCTGTTCTCAAATCAGTTAAACCCTGGGAATCTAAGTCAGATTCAAAAATGTATCAGTTGGTGCTTAAAAATAGGTTATTTCTATTAACACCTCATACCTAATTCTTCACCCAAATCAAACTAAACAGAGGCTGTTGAACCTATTACCTTAAAAGCTGAGTTCGAACTTTGCTAAGGCAATGGAAAAGGAGTTCTTTCAATTGCTGAAAAGAGACGTGCTAATAAAGCTTTTTGTCTTGCATTTATCAGGATAGCCGTGTAATGGGGGAACAACAATTTATACTGCATGAAAAGAGAGTGCTGATTGATTAGCAAGTGGAATCTGATTGGTGGAAGTGTTGCCATGGAGAAAACAGCATGAACTGCCCAGCTTTCATAGAATCCCTAGTGTTTAAATTCAAACCGGGAACTCTGCAGAAGTCACACAAGACGTGAAATGTTAACTCAGTTTCTCACTCCACAGATGTTGCTAGACATGCTGAACTTTTCCAACACATTGTTTTTATTTAAGTTCTATTAGATTTGTGGGTGGCACGGTGGCACAGTGGTTAGCACTGCTGCCTCACAGCACTAGGGACCCGGGTTCAATTCCAGCCTTGGGTCACAGGAGTTTGTACATTTTCCCAGTGTCTGCATGGGTTTCCTCCCACAGTCCAAAGATGTGCACGTTCGGTGGATTGGCTGTGTTAAATTGCCCATTAGCGTCCAAAAGGTTAGGTGGGGTTATTTTGTTACGGGGATAGGGTGGGGGCGTGGGCCTAGGTAGGGTGTTCTTTCAGAGGGTTGGGGCAGACTCTATGGGCTGAATGACCTCCTTCTGCACTGTAGGGCTTCTACGATTGACAAGGGTGGAATAAGGAAGTTCATATGGGTGACGTCCCAATATCATTGATTTGAAATCTGCCCTAAACGGAAATACTCGATTTCCATTAAATGCTGAACATGGATGGGAACTTGAAGGAAATAAACTTGCAAGGCCAGAGGGATACAGCAGAGCAATAGGACTGTCTGGTTTACTTTAGAGAGCGCTAGCATAGACTTGATGAGTTGAATGGCCTCCTTCTGTGCTGCAAATAACTCCAGGACTAAGGCACATGAAGTCCGCAGGAATGGAGAGAAAATATAGAAATTAGTAATCGGCTTGACTGGTTTTTATAAATAATAACTACCAATTTGTTTCAGGTAGTAAGTGTTTGACCCAGTTGGGATAAACATAAGGAGACACTTGAGTTGGTCACCCAATGAAAAATATTTACCTAAAGAATTAGGAGTGAGGGAAACAAAACAGAGCACAAGAGAACATGAACGTGCTTTCTGAAACATTAGACCCTCTTAGATTACATTGTTTTTATTATTTAAAATTTGCTCTTCTTTAAATGGCAGGAAAATCACCTTACTGGATCAATTTGTTAATCAACCTAATTAATTTGCTTTATAACAAAGATTAAAGAATCATAACAATATAGCACAATTGGTGCTGCCTTTGTCAGCAAGATCAATCCAATTAGTCTCACACCTGCTCTTTCCCAATAGCCTGCAGTTTTTTTCCCTACAAGTATTTATCCAATTCCCTTTTGAAAGGGAATCTGTTTCAACTACCCTTTCAGGCAGTGCATTCCAAGTCTCGTTGCCGAAAAAAAAGTTTGCCTTATATCATCGCTGGCTCTTTTACCAATTACCTTAAATTCATGTCCTCTGGTTAGAGACCTTCCTGTCACTGGAAGTTTCTCTGTATTTATTCTGTCTCAAAGCATTTCATAATTTTGAATAGCTGCATTGAACCCCTCATTAACCTTCCTGTCCCAAGGAGAACAATCCCAGCTTCTTCAGTCTCTCCACATAACTGAAATCCTGTATGACTGCTACCATTCTAGTAAATCCCCTCAAGGCCTGAGCATGATTCCTAATAAGGGGTACCCAGAATCAGGCACAATACTGGGGATTAGCCATAACTTATGAAGGTGCAGTATAATTTCTTTGCTTTTGTACTCCATGGGAAGGATTTTACAGCCACAAATTTGACAGCCTGCCCGGCCCATGCAGAATATAGTGTGATTACATCAGGTTGCCAATCCAATGTCATTCTGTCAGTCTCCAATATTAGAGGATGAATCTACACTGAAATTGGAAGCCCGGGTGGCATTTTGAAAAAACGATTAGCAGGCTATTGAGTTTGTTACTGAGGTAATTGACGGCAATTTTACATTGCCCACTCCATTTTGCAGTGGTTACTTGGGGAAACCATTGATAGTGATTGGCGGCAGGTATGAGGAGGCAACCGAATCTGCTGCTGCAATGTGTGGATATTAGTAGACATTATTTCTTTCTAAAAATGTTTACTAAAATGTTTTCATAATAAAGATAATTATACAAAACTATTAACCAAAGTTAAACAATAAAAGAAGAAGACTAACAAGCAAAAGCATATATTAACTTAACCAGTACTGGCTGATTAACCTGTATTGACTGAGATTATTCATGAAGGTCCCGCCTTCTCAACTTTTCCCCTAGCCTGAGTTGTGGTGATCCTCAGGCTAAATCACCACCAGTCATCTCTCCCCCTCAAAAGGGAAAGCAGCCTATGGTCATATGGGACTATGGCAACTTTAACTTTACCTAACTTAACCCCAAAAAACTAAACTAAACCCTCTAACAGAGGACGGTGACTAGCTCCTTAAAAATCCACCTTCACCCCCGTCTGAAGGGTGGTGGATTCATAACATTGAGCATTTCTGACATTGAGTTGAAGAAAAAGGCTCTAAAAGCTTACCAACTTGGGGCAGGATCAGAACATAGGAGCGTGGTTATCCGGCCCCCGAAATCAACTCGCACTTGTCTTCCACCCCACTCATCCTCGCTTTCATCAAATGTGCCACATGCACCACCCTGTTCAGACTTAGCAAAGCACATGAAGACATGGTGCTGACCATGTGAAGGGCCTCTCTCCACGCCTCATCATCCAGAATGGGACCTAACCCACCCACCCATTTCACCCTTACCTCACTCAACAGAGCTGAGAGGATATGGCCATGTATGCCCAAAATAATCCCCCACCAGACCCGACCAAAGACATTCCAAGTCGTTCCTTATCATAGAATTTACAGTGCAGAAGGAGGCCACTCGGCCCATCGAGTCTGCACCGGCTCTTGGAAAGAGCACCCTTCCCAAGGTCAACACCTCCACCCTATCCCCATAACCCAGTAACCCCACCCAACACGAAGGACAATTTTGGACACTAAGGGCAATTTAGCATGGCCAATCCACCTAACCTGCACATCTTTGGACTGTGGGAGGAAACCGGAGCACCCGGAGGAAACCCACGCACACACGGGGAGGATGTGCAGACTCTGCACAGACAGTGACCCAAGCCGGGATCGAACCTGGGACCCTGAAGCTGTGAAGCAATTGTGCTATTCACAATGCTACCGTGTTGCCCCTTATAGCTCAGATGCTCCATCCCAGGCAACATCCTGCCGAATCTCCTCTGTACCCCCTCCAGTGCAATCACTTCCTTCCCATAGTGAGGTGACCAGAGCTGCACACAGTACTCCAGCTGTAGCCTAACGTTCTGTACAGCTCCAACATAACCTCCTTGCTCTTATATTCTATGCCACGACTAATAAAGGCAAGTGTCCCATTATGCCTTAATTATCCTATTCACCTGCTCCGCCACCTTCTGGTATGTGTGAACAAGTACCCAAAGATCCATCTGTTCCTCTGAGCTTCCTGATGTCCTGTCATTCATTACATAGTCCTGCTTCTTCTTTCAAAGTGCATCACCTCACACTTATCCAGGTTAAATACCATAGCCAGTGCCCTGCCTATCTGACCAACCCATCTATATCTTTCTGTAACGTACTACCTCCTTCTTCACTGCTAACCACCCTACCAATCTTGGTGTCTCTGCAAACATACCTCTATATCATTCATATGTAGTATATATTTACAGGGAGGTGTACAATGTGGGCAAGATGGTTTGTACAGTTGGTAATCCTGATTTAATCCTGAGTTCATATCATGATGTTGTTCTTTGTTCATCTTTATGGTTTTGGCCAAGGGTGGTATCATGACCGGTACAGGCTTGGAGGGCCAAAGGGCCTGTTCCTGTGCTGTATGGTTCTTTGTTCTTTGAATGCTGAATTTGGGATCTGTGCAGTATTTATCCTAAATGTATAAAAGGAAGGTGAACAGAGCCAGAGTGGGGCGAGGGGTAGAAGGTTGGGGTTGGAAGGGTTAGTTTGTCCTCGCTATGATCGAAGTAGGCCCCTGAGTTAAAGCTAATCAGTTTTGGGTTTTATTTTTCTCTTTTAATTTTGCTTTCGAGCACCCATGCTTTGATCCTTTTTGCAGGTGGACTGCATGTTATCCTGATGAAGTTTGGGTTTGTCCGATTCTTCCCTTGGATCAGGTTGGTCTTTTGTCCCGGTTTGGGTCTCCCTCTTTGTCCGTTTTGTCCGACGAGTGGATTCGGGTGGTTCGTGTTTTTGTTTCTCGCTCCTCACTCTTTTTATGATTCTCTATGGGAGACCCTGGGTCCGGGGTTTGAGGTCTGAGGTTGCTTGGACATGTGGTAACCAGTTCTGTCTTTGTGGTAAATGCAGTCATATGATGACTGTCTGTTCTGTCTTGCGCCATGATAAGGGTTGGATTGCGTTGTGGGGATCAAGGTAGTGTAATTCCCCCTGTAGCCATCTGGGATGGCGACTTCCAGAACACAAAATGGACGCTCACAGAGAATGTAGGGAATTGTGGACAATGCTAGACAACAAGCAGGCACAGAGCCTGAATGTATATTTGGAAAGCAGTTACCAGACGGAATCAAAACTCTGGGTCGATTAACATATTGATGGCCCATCTCCGAAGGACAAAGGACTAACACTCAGGTAGTTGATACTGTTACAGACATCCCGGTGCCAGAAAGATACAAACAAAGCAAGGCCAACGGCCACCTAAGGCACGCCCAGCCATCAGGGCACCCATCCCTTTATTGGTTAAGATCGATAACAATGGTCGAGAAGCTGCCCAATTAATTGGGACCAAGTTTAAGGCCCGCCAAAAAGCGCGCAAAGCCCCAAGTATAAGAAGGAACCCCCACAAGAAATTTGCTCTCTTGGATTTGGCTCTCAAGCGGAGAGACCCATCCACCAGCATCACCAGAAGCAAGTAAGTTCAAGGTCAACGCTCGCTACCAGACAGACGATCTTAGCTCTTCTCCTGTATCTCTTCGAACCCAACACCCTCAGATTCGAACATCGGCCATTGTTCCTCTGACTAAGTGGGCACCCGAAGTTAAGTATAGGTGTTAGCGTTAGAGATAGTTTAGTTTGTAGTAATGTTGGGCATGGGTAGATCTTACTGTGTGTGTAAATAAATAGTATTTACTTTGAACTAACTAACTGGTGTATTGGCTCTTTGATCGGTATTCGGGTTTGAACCTTGTGGCGGTATCGAAAGATACCTGGCGACTCTGAAAGTAAACATAATTAGGATTAAGGAAGGCGACCATATTGACCGCCATATTTATAACCAAATAAACAGAGCAACACCCCCCAAGCACTGGGACTCTTGTTTTTCTTTGAAGTGATGTGTATGATGTAACTCTGTGGGAGGTGTCCTGGTTTGCTACAGATGGGTCTTGTATCAGTGAAGGGAACATATTGAAGATGCCTGTGATGACTCCTGTTGTTTGCAGTATCTGTTTTACATTGATACCTATGGTGTTTTTCTCTATTTCCTCGTTTTGCTGCAATGTTTGTAAAAGTTTGTACATTTCAATAATTTTTTTTAAAAATGTGTCTTTGCCGACTTCCAATTCACTGCCGAAACCCCTTTCTCATTTAACGTCCACTCCAGAGACCCAACTGGGTACAAAGCCCCACCTCTCCCAACACCACCTGACTGCTGGACGACTGTTAATTGACCGTGCGATGCTCGAGATGGCAGAGTGGAGAGCCAGCAAACCAGATGCTTCACGTTCTGCCTTTTTCACTCCACTGGAAACCGTAAAATCCTGCTCCATGTCTTAGTTTGTAAACCCAAGGATTCTTTTTTGAAAAATAGCCATATCAACTTGTTTTACAGTCTTCCAAGATATTTTTTATGTACACCCACTTTAAAATTGTGCCAGTTAATTTATTTTACCTCTCCTCATTCTTTCTACCAAAATGTATCAGTCCACACTTCTCGACCATATAAAGATCACAAAATAGTTTGCAGAGAAATAAAAGATGGAAGAGGCTATTGTTCCTAAACTAATCATGGTAGAGATTGCATTTCCGCAAAATTTAATGAAAAGGATGGTGCAATGAGAAAGAGATAAAAATGAGTGTCTTCTTTTTGGTGGGGTGGGGGTAAGGTTAGTTAGAGGGGAACAGTGTGTGTTTCTACACTTACAAAGCAAACACCACAGGAATGTACAAGTGGAATCTGTCATTTACAGTTTCTCTAAATTAACTGCTAACTGCACTAATGCTATCCTGTTACAAGATTAAATTTCACCTGCAACTTTACCTTGCTCATAAATGCTTAATCGTTTAAGATACATCAAGTTTGAAAACATTTAAAAGACAGATTCACACGTTAAGTAAAGTAGCATAGAGCTTAGATCCAGAAACAGGATCTGCAAGCAAGCAATAGATAAGTTGCTATAATTCTTCCAGTTTTGGTTATCCAGTCGAAGGACCTGTCTACCCTAAACTTCCTATGCTCCAAACATAGTTGATTTTGTGGCAGATCATTTTGAAATGTTTAATAAAATACTAGTTAAATGTAAAATATTGTTATCTGAATGCTTTTCACATTTACAAAATGGTAAAATGAAATATTTCCTATTCAAGTTTATTCCTGCTTACCAATAAATAGTCAAAAAGAGAATCTGGCTATATTGGGCATAAAAGCGTAATTGAGCTTAATTTTTTTCAAAACGAGAAAGAACTCCACTCAGCAAAGTTCTTCATATACTATTTAAAAACCCAGTTTTAAACTAAGGACATACTTTGTTATCCTGTCCAAGTTTGCAATTTGCTTCTGATTGCGGATGACTTCAATAGCATTCCAGAGTCGCTGGACCACTTGAGAGTCTGACAGCCTCCTTTTTGTTAGGCGAACCATGGTCTTATCTAGTCTGTGAGCTGCATTAGAAGAATAAAGACAACAGGGTTAGTTAATAGTAGTAATACTGGTCTTAAACCCTGCTCATTTATTCAGTTGCAGAAGGCATAGATTCAGATAAGGACCTTTTTTGGCTTATTTCCCTTTGTTTAAATAAAGGTCAAACCACCAAAATTTTAGAAGTCAATTTTGTGCTGACAGAAATGTCATGTTTGCGAAAGTAAGAAATCTTGTAGCTTGCAAGTGCGATAAAATAGAGAAAGAAAAGAGGGACAATGGACAAAAAAGTTTTTTTCTCTATATGGCAACATGAAGCAAAAAAATGAAGCACAATGACTATGTATACAGAGTAACCAATGAAAGTAACGAGACCAACTTCAAACTTAATGCACTGGAAGCCAATGATTACTAAAATGTAACAAAGAAGTCACTGCCCACAGCACAATTTACAAAGTTACCTTGATGGTAATTAGTGGTTGTTGGAACTTCCTCTTCCTCCAATTCCACCCACCAGCCCCAATTTTTCTCTCCCCATTAATCAATTCTACTCTACTAATGATGGTACATTTGAACAATGCCCAATTAGAAGGACAAAACTGTTAATGGGAATACAGACTTATTTATCCAAGCATTTTAATAGGTATTGATAATTACAGTAAATATAATGAATCTTTTCCAGCAGAGCAGTCAGACAGCAAAACACTGCAGATGCTAGAACCCCAAATCAAAAAGAGAATATTGGAAATGCTCAGCAAGTCAGACACTACTGTGTTGGGAGGGAAACAAGAGTTAACATTTCAGGCCAATGACTTTTCATTGACATGAAACAGTCACTCTTTTATTTTGGCAATGAGATCCCGTAACAGCCTCCCCGAACAGGCGCCGGAATGTGGCAACTAGGGGCTTTTCACAGTAACTTAATTGAAGCCTACTTGTGACAATAAGTGATTTTTCATTTTTTCATTTTTCAGATTGCCATATGATCAGAACAACATTCAGACCATGTCTCCTGCTGAATCTTTCTCTAATTCTGATAAAATTTAACTATTTGATTATCACCATTGGATGTCGCCACCATGCAAGTCGCCCTTATTTAGATGTCAACTGTAACGTAGAAAGATATCTCAAAACTTTTCACATGAATAGGGAAAATGACACCTAATCTTTGTGGAAGAATCGAGAATATTTGGCCATAGAGATTTGTTTCTGGAAGGTGTTTAAAGATCAAGCCAGAAGAGGCAGGCATGTCCAAAAAGGCAGAGCCATAGTTGCTGAAAGGTCAGCTATGATAATGGAACAAAGAACATACAGAAGACAAGAGCCACGGATTTAAGGATATAGGAAAGAATATCAGGCTAGAGAAGGCTACAGGGGCAGCATGGTGCAGAAACGCAATGGAAAATGGACAGCTCAGCACAAGTTTTATATTCAATGTCTTTGGGACGTGGAGTCAGTGTGGATCAAAGGATGGGCCTTGCGTAGGCAAGCAGGACTCCAGTGCAGAAAATATTTTAAAATTTGCAGAGGATGGAGGTCAAGGAGTCAGTGAGTATGTTATTGGCGAGATTGCGGCCAGAGAAGACAAAAGAGTAGGGCTTATGTGACAGTGGAGCATGAAAAGATTTGCGGTGTTGCAGAGATGAATAGATTATAGGATTTGAAACTCAACAAGATGCCAATGTTCCATACAGCCTGGCCAAGCTCAGCAATCAGTCAGGAAGAACACAAGTGGCTGTAAACCAATTTGGGATGTGATGATGTGAATCACACTAAATAAATGCAGGACTTCCTTTTATAGCCCTCAGGACTGCCCCATCATTCAATAAAATCATGACTGAACTTCTACAGTAACTCCAGTTTCATGCCTTATCCCTCCAATCCCTTGGTTTCCCCCATGCCCAGACATCTTGATCGGTCTTCAATATAGACAAACAGTGAGCATTGACAGCCATCTGAGAAAAGAATTCGCAAAAGATTCACAATCTACTGATTTTGAGTCTCTATAGCCAGGGAAACAATCTCTCAGCATCTCAATTCTGCAGAAGAGTCATAAATGTTGTACTCTGTTTCCCTCTCCACACATGTTGAGTTTTCTAGCACTTTATTTTTATTTCAGAATCCCAGCATTTTTCTTTTGTTTACATCAGCATCTAAATATACTTGCCATATCAAAATGTTTTTTGAAATTTTCCAATTAAGGGGCAATTTAGTGTGGCCAATCCACCTACCTTGCACATCTTTGGGTTGTGGGGCGAGACCCACGCAGACACGGGGAGAATGTGCAAACTCCACACAGACAGTGACCCGGGTCCTTTACGCTGCGAGGCAGATACTCCATCAGAATGTTATACATTTCAATGAGATCACCTCTCATTTTTCTAAATTGCAGACAGAACCATCTCTCCTCACATGACAGCCCTCATTCCAGAAATCAATTTAGTAAAAATTCATTACACACCCCGACACCCCCCCCACCACCAAGGCAAACATATTCTTAGAGAATGATTAAAATCTAAAAGGCCTCTAAATATGGGCTCACCAAAGCCCTACATAAATGCAGCACTATTTCCTTTCTCTTACACTCCTTTGAAAGAAAGGCAAACATTCTACTATCTCCTTCTAATTGGATGCCATACCTGGATGGTAACTCTGATTTGTGTACAAGGACACCCAAGTCCCTCTGAATACCATCATTTATTGGTGTTTCACCTTTTTAAAACAAAAATCCTGCTTTTGTATTCTTCCTAACAAAGTGGATGATCCCTACACCATAACCCATCTGCCAACTTTTTGTCCAATTGCCTACCTGGTCTATATATCCCATGGCAGCCTCTTTGCACCTTTTCCGGTTTACTTTCTCATCTAGCTTTGTCCTGTCAGCAAACTTGGATACATTACACTGGACCCCCCTCATCTAAGTCATTGATATTGATAGGAAATAGCGGAGTCCTCACATTGATCCACGTGGCACTCCACTAATATCAACCTGACGACAGAATATTTATTCCTACCCTCTGTCCGTTAACCATCCACACTATGCTAATACATTACCCCAGATCCCACAAACATAAACTTGTTTCTGAATGGTTTCGGAAATTCCAAATATACTAATCCACTGGTTTCCCCTCATTAACCTGGACCTTTCCATCCTCAAAAACTCAAAAAAGATTAGTCAAACAATATTTTCTTTTATTTCTTCCATGAGGCATGAGTATGTGTTGCCCACCTCTTATTTCTCATGAGAAGGATGTGGTGGGGTTGCCTTCTTGAAGCACAACAGTTTTCTTGTGTAGGTATAACCACAAGTGCTGTTATGAAGGGAGATTTTGACTAAGTGACAGTGAAGGAACAGTGATATTTCCAAGTCAGAATGGTGGGTGGCTTGGAGGAAACTTTCAAGTGTCTGCTGGCCTTGTGCTTCTAGGTGGTAGAAGTTACAGGTTTGGAAAGTGCTCTTGGAAGGAGCCTCAGTGAATTGCTGCAGTGCATTTTGTATCTGTTACACACTGCTGCCACCATTGTGGTCGGGTGGACGCCGATCAAGTGGCTGCTTTGTCCTGGGTGGTGTGAAGTTTTCTTAGTGTTGCTGGAGCTGCACTAATTCAGGCAAGTGGTGAATATTTCAACATACTCCTGACTTGTGCCTTGTAGATGGTGATCAGACTTTGAGGAGTCAGGAGGTGAATTACTTACCCCCACAATTTCCAGCCTCTGACCTGCTTTTGTAGTCACAGTATTTATGTGGCGGTTTGCCGTTCAGTTTTTGGTCAATAGCAACACCGAGGATGTTAATAGCGGGGAATTCAATGATAGTAATGTCAATGAACGTCAAGGGTTAGATTCTCTCTTGTTGGGGATGATCATTGCCTGGCACTTGTGGCATGACTTACCAGCCCAAGTCTGAATTTGCCCTGGTTTTGCTGCATATAGACACAGATTACTTCAATACCTTAGTTGTGAATGGTGAAGTGCAATGATCAGTGAACCATCAGTGAACATGCTCACTTCTGACCTTCTGATGGGAAGAAGCCATTGATGAAGCAGCTTAGAAACATAGAAACGAGTAGCAGGAGGCCATTCGGTCCTTAGACCCCGCTCCGCTTGAATTCCTTCTTGAAATGACAGTGTTTTGGCCTCAACTACTTTCTGTGGTAGCAAATTCCACAGATATACACTCTCTGGGTGAAGACATTTCTCCTCACCTCAGTCCTAAGAGGTTTACCCCTTATCCTCAAACTATGTCCCCTAAATCTGGACTCCCCCACCATCAGGAACATTCTTTTTGAATTTACCCTGCCTAATCCTGTTAAAATGGTGTACGTTTCCGGAAGATAATAATTATTATTATTATTGTCACACGTTGGCTTACATTAATACCGAAATGAAGTTACTGTAAAAGTCATCCTAGTCGCCACACTCTGGCGCCTGTTCGGGTACACTGAGGGAGAATTCAGAATGCCCAAATTACCTAACAGTACGTCTTTCGGGACTTATGGGAGGAAACCGGAGCATCCAGGAAAAACCCACGCAGACACGGGGAGAATGTGCAGACTACGCACAGACAGTGACCCAAGCCGGGAATCGAACTTGGGGCCCTGGTGCTGTGAAGCAACAGTGCTAACCTCCCCTCTCATTCTTCTAAACTCCAATGAATATAATCCTAACCGACTTAGTCTCTCCTCATAGAACAGTCCCACCATCCCAGGAATCAGCCTGGTAAACCTTTGCTGCACTCCCTTCATAGCAAGAACATCCTTCCTCAGATAAGTACATCTAAACTGCACACAATACTCCAGATGTGGACTCACCTATGCCCTACACAATTGCAGTAAAACATCGCTATTCCTTTACTCAAATCCTCTCGCTATGAAGGCCACCATACCATTTGCCTTCTTTACTCCCTGCTGTACCTGCGCGCATACTCTCATGGACTTTCGCACGTGGATACCAAGGTCTCGCTGAGCATCCACCTCTCTCAATTTACATCCATTCAAATAATAATCTGCCGTCCTATTTTTGCTACCGAAGCGGATAACTCACATTTATCCACATTATACTGCATCTGCCATGCATGTGCCCACTCACTCAGCTTGTCCAAATCCCGCTGAAGCATCTCTGCATCCTCCTCACAGCTCACACTCCCATCCAACTTTGTATCATCTGCAAATTTGGAGATAATACATTTAGTTCCCTCGCCAAATCATTAATATATAATGTGAACAGTTGAGAGTCCTAGATCACTGCGGTACCCCACTAATCACTGCCTGCCAATCAGAGAAAGACCCATTTATTCCAACTTTTTGCTTCCTGTCTGCTAAACAGCTTTCTATCCATCTCAAGACACTACCCGTAATCCAATGTGCTTTAACTTTACATATTAATCTGCTACGTGAGACCTTGTCGAAAGCCTTCTGAAAGTCTAAATAAACCCTGGTCAACTCTATTAGCAACATCTTCAAAGAATTCTAGCAGATTTGTCAAGCATGTTTTTCCTTTTGTAAATCAATGCTGACTTTGTCTGATTATACCACTGCTTTCCAAATGCTGTGCTATGAAATCCTTGATAATGAACTCCTTTCCCCTTGGTGGAGGGATGAATGACCTTAGATTTAAGGCAAGGGGCAGGAGGTTTAGAAGGGATGTGAGGAAATACATTTCCATCCAGAGGATGGTGGGAGTCTGGACTTCATGTCTGAAAGGGAAGTGGAGACAGAGGTATTCAAAATATTTAGTAAGTATTTAGATGTGCACTTGCAATGCTAAGGCATACAAGGCTATGGACCAAGTGCTTGAAAATGGGATTTGAATACTTCGGTAGTTGTTTTGACCAGCGCAGACACGATGGACCAGGGATATCCTACAGTGCAGAATGAGGCTATTCGGCCCACCGAGTCTGCACTGACCCTCTGAAAGAGCACCCTTCTAGGCCCACTCCCCTGCCTTATCACTGCAACAACGTAACCCCATCTGACCTGTACATCCTTGGACACTATAGGACAATTTAGCATGGCCAATCCATCTATCTGCACATTTTCGAACTGAGAGGGGAAACCAGAGCACCCACAGGAAACCCAAGTAGACACAGGGAGAAAGTGCAAACTCCACACAGTCACCCCCAGGGCCGGAATTGAACCCGGGTCCCTGTTGCTGTGAAGCAGCAGTGCTAGCCATCATTCCACCGGATACATCAGCCTTTTCTGTGCTGTAGACCTCTATGATTCTATTAAAGCCTCCCAATTTGTAAATCTCTATTAGGTCACCTCTTAACCTCTGTTCCAAGGAGAAGGATCCCAACTTTTCCAACCTCTGCATGTAACATTCACTAAACCTCCTTCATACCGTTACATCTTACCAAGTGTGGTTCCCAGAATTGCCTGTATTACTTCAGCTGAGGTCTAGTTATGTCATGATCACTCGCTTTTATATTCTATACCTCTATTTAGAAAACTAAGTAACTGATTGAAAAATCTTATCAACTTGCCATGCCACGTTTAAGGGTTTGTGTATATGAACACCAAGGTGGCTCTACTCATCTACATTTTTCAAAATTGTGCCAATCAAAATTAATATATAGTCTCTCCACAAAGTCCTTGCAAAGTTCAACAGTTTGCACTTCTCCACATTGATGCTGCTGTCCATTGCACCATCATGTTTACATCGTTACAGTCTACAATTATCGTCGTTATCTACTATGTTGGCAAATATGATCTTCTAACCTTACAATGCTGCTCCCTATACTTGAATCTAAGTTATTTCTAACTCAAGTAATATCGGGAGAGGTTCTTTAATAATGCCATTTGCAGGAGGGATAAAGATGAAAGAAATAAGACACAAAATAAAAACTTAGTAACATATACTGCTGCTTCAATGTAAAGAGGCCTTCTGATGTATTTTTTGATGGTTATATGAAAGTGACCATTTATGAGATAAATAGCTATTAACCAGGCCCTGGACAGATATGGAAGTATAGAGAAGTACCTGGTTTTAAAAAAAGATCGAGGCTGAAATAGTTCATTGTTTCAGACATGCTTTAAATCAACATGGAATTAATGCTGTTTGGTCACTGTGTGTGCTGCAGGTGAATTGCCATG
Source organism: Scyliorhinus torazame (assembly GCF_047496885.1). Taxonomy (NCBI): domain Eukaryota; kingdom Metazoa; phylum Chordata; class Chondrichthyes; order Carcharhiniformes; family Scyliorhinidae; genus Scyliorhinus; species Scyliorhinus torazame. The sequence continues at coordinate 60,482,170 of NC_092712.1, read as the reverse complement.
TGAAAGAAAGCAAGCATCCTCGAGATTTACTTCGGCGGCCATTCTCATAGGCAGTATGCACAGATGATTTAGGAATAAGAGGCCATTTTAAACCTGTTTTTTTTTAATGTCGCTCAATAGGCGTACGGTTAAGATTAAAACTTTTGTTCTGAGGAGAGGGCAGGTATAAAGCAACAAGGCAACTTTTTCACTTTTGACCTCTTCTACATTATCCAAGTAGAGCATGTTTTTACTTTGGCTGTTTATGAGTTTCAAACTTAGGGCTTGACAAATACTCCAACTAAGTAATTCCTGTTAAAATGACAAATTCCACATAGGCATCGAGTAACTTCACTCCATATTTTCCCTGACATAAATATCTACTTTGGGACGTCTTCACTTGACAACAGGACAAAATAATCCATTTGTTTGCCTCCCTACTGCAATGGCCTTTTCCACACAGTGATTAGATCCCTTTGCAGCTACATTTGAGTATCGACAGCAGCCTCTGAAGAGGTTTTTGATCAAAGCCAGGACGTTTCTCCCATCATATTTAAATAGGCATAAATAAGATTGCTCTTTTCATTGCATATGCAGTCTGTTGTAAAGCTGATAATGGCAGAGCTCCAAATATGATTCTCAAATTCATAAATATGGGCCACTCAACACCCTGCAGTTATTATTCCATTTTAAATTATGAAAATCAATGAATGAGTATATAATTCCATAGTTTTTTAAAATGTTTTCCTGAAGATTATATGGCTGTACAGAGAGGGGGCTGGGGAGTAGGCAATAGTCATGATGTGCTATCAACACATCCGGTGAGCTTGATGGATGACCTGGTGTTTTTCTGCTCATCAACATTATATGAAAACAATCATTGGGCCAGATCTGCCAATTCCAATGGAGGTGAACGTTGATACATCTTTTGTTGTTAATTCATTGGAAGTCTTGACATCTGCACATGCATTGTAATTCCCCAGGAAGTTTAAACTTCCAATGGCCTGATTTGCGCTGCCCAGGACCCTCCATGAATGTTTCCAACAGTGAGCTCAGAGGCGGAGACTTGGGTGCGCTAAATATCCTAAAATTGTTATACTGTTTCATTTCTGGTGCAACTCGGTGATTAACAGCGCAATTGAACCAACCACCACTCCAACATCCCCCTGACCCAACCGCATCCCCCCAATCCGAACTGCTACCCAACCTGGCCTCACAACCTCACTCAGTCATGCACCCTTCGAGATTTTCAAACATTTGCCTGAATATTGTAAAAGGGAATATGTCCTCTTCACTGCTACTCTTCGTCATCACTCTCCATGGATGTTGCACTGAAGCATCGCTACTGTAGCCAGGACAGGAAGTTCTGGCTGGAAGACGCAGAAACATTAGGGCACAGCGATCTTTCCAGTCAGTAGCGATTACCCCAGCATCACCAGAATAGCTGGGCCACTGACTCAGAACAAAGAACAAAACAGCACAGGAACAGGCCCTTCGGCCCTCCAAGCCTGCGCCAACCATGGTACTGCATAAACTTAAACTGTATGCTCTTACGGAGTCCGCATCCTTCTATTCCCATCTTATTCATATATTTGTCTAGATGCCCCTTAAATGCGGCTATCGTACCCACTCCCACCACCTCCCCAGACAACGCGTTCCATATATTTACCACCCTCTTGTGTATAAAAAAACTTGGCCCTCACATCTGTTCTAAACTTTTCCCCATGCACTTTAAACCTATGTCTCCTAGTACTTGACTCTCCCACCCTAAGAAAGAGTGTCTGACTATCCACTCACAATCTTTTAGACCTCCATCAGATCGCCTCTCAACCTCCGCTGTTCCAGTGATCTAACCTCTCCTCGTAGCTAATGCCCTCCATATCAGGCAACATCCTAGTAAAAACCGCTTCTGCACCCTCCCCAAAGCTAGGTCTGCAGTACCAGGGATTAATCTTGGATTAAAGTACCAGCGCACTATTACATTTGCTGCTTTTAACCATATTTATGGTCTTGGTGCCAACTGACAACTTGGATATGTGGCTGCCTAATGACCGAAAATCTCACGCTTAGGATTTGCCCAGTCCTCAAATGTCACGGATAACATATGTTCCTCGTTACATAGAGTTACACCTACAAAAACATGGTTTTTATTACATTTGAAAATTGACATAACTGTGAGTCATGCATGAAGTCTCAATTTAATGGTATCTGGAAGAACACCATGCCTTGTAACCAGCTGCGTTTTCCTATCAAAAAGTAATGGCAACAAATCTTTGTGCCCAATCTTTAAAAATGTCTATCATTAGTTTTTAGTACTAAAATGGTGCCTAATTTAAACTCAGCAGAGCAATTTAATTCTCATTTAAAATGTGAGGATTGCAAGAATCAATCACCATTTCTGAAAAAGCATTGCATTATTTTATAGATTTGCCATATAATTTCAGCATCAAAATGATAGCTATTGCATGATGTTGTTTGCTCTGTTTGAATAATAAACTACACCCTGCACCTCAGAAGTATACCCTTCATTGCCCGCTGTTCATTCCCATCTTACTCCCTTCCTGCGGAAATCTTGATCCATACTTCCATTACCTCTAGACACAACTATTTCAATGGAAATGGGAATACAGGAACAGGAAAGAATAGGCCATTTAGTATTTTGAGCCTATCTTGCCATACTATTAGATCATTGTTTATTGTGACTCCATTCCATTTAATGGTGTTCGCTCCAGCTTCCTGGATTCCCTAACCCAAAACAACAAAATTTTAAAAACTCCATTTCGAAAAGTTCAATTGATCTAACAGCCACACAGTTCCAATTGCCACTAAACAATATGAACAACTACCTTTTAATTTAATCCTTAAATAGTTCAGATCTAATTTTAAGACCAATTTCTGGATTTATTTACCAGAGGAAAGTTTCTCTGCGTTTGCCCTATTGAACAGCTTTACCGTTTAATCATCCCAATTTGATTACTCCTCAACCTTCCAAACGCAAGTGAATACACACCAAATTTATGCAGTGTTGTGATGAATGTAGGAACTTCAGGTATATTGTATTATATGTATTTCGTGCAGTAAGGGTTAAAAGCCTATGACTGTTGCAATAATCTTTTTTTAACTCCTGGTTTATAATACAAACACTGGCTACAGGGATAATTAAAGGATCATAATTGGGATAACGGAATTTTGGTTGTATGAAGTCAGTTCCCTGGGGAGTAGATAATTAGAGACATTGGGCGCGAGTCACTGTTCCCCGATGCCGATATCGTAATTGGCGATCGGGCGGAGAATCCCTTCAGATGCTGAAATCGAGGGTGGCGCCGGTTTTCTACCCTCCGCCCCCTCCGATTTGGCGGTATCGCGTCACACGCCACTGAAACAGCATTGGCACCTGGAGGCCCTCCCCCGATGGGCCGAGTTCCCGACCGCATTGGGGGACGCGTGGTCTCAGCGGTCGGGAACCCGGCGTGGCGGCTGCGGACTGTGTCCAGCGCCACCAGTCGGCCGGGAACCATGATGCTTCCGCGAGGGCTGGGAGGTGGCCAGGGGGACACTATTTGGCAGGCTGGTCCGCACACGGCCGGCGCCATGTTTTACGATGCGACCACTGCAGGCCGTCACCGTGGCATTCTCCAGGCGCTTATATCGTGGGAGCCAGGTGTTTTACTCGGCATGGCTGCTCGCCCCTCACCGGTCGCAGGATCGGCGAGGGTTCGGCACCGATTTTGCCGTCGGAAAACGCTACAGTTCCCACGCCGGCATCGGCACAGCCTCCAAATCGGTGAATCCAGCCCATTGAGCTTGACCTTGGTAAGATGATGTCGTTAATGGGAGGAGTCAGGGGTTGGAGCAGTCAAATGTTGAGTTTCAGTTCCGTTCAAAGATTTGACTTTGATCAGACCAGCAGCTTTTCTCAAAGCTGTTTAGTTAAAAAGATTTTGCCTCGGACAGCACGGTGGCGCAGTGGTTAGCATTGCTGCCTCACGACGCCGAGGTCCCAGGTTCGATCCCGGCTCTGGGTCACTGTCCGTGTGGAGTTTGCACGTTCTCTCTGTGTTTGCGTGGGTTTCACCCCCACAATCCAAAAGGTGTGCAGGGTAGGTGGATTGGCCATGCGAAAAAATTGCCCCTTAATTGTAAAAATGTGAATATAATAGCAGTTTCTGAAAAGGCTGACAGGTTAAACAGTCGTTGACGCAGGCAAAAATCTGCAGCTGCTTCCTGAAGGATCTCTTCTTCAATGTGGTTCATCATCTCTTTACAGCAGGTATTCCTGGGTTGGCTAACTGTATTTAAACGTGGATTTTGACCGGAGATGGGTTTTGCTTCAGTGGAGATCAAAGGTAGCAGTTAGGATTTACTGACTCATTGTCATTGTTTAACTGGTAATTGTAAGCCATTATCTTTATGATGTTAAAGTTAGTAATATTGTGTTAGTATTAAAAACTTTATTTTAATATATCATATCCCTATTTGTGCGTGGAACAAAGTATCCTTTCCTCACAGCCTTACAAATTAAATTAAAAATTAGTGTTTATGTCCAATATCCTAGCGACTGTTGGGGTTTGGTCCGGGATCGTAATAGTGTCCTCAATTTAATGCTTTAAGCTGTCACATTCTAATGAATCTGCACGGAACCCCATCAAAATCAAAAAATACTTTTGAGGTGCAGTTTCGATAATTTAACACAGTATTTCAGAACACGTTTCCACACAACAGAAGTAGAATTTTACAATCCAACATACTGCGATAAAGGCCAACATTACATTAACGACAAAGGTAAAAGCCTCCCTCCCCCCCCTCCGAAATGGCGTCACTGCATCACACGCCGTCACATGGGGGACGTGTTCCTAGTTGCCCTTTGACACACTGCTCACCTTTGTTCTGCCATTCACACATTCTAATCTCTTTATGTGCCACTATCAGCACCCTTCTTAGCCTTAATCACCCCATTTAAATTCCTTTTATCTTCTGTCCTCAACATCCTTGTCTATCCCCACCTATCGTTGGCCCCCTATCCAACCTCACTGCTACAAGCCCCCCCCACCCACTACAGTATAACTCTGACCCCATTTCCAGATCTTTCCAGCTTTGACAAAGAGTCATCCAGACTCAAAACATTCGCTTCCTTTTTTCTCCACAGAAGCTGTCAGACCTGCTGAGATTGCCCAGTATGTTCTGTTTTTATTACGTTAACGTTTTTGATTGCCTTTTTTCCCCCCAAAGCACAGGGCTAAATAGCTGGCTTTCAAAGCAGACCAAGGCAGGCCAGCAGCGGGAGTTCAATTCCCGTACCAGCCTCCCGAACAGGCGCCAGACTGTGGCAACTAGGGGCTTTTCACAGTAACTTCATTTGAAGCCTACTTGTGACAATAAACAATTTTAATTTCATTTCATGTACATAGATTCAAATCCCTTTCCTCCTCTAGTCTCTCAATATTTGGATAATATGCTGGATTTGTTTCTCTTGGATCCAAAGTGGATGAATTCACATTCCCCTGCATCAAACTACATTTGCCACAGTATTCCCCATTAAATTAGTCTACATCCCTTTGTAACTTTCTGCTCCCATCCACATAACTTAATGTGTATTCTAACTCGGGGCCATCTGCAAATTTGGATATGTCCCTCCATCCAAGTCATTGACATATGATGAAAAGCAGGAGCTTCAGTACAGATCATAGGGGAATAAGCATTTGTCACATCCCACCAAACACATCTAAGCAGAGTGTATTCCAGCTTCTATTTAATTCCGCTATTAAAATTTACTGACTGAAAACGTCTTGTTCTGGGAAAGAAAACACAATTGGGAAAGCATACAGAACTACCTCAAGAAATGATTTCTCTTCCAGCACTAACACCAAACAAAGGCAACATGAGCCATGCTTAGTGCTGCCGGATATATTCATTTTGGTCAAAAAAAGGTGACTCTCACAGCTCAACTTTATAACTCACCAATACTGCTTTTTCAGTCCAGGTCTGTACAGACCTGTCTCCTACAGCCAAGAAAGTCCACAGTCCAAAAGCAAAACTGCCATTGTAAAAGCACACCCAGTTTTCTGTTACTCTAAACTCCACCAAAAAATGGGAATGTGGCAAATTCACATGGCTGATCTTTCACACACACTCTTGACATAAAAGGCAGCTTAAAAAATATATATTGTGCAGAAACAGAATTATGTTTAATAAGCTTTGGCTTGTCGAAAAGACAGACAGCAGAAATCATTGTTCAAGGGGTTAAAATGGCCACATATTGTTACCAATGTAATGCATCAAAATTCTATTCTGAATTCAGTTTGGCAAACATTAGATATGGTTTGCTTTCCAGGAATAATTACAATTCTGGGACGCTCTAAAGGACAGCATACCTAATCTCTGTTGGAAGTTGCACAGTAACTGCAAAAAGCTACAATACAGAACAGACTGCCAGTGTTCATTAACAGTCAGCAGCTAAATTCTTCAAAATTCTTCAAATCACCGTAGAATGTGTCCAAGGAACACCATTACTGAGTTTAAGCACACGAGAAATTTCAATTCCAATATCTTTGCTCTTGATTGTGAAATAACCAGTGTCAAAAGTAGACAGCAACAGTTTTAGAAAGTGGTTTACAGCGTTGGATAGTCTTGGCAAAATAAACAGTAAGTTCCAGTTGCAGCTGATAGCAAACTTAGTTTCAGATTTCAAAAGATCAGCTGCAGTCTTCCACGCAGGCATACACCATGAACATGACATTTTTTTAAAGCACACAATCAAAGACTCACGTTAAGGGGTGGCAACAAGTCAACCGAGCCACCTGCTGTGTCACAATTTGCTCTAGGAAAAAACTGTTCCTGGTCTCCTGGAATTAGATCTCACCTGACTTACCTGAATGTTATGCTGGAGCATTATTCCTTAATTCCATTGCTGATGGCAATTCCACTCCTGCCAAGACCCTATTGCTTAAAAGTATGCAGTGCACGGTGTTGCAGCACAGATAATTCAGTTGAGGTGCCACATAATACTGAGCATTAACTAGGGGGTACACACTATTAAAAAGTCTAGACTCCAAAATATTACATTTCCAAGAGAACTCCCATTGCTGTCAAGGGAAAAGCAGCTCAAAATTCTAACTCAAATGCGATTGGAGCTTGCTTTTCAGCAGCAAGAGACTATGTCAGACATAATAGCCTCACTATAGCTTTGATCATTCTCACTGATCTCACTGGATAATGTTTGTCCTCCAAATAAACACCACTAAAACAGATTATCTGGTCATTATTGAATTGCCAATTATAGGACCATGTAAATTGGGTGTCAAGTATCCAACATTTACCACAGTGGCACTCTCCAATTAAGTACTTTTGGAGCGCAAGGACCAGACCGCTCTACTTTAAATTTTCCTTGATTTAGTCTCGATTTGAGACTTAATGCTCCTTTTTTGCAAACTTTCTTTCTCTCATCCTCAATGTATCAACCTCTTGCTGCTAGCAAGTTCCATGGAGACCGACCGGACACCCACCAATTCCTCATGCAAGTAATAATTATTAATTTGGGAGTTGTGGCATTAAATACTGGCAGGATATTCAAAAGGGGTTTTCCAATGGAGCTAGACGATGAGGAGCATGAATTTAGGCCAATTTTAGGGCGGCACAGTGGCGCAGTGGTTAGCACTGCTGCATACAGCACTGAGGACCCGGATTCGGTCCCGGGTCGCTGTTTGTGTGGAGTTTGCACATTCTCCCCGTGTCTGCGTGGGTTTTGCCCCACAACTCAGGTTAGGTGGATTGGCCACACTAAATTGCCCTTTAATTGGAAAAAAAAATAATTGGGTACTCTAAATTTAAAAAACCTTTTACCCCCTCTCGTTCAGTGGACTTCAGGTTCATAGTAACATCTAAACAAAATAAATTGATTGAGGTCAGCCAACACATGAGGAATCAGACAAAGGAAGAATGCAGCCACCTGCTGAATCATTTAATGGCGAAATGACGGTTTGAAACCAGCAGGAAGGACGAGATAGCTGCATAATGCAACAGTGAAATTGTATAACATGGTATAAACAAAAAGTGTCTTGGGGTTGTCATAACAAGTGGACCCAGTATAATATCCATTAGATTATTCCCAAACAAAATCCCAAAGAAATCCAACATCAGAATAGTGTTGCTTAACAGGTTCATCATAAGGCATCCTGAAAGTTCAGAAATTTTCATAATCACGCCTTCATAATCATACCTTCCCACCAGAAGCAGTAGCACAACAACTTGCAATTAATATAGCAAAACCTTCCATGGCACTTAACAAGCACATTATTAAAAATGATTTTGACACTGAGTCATATAAAGCTCGGTGTAAGATAGGCTTGGAGGTGGTAAGAAAGGTACAGAGGTGGAGTATGGTAGAGAGGTGGAGTAGGTTAGGGAGGCAATTCTAGAGCTTAGAGCCAACATCGCAAGGAAAGCATGGTTGACAGAAGATCATAGGAAATAGGTGCAGCAGTTGGCCATTCAACAAGATCCTAATTCTCCCCACCCCCCATAACCTTCAAATCCTTGTTGACCAAAAATCTGCCTAATCAGCTTTGAATATTTTCAATGACCCAGCCTCCATTGCTCTCTGTGGAAAATAACCCCCAGGACTAACAACCCTCAGAGAAGAAATTTCTCCTTATCGCCATCTTAAATGGGAGATCTTTTATTTTTAAATTGTGCTCCCTAATTCTAGTTTCCCTCACAAAGGGAAATACCCTCTCAGCATCCACCCATCAAGTTTGATCATGATCGTATGTTTCAATAAGATCGCCCTCTTTTTCTAAACTCGTGTATAAACTGCTTCACCTTTCCTCATAAGGAAACCAGAATCAGCCGAATGAATCGTCTCTGAACTGCAAGTACAAAAGTCCTGTCTTTTGTGACTTTGTTCTTATTTTCATTTACCCGTGCTTTGTACACGATCACATGAGCAAATACGTATTCGCATTTTCCATCTCCCTCTCTCTTCATTTCTGGAAAGATGGAAAGTGACCGGAATAGTTTCAGTTGAAATAAAATGTTGCCACAGTCCCATTCTGCCATCCACTTTGAGAGGTGGTGATTTAAACTTGAGGGTCGCCACACCTCAGGCAAGGGGCAAGGTTGAGAGGTCAGGGCCTTCATGAATAACTTCAGCCGGTATGGGAATTGAACCCCGCTCTGCTGGCATCGTTCCACATCATGAACCAGCTGTCCAGTCAACTGAGTTAACCGACACCCTTCAGCTGAAGTACAGCTCGACCGAAGGGATTAACCAGAAATATCTGAATCTCGGCACTGATTTTTTGACAACTACACCCTTTGAGCATGGCTTGAGTGTAGGATTGGTCGGTTAATTTATCCCAAGATAATAGTTTCATCATTAATTAATTTTGTAAAAGATCTTTTAACGCCAAGGCATATATGCTCTGGCAAATTTATTGATATCACTTGGATGTGACCTCCGAAGTATTTAAACATCAGTAAGGAACTCTGATGGATTGGAATGCAATGTTAAAATGGAGGACGCATCAAGTAATTGTTCGGGTCAGTTTCTCACGAAGTGTACTCAGTGACATATTTGTAGAATCATAGAATTTACAGTGCAGAATGAGGCCATTCGACCCATCGGGTCTGCACCGGCTCCTAGAGAGAGCACCCTACTTAAGCTCACGCCTCTACCCTATTCGCGTAACCCAGTAACCCCAACTCACCTATTTGGACACTAAGAGCAATTTATCATGGCCAATCCACCTAATCTGCACATCTTTGGATTGTGGGAGGAAACCGGAGCACCCGGAGGAAACCCACACAGTCACGGGGAGGATGTGCAGACTCCACACAGACAGTGACTCAAGCCAGGAATCAAACCTGGCACCCTGGAGCTGTGATGCAACTGTGCTAACCTCTGTGCTACCGTGCTGCCCATATTTTGAGAGTTTGTTCAGTGCCTAGCTGAACTGCACAAATCACGATGGTCTGTGGGGATAACTGATCTCAACTCGGGCAATGATGAGTTGGCACAATTGGCCTCAAATCAGCTTTCATGCTCCACGCCATTATCTACTTATGCTGGTAGGAGTGTGTGCGAATAAATATAGTGAGAACAATTTGCTGCAGAGTAACTGCCCAAACCAATGCTGCCCTCGAACCTGGCTAATTGAATCCCATTCAAAATCATGTTCCCCGTTCGCCATTTAGCCGCTTGCAAATTTCCTTAGGGAGGAGGCCAAGAATGTTCACCACGCTCCAAGACCTTACAAAGGCCTGTACAGTTGCAGCAAGACTTCCCTGCATCTATACATAAATAAATAAAATAAATAATCTTTATTATTGTCACAAGTAGGCTTACATTAACACCACAATGAATTTACTATGAAAATCCCCTAGTCGCCACACTTCTGCCGTTTGTTCGGGTACACGGAGGGAGAATTCAGTATGCCCAATTCACCTAACAGCACGTCTTTCGGGACTTCCATCTCTCTTACAATAAAGGTATAAATTCAATTTGCCTTCCAAATTAATTGCTGTTATCTGTATGTTAATTTTTGTGATTCATGCACCAGGATACCCGATCCCTCTGTATCACAGCATTCTGCAGTTTTTCTCAATTTAAATAATATGCCGTTTTTCTATTCTTCCTGACAATGGGCAACCTCACATTTTTATATATTATACCGCATCTGCCAATTTTTTGTCCATTCACCTAACCCATCTCTATCTCTTTGCAGGCTCTTTGCATTCCCTCACAACTTACTTTCCTGCGCTCACCTTTTATTGACAATACAAATCTGTCCCTTCATCCAAGTAATTACAATAGATCGTAAATAACTGAATCCCAGCACTGAGCCCTTTCGCACTCCACTCATTACAGCTCGTCAACCTGAAAATGATCCCAACTCTGTTTCTGTTTGTTAGCCAATCCTTTATCAATATTAAACTTACCCACAACACCACGAGCTCTTGTCTTGTGTAGTAACCAGTTATGTGGGACCTTATCGAATGCCTTTTAGAAATCCAAATATACTACATTCACAGGTTTCCCTTTATCCACCCTGCTCGTTACATCCTCAAGGAATGTAATAAATTTGTCAAACACTTTCCCTTTCTCAAATTATGTTGACTCTGCCCGATTACATTGAAATGTCCTGTACAATGGATTCTCACATTTTCTCAATGAGAATTAGGCTAACTATCCTATAGTTTCCTGCTCTCTCTTTTCTGGGATAGAGTGGTTGCATTTTGAGTTTTTCAATCCGCTGGCGCTGTCCCAGAATCTAGGGAATTTTGGAAGATTACAACAAATGTATTCACTATCTCCTCAGACACTTCTTTTAAGGCCTCTGGATGCAGGCCATCGAGTCCAAGGGACTTCAGCCTTTGGTCCCATTAGTTTTCCTACTGCTTTTTTTCGCTCATGAAATGAAATGAAATGAAATGAAAATCGCTTATTGTCACAAGTAGGCTTCAAATGAAGTTACTGTGAAAAGCCCCTAGTCGCCACATTCCGGCGCCTGTTCAGGGAGGCTGTTACGGGAATTGAACCGTGGTGCTGGCTTGCCTTGGTCTGCTTTAAAAGCCAGCGATTGATTGTTTTCATTTTCTCCCTCCCTGCCAATTGGGGTGGGGGGGTGAAATCATGAAATTGAGTGAGAAGAAACCCAAGTGTAGGTTACCAAGCATAAATGCGATGGGTGAACAAATCTCGGTGGAGTTTAAAGTACACGCAGCAAGAGTTTTGGATATTCACATTTATTCTTTCACAGGATGTGGGCGCCACTGGCTAGGCCAGAATGTATTGCCCATCACAAATTCCCCTTGAGGTGGTGGTGAGCCGCCCGCTGCCTTGAACCGTTGCATTCCACATGATATAGGTATACCCACAGTGCTGTTGGGATGGAAGTTCCAGGATTTTAATCCACTGATGGTGAAGGAACAGGAATATAGTTCCAAGTCAGGATGGTGTGTGGTTTGAAGGGGAACTTGCAATTATGCTGTCCCCATGCTACTGCTACCCTTGTCCTTCTAGCTGGTAGAGCTTCTGGGTGGGAAGGTGTTGTGGTAAGATCCTTGGTGAGTTGATGCAATGTATAGGTGACACACAAGTGCTGCCACTGTGGACTGATGGTGGAAGGAGTGAAAGTTCAAGCTAATGAATGGGGTGCCAATCAAATGCTCTCTCTTGGATGGTGTCAAGCTTCTTGTATTTTTGTTGGGCGTTGCATTAATCCAAAAAGTGGAGAGTATTCCATCAGACTCTTGACTTGTGCCTTGTTGATGGCTTTGGAGAATCCGGAAATGTGGTACTTGCTGGGGAATTCCCAGTCTCTGATTTTGATTTGATTTATTGTCACGTGTATTAGTACAAAGAACAAAGAACAAAGAACAAAGAAATGTACAGCACAGGAACAGGCCCTTCGGCCCTCCAAGCCCGTGCCGACCATGCTGCCCGACTAAACTACAATCTTCTACACTTCCTGGGTCCGTATCCTTCTATTCCCATCCTATTCATATATTTGTCAAGATGCCCCTTAAATGTCCCTATCGTCCCTGCTTCCACTACCTCCTCCGGTAGCGAGTTCCAGGCACCCACTACCCTCTGCGTAAAAAACTTGCCTCGTACATCTATTCTAAACCTTGCCCCTCTCACCTTAAACCTATGCCCCCTAGTAATTGACCCCTCTACCCTGGGGAAAAGCCTCTGACTATCCACTCTGTCTATGCCCCTCATAATTTTGTATACAAAAACTGTATACAGTGAAAAATATTGTTTCTTGCATGCTGTACAAACAATGCATACCGTACATAGGGAAGGACAGAGAGACTGTAGAATATAGTGTTACGGTTATAGCAAGGTGTAGAGAAAGGATCAGCTTAATACGAGGTAGGTCCATTTAAAAGTCTGATGGCAGTAGGGAAGAAGCTGTTCTTGAGTCGGTTGGTACGTGACCTCAAACTTTGATATCTTTTTCCTGACGGAAGGAGGTGGAAGAGAGTAGGTCCGGGGTGAGTGGAGTTCTTAATTATGCTGGCTGCCTTCCTGAGGCAGCGGGAATTATAGATAGAGTCAATGGATGGGAGGCTGGTTTGCGTGATGGACTGGGCTACATTCACGACCTTTTGTAGTTTCCTGCGGTCTTGGGTAGAGCAGGCTCCATACCAAGCTGTGATACAACCAGAAAGAATGCTTTCCATGGTGAATCTGTAGACGTTGGTGAGGGTCGTAGCTGACATGCCAAATTTCCTCAGTCTTCTGAGAAAGTAGAGTCGTTGGTGGGCTTTCTTAACTATAGTGTCGGCATGGGGGCACCAGGACAGGCTGTTGGTGATCTGTACACCTAAAATCTTGAAGCTCTCGACCCTTTCTACTTCATTCCCATTGATGTAGACAGGGGCATGTTCTCTACTACACTTCCTAATGTCGATGATAATCTCCTTCGTTTTGTTGACATTGAGGGAGAGATTATTGTCGTCGCACCAGTTGGTGAACAGATTCTCTATCTCATTCCTATACTCTTGTCTCGTCATTGTTCGAAATCCGACCCACTACGGTGGTGTCATCAGCAAATTTGAAGATCGAGTTGAAGGGGAATTTGGCCACACAGTCAGAGGTGTATAAGGAGTATAGTAGGGGGCTGAGGACACAGCCTTGTGGGGCACCGGTGTTGAGGATGATCGTGGAGGAGGTGTTGTTGCCTATCTTTACTGATTGTGGTCTGTGGGTTAGAAAGTTCAGGATCCAGTCACAGAGGGAGGAGCCGAGGCCAAGGAGTTTGGAGATGAGTTTCGTAGGAATGATGGTGTTGAAGGCTGAATTGTAGTCGATAAATAGGAGTCTGACATAGGTGTCTTTGTTATCTAGGTGTTCCAGGGTAGAGTGGAGGGTCATGGAGATGGCGTCTGCTCTGGACCTGTTGCAGCAGTAGGCAAACTGTAGTGGATCAAGGCAATCTGGGAGGCTGGAGTTGATTCGTGCCATGACTAACCTTTCGAAGCACTTCATGATGGATGTCAGAGCCACTGGACGATAGTCATTAAGGCACACTGCTTGACGTTTTTTTGGTACAGGGATGATGGTTGTCTTCTTGAAGCAGATAGGGACCTCGGATTGTTGTAGAGAGAGGTTGAAGATGTCTGCGAATACCCCCGCCAGCTGATCCGCGCAAGACCCGAGTGCTCGTCCCGGTACCCCATCCAGGCCAGTGGTTTCCCATGGGTTGACCTTCGAGAAGGCTGCTCTGACGTCTGCAGTGGTGATCTCAGATACAAGTTCATCCACGGCGTCTGGGGTGGGGGGCTCGCTCTTGCTGACCTCTTGCTCAAAGCGGGCATAGAATGCGTTGAGCTCATCAGGGAAGGGTGCGCTGGAGCCGACGATCTGACCTGCTCTTGCGGCCACAGTATTTATATGCCTGGTCCAGTTCAGTTTCTGGTCAATGGTAATGTTGATGGGGATTCAGTGATCATACTGCCATTGAATTGTCATAGATTTTCCCTTGTTGGGGATCATCATTGTCCAGTGTGGCACGAATGTTTATTGCCACTTTAAGAGCCCAAGCTTAAAATGTTGTCCAGGTCTTGCATGGATTGCTTCAGTATCTGAGGGGTCACAAATGGTGCTGAACATGTAGCAAACATCCCCACCTCTGGCCTCGTGATAGAAGGAAAGTCATTGATGAAACAGTGGAAAATGATTGGGCGTAGGACATTACCATCTGGAACTCCTGGGGTGAAGATGATTGACCTCCAACAACTATCTTCCTTTGTTTATGACTAAGTTATGACTCCAAGCCGTGGAGGGTTTTCCCAGATTCTCATTGAATCCAGTCTTGCTAGGGCTCCTTGATGTCACACTCATTCAAATCCTGCCTTGATGTCAAGGGCAGTCACTCCCACATGAGTTCAGCATTTCTGCCAATGTCTGCACCAAAGTTGTAATGAGGCCAGGAGCTGAGTGACCCAGGCAGAGCCCAAACTGAGCATGGGTTATTGCTCAGCAGATGCCACTTCATATCACTGTAGATGACTCCTATCACTTACTATTCTGATATTCGGGCATGGGAAGTATTGTGTCTCAGTATAAACCTTTCCCACTGACCTGGTATCCATCATAACAATTCTCTATTATACAGAATCAAACAAAAAAACCCACAATGATAGCACCAAATGAAAAAAAACTAGATGGTTAAGCTTTCTGCTTAAAAAATATTTTTAGGATCGTATTCAAGTCTGTATATGCGCTGCTGGTATTCATTTAATTTGCACTTTTAACATGGTAAAGCCTTCCGAGATGCTTCACAGGAACAGTATCAGACTACATTTAACGCTGAGCCACATAAAGCGATGCAAGGATAGTTGAACAAAGCTTAGTAAAAAATAGGTAGGTTTTAAGAAGTGTCTTAAAGGAAAACAGCAGTAAAGTGATGGAGGAATTACACAGCCTAGGACGCAAGCAGCTGAAGGCACAGCCACAAATGGTAGAGCTATAAAACATTGGGCTGTGCAAGAGGTTAGAATTGGAAGAGTGCCAAGTTTTCAAGCTGGAAGAGGTTACAGAGATGGGCAGGGACACAGCTGCGGAGGGATTTGAAAACAAGAATTAGAATTTTTTTTTAAAAATGAATGCATCACCAGATTGGGATGCAATGTGGGGCAACAGGTACAGATAATGGACAAATGGGACTTAATACGAGTTAGGAGATGGACAGAAAAGCTTTGGATGACCTTAAGGAGAGCACTCATAGTTAAATCTCGAGGTAACAAAGGCAAAGCTGAGAGGAGTGGAGGTAAGGGCAGTGAATGATGGTGATGTTAGAGGTGAAACCAGGAGCCTTGGTGATGGAGGATATGGTTTCCCAACAAAGTTTTTAAAATGTAATAAATCCTTGAATATATTACAATCCCTTTATTACATCTTCCCAGTCTTGCGTACGATAGCGAAATATCTTTGAAACAGTGCAAAAAAAAAACTTCCTGCATTAAGGCAAGAAATCAATGGTCCAAGGAAATTCATTCCGTTTTTTACGCAATCCTGGTGGAATTCCTTCAGTCACACTCCAAATAACAAGAACATGATGACATGCCCAATAATCACAGAACTCAGAAACAAAAATCAAAAATGAGCAGTGGAGTGGAGAAAACCTCCCTCAGCAGGAACACCAGTCGGATTTTAAAAAAAGATTAATGTGGACAATCATTATATTTCCCTAGTCAAAAACAGCTAGGAGTGAAAAGCACAACAGGAGAATTGTCTTGGTGGCAGAGTAAAGTCAGCTGACTCCAAAGTCACTTTTAGTCCTGTGGTTTATGACTTAATCTGTACTCTGAGATGGAGGATATGCTGATTCAAAACAAAGAGCACTCCCAACGTACTACTAATTATGAGTGAATAAATCAAATTATTCTTTTTGAAGTACAATGGGACTTTTATTCATATTTTGGAAATCTGTCATAACACTGTTCATGAGAAGCTGAGTGAAGGGTGATTAAATATTGTAATGAATTATTGCAGTGGTACACTTTAACTTGTTGGGAATTATATTTCATACAGAGATTTGCCACAAGATGGTGCTGTGAAGAAATACAATTGACAATTTAGAGAGAAAAAAAGAAAAACTTGCAAACAATAGAAATTTTAACATTTTAAGGGAAAAAATGGGTACTGTGATGCAGTCAGAATCTGTAAATAAAGGGCCTGATCGAACAGACTCGTCGCGCCAGACTTGGGAAGTGACGAGGCCGTTAAATCTCACGAGAAGCCTCTCACGAGATTTGCAACCCTCTGGACACCTCGCGAGATGCAACAAGACCACAATAATGATGGTAAGTGCTGCCCCAGCGGGGAATTCCTTTCCGAGGACAAAGAAAAAGAGTCCCGTTTGATAGCAGGGTCGTTCTCAGCACTGCAGATGCCAAGAAATACCCTGCTAAACATGCCCAAAATGGGACTCTGTTTTTATCCCGTTAAATCACACCCAAAGTTGCCAATTTAACATCTATGGTGCAAATCCTTTTTGCCGGCAGAATTGCAACTACTTAATTAAACAGTGATAAAAGCACATGGATGTGAAAAAAATATACAAAGTGAAATAAAATCCAAGAATCACAGAACGTCAGAATTAGAGAGGCACAGATATCGGTGGCACTGGAGTAGATTAGAGAGATAAGGAGGGATGAGGAAAAGGAAGGATTTGTGAACAGCCAAAATGGATGGCACCAAACAGAGAGAGAGACTTGGTTATGAGCATACAGAGGTGAAGTTCAGGCATCGGAGAGCGAGCACCACCTCATCTACTCAGCCCTTCAAACACCATTGCCCATATATGGAAAGAGTCTGAAGATCATGCATTGGACTCATCAGCCATTGTAGATTTCATCAGACTAGGAAGCAAGTCATCCTCGATCACCTGGGACCACCGAAGACGACCAAGAAGAAGATAGGCAAACACGTTTTGCTGCAAGGTAAGACATGGGCAGCAGAGCTTTGAACAGAGGGTAGAATGAGAGAGCGCAGCCAGGAGTGCATTGGAATAGCAGAGTCTAAGAGGTAACAAAGGCATGAATGGGAGTTTCAGCAACTGGTGAGCCAAGACGGGGGCAAAGTTACTAAATGTGAAAACAGGCAGTTTTGGTGATGGCTCGATTAAGTTGGAAGCTCATTTTGGAATCAAATGTCGCATTAAGGTTACGCACAAAGTGGGCACTGAGAGAGTTTCCCCTGGCTGGGGAATCTAGAGCATGGGGAGGGCACAGTCTCACGACAAGGGGATGATCATTTACAACTGAGATGAGGAGAAATTTCTTCATTCAAAGGGTTGTGAATCTTTGAAATTCTCCATCCAAGAGGATGATATTTAAGGCTTGGGATGAAGAGGGTTTTTAAAAAATATAAATTTAGAGATCACAATTCTTTTTTTTCCAATTAACGGGTAATTTAGCGTGGCCAATCCACCTACCCTGCACATCTTTGGGCTGTGGGGGTGAGACCTACACAGACACGGGGAGAATGTGCAAACTCCACACGGATAGTGACTCGGGGCCAGGATCTAACCAGGGTACTTGGCGCCGGGAGGCAGCAGTGCTAACCACTGCAGCACTGTCCGCCTGGGATGAAGAGGTTTTTGATCTCTCACAAAATCAAAGATTATGGGGAGCATGGGGGAAAACAGGTGATGAGATCAGCTATAATAATGCTGAATGGCAGGACAGGCTTTCAAGGGATCATATAGTCTATTTCTATTTCCCATGTTCTTAGATTTAGTGGATGGTTCCTTTAATCAAATTCAATAGCCTGATCATTGGGTTAAAGCACTGATTGAAAGCTATATTAAACTTTTCTCAAAACTGTTCAGCTGTCTATCGCTAAGCATTACTTTGTTTTGTTTACATAGAGTCTGTGCATGGTAGCACAGTGGGTAGCACTGTTGCTTCACAGCTCCAGGGTCCCAGTTTCGATTTCCAACTTGGGTCACTGTCTGTGCGGAGTCTGCACATTCTCTCCGTGTCTGCGTGGGTTTCCTCCGGCTGCTCCGGTTTCCTCCCACAAGTCCCGAAAGACGTGCTGTTAGGGGAATTGGACATTCTGAATTCTCCCTCAGTGTACCCGAACAGGCGCCGGAATGTGGTGACTAGGGGCTTTTCACATAACTTCATTGCAGTGTTAATGTAAGCCTACTTGTAACAATAAAGATTATACAAAAAAAATAAAAAGAACAAGAAAAAAAGCTACTCGTTATCTTCAACCGTCCTAAGCAACAATTTTTATTGCCTCTCTCAAATGTGGCCCTGCGCTGCCATGCCAGTGTTTCATGCCTCACTTGCTTTCTGACTGACCCAATGACCAACTCAGCCCCAAACTCTGGCTAAACCCACTTCTACCTCTTCCCCCCCACTTCAAAGGCCTCCACTAAATCATACTCCTGCTCACTGCCTTAAATCAACTTTCTCTCATCCTTCATTCAACTTCATTTTTTGTGAAGAAACTTTGGAAAGTCTGATTACATTAAAGGCAATGTAGAAACACAAACTGCTGTTGAACAAAATTTATTTCAAATTGTAGCACAAACCTTCATGTACATCACATTGCACAAGAATTTAGAGCGAAATACATGTAAAGGTTCTGTATTTATATAACCCAGGTAGCCTCAAAGGTCCTGGTTCTGTTAACAAAAGGCAATGAAGCAAAGAAAAGCTACAGGGCTGGATGAAGTGTCATTGCTGCAAAATTGAGCAGTCATTACTTTCAAATAGTTATGAGATTAGAACAGTTGTTTGGGCTGTGTCTGAGGGTAGAGGTGCAATATGACTGGAAAGTACTTTTGCCAATTATGCAAATCCTCAACTTGGATGGCAAAAACAGACAATAATCACCTCAAATTCACAGATAACTTCATATCTTGTTGAGACAGCCAGTAATTTGGGATTCAACACCTGGAGACAAAATATTCCAAGTTACATTGATCATCTTTTTAGGTAAGAGAAGCAAGCCATGCCTCAAGAGCATCTGATCATCACTTGGTCAATCTTCTCCATTAACTTGCATAATCTACTCAAATGGCTATAATATCAATAATGAAAGAGTGATAAAAATAGGAACAGGAGTAGGTCATTTAGCTCCTTGAGCCTATTCTGCCTGTTAGCGGAGTAGCTAACACACCTTAAATATCTCTCAATCCTCACATGGTTCATTTTACTTGGTTAGTTTGGCTGTCACACAGTATTAGTTAGTCTGGAAAATGCCAGACTGGCAATTTGGTTGTTTTCTTTGAGGCTATGTTGTAACTCACATTCCATAATTCCCAGTCACCCAGAGACATCTGATTTTATTTGGGTTCCCTCCCACCCCCAACACGCCCCAAAGCTTTCCATCTCATACAACCACTCTATAATCTACTGTGGCTGCAAAGCGAAGAACCTCGAGTGGATATCACTTTGAGTTTTTGCCCCAAGGTGTCACGATTCAAAACAGCAACAAATGTGTATATGTTTCATTCTTTCATGAGATGTTGGCAACATGGACAAGGCCGGCATTTGTTGGCCATCCCTAATTGCCCTTGAACGGAGTGCTTGCTTGGTCATTACAGGGGGCAGTTAAGAGTAAGCCACTTTGGAGCGGCATGATAGCACACGATGTGCAGGGTAGGTGGATTGGCCACAGTAAATTGCCCTTAACTGGAAAAAATGAATTGGGTGCTCTAAATTAAGGGCGGCATGGTAGCACAGTGGTTAGCACTGGCGCTTCACAGCGCCAGGGTCCCAGGTTCGATTTCCGGCTTGGGTCACTGTCTGTATGGAGTCTGCACGTTCTCCCCGTATCTGCGCAGGTTTCCACCCACAAGTCCCGAAAGACGTGCTGTTAGGTGAATTGGACATTTTGAATTCTCCCACTGTGTATCCGAACAGGTCCGGAATGTGGCAATCAGGGGCTTTTCACAGTAACTTCATTGCTGTGTTAATGTAAGCCTACATTAACACTGAGAGAGGCAGCACTGTTTTGTGAGGGGGAGGTCGTGTCTCACTAACTTGATAGAGTTTTTCGAGGAGGTCACAAAGCTGGTTGATGCAGGTAGGGCAGTGGATGTTGTCTCTATGGACTTCAGTAAGGCCTTTGACAAGGTCCCTCATGGCAGACTGGTACAAAAGGTGAAGTCACACGGGATCAGAGGTGAGCTGGCAAGATGGATGCAGAACTGGCTAGGTCATAGAAGGCAGAGGTTAGCAATGGAAGGGTGCTTTTCTGATTGGAGGGCTGTGACAAGTGGTGTTCCGCAGGCATCAGTGCTGTGACCTTTGCTGTTCATTGTATATATAAATGATTTGGAGGAAAATGTAACTGGTCTGATTAGTAAGTTTGCGGACGACTCAAAGGTTGGTGGAATTGCGGATAGCGATGAGGACTGTCAGAGGATACAGCAGGATTTAGATCATTTGACGTCTTGGGTGGAGAGATGGCAGATGAATTTTAATCCGGACAAATGTGAGGTATGCATTTTTGAAGGTCTAATTCAGGTAGGGAAATATACAGTGAATGGTAGAACTCAAGAGTATTGACAGTCAGAGAGATCTAGGTGAACAGGTCCACAGGTCACTGAAAGGGGCAACACAGGTGGAAAAGGTAGTCAAGAAGGCATAGGCATGCTTGCCTTCATTGGCTGGGGCATTGAGTATAAAAATTGGCAAGTCATGTTGCAGCTGCATAGAACCTAAGTTAGGCCACACTTGGAGTATAGTGTTCAATTCTGGTCACCACACGACCAGAAGGATGTGGAGGCTTTAGAGAGGGTGCAGAAGAGATTTACCAGGATGTTGCCTGGTATGGAGGGCATTAGCTATGAGGAGAGGTTGAATAAACTTGGTTTGTTCTCACTGGAACAAAGGAGGTTGAGGGGCTACCTGATAGAGGTCTACAAAATTATGAGGGGTATAGACTCAGAGACTTTTTCCCAGGGTAGAGGGGTCAATTACTAGGGGGCATAGGTTTAAGGTGCGAGGGGCAGGGTTTAGAGGAAATGTACGAAGCAAATATTTTTACACAGAGGGTAGTGGGTGCCTGGAACTCGCTGCCGGAGGTGGTGGTGGAAGCAGGGACGATAGTGACGTTTAAGGGGCATCTTGACAAATACATGAATGGGATGTGAATAGAGGGCAACGGACCCCGGAAGTGTAGAAGATTTTAGTTTAGACGAGCAGCATGGTCGGCGCAGGCTTGGAGGGCTGAAGGGCCTGTTCCTGTGCTGTACTTTTCTTTGTTCTTTGTTCTACATGTGACAATAAAGATTTTTTTTTAAAAAAAGTAAGCCACATTGCTGTGGATCCAGAGTCACATGTAGGCCAGACCCTGGCAAGGATGGCAGATTTCCTTCCCTAAAAGGACATTAGTGAACCAGATGGCTTTTTATGTCAATCAAACTGTTTCATGGTCACCATTTTATTAATTGCATTTTGAAATTCCACCAGCTGCCAATAATCTGGGCCCCTGGATTACTAATCCAGTGACATTAACACACACCGTCATTTCCTCTATTGAGAACAGTTTACCAATGCTGACACTTGACCGTGCTGCTAAAAAATTCCAGGTTTCATCTTATTTGAATTTAAAGCAATATGTCAATGTCAGAAGGTTCAGATTTATTGCAAGATCTGTAACGCAAGTTATTTCTTTGATTAGTTATGTTCCCCAAATATAGACAAAAGTAAACAAGGAGAACAATTTACATTTATACTGTACCTTTAAATGTAGAACACTGTTTTTAGCAGTGGTGTAGCCTTTATAGGAGAAATGACCAAAAATGTGTCTGACAAGATGGTTAGCAAGAAGGCTATTGACAAGAAGGCATTTAAAGATGGGAGGTGGGGGGGGGGGGGGGGTCTGACAGAAGAGAGCATCAGTGAGATAGTTCCTGATAGTACAACAAAGACTACTGAAGGCTCTGTCGCTGACGGTCAATTAGAGGGAACTAGAAGGAGAAAGAGTTACACAGGAGGCCAGAAACTGGACAGCAGGATATGGCAGGTGACATAATGTGGGAGAAGGTCTTGGACAGATTTATAGAGAGCCTTTTAAGTACAATCTGTTGGGACACAAGGAGCCATTATAGGTCAGAAAAGACAAGGATGATCAGCGAGATGATCATGAACTTGGTGTAAGATAGAATGCTTATCAACGGTGATGCACTCTGACAACTCAGGAGATAGAACAGAAGAAATTGCAGAAAATTGGGACAAAACATTTTTGGGGGGGGGGGGCGGTGAAGAGAAGAAAAACAAATACACCAAGTTAAACCAGGACATCCTGCAAAATATATAAACAGAACATTCTATGACAAAGGCTTGAAAAAAGGAGATACAAAATCAAACCAAATCTGAAGAAGATTAAGATTAATGGAACAAACGGTTGAGAGTATCTAAATTGATTAAGGAAAAGACAGAATCAGCAAACAACCTGGTACAAGGTCAGAAAGAAAAGTAGCAAAGCATAGAGGAAGAACAGACAAGTATTCAAGTACAAGATTGACAGGTTTGTCAATGGAGGCACTGAATAATTGCTTCAATTAAGGATCATGGAGTTCTTTCCAATCACACAAACAAGGTGCCTGAGGCATATGTGGATCCGCAAAAAGTGAAGATTAATAGAAGTAAAGCTGGAGATGGTGAAGTAACTAAATCGTGCAAGGGTCACATTTCTTTTGGTGAAGTAGTATTTCTAGCTTACTTTATGAAACAACACTGCTGCATCACATCTTGTGACCTTCGGCTATTGTGCTTCAATTTGGAATTCAGAATTCAGTGCCCTGGTTTACTTTGCAAGATCTCGAAGGGTTACTGTTTTTCCATCCACACTGACCTGTGCTCCACCCTGTGTGCATTCGTATAGACCCAGCTCGCTCTGTGTGCACATCGCTGTGACAGAAAATATCACTATGGCAACAAAACAAGTTCCTGGGAGCTGAAAGAAAGAAATATGAAGCTCTTTCTGTACATTGCTTTCCCAACTTTATTCCAGCATGCAAGCTCCCATCTCCATCCCCAATTATTACAACAGCAAAATTGCATTTGGACTGTGTAATTCCATATTTTAATTAATGTTGGGATTCACTTCTTCCATCAGTTTCTCACAGCAAATACAGCTTGGAGGTGGTGTCCCTAGCGTGCCATTGCTCCCAGACCTAGAATACCTGACCGTAAAGTGTTGCCCCTTCTACCTCCCATGTGAATTCACCTCTGTACTCATCACAGCAGTCTGCATCCCACCCCAGGCAGAAGTGAAGGAAGTACTTGACGAATTACATTCCACCATCAACAACCAAGAAACAAATCACCAAGAAACAAATCACCCCGAAGCCCTGACAATCGTGGCTGATGACTTCAACAGGCCAACCTCAGGAAGGTCCTACCCAAACTCCATCAACATATTTCCTGCTCCACCAGAGGTGTAGGCACCCTGGACCACTGCTACACGAGCATCAACGGTGCCTACCGCTCCATTCCCCGACCACACTTTGGCAAATCCGACCAGAAATCGGAATTCATAGTTCCGGCTTACAAACAGCAATTCAAGCGAGCTGAGCCAGTCAAGAAAACCGTGCAGTGCTGGTCCGAGGAATCTGAGGACATCCTCCGCGACTGCTTGGAGACTGTGGACTGGTCCATACTCAAGGGCGCTGCAGCTAACCTGGACGAGTACGCAACCACCGTCACAGACTTCATCAGTAAGTGGGTCGGGGACTGTGTACCAAAGAAGGCAATACGGGTGTTCCCCAATCGGAAACCCTGGCTCAACCAAAGAGTTCACTCCCTGCTG
Organism: Scyliorhinus torazame; assembly: GCF_047496885.1. Lineage (NCBI taxonomy): Eukaryota > Metazoa > Chordata > Chondrichthyes > Carcharhiniformes > Scyliorhinidae > Scyliorhinus > Scyliorhinus torazame. The sequence continues at coordinate 60,457,902 of NC_092712.1, read as the reverse complement.
AAGTTCCGGACGGAGGCGTTCAAGTCGGACGATGCTGACCTATATAAGAAATCCAGGTACGACGCACAGAAAGCCATCAGGGACGCAATAAAAGACAATATCGCATCAAACTAGAGTCCCAGGCCAACGACACTAACCCACGACCACTATGGCAGGGCATATACAAGATCACAGGTTATAAAGCAAGGCCAGGCGGAACATCTGGGGCTGGAGCATCCCTACCCGATGACCTGAACACGTTCTATGCCTGCTTTGAGCAGTCAGTCAATGTATAAGTACCACCCGCCCCAACAGCCCTGGACACACCCATACCCACTTGCCTCAGAGGCAAGAGCTGCCTTCTTGAAAGTGAATCCGCAGAAAACGACGGACCCCGACAGAGTCCCTGGGCGAGCACTCAGAGCCTGCGCAGACCAGCTGGCGAGTGTATTCGCAGATATCTTCACCACCTCACACTCCTCCACTCCGAGGTCCCCACCTCCTTCATGACGATCACCATAATACCAGTACCAAAGAAGAAAAAGGTAGCCTGCCTCAACGACTACCGACCGGTGGCCCTGATGTCTGTTATCACGAAATGCTTCGAGCGGCTAGTCATGAGACGGATCACTACCAGCCTCCCAGGCGGTCTCGATCCAATGCAGTTTGCCTCATCACCGCATCCGGTCCACAGCAGATGGTATTTCCATGGCTCTACAATCAACACTCAAACACCTCGACAACAAGGACACCTATGTAAGACAAGCGCTCCGCCTTCAACACCATTATCTCGACAAGACTAATAACCAAACTCCGCAATCTTGGACTTGACCCCTCCCTGTGCAGCTGGATCCTTGACTTCCTCACCAACAGACCACAATCTGTCAGGATAGACAACAGCACCTCCTCCACAATAGTCCTCAACACCGGGGCCCCACAAGGATGTGTGCTCAGTCCTCTACTGTACTCCCTATACACACATGACTGCATGGCAAGATTTAACTCCAACTCAATCTAGAAGTTTGCAGATGATACGACTGTGGTAGGCCGTATCTCAAACAACAACGAATCCGACTACAGGAGGGAGATAAATCAACATCTATCTAAATGTTGGAAAGACCAAGGAACTGATCATAGACTTCAGGAAGCGTAGCACAACACACACTCCCATCTGCATCAATGGCTCCGAAGTGGAGATGGTCGATAGCTTTAAGTTCCTGGGGTCACCATCATCAACAGTTTGTCCTGGTCCACTTACGTTGATGCAACAGTCAAGAAAGCCCAACAACATCTCTACTTCCTACGGAAGCTAAAGAAATTTGGCATGGCTGCATCGACTCTCACAAACTTCTACAGATGTGCGATAGACAGCATACTATTGGCTATCACAGCCTTGTATGGCAACTGCTCGGTCCAAGATCGCAAGAAACTGCAGAGTGTGGTGAACTCAGCCAATGCATCACACAAGCTTGCCACCCCCACATTGATTCTGTATACACCTCCTGCTGCCTCAGGAAGGCAGGCAGCATTGTCAGAGAGCCCTCCCACCTAGGCATTGCCATCTTGAAATGAAATCGCTTATTATCACAAGTAGGCTTCAAATGAAGTTACTGCGAAAAGCCCCTAATCGCCACATTCCGGCGCCTGTTCGGGGAGGCTGGTACGGGAATTGAACCGTACTGCTGGCCTGCCTTGGTTCTTCCAGACCCTTCCATCAGGCAGAAGGTACAGAAGTCTGAAGAGCCGCACATCCAGACATAGGAACAGCTTCTTCCCCACAGCTACAAGACTCAACGACTCCCCCTCGGACTGATCTGTTCCCTGTAAGAACACTATTCACGAAGCCCTATGCTCATCTTGCCCATGTTGGCCTTGTTTGGCCCCTTGTTCTGCATTGTAACCAATCACTGTTTGTCGATGTACCATTTGTCAATGTTCTCTGTTGATTATTCTTTTGTCTACTATGTACGTACTGTGTACATTGCCTCGGCCGCAGAAAAATACTTTTCACTGTACTTCGGTACGTGACAATAAATCAAATCAAATCACCATCAAAACTCTTCATTTTCACAATTTATATCACATCTCCTCTGCCTCTATCAGTGAAAAATGGTTCAATTATTTCCTCACGGCAGACAATCCAGTGAATCTACACAACAGATGGTTTGAGTGTCCTTTCCATTATGGAGTATTCAAAGTTGTAAATAGTATTTTTAACTGTGTTGGTAAAGTCTTGCAGAAATCTTCATACAAAGGCAAGGGGTCAGTTCTGACATGTATACTACAATGTCAACAGGCAAACAGGACATTGATACCAAGGCAGCATTTAAAAGGAGCCCCATAGCATCAAGGTGCCCTATTAAGTTTTGATGAGCTGGCATCTAATAAAAGGTGAAAGGAGAGCAATAAATAATCAAGTGCGTAGCCAACAAAAGCATGGATAAGAATTTAACAGCAATGGACGGAGGCATTGCGAAGGTGGTCAATATCAGAAGTAGAAGTCTGGAGATGTTACAGGAGTGACAACACAGCTCAAGAGCAAACAGGCGGCACGGTAGCACAGAGGTTATCACTGTTGCTTCACAGCGCCAGGGTCCCAGGTTTGATTCACGGCTTGGGTCACTGTCTGTGTGGAGTCGCACTTTCTCCCGTGTCTGCGTGGGTTTCCTCCAGGTGCTCCGGTTTCCTCCTACGAAAGACGTGCTTGTTAGGTGAATTGGACATTCTGAATTCTCCCTGTGTGTAACCAAACAGGCGCCGCAATGTGGAGACTAGGGGCTTTTCACAGTAACTTCATTGCAGTGTTAATGTAAGCCTACTTGTGACACTAATAAAAATTATGTTCAACCAGAGACCATGAATGGTGAGCGGGGTGGAATCAGAGGCAAAAATTACAGAATTTATTGAGGCGCTTCAATTTAATTTCAACCGGTGGAAATTGCAGCCCATCCAAGTCTGGATGCCGGTCGACCAGAAAGGCAACATAGATGCAGTGGAGATGTCAACTGCTAGCTACAAGAGAACAGACTGGATACTTTGCTGCGAGTGGCTCACCAACAAGGTTATCAAAGCCTCTCCACCATCTACAAGTTGGAGAAAGTCTGGAGTTTGGTGTAAAACTTACCACTCACCTAAATGAGCACAGATGCAAAAAACAGTAAGGAATCTCAACATCATCCAGTTTGCTTAATTGGTGTCATTGCCCCATCCCAACCCCCATCACTAGTGCACAGTGGCTTTAGGATGTAAAATCCACAGGTTGCACTCCAGCAACTCATCAGGCAGACGTCAATAGAACCTCCCTTCACTGCAGTGTCTTTCACCAAGGATACAGCAAAAATAGCACCTCAGCATTCCCCTTCAAGCTGGACATCATGTGAGATGAATATGCATCACAATTCCTTCATAGTAGTTGGCTCAATATCCTGGAATTCCCCACCAACTGACATTTTGGGAGAACCATCAGTGCAAGCTGAACAGCAGCTTTATACACCACTACCTCCCAGCAAAATTAGGGGTGTTCCCCTCATCCACATCCCAATAGACAAAAAAGAGACACAAATGCGATTTTGTACATTTAGACAGACCATACATTCAACGCAATTATATGTTTCAGTTTTAAAATAACAACCAAATTGTATGTATTTCTGGCTTCCTGTCATGCACAACAACCTTAATCTAATCCCTTAATTTAATAGACAGTTTACAACCATTGCACTAGGCACGGATGACATATCGGAAAGCTAATACAAAGTCAATTGTCAGTTTTTTTGAATCACAGGTCAAAAACTCCACCAACAGTGGTTGGTGCAACTAACAGAATATGTAAGTTTAACATGGCATAAATACACAAGAAGTTGGAGAAGAGTGCTTTGTCATTGTGTTCAAGTACTAAATGAATGGGAAGCTCATGTCCCATTAGAAATTTCAGAGTGCAGGTTTGTTCCTTGCATGTGAAGTTTAAAAAGTAACCTGGCAGTTTGCTGCTTGACCTTTGTAGTTTAAAAAAAGGTTACCGAAGTCAAAGGCTGTGAACAACTAACATGCATGCATCAAATGTGTGGAGCTGGACTTTCCTATCTGAACTACAAGGAGACAGTAAAACCTTATTTGTCCATTTGCACAGTATCCGGTGCCAGATACACGAGGGCGCTACCGTGTAAATTGGATGTCGGAGTTTTAGTAGTAAAATAGAGAGTTCTGTGGTTTGTTACACAGCACTGGTTGGAGAAACGCTACGTAACTGTTTGGTGCAACGACAGGAAGAGTAGAGTTGACTCTTTTTACTACCACTGCACTTCTGATTTTATGTCATCGCTTGTGGTACTTGTAGCTATTCGCTGTTTCTTCAAGTATAGAAAATCTTTTGGTTTGGTCACTGCAGAAATAAAGGCAAAGTAGAATGGAACCTTTCTTTCTAGGCTTGCAAAATCGCGCAGGCAGTTTCTTCTCCATTCAAATTTCTGGTTATGCACAGTGCGAATGATGCAAAAGTATCCAACTGGAAAGGCCACTTGCTGCATTCCAGTACTCATTTTGGTTGACCGCACAAAAACAAATTTGCGATTCTATGGAACCTCTGAACTTCTGCAAATAGCCAATAGGGTTTCCTGGCATTAATTTTTAATAATGGTGTTATGTATTTTCCAAAATGTATGGGGAATTCCAGCCGGTGCTGCTTAACAGCAATCAGACATGACAGTGGAGTTCACTTTCCTTTCCCTGAGACAGGAGAATGTAGGTCAATTATAGTAACTTAGAGATCAGCTAACAAGGCCACCCAGATTCCAGATTCAATTCCTGGTCTGTCAGGAGACAGCAGACATCAACAATGAGGGCAGCAACTTCCGGGTGCGGCGATGACCAGCTGAGTCGCACGTTTCGGCAGCTCCCGGTGGAACGGACTTTTGGGCTCTTAATAAGAGCCCCAACGGCAATTTTAACGGTTAAAAGTACTGTGCGGTGAACCAGAAGGGAATCCCCCCTGGATACGGATGAAAAAACGAGAGGAAGGTGGCCGGATTGCGGTGGATCCTTTAGAGCAGCGGCAAGGAAGGCAAGCAAAAACCAAGATGGCGTCGGAAGGTGGCAGTTTAATATGGGGCGCTGAACAACAAGAGTTCTTGAAATGCTGTGTGGAAGAGCTCAAAAAGGAAATGAAGAAAGAGCTGTTGGCCCCGATACTACAGGCGATCAAAGGGCTAAAGGAGGAGCAAAAGACCCAGGAGCGGGAGCTTCGGGTCGTGAAGGCAAAGGCTGCCGAGAATGAGGACGACATACAGGGCCTGGTGGTGAAGACGGAGATGCACGAGGCACAGCATAAACAATGTGTGGAAAGGCTGGAGGCGCTGGAGAACAACGCGAGGAGGAACAACCTAAGGATTCTTGGTCTTCCTGAAGGTGCGGAGGGAGCGGACGTCGGGGCATATGTGAGCACGATGCTGCACTCGTTAATGGGAGCGGAGGCCCCGGCGGGTCCGCTGGAGGTGGAGGGAGCATATCGAGTGATGGTGCGAGGACCGAGAGCAGGAGAAATTCCTAGAGCCATAGTGGTGAGATTCCTCTGTTTTAAGGATAGAGAGATGGTCCTTAGATGGGCAAAGAAAACTCGGAGCAGTAAGTGGGAGAACGCGGTGATCCGCGTATACCAGGACTGGAGTGCGGAGGTGGCGAGAAGGAGGGCGAGCTTTAATCGGGCCAAGGCGGTGCTTCACAAAAAGCTAAAATTCGGAATGCTGCAACCGGCAAGACTGTGGGTCACATATCAAGGGAGGCACCACTACTTTGAGACAGCGGATGAGGCGTGGACTTTTATCGTGGAAGAAAAATTGGAATGAGCGGGTTATTAAAAAAAGAACGTTTGAAACAAAGTGGTGGGGCGAGTATGGGGGGCGAAGAGGGGGGTAAAAAGGGGGGGGAAAGAGGAGTTTTATGTTATTAATCCTGCGATGTGGTAACTTTTCTCTCTTCCACAGGAGGTGGTGGGGGGAGGAAAGGAGGTGGAGGAGATGGGGCGTTGGCCATTGGGGGCGGGGCCAAGGGGGAAGCGCGGGCTCGGTTCCCGCGCTATGATAATCATGGCGGGAATAGGGAAGCAGGAAGGAGGGGGCGTCGCACGGTGCGAGCCCAGGTCACGGGGGGAAGCCGAGGTCGGCCAGTTTGCTGACTTCTGGGAGCAACATGGGGGGTGTAACTACGCTAGTGGGGGATCTAGCGGGGGGGGTGGGAGGGGGGAATTATTGGGCTGCTGCTGCTGGGGAGAGGGGGGAGCTGGCATGGGGTTGGATGGGCGGGGGGGGGCACCGCCTGGGGGGGACACAGCTGCGTGGGAACCGGGTGAGGAGCTGGAAAAAGGGGATGGCTAATCGACAAGGGGGGGGGGGGGGGGGGAAAGCCCCCCAACCCGGCTGATCACGTGGAACGTGAGAGGGCTGAACGGGCCGATAAAGAGGGCACGGGTACTCGCACACCTTAAGAAACTTAAGGCAGACGTGATTATGTTACAGGAAACGCACTTGAAACTGATAGACCAGGTGAGACTACGCAAAGGTTGGGTGGGGCAGGTGTTCCATTCGGGGCTAGATGCGAAAAACAGGGGGGTGGCTATATTGGTGTGGGAGCGGGTAATGTTTGAGGCAAAGACTATAGTGGCGGATAGCGGGGGCAGATACGTGATGGTGAGTGGCAAACTACAGGGGGAGACGGTGGTTTTGGTAAACGTATATGCCCCGAACTGGGATGATGCCAATTTTATGAGGCGTATGCTAGGACGCATCCCGGACCTAGAGGTGGGAAAGTTGGTAATGGGGGGAGATTTCAATACGGTGTTGGAACCAGGGCTGGACAGGTCGAGGTCCAGGACTGGAAGGAGGCCAGCAGCAGCCAAAGTGCTTAAAGATTTTATGGAGCAGATGGGAGGAGTAGACCCGTGGAGATTTAGCAGACCTAGGAGTAAGGAGTTTTCGTTTTTCTCCTATGTCCACAAAGTCTATTCGCGAATAGACTTTTTTGTTTTGGGAAGGGCGTTGATCCCGAAGGTGAGGGGAACGGAGTATACGGCTATAGCCATTTCGGATCACGCTCCACATTGGGTGGACTTGGAGATAGGGGAGGAAACAGAAGGGCGCCCACCCTGGAGAATGGACATGGGACTAATGGCAGATGAGGGTGTGTGTCTAAGGGTGAAGGGGTGCATTGTAAAGTACTTGGAACTCAATGATAATGGGGAGGTCCAGGTGGGAGTGGTCTGGGAGGCGCTGAAGGCAGTGGTTAGAGGGGAGCTGATATCAATAAGGGCACATAAAGGAAAGCAGGAGAGTAGGGAACGGGAGCGGTTGCTGCAAGAACCTCTGAGGGTGGATAGGCAATATGCGGAGGAACCGGAGGAGGGACTGTACAGGGAAAGGCAAAGGCTACACGTAGAATTTGACTTGCTGACAACGGGTACTGCAGAGGCACAGTGGAGGAAGGCACAGGGTGTACAGTACGAATATGGGGAGAAGGCGAGCAGGTTGCTGGCCCACCAATTGAGGAAAAGGGGAGCAGCGAGGGAGATAGGGGGAGTGAGGGATGAGGAAGGAGAGATGGAGCGGGGAGCGGAGAGAGTGAATGGAGTGTTCAAGGCATTTTATAAAAAATTATACGAAGCTCAACCCCCGGATGGGAGGGAGAGAATGATGGGCTTTCTGGACCAGCTGGAATTTCCCACGGTGGAGGAGCAGGAAAGGGTGGGACTGGGAGCACAGATTGAAATAGAGGAAGTAGTGAAAGGAATTAGGAGCATGCAGGCGGGGAAGGCTCCGGGACCGGATGGATTCCCAGTTGAATTTTACAGGAAATATGTGGACTTGCTCGCCCCGCTACTGATGAGGACCTTTAATGAGGCGAAGGAAAGGGGATAGCTGCCCCCGACTATGTCTGAGGCAACGATATCGCTTCTCCTAAAGAAGGAAAAGAACCTGCTGCAATGCGGGTCCTATAGACCTATTTCCCTCCTAAATGTAGACGCTAAGATTCTGGCCAAGGTAATGGCAATGAGGATAGAGGATTGTGTCCCGAGGGTGGTCCATGAGGACCAAACTGGGTTTGTGAAGGGGAGACAGCTGAATACGAATACACGGAGGCTGCTAGGGGTAATGGTGATGCCCCCACCAGAGGGGGAAGCGGAGATAGTGGTGGCGATGGATGCCGAGAAAGCATTTGATAGAGTGGAGTGGGATTATCTGTGGGAGGTGCTGAGGAGATTTGATTTTGGAGATGAGTATGTTGGATGGGTGCAGCTGTTGTATAGGGCCCCAGTGGCGAGTGTAGTCACGAATGGACGGGGATCTGCATACTTTCAGCTCCATAGAGGGACAAGGCAGGGATGCCCTCTGTCCCCATTATTGTTTGCACTGGCGATTGAGCCCCTGGCAATAGCATTGAGGGGTTCCAAGAAGTGGAGGGGAGTACTTAGAGGAGAAGAACACCGGGTATCTCTGTATGCGGATGATTTGTTGTTATATGTAGCGGACCCGGCGGAGGGGATGCCAGAGATAATGCGGACACTTCGGGAGTTTGGAGAATTCTCAGGATATAAACTGAACATGGGGAAAAGTGAGTTGTTTGTGGTGCATCCAGGGGAGCAGAGCAGAGAAATAGAGGACTTTCCGCTGAGGAAGGTAACAAGGGACTTTCGTTACTTGGGGATCCAGATAGCCAAGAATTGGGGTACATTGCATAGGTTAAATTTAACGCGATTGGTGGAACAAATGGAGGAGGACTTCAAGAGATGGGACATGGTATCCCTGTCACTGGCAGGAAGGGTGCAGGCGGTTAAAATGGTAGTCCTCCCGAGATTCCTCTTTGTGTTTCAGTGCCTCCCGGTGGTGATCACGAAGGCTTTTTTCAAAAGGATCGAAAAGAGTATCATGAGTTTTGTGTGGGCCGGGAAGACCCCGAGAGTGAGGAAGGGATTTTTACAGCGTAGTAGGGATAGGGGGGGGCTGGCACTACCGAGCCTAAGTGAGTACTACTGGGCCGCCAATATCTCAATGGTGAGTAAGTGGATGGGAGAAGAGGAGGGAGCGGCGTGGAAGAGATTGGAGAGGGCGTCCTGTAGGGGGACTAGCCTACAAGCTATGGTGACGGCCCCATTACCGTTCTCACCGAAGAAATACACCACAAGCCCGGTGGTGGTGGCGACTTTGAAAATTTGGGGACAGTGGAGACGGCATAGGGGAAAGACGGGAGCCTTGGTGGGGTCCCCGATAAGAAATAACCATAGGTTTGCCCCGGGGAGAATGGACGGGGGATTTGGAATATGGCAAAGAGCAGGAGTAACGCAACTGAAAGATCTGTTTGTGGATGGGAAGTTCGCAAGTCTGGGAGCGCTGACCGAGAAATATGGGTTGCCCCAAGGGAATGCATTCTGGTATATGCAACTGAGGGCTTTTGCGAGGCAACAGGTGAGGGAATTCCCGCAGCTCCCGACGCATGAGGTGCAGGACAGAGTGATCTCAAAGACATGGGTGGGGGACGGTAAGGTGTCAGATATATATAGGGAAATGAGGGACGAGGGGGAGATTATGGTAGATGAGCTGAAAGGGAAATGGGAAGAAGAGCTGGGGGAGGAGTTTGAGGAGGGGCTGTGGGCGGATGCCCTAAGTAGGGTAAACTCATCGTCCTCGTGTGCCAGGCTAAGCCTGATTCAATTTAAGGTGTTACACAGGGCGCATATGACTGGAGCACGGCTCAGTAAATTTTTTGGGGTAGAGGATAGGTGTGCGAGATGCTCGAGAAGCCCAGCGAATCACACCCACATGTTCTTGTCATGTCCGGCACTACAGGGATTCTGGGTGGGGGTGACAAAGGTGCTTTCGAAAGTAGTGGGGGTCCAGGTCGAACCAAGCTGGGGGTTGGCTATATTTGGGGTTGCACAAGATCCGGGAGTGCAGGAGGCGAGAGAGGCCGATGTTTTGGCCTTTGCGTCCCTAGTAGCCCGGCGCAAGATACTGTTGATGTGGAAGGAAGCCAAGCCCCCGGGGGTGGAGACCTGGATAAATGACATGGCAGGGTTTATAAAGCTGGAACGGATTAAGTTCGTCCTAAGGGGATCGGCTCAAGGGTTCACCAGGCGGTGGCAACCGTTCGTCGAATACCTCACAGAAAGATAGAGGGAATGGAAAAGAAGAAGGCAGCAGTAGCAGCCCGGGGGGGGGGGGGGGGGGAAGAGAGAGAAAAAGAGGAACCAGAAGGACTCTCAGGGTTGTTAATATATATGTATAATATGTATAGGTCGTTGCTATAAATAATTGTATATTGGACTGTTAAATCATATTTTTGGAGAGTGTTTATCTGAGACAAGGCAGTTGCCTTTTAGTTTTCGTTTTTGTTATATATTATTTATTCTTTGTTTATAAAACAGGTCATTGTTATTTATACCGTTATATTATTGTGTAAAGGATACACAATGTACTGTGATGGTTGACCAAAAATTTTCAATAAAATATTTTTTTTTTAAAAACAATGAGGGCAGCAATTGTGGTGGTACAGAGGTGTTATTTTATTTGTTTATGGGATGTGTGTGGGGCAAGGCCAGCATTTATTGTCCATCCCAAATTGCCCATGAAAGTGAAAGTCAACGGTAGAGTAGCTTAACAGTTCAACAGTAATGCTCGAATTAGCAGCTTCCCAATGGTCGCTCTTTATGTTCACTGGGGGAAAAAAAGTCCACTTGATGGATACTGATGGGGTGTCAGTGTCCATGGATGCAAATTTACACAAGAGAGAGTAGCTTCAGGAAAAGAACAAATAATAGGGACAATATTGGCCAACAATTTTAAATTAATTCTATAAACTTAATGATGTCGCCATGATATATTTATCTTTAAATGCCTATTTTATTTTTTTAAACAGTTTATAGAGCATATAACATCTCAAATATAATTGTAAAGCAGAGTTAAGAAATCTATTTTTGAAATAAAACATTAAATTCTTATCTAATCACCTTCCATTTTAAACGAGGTTGCATTTGCGAAAAGGACCAAATACTGCTCTATTCCTTTCACTGCAGCCAAGCACAATCTGCAAATGCTTCCTCATTGGCATGAAACTAACCACAAAACCATCTATTCTTGTAGAAGTCGAAGTCAATCCGCCATTTAGTTCTTAACCAAGAGATCCTAATCAAGGGACTTGGAAAAACTCTCTCAACATCCTTCATTAAAATTTATTCCACCTGAAACATATATTGCTCCATAAGCAAGTTTTCAGCAGACTTATAAATCCTAAAACAAGTTACCTAATGCACAATAATTAGTAGTCTGCAAAAGCCTCATAAGAAGTGGCCATTAACTGCTAAACCCAGAGTTTCAAAAGCTTTTCAATTAAATATTTGCATTACCAAAAAAGCAAAATACAAATAAAAACACAGTTCTTGGTAACGTCGCACTCACACTTTGCTTTCTAACTCGTCCAAATGCCAAATTAATGGCATTTGTTTACAAGTTTAAAGAATCACTCAGCAAATGCAGATGCCTGTATCGCTGAACTGCATATACACCAAACAACAAGTTTATTTTTCTGGATATAAACCTTTACAGTAAATTCATCATGTGGGTGGGACTTGAAGAAAAATTGCAACATTTGCCTACACAGCCAATCAAAATGAGAACTCCACTCATGGGATCATCCAAATAGCATAAGTAGCAGACGTAATAATTTACCTTTTTCCACCAATATATTTCCCTCGTGAGCTAGACTGAGCCTACCACAGGAAATTATTTAAAACCTTCAAAGGCTCTACAGCCACATTCACCAGGTTCTCTCTGCCAACATGCTTCCATTGGAGACTGCTATCAGTCATGTGTAGATACAGTTATAATATATACAGAAACAAGACAATGGGAAGTTATATGTGGCCTTAAAACTGAAGAATAGGTTTCATCAATGTTTTGAATTGTTAAATGATTTAGAAAACGTGAATAGCCTTGTAGACACTTGCATTCTATTGCTCATTGTTTGGTAATGTTAGGATACTGGACCAGACACCACAAGAAATTCCAAACAATTTGCAATTCGTACAAGTGTGAGGAAAGGATACTTCACCCCAGGAGTGATGGTACTGACTAGTAGGTATCCTTTATGTTAAAACAAACTTTAATTTAAACACAGAATTTTAAAAATAAAAAAATGTAGTGTACCCAATTAATTTTTTTCCCAATTAAGGGGCAATTTAGCACATTCAATCCACCTATCCTGCACATCTTTGGGTTGTGGGGGCGAAACCCACGCAAACACGGGGAGAATGTGCAAACTCCACACGAACAGTGACACAGAGCCGGGATGGGACCTCGGCACCATGAGGCAGCAGGGCTAACCCACTGCGCCACCGTGCTGCCCTTTAAACACAGAATTAACCACGTTAATATCAAAGAAGGCGCTTTACAGTTCAACAGTTCTTAAACAAAAGGAAAAAGATCTAACTCGCTATCTACACATGCCACTATATATATTCCAACTAAGCGACCCAATAATACAGTTCAAAGTCCACTCAAATAAACGTTAGCAAAATCAGGGTTACTTTTTCTGTGCAGACCTTTAGAGAGAGAGCCTTTCAGGAACAGCATGAAAATCTTTGTCTTGTCAGACTCAAATCCTATGGCAAAATTGCCAAAACCACCAACAGATCTGTCTCCGGCCATTATTTACATAATCTGTATCCCACGAAGATGTCTCATGACCTGCTTAGCTCAGTCCAAACACCACACCCTCAAATTATCCACACACCCCCAGGGAACCTCAAAAAACAAACAATATTCCATTAGCCATCTCTGTAAGTGCTAAGTAAATGGTTAAAATCAATGGTTATCTCACTTTTACGACACCTTAATCACAGCTTTAGCAGACAGATTGCATGTACTTGAACTAAGCGTTTTTAAATAACATTATATATACAATTTCCTACATTCATCATCATCATGGTAAAGCAGCAGCTAGTCAGCGACTCCACAGATTGTTGAACAGAGTATTTACAGTCGATGAGGGGCAGGTAGTATTGAGGAGGTGGGGAGGCTGCAGAAAGATTTAGACAGTTTAGGAGAGTGGTCCAAGAAATGGCTGATGAAATTCAACGTGGGCAAGTGCAAGGTCTTGCACTTTGGAAAAAAGAATAGAGGCATGGACTATTTTCTAAACGGTGACAAAATTCATAATGCTGAAGTGCAAAGGGACTTGGGAGTCCTAGTCCAGGATTCTCTAAAGGTAAACTTGCAGGTTGAGTCCGTAATTAAGAAAGCAAATGCAATGTTGTCATTTATCTCAAGTGGCTTGGAATATAAAAGCAGGGATGTACTTCTGAAGCTTTATAAAGCATTAGTTAGGTCCCATTTAGAATACTGTGAGCAATTTTGGGCCCCAGACCTCAGGAAGGACATACTTGCACTGCAGCGGGTCCAGCGGAGATTCACACGGCTGATCCCAGGAATGGTAGGCCAAACATACGATGAATGTCTAAGGATCCTGGGATTATATTCATTGGAGTTTAGGCGGTTGAGGGGAGATCTAATAGAAACTTACAAGATAATGAATGGCTTAGATAGGGTGGACGTAGGGAAGTTGTTTCCATTAGCAGGGGAGACTAGGACCCGGGGGCACAGCCTTGGAATAAAAGGTAGTCACTTTAGAACAGCGATGAGGAGAAATTTCTTCAGCCAGAGGGTCTGTGGAATTCATTGCCACAGAGGGTGGTGGAGGCCGGGACGTTGAGTGTCTTTAAGACAGAAGTTGATAAATTCTTGATTTCTCGAGGAATTAAGGGCTATGGAGAGAGAGCGGGTAAATGGAGTTGAAATCAGCCATGATTGAGTGGACCCGATGGGCCGAATGGCCTTACTTCCGCTCCTATGTCTTACGGTCTTATGATCAGTTTGCTAGGGTTGTGAATTATAGATTAGCTTTAGTCTATTATTATTAATAATAATAATAATCTTTATTATTGTCACAAGTAGGCTTACATTACACTGCATTCAAGTACTGTGAAAAGCCCCTGGTCGCCACTTTGGTGCCTGGCCAGGTACATGGAGGGAAAATTCAGAATGTCCAAACTACCTAACAGCACGTCTTTCGGGACTGGTTGGAGGAAACCGGAGCATGTTTCTATTTTAAGTTAAAGAGAGCTGCATTAATATAGAACTGATTAAGCATTTTCTGTAACTCATTGTGAAATATTCGGCATGCATTAAATGAACAAGCCCGATTTCAATCTTGCGGCCCACTTGAGATAAATAAGGGCCCCTCATGCGGCCCACTCACTAGTCTAGGTTGTCCATCAGTGCTTTAAACGTTATAGTTCCTCACAGGAACATAACACTTGGTACAATGGGATACACAAGATGATTCAACTAAGGAGTTTACAATGCAACCACATCAGAAATCCCATCATCCATATTTGGTGGCCTAGATATCAGTGGGAGCAAGTATCTTGCAGAAATACTTGAAGTATCCAAGCAAGCTACATCACATCTAGTCTGGAAGGATCTTCTGTGAATATACCTGCAGGGATAATTTCCATTGTTGATCAGAGACTAGCTTGCAACGGACAGCATTGCTAGTTCCACATTTATACACCTCTGCATTTGCAGACATACTGCCACCATAGATCAGCATATGATAGATATATTGGATGTTAATACAAGGTCACATATTAATACGTTTGCTTACTTGCTGGGAATTAGTATTGGATAGCACCAGGCTGAGTGCCAAATCCAAAGGTTGAAAGGTTTGTGGCCAATGCTGAAGATGATGATGTCCTGGAGTACCATGATGCCATCTGTCTAATGAATCGAGAGTGGGCAGCTGCTGCATCTTTCTAGAAAGATGCCTGGGAATTCTACTTGCTAATATTCAACTTTATATCTGGCCTGCATCTGAGCATTAATTTCCAAACAGAATCAAAACCCTAGCTGTCTCTCTGCACCCAAAATAAACTACTTTTAGACGTCTTTGCTACAAGGGGATTTTAAAACAAATTTGTCACATTAAATTACTTTTCTGTAAGGTTTAAGAGAAGCATTCAAATTTGATTGGTAGAAGAAACAGTCCAACTGGGTCAGTGAATATGCGGCCTAGTTGACTAACAGCTGGCTAAAAAGCTACGTAGATGAGTGATGACCTCAGTCTGTCTTTCCTCAAGTGCACTAACCCTAACAGAGGAATAAAACTAGGAGTATATAGTTTATTTGAAGAAGAATCACAATGCTGATTCTTGTTGTCAAATTAACACAAATGATACTAACATCAAAGTCACAGGGCTGGTTTTTTTGGTCACGCCAATGCAAGATCGCCACGGATGGGACCTGGACCATGTAAAGGTCCATTGACCTCGGGCGGATATTCCCAGTCGCCAGGCGGGCAAGGCCCAAAATACCCGCCCACAGGGTCATGATGATTTGGAACGTGCTGCTTGACATCATGGTGGCATGGAAGCAAATTCAATAGCAAGTTTCACAGGAGAATTGGACATATACCTGAAATGTAAAAACGTGCACGGCTTTGGAGAAGGAGCAGGGGCATACGATTAACTGGTCATTCTTTCAAAGAGCCAGCAGATGCATGTTAGTCAAATGGCCTTTTTCTGTTCTGCCTGGTTGTAATTGCAGCGAGATTGGACACATGTAGGTGATGTTCAATATATCTCAAAGGAGGGTTCAAATTTGAGCAAAAAGTCATGAAAGGTGTTAAAAACACGCACCAAAAAAAATCAACATCTGGGAAAAACAGTGCTCAACTTTTACCTAACATCAGTGGTAGGAGAACAAGGTAAAACATCGTTTCCCCTCCATAAAGGTGAAAGAATGACAAAAAAGAGGAAATGGCATTAGATACTGAGGTTTTATACTTATTTCACGATAAGATCTTCAGAGAATCATTTTTTTAAAACATACCATTCCTGCATACAAGAATGATGGTGCCTGCTATTAGTAAAACTGCAATACAAGTCCTCAAGGACTGCAGCGGTTCAAGAAGGCAACTCACAACCACCTTCTGAAGGGCAACTAGGGGTGGTCAATGGGAAGGCCCTAGCGGCCAGGTCTCTGGCACGGAGTCTGGCTCTGGGGCTCAGAAGGGAAGGGGGGAAGAATAGAAAAGCAATAGTAATAGGAGATTCAATGGTTAGGGGAATAGATAGGACATTCTGTGGTCGCGAGCGAGACTCCCGGAAGGTGAGTTGCCTCCCGGGTGCCAGGGCCAGGGATGTCTTGGATTGTGTCTTCAGGATCCTTAACGGGGAGGGGGAGCAGCCAGAAGTCGTGGTGCACATTGGTACCAACGACGTAGGTAGGAAAAGGGGTGTGGAGGCAATAAACAAGTTTAGGGAGTTAGGCTGGAAGTTAAAAGCCAGGACAGAGTTTGTTGCCGGTGCCACGTGATAGCGAGGCTAGGAATAGGGAGAGAGTGCAGTTGAACACGTGGCTGCAGGAATGGTGTAGGAGGGAGGGCTTCAGGTATTTGGATAATTGGAGCGCATTCTGGGGAAGGTGGGATCTGTACAAGCAGGACGGGTTGCATCTGAACCAGAGGGGCACCAATATCCTGGGAGGGAGGTTTTCTAGTACTCTTCGGGAGGGTTTAAACTAATTTGGCAGGGGAATGGGAACCGGATTTGTAGTCCAGCAACTAAGGTAGCCGATATTCAGGATGCCAAAGCGTGTAGTGAGACAGTGAGGAAGGGAACACTGACAAAGGAGAGTACTTGCAGGCACGGAGGTGGGTTGAAGTGTATATACTTCAACGCAAGAAGCATCAGGGATAAGGTGGGTGAACTTAAGGCATGGATCGGTACTTGGGACTACGATGTGGTGGCCATTATGGAAACTTGGATAGAAGAGGGGCAGAAATGGTTGTTGGAGGTCCCTGGTTATAAATGTTTCAATACGATTAGGGAGGGTGGTAAAAGAGGTGGGGGTGGCATTGTTAATTAGAGAGAGTATAACAGCTGCAGAAAGGCAGTTCGAGGAGTATCTGCCTACTGAGGTAGTATGGGTTGAAGTCAGAAATAGGAAAGGAGCAGTCACCTTGTTGGGAGTTTTCTATAGGCCCCCCAATAGTAGCAGAGATGTGGAGGAACAGATTGGGAAACAGATTTTGGAAAGGTGCAGAAGTCACAGGGTAGTAGTCATGGGTGACTTGAACTTCCCAAACATGGAGTGGAAACTCTTTAGATCAAATAGTTTGGATGGGATGGTGTTTTTGCAGTGTCCAGGAAGCTTTTCTAACACAGTATGTAGACTGTCCGACCAGAGGGGAGGCCATATTGGATTTGGCACTTGGTAATGAACCAGGGCAAGTGCTGGATTTGTTAGTGGGGGAACATTTGGGAGATAGTGACCACAATTCTGTGACTTTCACTTTAGTAATGGAGAGGGATAGGTGCGTGCAACAGGGCAAGGTTTACCATTGGGGGAAGGGTAAATACGATGTTGTCAGACAAGAATTGAAGTGCATAAGTTGGGAACATAGGCTGTCAGGGAAGGACACAAGTGAAATGTGGAACTTGTTCAAGGAACAGGTACTACATGTCCTTGATATGTATGTCCCTGTCAGGCAGGGAAGAGATGGTCGAGTGAGGGAACCATGGTTGACAAGAGAGGTTGAATGTCTTGTTAAAAGGAAGAAGGAGACTTATGTAAGGCTGAGGAAACAAGGTTCAGACAGGGCGCTGGAGGGGTACAAGATAGCCAGGAGGGAACTGAAGAAAGGGATTAGGAGAGCTAAGAGAGGGCATGAAAAATCTTTGGCGGGTAGGATCAAGGAAAACCCCAAGGCCTTTTACACATGTGAGAAATATGAAAATGACTAGAGCGAGGGTAGGTCCAATCAAGGACAGTAGTGGGAGATTGTGTATTGAGTCTGAAGAGATAGGAGAGGTCTTGAACGAGTACTTTTCTTCAGTATTAAAAATTAGAGGGGCCATATTGTTGGAGAGGACAGTGTGAAACAGACTGGTAAGCTCGAGGAAATACTTGTAAGGAAGGAAGATGTGTTGGGCATTTTGAAAAACTTGAGGATAGAGAAGTCCCCCAGGCCTGACGGGTTATATCCAAGGATTCTATGGGAAACAAGAGATGAAATTGCAGAGCCGTTTGCAATGATCTTTTCGTTCTCACTGTAAACAGGGGTGGTACCAGGGGATTGGAGAGTGGTGAATGTCGTGCCCCTATTCAAAAATGGGAATAGGGATAACCCTGGGAATTACAGGCCAGTTAGTCTTACTTCGGTGGTAGGCAAAGTAATGGAAAGGGTACTGAGGGATAGAATTTCTGAGCATCTGGAAAGACACTGCTTGATTAGGGATAGTCAGCATGGATTTGTAAGGGGTAGGTCTTGCCTTACAGGTCTTATTGAATTCTTTGAGGAGGTGACCAAGCATGTGGATGAAGGTAAAGCAGTGGATGTAGTGTACATGGATTTTAGTAAGGCATTTGATAAGGTTCCCCATGGTAGGCTTATGCAGAAAGTAAGGAGGCATGGGATAGTGGGAAATTTGGCCAGTTGGATATCGAACTGGCTAACCGATAGAAGTCAGAGAGTGGTGGTGGATGGCAAATATTCAGCCTGGATCCCAGTTACCAGTGGCGTGCCGCAGGGATCAGTTCTGGGTCCTCTGCTGTTTGTGATTTTCATTAATGACTTGGATGAGGGAGTTGAAGGGTGGGTCAGTACATTTGCAGACGATACGAAGATTGGTGGAGTTGTGGATAGTGAAGAGGGCTGTTGTCGGCTGCAAAGAGACATAGATAGGATGCAGAGCTGGGTTGAGAAGTGGCAGATGGAGTTTAAACCTGAAAAGTGTGAGGTTGTCCATTTTGGAAGGACAAATATGAATGCGGAATACAGGGTTAGCAGTAGGGTTCTTGGCAATGTGGAGGAGCAGAGAGATCTTGGGGTCTATGGTCATACATCTTTGAAAGTTGCCACTCAAGTGGATAGAGCTGTGAAGAAGGCCTATGGTGTGCTAGCGTTCATTAACAGAGGGATTGAATTTAAGAGCCGTGAGGTGATGATGCAGTTGTACAAAGCCTTGGTACGGCCACATTTGGAGTACTGTGTACAGTTCTGGTCGCCTCATTTTAGGAAGGATGTGGAAGCTTTGGAAAAGGTGCAAAGGAGATTTACCAGGATGTTGCCTGGAATGGGGAGTAGGTCTTACGAGGAAAGGTTGAGGGTGCTAGGCCTTTTCTCATTAGAACGGAGAAGGGTGAGGGGCAACTTGATAGAGGTTTATAAGATGATCAGGGGAATAGATAGAGTAGACAGTCAGAGACTTTTTCCCCGGGTGGAACAAACCATTACAAGGGGACATAAATTTAAGGTGAATGGTAGAAGATATAGGGGGAATGTCAGAGGTAGGTTCTTTACCCAGAGAGTAGTGGGGGCATGGAATACACTGCCTGTGGAAGTAGTTGAGTCGGAAACATTAGGGACCTTCAAGCAGCTATTGGATAGGTACATGGATTACGGTAAAATGATATAGTGTAGATTTATTTGTTCTTAAGGGCAGCACGGTAGCATTGTGGATAGCACAATTGCTTCACAGCTCCAGGGTCCCAGGTTCGATTCTGGCTTGGGTCACTGTCTGTGCGGAATCTGCACATCCTTCCCGTGTGTGCGTGGGTTTCCTCCGGGTGCTCCGGTTTCCTCCCACAGTCCAAAGATGTGCAGGTTAGGTGGATTGGCCATGATAAATTGCCCTTAGTGTCCAAAATTGCCCTTAAGTGTTGGGTGGGGTTACTGAAATGAAATGAAATGAAAATCGCTTATTGTCACAAGTAGGCTTCAAATGAAGTTACTGTGAAAAGCCCCTAGTCGCCACATTCCGGCGCCTGTTCGAGGAGGCTGTTACGGGAATTGAACCGTGCTGCTAGCCTGCCTTGGTCTGCTTTCAAAGCCAGCGATTTAGCCCTGTGCTAAACAGCCTCCGTTTATGGGTTATGGGAATAGGGTGGAGGTGTTGACCTTGGGACAAAGGTTCGGCACAACATCGTGTGCCGAAGGGCCTGTTCTGTGCTATATTTTTCTATGTTCTATGTTCTAATCAGCGACGCCCACATCCCGTAAAAATTAATTTAAAAAAATATAAATAAAGCTAAGAAGGCTACTTTGTATATTATTAGGGAATAGGGCCATGCTCGTTTTGAAAGCAACTGGTTGTCTTTTATGCAGCTTAATTGAAAACTGATTGTCTGTCAAACAGCTTAATTCACAGAAAATTAGTTGCCTGGAAAGCGACACGATGAGTGACTACGCAAAGGTAGTTTTTAATGACACACAGGACCCGCAGGTAATAGATAATATGGGAAGATTTTAAAAAGTCTTGCCAACTTTTTTTAAAAATCAAAGCATAAAAAGAAAATGTTTTAAAATAACATTTTGATAAACTAGAATCAGGACCAGAATCCAAACCAATCATTTAAAAGCACTCGATAATCTAGTATTGTCAAGGTCCCTCAGTAAATCAAACATGTAGATTTATTTTGCATTATCGTAGAACCATAGAAAAGTGTAGCAGAGCACAAGCCATTCAGCCCCCTGAATCTGTGCTGCTTCTTTTGAAGGTCCGTTAGTTTGATTCCCTCACTCTTTCTCCAAAATCTGAAAGGCTGCTGCATTAAAAACTTTCCTTTGCTCATCAACTGATATGTTCCTTCTCCTAGCATTAATATTCACTAATAACGATGATTAAATAGTTCCTCTATTTATTCTATTTTAACCCTTCATAATTTTAAAATTTATTTTCTCTTAATAAATTTAACGTACCCAATTCATTTTTTCCAATTAAGGGGCAATTTACCGTGGCCAATCCACCTAGCCTGCACATCTTTGGGTTGTGGGGGCAAAACCCATGCAAACACGGGGTGAATGTGCAAACTCCACACGGACAGTGACCCAGAGCTGGGATCGAACCTGGGATCTCGGCGCCGTGAGGCAGTACTACCCACTGTGCCACCGTGCTGCCCTCCCTTCATAATTTTAAACACTTCTATCAAAACTTCTCATGGCCTTCCTTCTCTGCTCTATGAATAATTCCAGCTTTCCCAGTCTATCCATGTTAACTGTACTCGTTCACCTCCGAAACCATTCATGGAAATTTCCTTTGTACCCGTTCCAAAGTCTGTATGCCCTTTCCAAAGCATGGTACACAGAATTGGGCACAATACTCCAACTGAGGTTTAGCATAACTTCCTATGTACTTTTGCCCTTCTATTTAGAAAACCCAGATACGCTATTAACTGCTTTGTTCAGTACATTGTTAAATGTACATTAGAAATTATATATTTCAGACTTTTCTCAGACACAGAGAAAGCATTGGTAGAAAAAACTTCCCATCAATACTCAGAAAGGTTCAAACCAGAACACTGCTGTATTCCAAGAGAGCATGGGTAACATTTGCTGGTTACACTACTTTACAAAGTCTGTGGTATGTCATGGAACACAATGACTGATTTCTCATGCCTTTGCATGCAGTCAAAATACATTACGTCCCACAACTGTAGTGCAGTTTCTCTCCCATTTTTATTGCTTCATTGTCTAGATCTTGAACTTTTCCATCCTCCCATTTATTTCATTGTTTCTATCTCATTCTTTCTGAAAGTCCCTGTTCCTTCCTAGCTCATTTATCATTTATACATTTTATATGTCTGTGTGTGAACTTCATATCTGCTCCTTTAGGGATGGATAAATATCTATCCATTATTTATTTTTAAGGTCTGGAATATGCATAGATGGGAGTCAACATGTTCTATCTTGGGGGAGGGTTCAAGAGAGAGTGGTCTGAGGCATAGCTACAGGCAGTAGGAAACTAAAGAGTTGGAGAAGATACTGAGGGATAGGATCTATTCACATTTGGAAGAAAATAGACTTATCAGTGATAGGCAGCATGGTTTTGTGAAGGGTAGGTCATGTCTTACAAACCTAATAGAATTCTTTGAGGAAGTGACAAAGTTAATTGATGAGGGAAGGGCTGTAGATGTCATATACATGGACTTCAGTAAGGCGTTTCATAAAGTTTGTCATGGCAGGTTGATGGAAAAAGTGAAGTCGCATGGGGTTCAGGGTGTACTAGCTAGATGGATAAAGAACTGGCTGGGCAACAGGAGACAGAGAGTAGTGGTGGAAGGGAGTGTCTCAAAATGGAGAAGGGGTGTTGCTAACTTTTGGTTGGCTCTTAATTCGTAATTTGCTCTGTTTGTTTAACCTTTGCTCTAGAGTCACCAGGTATCTTTATGATACCGCCACGAGGTTTAAGTTCAATAACTCAACACACCAATTAGTAAGATTCAAATCAAAACACATTTATTATATACAGTAAGTCACTACTTATGCATCTAACTCTACTTTCTAGACTATTTCTATCACTAAAAGGCCTATACTTAGCTTTGGAATTGGCCCACCAGGTCAGGGGAACAAATGGCCTTTCGTTTAGGTCCTGAGTCTGCAGGATTCAAAAGCTGGTATGGACTTGTAGCGAGCGTTGACTGGAGACTTACTTGGTTGGTGCAGCAGCCGGGCAGTTCACTCTCAGGGGTTGATTCGTGTTGTTGAGTGACCCTGCCAAGAAGGACGATTTGAACTTGGGGACTCTATTTTATAGTCCCCAGGGTCTTCCCGCCCCTTTAGGCGGACCCCGTACCTGGTTCCAAGTGATTGGACTAGGTTCCGATCACTTGGATCGATTTCTCCAATACTGGAGTTGTTCCCTGATCGCTGGGCGGTCCCGGAGTGTCCGTTGGCCTTCCTTTGTCTTGGCTCCTGCTGGCGCCAAGGAGTCTGGCTTGGCCTTATTCACCTTACATGTTTCATTTGTACCCGGGGATCGCTCATTAGTATGCAGATGGTTGTGAGTTTCAGTGCTGTCTGGGCTTTTGCAAGTTCTAATACACAGGATTTTTGCACTCAAAAGTTTTTGCCTGTGTTGGCTGAATTTCCTTGTAGTCTTTGCGGATCTCCATTTTAAGTCGGGAAGTGGTCAACCCAGGTGGCTACAGGGTGACTAGTGGTGTTCCACAGGGATCCGTGATCGGACCACTGTTGCTTGTGATATGCATAAATGATCTGGACGAAGGTATAGGTGGTCTGATTAGCAAGTTTGCAGATGATACTAAGATTGGTGGAGTTGCAGATAGCGAGGGGGACTGACAGAGAATACAGCAAAATATAGATAGATTGGAGAGTTGGGCAGAGAAATGGCAGATGGAGTTCAATCCAGGCAAATGCGAGGTGATGCATTTTGGAAGATCCAATTCAAGAGCGGACTATACGGTCAATGGAAGAGTCCTGGGGAAAATTGATGTACAGAGAGATCTGGGAGTTCAGGTCTATTGTACCCTGAAGGTGGCAACACAGGTCGTTAGAGTGGTCAAGAAGGCAGACAGCATGCTTGCCTTCATCGGACAGGGTATTGAGTACAAGAGTCGGCAGGTCATGTTACAGTTGTATAGGACTTTGGTTAGGCCACATTTGGAATACTGCGTGCAGTTCTGGTCGCCACATTACCAGAAGGATGTGGATGTTTTAGAGAGGGTGCAGAGGAGGTTCACCAAGATGTTGCCTGGTATGGAGGGTGCTAACTATGAAGAAAGGTTGAGTAGATTAGGATTGTTTTCATTGGAAAGACGGAGGTTGAGGGGGGACCTGATTGAGGTCTACAAAATTATGAGAGGTATGGACAGGGTGGATAGCAACAAGCTTTTTCCAAGAGTGGTGGTGTCAATTACAAGGGGTCACGATTTCAAGGTGAGAGGGGGAAAGTTTAAGCGAGATGTGCGTGGAAATTTTTTTACGCAGAGGGTGGTGGCTGCCTGGAACGCTTTACCAGCAGAGGTGGTAGAGGCGGGCACGATAGCATCATTTAAGATGCATCTAGACAGATATATGAACGGGCGGGGAACAGAGGGAAGTAGATCCTTGGAAAATAGGCGACGGGTTTAGATAAAGGATCTGGATCAGCCCAGGCTGGGAGGGCCGAAGGGCCTGTTCCTGTGCCGTAATTTTCTTTGTTTGCAATGGGCACGGTAACACAGTGGTTAGCACTGTTGCTTCACAGTGCCAGGGTCCCAGATTTGAATTCCAGCTTGGGTCACTGTCTGTGCGGAGTCTGCACATTCTCCCAGTGTCTGCTTGAGTTTCCTCTGGGTGCTCCAGTTTCCTCCCACAAGTCCAGAAAGATGTGCTGTTAGGTGAATTGGACATTCTGTATTCTCCCTCATTGTACCCGAACAGGTGCCAGAGTGTGGCGACGAGGTCTTTTCACGATGACTTCATTGCAGTGTTAATGTAAGTCTACTTGTGACAATAAAGATTATTATTATGTAGGTAGGAGCTACATTTTGGGGAAAATAGGGAGCGGGCTTATTCTGGAAACGACAGTGAGAGATTTGGCACGAGAATTTGGTCTGGAGTACTTTGGCCTCAGAGTGACCAATACTCTTGTTCAAGCAAGTGAGCCAATTAACAGGGATAGGCAGTGATCAGGAAAACAGTGGGTGAGCAAGCACAAAAGCTTGCAGCGAATAGGTAGAAAAATGTGAACCTCATGAAAATATTATGCAAAATTTGCATACAAAGAAGTGCAACAGATTTAAATATTGACCAGATGGCATTGTATTCTACATTTTATCATCACAAACAGCTTCAACTTGCCACTACTCCAGAAATTCCTGGATATATGCTCAAGGGCACAGCAAGACGTCCAGTTTAAGTTTGTTGGTCACGTTTAAGTGAATGGCTAGGGTCTGGCAGAAAGAATACAATTGGTAGGAATAACAGCAAAAGGGATTATTACTTAAATGATAAAATATTAAAGCATTCTGCTGTGCAGAGGGACCGGGTTGTCCTTGTGCATGAATCGCAAAAAGTTGGTTTACAGGTGCAACAGGTGATTAAAAAGGCAAATGGAGTTTTGTCCTTCATGGCTAGAGGGATGGAGTTTAAGACAAGGGAGGTTATGCTGCAACTGTATAAGGTGTTAGTGAGGCCACAACTGGAGTATTGTGTTCAAGGAAGTACTAGCGCTAGAAGGTGTGCAGAGGAGATTCACTAGGTTAATCCCAGAGTTGAGGGAGTTGGATTACGAGGAGAGGTTGAGTAGACTGGGACTGTACTCGTTGGAATTTAGAAGGATGCGCAGGAACACATAAACATATAAAATTATGAAGGGAATAGGTAGGATAGATGCAGGGAGGTTGTTTCCACTGGCAGTGAAAGCAGAACTGGGGGACATAGCCTCAAAATAAGGGGAAGTAGATTTAGGACCAAGTTTTGGAGGAACTCCTTCACCCAAAGGGTTGAGAGTCTATGGAATTCCCTGTCCAGAGAAGCAGTTGAGGCTCTTTTATTAAATGTTTTCAAGACAAAGATAGATAGTTATTTTTTAAGAATAAAGGAATCGTGTTCGGACAGGAAAGTGGAGCTGAGTCCCCAAAAGATCAGCCATGATCTCATTGAATGGCGGAGCTGGCTCGAAGGGCCAGATGGCCTACTCCTGCATCTAGTTCTTATGTTCTTGTGTTACAAGTAAGAATATTTTCAATACAGTGAATGAAGTGGCCTGAAGGTACACATATGCCAGTTATATTCCCCAGTGCTAACATTAACAGAATTCTTTTTTGAATCTCATGTTTTATCAGAAGAATTGATTTAGAAAAGTTTTTTGTTTACTGCCAATGAATTTTCAAAAGTTATGAAACGCAATGGAAATATGACACTACCTCACCCTCAGTTTATCATCCTAGGTGAAATGGGAAAGCAGAAAACTAGCATGGCTTACAAATGAATAATAGCCACTTGGTGAAGAAAATAAATAGCACCCATAGAATTGCCTACCAGCAAGGAATCAATTCATTCAGTAGGGAAAAAAACTGGCAAGTAAGGAAATTACATTTTTAAAGCTTGCAATTTTAATGGTTGACTTGGGGAATGGGGTGGGGGAAACTAGGGTGAAAGGAAAATCCAGAAGAAACATTTTCATACGCATGTCAATGTACAGGTGAACTTAAGAGCTTGGATTAGTACTTGGAACTAATGTTGTTGCCATTAAAGAGACTTGATTGAGGGAGGGACAGGATTGGCAGCTAAACATTCCAGGATTTAGATGTTTCAGACAGGATAGAGGGTGGGGGGGGGGGGGATGTAAAGGGGGAGGTTTGCACTACTGGTAAAGGAGAATATCACAGCTGTACTGCGAGAGGATGCCTCAGAGGGCTCATGCAGAGAGGCAATATGGGTAGAGCTCAGGAATAGGAAGGGTGCAGTCACAATGTTGGGGGTTTACCATAGGCCTCCCAATGGCCTGCAAGAGATAGAAAATATGTAGGCAGAGTTTGGAAAGATGTAAAAGCAGCAGGATTCTTGTGGGTGATTTTAACTTCTCCTATATTGACTGGGACTCACTTAGGGATAGAGGCTTGGATGGGGCAGAATTTGTAAGTAGCATCCAGTAGGGTTTCTTGAAACAATGTGTAGATAGTCCAACTAGGGAATGGGCCATATTGAACCTGGTATTGAAGAATGAGCCCAGCCAGGTGGTCAAAGTTTCAGTAGGGGAGCATTTCGGGAACCGTGACCATAATTCAGAAAGTTTTACGGCACTGTTGGACAAAGGTTAAAGTAGTTCTCAGGTGAAGGTGCTAAATTGGGGGAAGGCTAATTATAACAATATTTGGCAGGAACTGAAGAATCTAGATTGGGGTGGTAGGGTAAATCAACATCTGGCATGTGAGAGGGTTTCAAATGTCAATTGATAGGAATTCAGGACCGACATGTTCCTGTGAGGAAGAAGCATAAGTATGGCAAGTTTTGGGAACCTTGCATAATGAGGGATATTGAACCAAGACCAAAAGAAAAAGGAAGCATTTGTAAGGGCTAGAAGACTGGGAACAGATGAAGCTGGTGAGGAATACAAGGAAAGTCGGAAGGGGCATAAGCAAGGAGTCAGGAGAGCTAAAACGGGTCATGAAAAGTCATTGGCAAACAGGATTAATGAAAATCCTACGGCTTTTTACATGTATATAAAGAGCAAGAGGGTAGCCAGGGAAAGGGTTGGCCCACTCAAGGACAGAAGGGAATCTATAGAACATAGAAAATACAGCACAGAACAGGCCCTTCGACCCACGATGTTGTGCCAAACCTTTGTCCCAGATTAATCATAGATCATAGAATTTACAGTGCAGGAGGCCATTCGGCCCATCGAGTCTGCGCCAGCTCTTGGAAAGAGCACCCGACCCAAGGTCAACACCTCCACCCTATCCCCATAACCCAGTAACCCCACCCAACACTAAGGGCAATTTTGGACACTAAGGGCAATTTATCATGGCCAATCCACCTAACCTGCACATCTTTGGACTGTGGGAGGAAACCGGAGCACCCGGAGGAAACCCACGCACGCACGGGGAGGATGTGCAGACTCCGCACAGACAGTGACCCAAGCTGTAATCGAACCTGGGATCCTGGAGCTGTGAAGCAATTGTGCTATCCACAATGCTACCGTGCTGCCCTTAAGAACAAATTAATCTACACTATATCATTCTACCGTGATCCATGTACCTATCCAATAGCTGCTTGAAGGTCCCTAATGATTCCGACTCAACTACTTCCACAGGCAGTGTATTCCATGCCCCCACTACTCTCTGGGTAAAGAATCTACCTCTGACATCCCCCCTATATCTTCCACCATTCACCTTAAATTTATGTCCCCTTGTAATGGTTTGTTCCACCCGGGGAAAAAGTCTCTGACTGTCCACTCTATCTATTCCCCTGATCATCTTATAAACCTCTATCAAGTCACCCCTCATCCTTCTCCGTTCTAATGAGAAAAGGCCTAGCACCCTCAACCTTTCCTCGTAAGACCCACTCTCCATTCCAGGCAACATCCTGGTAAATCTCCTTTGCACCTTTTCCAAAGCTTCCACATCCTTCCTAAAATGAGGCGACCAGAACTGTACACAGTACTCCAAATATGGCCTTACCAAGGTTTTGTACAGCTGCATCATCACCTCACGGCTCTTAAATTCAATCCCTCTGTTAATGAACACTAGCACACCATAGGCCTTCTTCACAGCTCTATCCACTTGAGTGGCAACTTTCAAAGATGTATGAACATAGACCCCAAGATCTCTCTGCTCCTCCACATTGCCAACAACCCTACCGTTAACCATGTATTCCGCATTCATATTTGTCCTTCCAAAATGGACAACCTCACACTTTTCAGGGTTAAACTCCATCTGCCACTTCTCAGCCCAGCTCTGCATCCTATGCGTGGAACCAGAGGAAATGGGCGAGACACTCAATGCGTACTTTGCATCATTATTCACCAAAGAGAAGGACTTGGTGGATGATGAGTCTGGGGAAGGGAGTGTCGATAGTTTGGGTTACATTGAGGTCAAAAAGAAAGTGGTGTTGGGCGTCTTGAAAAACATTACGGTAGATAGGTCCCTCGGGGCCTGATGGGATATATCCCAGGATACTGAGGGAGGCAAGAGAGGGATTTGCTGGTGGCTGGACAGAAATCTTTGTATCCTCACTGGCTATAGGTGAGGTCTGAAGAATAGCTAATGTTATTCCTTTGTTTAAGGAGGGTAGCAAGGATAATCCAGGAAATTACGGGCCGGTAAGCGTTACGTCAGTGGTAAGAGAAATTATTGGAGAAGATTCTTCAAGACATGATTTACTCCCAATTGGAAGTAGACAAATAGGCAGCATGTTTTTGTGACCTGCAAAATCTGTAACAGTAGAAAGAAATAAGAAATAGATTGGACAACAGGTAAAACTGGAAAAAAGAGAATTAAAAACACTGAGAGCAATACACTAATACAGCAATTTTCAAACCCAATGTCATGACCTACGGGTGGGTCGCGGGGCCATGCGCCGTGGCATTTCTGATCGCAGGGCAATCCGTCGTGGCATTCCTGATCACAGGAGATAGTGACCAACAGCCTGATCGGTTTTTAAAAATGCCGGCCGCGACTGGCTTTCAGAATGCCAGCCGTTCCGCGCTTGCATACCCACTCTGCAGTGCACAGGCCCGGAGCCTAGCGAGGCAAACACCTCCTCTTGAGATCAACGCGCTGGAGCAGATGTATTTATTTTTTTTAAAGGGAGTCTTCCTGTCTGGAGCGGCGGCAAGGAACAGGTCACATGCCCTGTACGCAGGGCCTCTGGGGAACAGCCCATGAAGAAGCTGTAAACAGGAACAAAGCAGCATAAAGATGATTACATGAGGTGTGGTTTATTAATTTTGCTACTGCAAATCAGGATGCAACGTTCATGTGTTTTAGATGCAGGAAAGCGCTGGCAAATGAAAGTTTAAAACCCTTAAAACTTCAAAGACATTTGAAGACTAAGCATGGCGAGTTAGAGGACAAACCATTTCTTTCAACGGTGCAGTGAGATCTTAAATCATCAGCTGAAGTAATTATCAGAAAAGTAACATTGAATAACAAAGCAAGTGAGATCATGAGGACCAAGCAGGCTCACCTGTCACATTAAAGAAGTGAAAATGGTGGGTCGCGAAGTTCGGGCGGCATGGGTTGTGTAGGATGTGGCACAAATGGGTCCCGGGCAAAAGAAAATTGAAAAAAACTGCACTAATATACAGTTTAATGATTAGGAAACAAGGAACTCTGTTGATTTCCAATACTGTCTTTCATGTGTGCATTGCCAGAAACATAAGAAAAATATTTATATAATTATTAAAAACTGGTGTTGAATTTAAACCTGAAATCTAATATTCAAACATCTCCACCTATCCGAGGTCAAAAGACAGCTTAAAACAGGTCAATGTTTGTAACAAAAACATATGCTTTCTGAATGGCCTAAATAGCAGGGTTCTGGAAACATATTGTGCAATATACATATTGTAGTGGCTTTACTACATACATTTAAACTCAGAGAAGAGAATATTGACTCAATAATAAGCATGGTGAGGCTACCAGTGCTCGCCATTATTATGGGATCAATCAGACGAGAACTTTGGACGTTCACACATGCACAATCAAGATCAGAAAGCCGGAGGTTGCTGTCAGAAATACCCCATTCCTGTACACAGTGTGCTGATGTAGCCCTCGCCAATAGACTCAGTACTGAAATGACTGCAACAGTGTGGGCTTTCTGTATTGGCCTACTAGTTCCACACTGATGATGGTCGAAAGAATTAGAACGGGTCCATTCAGAAGTAAATGAGATTTAAAATGGCAAAGGTGATAATTACTACCAAACAACTTCACCTGCACTGAAAAAATAATTGTGCATGCAATCTTATTCTCTCGGAAAACAAAGGTTAGAAATGTAAACTTTTTAAACAAGGACATCTACGCTGAGAAGCCTGTAAAAACGCTGTGGGAAACTGAGAGTGAGCTGAACTGCAGTTCCTTTGTCACCCTGGGCCATTGTATTAGCTCCCCTACAGCCAGAAACAGACAGAAAGCCATAAAAGGCAGAACATATTTATTCAGTGATGTTCAATTGTAGTAGCCTGTTCCAAAGTATTTGACTAAACATTTTTCAGATATACTTGACATGGACATTGTAATGTTGTAATGTTTCCTTGCCACCAGTAATTCTACACTTTTCTTTCTTTCTTACTTGAATTAAGGAGTTTTTTAAGGGTTTTAATTAAGGCTGGTTTAGCACAGGGCTAAATCGCTGGCTTTTAAAGCAGACCAAGGCAGGCCAGCAGCACAGTTCAATTCCCGTACCAGCCTCCCCGAACAGGCGCCGGAATGTGGAGACTAGGGGCTTGTCACAGTAATTTCATTTGAAGCCTACTTGTGACAATAAGCGATTTTCATTTCATTTTATTTCATTTCCTTATTCTGGGATGCAGGTATCATTGGCTCTGCCAGCATTTATTGTACATCCAACTGTCTTGAACTAAATGGCAATTTCAGAGGGCATTTAAGAGTCAACCACATGGCTGTGGATCTGGAGTCACATGTAGGCCAGACCAGATGGGTTTTTGTGACAATCGATGGTCATCATTTGATTTTTAATTCCAGATTTTTACTGAATTCAAATTTCATCATCTGCCATGGGGAGATTGGGGAGATTTGAACACGGGACCCCACAGCATTATCCTGGGTCGCTGGATTACTAATCCAGTGGCAATACCACGAATAATAATAATCTTTATTGTCACAAGTAGCCTTACATTAGCACTACAATGAAGTTACTATGAAAGGCCCCTAGTCAACACACTCCGGCGCCTGTTCGGGTACATGGAAGGAGAATTCAGAATGTCCAAATTACCTAACAGCACGTCTTTCGGGATTTGTGGGAGGAAACCGGAAAACCCAGAGGAAACCCACGCGGACATCGGGAGAATGTGCAGACCGTCCGCACAGACCGTGACGCAAGCCGGGAATCGAACCTAGGACCCTGGCCGCACACAGTGACCCAAGCCGGGAATCAAACCTGGGACCCTGGTGCTGTGAAGCAACAGTACTGTGCTGCCCAAATGCCTCCATGTCCCCAAGAGGTCAACAGTTAACTCAGTCTCTTTACTGCATTACAAATATCTTACAAAAGGAAATGCTCAGTAAATTGCTAATCCATCTTATTGACAAACTAAAGCAATTGCAACGGAGTACAGTTGGTAAAAGGCCCACCAAGTCATTAGCTGCTGCGAGAGCACATTTGGCAATGCACATAGAATAATCTGTCCAAAGTAAAATATAGCAAACACAATTTTGCCAGCAGTACAAAAGCAGCACATCTGAAGTCTTGGAGCAAAAGAGATGCTGTTATATTTAACTGTAAAATATTCCAAAGTGACCCCATAATTCTATTTACCATTGATTTTCCAATTTAAACATGGTGAGCTGTTTAAATGCTTATGCTATTAAATGAAAATACATCCCACTGCTACGATTTGAAGTTATGACCCAACAAGCTATTTACTTTGTTCGGTTATACATACACACGGAGCTTGATTTACCATTATGTTGGAACAGGTGCACAGCTTGTTTGATCCAAGACTTGCATCATGCAATTGGCTACCTGTTTAGCCTAGTCAACCAAAAGCTCTAAAAGAATGCAGAAGCATTAAAAAATACTAGAATATCTCTCATGTCATTGCTCAGAGGTAATATGAGAGTGCGGTCACTGATATTTACCAATCTTTTTGCAGTCTAAATGTGACAGCGATCATCATTTTGTGAGGCGAAATGGTGCTACGACAGAGTGCAACAAGAAGTTGAAAAGAGGTTAATTATATACAAAGCATCAATGTGGGAGTGAGGGAGTGTGTGTCAGGGCAAAATCATTTCATCTAATGAAATCCCATGTTAATTTGGGTCATTGACAATCCTTTCATTTTAGTGGCTCCACTTTCAATTGATTTGATTCCATGGCTACGTTAGTTCCTTTTGTTGTCAGAAGATAAGATGTCAAAGATGGCAAAACAGTGGCACACGTTCTCCCTGCATCTGTGTGGGTTTCCGCCGGGTGCTCCGGTTTCCTCCCACAATCCAAAGATGTGCAGGTTAGATGGATTGCCCATGCTAAATTGCCCTTTAGTGTCCAAAGGTTAGGTGGAGTTATGGAATAATAGCGTTAGGGCGGGGGAGTGGGCCTCGGTAGGGTGCTCTTTCGGAGGGTCGGTGGAGACTCAATGGACCAAATGGCCTCCTTCTGCACTGTAGGTATTCCATGTTATAGCAGGTACTTCGATAAACTCAAGGTAATCAGGCAGAGACAACAAAGCTTTGTGAAACGAAAGTCATATTTAACCAATTTATTGGAGCTCTTTCAAGTAACATGTGTTGTAGATAAAAAGGAACCGATGGATGTACTGTACTTAGATTTCCAGAAAGCATTTGATAAGGTGGCAAGTTATTGCAGAAATAAAAGTCCGAAGGGGAGAGTGCAGATGATCAAAATAAATGTGCTGCCTAGGTTCCTCTTCCTGTTCAGATCCATACCGGTCATCATCCCCAAAGTTCTTCTTCCACAACACAGACAAAATGATCATGGCATTTGTGTGGGGGCTAAGAACCCAAGAACCCCAATTGACACTGCAAAGGAAGAAAAATATGGATGGAATTCTACACTACTACCACTGGGCAGCTACAGTGGAGAGAGTGAGGGGATGGATATGTAAACCCAATATGGAATGGATGAGGATGGAGGAGTTTTCCTGCAAGGGAACGACCCTCCGGGCCCTCACCATGGCAACTCTTCCATTCTCCCCCCCCCCCCCCCCCGATGAAATACATATCATGCCCAGTGGTGGTAGCCACACTCAAGACATGGAACCAAATGAGGCAATATTTTGGTCCAACCGAGATGTCTCCCATTGCCCCAATCTGTGGAAACCACAAATTCCCACCTGCCATGCTTGCCACCACCTTTAAAAAATGGAGACAGGACAGGGGGACGCTAACAGTCAGGAACGTCTACATAGGGGACAGACTAGCAACCTTGGGTGAACTGATGGAAGACCTCGAACTTCTGACAGGATAGGAACTCAGACACCTCCAAATCAAATACTTTCTCCGCAAGGAGATGGCAAGATATCCCAGGGCCCCGAGAGACCATTAGAGAAACTGATAAACACGAACAGTAAGGGGGGGGGGGGACTGCAGGAGCATCTATGGGCAGCTACTGGACAGGGCAAGAATACCAGTGGATGAAGCCAGAAGAAAATGGGACGATGAACTGGGGACGGAAGTGGCTTGGGGACTCTGGAACGAAGCGCTGAACAGGGCCAACTCCACCTCCCCCTGCACAAGGCTCAACCTCATGTTGTTTAAAGTGGTGCACAGAGCGTACCTGACCAGAGTTCTTCCCAGAGGTGGAGGATAAATGTGAATGATGCCAGGGAGGGCCGGTCAATCATGCCCACATGTTCTGGACCTGCTCCAGACTTGTGGGGTTCTGGACAGCCTTCTTTGAGGCGGTGGCCAAGGTTGTGGGGGTGAGGTTAGAGCTGTGCCCGGGAGTGGCAATCTTCAGGGTACCGGAACAGTCAGAGCTACATATGGGGAAAGGGGCCGACGCCCTTGGTTTTGCTTCCTTAATCGGAGAATCCTGCTCGGCTGGTGATCAGCAGCACCACCCACATTTGCAGACCATCTGGGGGTCGGAAGTGGGCTTCCACAAAGCGTAGGGGTAATTTGCTGATCTGTTCCAAAGACCTGTTCGGGGCCAACAGTGACTAGGGAAAGAGGGGGAGAGCAGACAAGAACGCATACTACAAGGAGGTACAAAGGGGGAAGGGGTGAGGAGGAAACCCAAGGGAACCACAGAGAGAAGTATTGGGGGAAAATAGGGGGTAGGGGAGGATGTAGGGAGGATGTAGGAAGGCCCCCCCCCCCTCCCCGAACCTACACGGTCAACAACAAAAGTCACAGAACAGAGGATAGGAGCTCAGCAGTAGGGACACCCAGGGTGGAAGAGAGGGTATGGGGGGACGGGGAGAAGGTATATTAAGAAACTGTACATCTACATGTAATATCAGTAAGAAGTCTTACAACACCAGGTTAAAGTCCAAAAGGTTTGTTTCAAATCACTAGCTTTCGGAGCGCAGTTCCTGCATCAGGCGAGTCACTCACCTGATGAAGGAGCTGCACTCCAAAAGCTAGTGATTCGAAACAAACCTGTTGGACTTTAACCTGGTGTTGTAAGACTTCTTAATGTGCCCACCCCAGACCAACGCCGGCATCTCCACAGCATGTAAATATCAGACACATCATCCGTTAAAAGTATCCCTCTGTAAAATTGAAAAACACCAATAAAAACATTTTTCTAAAAAGAAATAAAAGTCCATGGCATAGTGGATAGCAGACTGGCATGGATAAACATTTGGCTAGCTTACAGGAAACAGTAGACAGAAATTGGTTATTTTCTGGTTAGCAAGATGTAATGAGTGGTGTGCATCATGGATCAGTGCTGGGGCCTCAACTCTTAAAATTTATGCCAATGATTTGGAAGAAGGGATGAAGGTATAATTGCTACATTTTCTGATGACACCAGATAGGCTGTGAAGAGGACATAAGGAGCCTACAAAAGGATATAGACAGGCTAGGTGAGTGCTCAACAGTCTGGCAAATGCAATATATTGTGGGGAAAGGCGAAATTGTGCATTTTGACAGGAATAAAAAGCAGCATATTATCTTAAGTGGCAAGAAATTGCAGAGCTCTGAGATGCAGAGGGATCTGGGTATCCTAGTGCATTAATCACAAAAGGTTAGTATACAGGTACTGCAAGTAATTAGAAAAGCTAATAGAATGTTATTGTTTATTGCAAGGGGAATTGAATACAAGAGTTGGTAGATCACGCTTCAGTTATACAGGGCAATGGTGAGACCACATCTGGAATAAAATGTACAGTATTGGTATGTTAGTTAAGGATGTAAATACACTTGAAGCAGTTCAGAAAAGGCTTACGAGATTAACATCTGGAATGGGCTGGCTGTCTTGAGGACAGACTAAACTAGTATCCACTGGGGTTCAGAAGAGTAAGAAATGACTTCACTGAAACATACATGATCCTGAGGGGTATTGGCAGATTGGATGCAGAAAGGATGCTTCCTCTTGTGGGAGAATCTAGCATTAGGGAGTCACTGTTTAAAAATAAGGTGTTACCCTTTTAAGACAGAAATAAGAAAATATATTTCTCCGAGGGTTGTAATTCTCTCCCTTAAAAGGACAGTGGAAGCAAGGTCTTTGAATACATTTAAGGCAGAGCTTGATTGAATATTTTTAAGGCGCAGCTAGATTCTTGCTGAGCATGGTAGAGCAGGCTAGAGGAGACCAGTGGCCTACTCCTGCTCTTAATTCACATGTTCATACCAGTGGTATCCTGGAAACCTACAGCCCAAGGAAGATTTTGATGTCTCCATTCACACTAGCTGGATCACCAATCCTATAGAGTTGCATTTAATGGCACACTTGATATCAAAGCAACCCTATTCACTGGCGTTATCTGACATTCCAGTATAGTACTGAGTGCTGCACTGTTGGAGATGCCAAGTTTTGGCAGAGGTCCACCCCAGCCCCTCTGTCCTCAGGTTCAAACAAATGATCCCATTGTACGACTCAAAGAGCAAGAGAGTTCTCGACGGCTTGAGAGTGTGCTCACTGGTTTTGGTTCCTATGTTACAACGGTAACTACACTTCAAAAATACTTCATAGTTGTAAAGTGTTGTGGCCATGAATTTTTTTCAAAATAAAAGGCAAATTATTTCAAACAGATATAGAAACACTGACCAACCAGCACCAAGCCATAAGAACACAGGAAATATAGTAGAACGTAGGTGTGTGTGTGTGTGTGTGTGTGTGTGTGTGTGTGTCCGTCCCTCCCCACCCCTGAGCATGCTTTGCCATTCAATGCAATCATGGCTGGTGGACGTCCGGTGGCAGTATCATAGAATCTACAGTGGATTGGATTGGATTTTGTTTATTGTCACCTGTACCGAGGTACAGTGAAAAGTATTTTTCTGCGAGCAGCTCACCAGATCATTAAGTACATAAAAATAAAATAAAATACATAATAGGACAACACAAGGTACACAATGTAACTACATAAACACCAGCATTGGGTGAAACATACAGGGGTCATTCGGCTCATCGAGTCTGCACTGGCACTTGGAAAGAGCACCCACTTAAGCCCACATCTCCACCCCATCCCCGTAACCCAGTAACTCCACCTAACCCAAGGGCAATTTAGCATGGCCAATCCACCTAGCCTGCAGAAGGAGGCCATTCGGCCCATCGAGGCTGCACCGACCCACTTAAGCCCTCACTTCCACCCTATCCCCATAACCCAATAACCCCTCCTAAACTTTTTGGTCACTAAGGGCAATTTATCTTGACCAATCCACCTAACCTGCATGTCTTTGGACTGTGGGAGGAAACCGGGGCACCCGGAGGAAACCCATGCAGACCCGAGGAGAACATGCAGACTCCGCACAGTGACCCAGCTGGTAATCGGACCTGGGACCCTGGCGCTGTGAAGCCACAGTGCTATCCACTTGTGCTACCATGCTGCCTAACCTTTTTGGTCACTAAGGGCAATTTATCATGACCAATCCACCTAACCTGCACGTCTTTGGACTCTGGGAGGAAACTTGAGCACCTGGAGGAAACCCACGCAGGCACAGGGAGAACGTGCAGACTCTGCACAGACATGCTGGTGGGATTGGCAGCCATTTGGGTGGGCCTGGTGCTTGTGCTCTCTATGCAGCTGCTGGATGACCCCTTCTGCTGGAAATGACTGACTTTGGTTCGAGGGGAGTGAGGGGGGGGGGGGGAGAGAAAGAATTTCACTGGTCACCTGGAACATATATAGGGGGGTTGAATGGCCAGTGAAAAGGTAGAGGGTATTTGCTCACATGAAAGGTTTGAATGCTGATGTGGTGTTTCTGCAGGAGACTCATTTGCGGGTAAGGGACCAGACTAGGTTGCGGAATGCTTTGGGAAAGTCAAATATTTCACTCGGGTTTCGATGTTCCCCCTGTCCTTGGCGGGCAGGGTCCAGTTCTTTTTCAGTGTCTCTCCATTTTTCTCCTCAAATCCTTTTTTGCTAGAGTTAGTAAGTTAGTGCCCTCCTTTATTTGGGCGGGAAAGACCCCAAGGATCCATAGGATGTTTCTCCAGTGGAATAGAGAGTCAATTGGAGTGCTGGGGTGGTTTGGTGATCTGAGTTCCATTTTTGGGCAAATGGAGGCGGTTTTTTGTAGGGACTCTAGTTTGGGTATTTTAGTAACTGCCTCGCTTCTTCTGTTCTCTCTTATGAGATTTTCTTTGAGTCCGGTCGCGGTGTCCACCCTGAAAATCTGGAAGCAGTTCAGACAGTATTTTAAAAATTCAGCTCCATGTCTTTGTTGGCCCTTATCTGTAGTTATCATCTCTTTGTTCCGGCAAGCTTGGACATGACTTTTAGGAAATTAAAATCACTTGTCACAAGTAGGCTGCAATGTCCATGCCGCCCATGGAAAAGTATTTTTTAAAGCAAAACAACGTTTATTCTATGAACTCAAGTTAACCTTTTTAAAACATCTTAGCAACCATTAATTCAAATACAACCCCCAAAGACTACAACACTAAGTAATCCTTTAAGCTTTCCTTTTAACATCCATACGACTTAAAAACACCTTTCAACAGAAGCACATTAGGTTTACATTCACTACTGAGAACATTTATAATTCTGAATTCACCAAATGATCAAGAGATAGTCTTTTGATGGCAGAGAGAACAGCAATACACCTGCTTGGTCTGGCTTCAGCTCCAACACTGAAAACGAAACCAAAACACACCCTGCAGCCTGTTCAAAAACGAAAGTAAAAAGCTGACAGACAGCCCAGCTCCACCCACTCTTACATCACTGCAGTAGTAAACACCCATTTCTCACAAGACAAGGGGAAAATAGAGCATGAGTTCAAGTTTGCGGGGGACATTAGAACTGACTGTGAAAGTTTCTATAGGTATGTGAGAAAAAGATTGGTGAAGACAGTCAGAGACAGGGGAATTTACAATGCGGAATAAAGAAATGGCTGACCAACTAAATAAATACTTTGGTTCCATCTTCCCAAAGGAGAATATAAATATCTTACCAAAAATGTTGGAGAACACAGGATTTAGTGAGAGGCAGGGCCTGAAGGAGATCAGTATTAGTAGAGAAATGGTATTGGGAGAAATTGATGGGATTGAAGGCCGATAAACCCTCAGGGCCTGATAATCTACATCCCAGAGTACTTAAGGAATTGGCTCTAGAAATAGTGGAGATTCTGGAACAGTTCCTACAGATTGGAAGGTAGCTAATGTAACCCCACTATTTAAAAAGGAAGGTAGAGAGAAAACAGGGAACTTTAGACCGGTAAGCCTGACATCGGTTGTGGGGAAAATTCTAGAATCCATTATTAAAGATTTTATAGCAGAGCACTTGGAAAACCGTGGCAGGATCGGTCAGCATGGATTTATGAAAGGGAAATCTTGCTCGAATAATCTACTGGAATTCTTGGAGGATGTAACGAGTAGAGCTGAAGGGGAGCCAGTGGGTGTGTTTTATTTGGCCTTTCAGAAGGTTTTCATCCTCTTCCTGTGCCGTAAACCTTCTACGGTTCTTAATTCCCTGAAAGCCACGGTCATGCTCCAACTAGCACCCACAACATCTGCCTTCATCAATCAAGAATGCAAAATCTGGATGGCATAGTGGTTAGCACTGCTGCCTCAAGGCACCGAGGACCCGGGTTCAATCCCAGCCCCAGGTCACTGACCGTTTGGAGCTTACATGTTCTTGCCATGTCTGCGTGGGTCTCACCCCAACAGCAGATGTGCAAGATGGGTGGATTGGCCATGCTGTGCCCCTTAATTGGAATTTTTATTATTTTTTTTATAAACTCAAAATCTGACATGATCCTGGAAAATATGGATCGTTTTCCACACCTTGGAAGCCGCCACTCGATAAAAGCTGACATAGCTGACAAAATTCACCATCGCTTCCAATATGTCGGCTCAGTTTGCAGCCAACTGAGGAAAAGGGATTTGCAGACCAGGATCTCAAACCAAGACTGGATGTCATTGTTTATCAGGCATCAGTAATCCTTGTGCTTGCAAAAGCGTCAACAAGCTCAAACCACTGGAGAAGTACCACCAACAGGGCCTTAGCAAGATCCTCCAAACCTGGTGGCAAGAAAAGCAGTCCAGCTGTAGTATCCTCACCCAAGCCAGCGTGCAGGCACTAATCAGTCAAAAACTAGTTCTGCTGGGTAGGCCTGTAGCTTGTACACCCGACACCAAACTCCTGAAACAACTTTTCTGCTTGGAATCCATTCACAGTAGCAGCAGACACAAACGAGGACAATGGAATTTCTTTAGGGATGCGCACAAAGTGTCCCTGAAGAGGTCAATTATCCCCACTAACTCATGGGAATCACTGGCTTATGATTGATCAAAATGGAGAAGGTTCATTCAGGAAGGCACCAAACACATCAAGAGGCTTTGTTGGGAATGTAGAGAGGCAAAGTTAAGGCGTTGTAGAAATTTCCAAAAACCATCACGTTTGCAGAATCTATGGATTGCGTATTTGACTCATCTCAGAACCCAAATAGGAGTGGAAGTAATTCTCAATCCCAAGGGACTGCCCAAGGAGAGAAACAATTGCAGCAAGTCTTCCTTAATCTTGTACTTCAATATCGCCAGGCAGCAAAATCATGGGTCTTGGTGCTTTTCCTGTGTACAGGCCCATTTTAACCCTCCCCCTCACATCCTTTTGAGTGAATTGGGAGCCATAGTCAAAGTGGGGACAACGGTTTTATTTAGGTTGAACAAAACTTTTCAGCTTTTGTACCCTATGCCTCTATTTATAAAGCCTATTGAAAGCCCAGGTTTAAGTATTTTACAACCGTGACTTTGCCAGACAATTACATACAAATTGGCCATTCATATTATGCAACCAGCTCGGCTTCTTTGAACTGTTGCAATATCTGGACAGCAACTCGAAAAGACTTGAACCTCAAGCGCTGCAAAACAAAACAATCCTATGTGCAAATGAGAATATCTTGAACTACCAGTGACATTCTATTGGCGCATTACTCTGGTTTCAATTCTAAGTTTAAAAATGGCAAAAAAGGCCTTTCAGTAAATTAAATCAATTCACCTGCAAGAATATGATACTGCTACCCACACAACTGGGCTTTGTTAACGGGAAAATTACACTTTGCGTCGAGTGATAAATATTTTTTCATTTTAAATCAAAATCAACTACACTTAGAAATGTTCAACATGGGGCAGGCAATAGGAGAGCAAAGTACTGCAGATGCTGGAAATCTGAAATATAAACAGGAAATGCTGGATATATTCAGCAGGCCAGGCAGCGTATATGCAGAGAGAAATGTAGTCAACGATTCAGACCCATGATCTGAACTAGTTCTGACAAATGGCCACTGACCTTGTTCTCTGCACAGATGCCACCATAGTGTTGAAAATGCTCCCTATTTCCAACAGAGCAAAAGTAACCCCTTTTGCCAGCCCTGCAAAAAGTAATTAGAAGTTCTGTTATAGCCTCTCATTCCCCGACTGCAAGAAACCCAACAGCAGCTGCCTGAGATTTGGCTTGGCACAACATTAAGCATGATTTTTTTTATTAAAGCTAAGGTATGAAGAAAACAAACAACATGCTGAGCAAAAAGATGTCAAAGCAATAAATTGATCATTTAGAAAGGGTAATTAATAAAAACGACCAATAATATGTGCCAAGCAGCAGCAGAGTTAACTAACATTTTTTTTATTCATTCATGGGATATGGACTTCACTGGCTTGTCCATCCCCAATTGCCCTTGAAAAGGTGGTGATGAGCCGCCTTCTTAAACCACTGCAGTCCATGTGTTGTTGGGGCATCCACAGTGCTATAAGCAAGGGCATTCCAGAACTTTGACCCAGCAACAGTGAAGAAATGGCAATATAGTTCCAAGTCAGGATGGTTTATGGCATGGAGGGGAAGTTAAAGGTGGTGGCGCTCCCATGCATCTGCCACCTTTGTCCTTCCAGATAGTTTGGAAGTTGCTGTTCAAGGAGTCTTAGCAATGACCACTTTGCAGAACACTTCCGGTCCGTCTGCAAGCAGGACCCAGACCTTCCTCTCGCTTTCCATTTCAACTCACCGCCCTGCTCTCACGTCCACATGTCTGTCCTTGGCCTGCTGCAAATGTTCCAGTGGAGCTCACTGGAGGAACAGTGCCTTCTCTTCCAATTAGGTATGTTATAGCCTTCTGGACTTAAGTTCAACAACCTCAGACTGTGAACTCTCTCCATCAACTTTATCCCATTTTTATTTCTATCAATTTATTTTTATTTTCATTTCCTCCATTAATCTGTTTTTCACTCACCATTTATCTCCCCCTCCTCCTACTCCACTTGGGCCAACTGTTCCTAGTTGCCTTTACACACTGCTTATCTTTGTTCTGCCATTCACACATTCTAATCTCTTTATGTGCCACTAACAGCACCATTCTTAGCCTTAATCAGAGCAGTGGCACCACGGCTGGCTCTGATGTTCAGAAGGGAGGGTCAAAGCGCAGAAGAGTAATAGTTATAGGGGACTCTATAGTCAGGGGCACAGATAGGCGCTTCTGTGGGCGTGAAAGAGACTCCAGGATGGTATGTTGCCTCCCTGGTGCCAGGGTCCAGGATGTCTCCGAACGGGTAGAGGGAATCCTGAAGGGGGAGGGCAAACAGGCAGAGGTCGTTGTACATATTGGTACTAACGACATAGGCAGGAAGGGGCATGAGGTCCTGCAGCAGGAGTTCAGGGAGCTAGGCAGAAAGTTAAAGGACAGGACCTCGAGGGTTGTAATCTCGGGATTACTCCCTGTGCCACGTGCCAGTGAGGCTAGAAATAGGAAGATAGAGCAGACAAACACGTGGCTAAACAGCTGGTGTAGGAGGGAGGGTTTCCGTTTTCTGGACCACTGGGAGCTCTTCCGGGGCAGGTGTGACCTGTATAAGATGGACGGGTTGCATCTAAACCGGAGAGGCATAAATATCCTGGCCGCGAGGTTTGCTAGTGTCACACGGGAGGGTTTAAACTAGTATGGCAGGGGGGTGGGTACGGGAGCAATAGGTCAGAAGGTGAGAGCATTGAGGGAGAACTAGGGAATAGGGACAGTGTGGCTCTGAGGCAGAGCAGACGGGGAAAAGTTGCTGAACACAGCGAGTCTGGTGGCCTGAAGTGCATATGTTTTAATGCAAGGAGCATTACGGGTAAGGCAGATGAACTTAGAGCTTGGATTACTACTTGGAACTATGATGTTATTGCCATTACAGAGACCTGGTTGAGGGAAGGGCAGGATTGGCAGCTAAACGTTCCAGGATTTAGATGTTTCAGGCGGGATAGAGGGGGATGTAAAAGGGGAGGCGGAGTTGCGCTACTTGTTCGGGAGAATATCACAGCTATACTGCGAGAGGACACCTCAGAGGGCAGTGAGGCTATATGGGTAGAGATCAGGAATAAGAAGGGTGCAGTCACAATGTTGGGGGTATACTACAGGCCTCCCAACAGCCAGCGGGAGATAGAGGAGCAGATAGGTAGACAGATTTTGGAAAAGAGTAAAAACAACAGGGTTGTGGTGATGGGAGACTTCAACTTCCCCAATATTGACTGGGACTCACTTAGTGCCAGGGGCTTAGACGGGGCGGAGTTTGTAAGGAGCATCCAGGAGGGCTTCTTAAAACAATATGTGAACAGTCCAACTAGGGAAGGGGCGGTACTGGACCTGGTATTGGGGAATGAGCCCGGCCAGGTGGTAGATGTTTCAGTAGGGGAGCATTTCGGTAACAGTGACCACAATTCAGTAAGTTTTAAAGTACTGGTGGACAAGGATAAGAGTGGTCCGAGGATGAATGTGCTAAATTGGGGGAAGGCTAATTATGACAATATTAGGCGGGAACTGAAGAACATAGATTGGGGGCGGATGTTTGAGGGCAAATCAACATCTGACATGTGGGAGGCTTTCAAGTGTCAGTTGAAGGGAATACAGGACAGGCATGTTCCTGTGAGGAAGAAAGATAAATACGGCAATTTTCGGGAACCTTGGATGACGAGTGATATTGTAGGCCTCGTCAAAAAGAAAAAGGAGGCATTTGTCAGGGCTAAAAGGCTGGGAACAGACGAAGCCTGTGTGGCATATAAGGAAAGTAGGAAGGAACTTAAGCAAGGAGTCAGGAGGGCTAGAAGGGGTCATGAAAAGTCATTGGCAAATAGG
Organism: Scyliorhinus torazame; assembly: GCF_047496885.1. Classification (NCBI taxonomy): domain Eukaryota; kingdom Metazoa; phylum Chordata; class Chondrichthyes; order Carcharhiniformes; family Scyliorhinidae; genus Scyliorhinus; species Scyliorhinus torazame. Next base: position 60,414,190 of record NC_092712.1, on the reverse strand, counting down.
GTTAAGGAAAATCCCAAGGCTTTTTACACTTACATAAAAAGCAAGAGGGTAGCCAGGGAAAGGGTTGGCCCACTGAAGGATAGGCAAGGGAATCTATGTGTGGAGCCAGAGGAAATGGGCGAGGTACTAAATGAATACTTTGCATCAGTATTCACCAAAGAGAAGGAATTGGTAGATGTGGAGTCTGGAGAAGGGGGTGTAGATAGCCTGGGTCACATTGTGATCCAAAAAGACGAGGTGTTGGGTGTCTTAAAAAATATTAAGGTAGATAAGTCCCCAGGGCCTGATGGGATCTACCCCAGAATACTGAAGGAGGCTGGAGAGGAAATTGCTGAGGCCTTGACAGAAATCTTTGGATCCTCGCTGTCTTCAGGGGATGTCCCGGAGGACTGGAGAATAGCCAATGTTGTTCCTCTGTTTAAGAAGGGTAGCAAGGATAATCCCGGGAACTACAGGCCGGTGAGCCTTACTTCAGTGGTAGGGAAATTACTGGAGAGAATTCTTCGAGACAGGATCTACTCCCATTTGGAAGCAAATGGACGTATTAGTGAGAGGCAGCACGGTTTTGTGAAGGGGAGGTCGTGTCTCACTAACTTGATAGAGTTTTTCGAGGAGGTCACTAAGATGATTGATGCAGGTAGGGCAGTGGATGTTGTCTACATGGACTTCAGTAAGGCCTTTGACAAGGTCCCTCATGGTAGACTAGTACAAAAGGTGAAGTCACACGGGATCAGGGGTGAGCTGGCAAGGTGGATTCAGAACTGGCTAGGCAATAGAAGGCAAAGGGTAGCAATGGAGGGATGCTTTTCTAATTGGAGGGCTGTGACCAGTGGTGTTCCACAGGGATCAGTGCTGGGACCTTTGCTGTTTGTAGTATATATAAATGATTTGGAGGAAAATGTAACTGGTCTGATTAGTAAGTTTGCAGACGACACAAAGGTTGGTGGAATTGCGGATAGCGATGAGGACTGTCTGAGGATACAGCAGGATTTAGATTGTCTGGAGACTTGGGCGGAGAGATGGCAGATGGAGTTTAATCCGGACAAATGTGAGGTAATGCATTTTGGAAGGGCTAATGCAGGTAGGGAATATACAGTGAATGGTAGAACCCTCAAGAGTATTGAAAGTCAAAGAGATCTAGGAGTACAGGTCCACAGGTCATTGAAAGGGGCAACACAGGTGGAGAAGGTAGTCAAGAAGGCATACGGCATGCTTGCCTTCATTGGACGGGGCATTGAGTATAAGAATTGGCAAGTCATGTTGCAGCTGTATAGAACCTTAGTTAGGCCACACTTGGAGTATAGTGTTCAATTCTGGTCGCCACACTACCAGAAGGATGTGGAGGCTTTAGAGAGGGTGCAGAAGAGATTTACCAGAATGTTGCCTGGTATGGAGGGCATAAGCTATGAGGAGCGATTGAATAAACTCGGTTTGTTCTCTCTGGAACGAAGGAGGTTGAGGGGCGACCTGATAGAGGTCTACAAAATTATGAGGGGCATAGACAGAGTGGATAGTCAGAGGCTTTTCCCCAGGGTAGAGGGGTCAAATACTAGGGGGCATAGGTTTAAGGTGAGAGGGGCAAGGTTTAGAGTAGATGTACGAGGCAAGTTTTTTACGCAGAGGGTAGTGGGTGCCTGGAACTCGCTACCGGAGGAGGTAGTGGAAGCAGGGACGATAGGGACATTTAAGGGGCATCTTGACAAATATATGAATAGGATGGGAATAGAAGGATACGGACCCAGGAAGTGTAGAAGATTGTAGTTTAGTCGGGCAGTATGGTCGGCGCGGGCTTGGAGGGCCGAAGGGCCTGTTCCTGTGCTGTACATTTCTTTGTTCTTTGTTGTTGTTAATCGCCTCCATTTACATTTCATTTATCTTCTGCCCTCGACATCTTTGTCTATCCTCCACCTACCGCTGGCCCCGTATCCAGCTCCACCACTCCCCCGCCCTCACTACAGTATAAATCTGACCCCATTTCCAGTTCTCTCTAGCTTTGACAAAGAGTCATCCAGACTCGAAACGTTAGCTCCCTTTTCTCGCCACAGATGCGGTCAGACCAGCTGAGATTGTTCAGTATTTTCTGTTTCTGTTTCAGATTCCAGCATCCGCAGTAATTTGCTGATCTTGGGTTTGGAAGCTGCTGTCGAATGAGTCTTACCGAGTTGCTGCAGTGCATCTTCTAGATGCTACACACTATTGTCACTTGCGTCAGTGGAGGAGGGAGTGCAAATCAAGTGGGCTGGCAAAAGAGAGGGACAGACTAGTCCTCAATCCTGGTCATGAGGGAAGGGGGAGGGGACCAGGTCTGAGCTATAAAGAGTCACCTCAGAGTGGTGCATGCTCTGAGCTGGCCTCCGCTGTGTGCGCGCATGAGGGACGAATGAGAGGAGATATCAAGTAGGAAGAGGTCGTGTGGGGGTAAATTAAACATAAAGGAATTAGGCACTATACCTTACCCTACACTCCAGAGCCTCCAGCCAATCTGGTGAAAAGTACGAAGTGAAAAAGCAAGAAGCGACAACACCCAAGCTGAACAGTCCACGAGGTAAACAAGATAGGAGGGACTGGGGAATCTGGCACAACCTACTCAGCTAATGATTGCTATTGCTCAGAACAGTTTCCAGATTGGGGATGGTCAGTGTTCAAAGCAGCCAATCTGGTGAGTAGGCCACTCCAGTTGACAGACTGCTCAGACAATGAGCACAGGCTAACATGGAGCACTGTCCCCCATGTTTTGCACCTTGTTCATCCCCTTTCCCAGACTTCAACCCCAATCCTCTTACAATAAGAGCTAACATGGCATTCGCCTTCCTGTGCTTACTAAAGCAGCATGCATTCATTGTCATGAGCTCTCGAAACAGGCATTTAGACGTTTCACACCTAAACAATATTCCGCTTTTCTATTCATATTACTTAAGGAAATAACCTTAACTTCTCCACATTATACTGTTTATGGGCTAGGGTTTTAAAAACTCCAAAGTATATTATGGAGTTCACCTGACCTATACCTTTTTGTTGAATTTGGCTAGGATGAGCAGAAGAGCCTGCCTTTCAGGTGTTATTCAACAGAATTCTTAGGCGCTTTTAATTTAAAAAAACAAGCTTTATTCTAAGAATTCAATTAACATTTGTATAACATACACAGCAAGAATTTTTATCAACTACAAACGTAAATATATATTACTAAAGCTGTGTGGGGTCTTTACGTTTGTAGTTGATAAAAATTCTTGCTGTGTATGTTATACAAATGTTAATTAAATTCTTAGAATAAAGCTTGTTTTTTTTAATTAAAAGCGCCTAAGAATTATATATATATATATATATATATATATATATAAAACCCTTAATGAATTCCCCCTTAACTGTTCCAATTCAATGACAAAATCCAAGTAAAACCAGAAACCCCTCTTCAAAGACGTGGCCCAGCACACAGCATTCTCACTGGTATAACACTGTTATTATTGATACTTTTGTTCCCCTTTTCAAACAGATTTGAATTCCTTCTAGAAAGCAATTATCACTTTTGTTACCAAGTAGTCTGGAACAGCTTTCGGACAACACGGTAGCATGGTGGTTAGCACAATTGCTTCACAGCTCCAGGGTCCCAGGTTCGATTCCCGGTTTGGTTCACTGTCTGTGCGGAATCTGCACGTTCTCCCCGTCTGTGCGTGGGTTTCCTCCGGGTGCTCCGGTTTCCTCCCAAGATGTGCAGGTTAGATGGACTGGCCATGATAAATTGCCCTTGGTGTCCAAAATTGCCCTTAGTGTTGGGTGGGGTTACTGAGTTGTGGGGATAGGGTGGAGGTGTGGGCTTGGGTAGGGTGCTCTTTCAAAGAGCCGGTGCTGACTCGATGGGCTGAGTGGCCTCCTTCTGCACTGTAAATTCTATGATATTCTATGAAATGAAGATAGAGAAAAATACTTCTTTCAACCTGTGCAGTTGAAACCAGTCCACACTGAAAGCGAAAGTAAAACTCAGTGCCACAGCCCAGCACCACCCACACAATGACATAACTGAAGCCATGAGATAAGGCAAAAACATTTCTTAAAGCGACACTCCCATGACAATACCTCATCTGCCAATTTGTTGTTCACTCATTTGAAGTGATGTACAGCTCTTTGCGTTTTATCAACACTTACATTCCGCTTTGTATGGTCAGTAAATTTAGATACATCATCAATAACATAGATTACAGGTAGCACGGTGGCAGAGTGGTTAGCACAGCTGCCTCACGGCGCCGAGGTCCCAGGTTCGATCTTGGCTCTGGGTATCTGTCCGTGTGGAGTTTGCACATTCTCCCAGTGTTTGCGTGGATTTCGCTCCCGCAACCCAAAGATGTGCAGGGTAGGTAGATTGGCCACGCTAATTGGAAAAAATGAATTGGGTACTAAATTTGTTTGTTTTGTTTTTTTAAATAACATAGATTACAAATAGCTAAAGCCCCAGCACTGGTCGTTGCGGAACCCTCTGCTTACATCCTGCCAACTTAAAAATGTCTCGTTTCTCCCTACTCTTTGCTACATGCTTGTTAACTACTCCTACTGCATCAGCTGAAGCCATTGAAAGGATCATTAACCACAGTATCAAACTATAACTGCTTCCCAGCCTTACCAGATTAAAAAGTCCACTATACATGGTAATATATTACTCCCCCCATCGGTGAGCCCTTATCTAGCTTGTGTATAAACCTTTTCTATGGCACCAGACTGAAATGTGTTCAAAAAATAAATTTCTCCTGCAAAAAAAGCCAAGGAACATTCATAATCTTCTTACAATTGGAAGTCCAAAACTGCAAGATCTATTTCAGTAGAAACAGGGTGGATTCCAGAACACTAGCAACAATGCAAACACAGGCATCAATTGCACATACTGTATAAAAGTAGCTATTGATAGTGGGTCCGTAGAGATCTGCATTCCAAAAGACACATTGCAGCCCAATTCTCCAACAGGAGAACAACTATGCAACCAATACATAGTTAGAAAATACTGGCAGACAAGGCAAAAGAAATCAGCTGATCTGGTATTGTGCATGATGGAAATGGTAATAACACTTTGACTGTATCATAGTGCTGCCACTAATGCACCCATATAGCGTGACTGATTATATTCCCCGTCATTCCCAATAGGTGGAAAATGAAACATGGACATTAATTCAGGTACAAACTGCACCTAGACAAATTCATGTTTACAGGTTACACAGATATCTCAAGTCAACTAAATCTCCCATTCTGATGACTCAAGATGAATGCACTGATCAGATGCAATGGAGCTATGTAATTACCATTCAACATGTATGTTTTACTGATCAGGTGTATATGCATATGTGATAGATATATATGTACATACAAAAATAATTTGCAACCTCGCAGGAATTATGTTTGAAAAAATATTTAGAATTTTGATCTGGTAAGATACATCTTTAGAGGTTAAGAGAAGGTTAAATTCTTAATTTTGTAAAAATTGTTCAATTTGAGATACAATACAGAAATTAGATGCTGCACTGAAGCTGTTTTCTTGTTTAACAACAACAGAGGGCACAAAACCAATTTCACAACTATGGCTAAAGGACAGACACGACTGGAGTGCAATATTTCAGTTTCTATAGTGACACAATCAATTTCCAGAGTTACTAAAACAGGAAGACGGAGAGTGAAAAACAGGCAGGAAATGATTTTCAACTCGCAGTTAAAACCTTTACCTAAAATATACAAGGCAAAGACTATTTAGGTGATCATATTTATTCCATCATTTAGCAGCATTAAATACATCATTTCATTCCTCAACATGATTAAGCACAAAGACCAAAAAATGCAAATGCTCTTCATCTTCATAAGCATGGTTATACTGGTTAACAAGCAAATGCACAAATCAACTTTGCCATGGCGTTGAAATTGTATATTCTTAAAATCAATAGTAATAATAATCTTTCTTGTCACAAGTAGGCTCCATTAACAATGCAATGAAGTTACTGTAAAAAGCCCCTAGTCGCCACATTCCGGCGCCTGTTCGAGTACACAGAGATAATTAGAACGTTCAATTCACCTAACAGCACGTCTTTCAGGACTTGTGGGAGGAAACCGGAACACCCGGAGGAAACCCACGCAGACACAGGGGGATCATGCAGACTTCACACTGACAGTGACCCAAGGCGGGTATTGAACCTGGGACCCTGGTGCTGTGAAGCAACAGTGCTACACCCTGTGCTGCCCCATAGTCAACTACAGTGTTCATTCTACACTTCAACTACAACATGCCAACTTTTAGTAGTGAAGCCTGTAAATTGAAGCCAATGGGACTTCAGGTGTCCTTATCTTTGGAATAATCATTGTATGGGTGTTAGCCGGCTTGTTCAAAGATTCATGAATTTTATCCCGAAAATATTAGTACCAATAAGCTCACCAACATTTTTCAATACTAATTTATTTTCACACAAATAAACTGTATAATGTACATCTATTAGAATAACGAAAGGAAGCATAACAGGAACACCACCCCCTGGACGTTCCCTGCCAAGCCACCTATCGCCCTGACTTGGAAATAGATCACCATTCCTGCACTGTCAGTGGGTCAAAATCCTGGAACTCCCTTCCCAACAGTACTGTGGGTATCCCTACACCGCAGATGCTGCATTGGTTCAAGGCAGCAACAGTACTGTGGATGTACCGATACCGCAGAGACTGCATTGGTTCAAGGCAGCAACAGTACTGTGGGTGTACCTATACCGCTGGGACTGCATCGATTCAAGGCAGCAACAGTACTGTGAGTGTACCTGTACAGCAGGAACTGCATCGGTTCAAGGCAGCAGCTCGCCACCACCTTCTCAAGGGCAAATAGGGACAAGCAATAAATGCTGACCTAGCCAGCAATGGCCATGGCCCATGAATGAAGGAGAGAGACGCACACAAAGACAGAGACATTGATCAGGCATGGCCCCGCCTCATCAGGCCTCTCCACTTTCTTCTGGCAGGATGGGTAAGTTATAGAATCATAGATAATTGGCAAAGAACACCAGTGCTTGGCTTAACCTGCTGTGCTGCAGAGTTAATCCACCAGCAAACAGACATTGAGCATGTTAACTACAAAGGCAACATCACTGGTGGGGCATGAGAATTGCAGGACAGATACAGAATGTGAGTAGACCACGATGATAATAGTGCTCATCAAACACTTGATGGCAGGTTTTGACAGACCTCACAAAGTTCTAGTTGAGGGGGTTGAAGAATAGTGCGAGTGGGAGGGAAGATATCCAAACAAAATAACCGTGGTTTTTGATGCTGCATTTCATTGAAGTCCTTGACCGAATAAAAATGAAGATTCCACTGGTCATCCAGGAGTTCTTGTTGAGTTCCTAAGTACCTCGAAGCGGCTTACATCTAGGTTACAAAATCTCCTGGGTTTTAGCAGCATGGCCAATGAACAGAGACTTGCTGAGCTCACAAACAACTTATAATGGAGCACAGTTCCAGTGTGGCCCTTGGACCTTTGCCACCTTTACATTTCTTGATGGCCAAAGACTTATCAGGCATAAACAACCCAATTTCATCCATATTATAGATGTCACTTGGTCCATGTGACCCAACAATGGACACATGGTAATGCTTTCACTCTGACAGCACTGGCACACTCGCACCGAGGTGACTTGGTAGGAGATGGAGTGACTATTGTGGAATGACTGCAGCCACCCCAACGGAAGCATCAAACATGTGATATGTAGGGACTTAGCAAACTGGAGAGCTTTTTAAAAAAAGTTTATTAAGGTTCTACATTTTAACAAAACGCCACAAATTACAAAAACAAAAAATACATTGTCATAAGCAAAGGAAAAAGCAGCTCGACATCCATGAATACAGAGAGGGACAGGAGAACAACATAACTGCTCTGTACAATCATTAGACATGACTAGATACATCTACAGCCCCACTAGAAACAGCCCCATTATAAACCAAGGGAGAAACAGGATGAGGCCAGGAAAACATGGTAAAATGGTGCACACCTTCCTATGCTGCATCAGCTTGCAATTACCACGAGAATTCAGGATTGGTTTTTCCGTGCCATGTACCGGCAAGCACCAATATGCATCTCCTTCACGCCAGCGGCACCAAAGGCACCAACGACATACCACAGCCTCCTCTCCCCAGATACCAGACCCATCCGTACTCATACAGGAGCCAAGCACGGATTCTTTGTACCCATCCTTACAAAAAAAATAAAGAAAACATGCAAATGCCCTAGTTCTAAAGGGGAATGACATAGATCAGGGTTTTTCAAAGTGAGGGTCACGACATGTGGGTGGGTGCCAGGAGGGTCCCAGAGCGATCAGTCCTGCGCGATCCCACGGTGGTCCCAATTACAGAAGTAGTGCTGAACTTCCGTTACATGGAAGAATTGCGGCTGTTGCTGCCTTTTAAATGGAGATACAGATTAGGCTGCGTCGAGTCTTCGAGCCAGAGGCGGCAGGAAAGAGAATAGGTCATGTACCCTGAACATAGAATTGTTGTGATGTGCTTTTGGTGCCAAAGCAGGGAGCAGAGTTGTTTTGATCTTGCAGCTCCTGGCTAGCAAGGCAAGTGAACTGTGAAAATCAATGTTTTTTTTTAAAAGTAAGTGACGGCCTGAAACTCAAATATGCAATTTACTTATTGGAGAGAATCTCATAACAGAATCTGCTGGAGAGAGCTGCACAGGAGAGTCCAGGACATGACAGAGCAATGGTAGTGTTAACGGCCCTGAAAAAAGAAACTTACTCGGAACTCGGAACGAAGAAATATAAAGAGGTATGATTTTGTCAATTGTGACAATGCAAAGGAGGAGGCAAAGCCCATGTGTATTATATGCAGGGATGTACTGGCAAATAAGAGGTTGCCTCTCAGGGGCAATTAGGGATGGGCAATAAATGCTGGCCCAGCCTGTGATGCCCACGTTCCATGAACGAATAATAAAAGAGAAGTTTCAGAATTTGAAAGAGAAGTGGTGTATGAAAAATTCCTTTTGGGCCGAGACCCCAGAGTCAGTTATTAACTTAGAGCTGACTCAGACAGCACGGTGGCGCAGTGGTTAGCACTGTGGCCTCACGGCGCCGAGTCCCAGGTTCGATCCCGGCTCTGGGTCACTGTCCGTGTGGAATTTGCACATTCTCCCAGTGTTTGCGTGGGTTTCGCCCCCACAACCTAAAAATGTGCAAGCTAGGTGGATTGGCCACACTAAATTGCCCCTTAAATGGAAAAAAATGAATTGGGTACTCTAAAATTATTTTTAAAAACTTAGAGCTGACTCCAAATTAAAAAGACTACGCTGCTGCCTTTACCTGTGATACCACTTTAAAAACACACCAAAAGCACAGAAGGCTGTCAGCATTCTGGTGTAACATCTCCCAGGAGTGTCCAGTGATGAGTAAAACACACATTTTGGTCTTATTGCCCTTCACGACGATCTACATGTGCAAGGTTGGATTTCCTGTTTTCATAAAGATGAAGACCGCACAAAGAAACTGGTTGAAGTCTGCACCTGATATGAGCATTGCCCTCTGCTTCTATGAACTGGATTCAAATGAGATAGTGAGGACAAAGCATGCTTCCCTTTCGAAAAGGTAAGCGAGCATGGCGTGTGCTGCGAAGGTCGGTCAGGGTGTGTCATGAAGATTGGCCAGCGTGAGTCCCGAAGCTTGGCCGGTTACCAAAAGTGGGTCCCGGGGAAAGAAAAATTAAAAAAACACAGATATAGATACAATACAACACAATTTAACCCCAATCTCATTCCATACATTTGTGCAGAGAGGACCAGCAACAGCATGTCCGGATTATGATCAAAACCTTCAGACCCCCCTCCCTCCCCCCCCCCCCCCCCCCCCACCTTCCCCCCCCCACCTTCCCCCCCCCTCCAAAGAAGAAAAAAGGGAAAAGAAATTAAAACTACGAGAAATAACCCACAGGATAAGGGATCAGGACCTTAAATTTATTCAATGTCCCGGCATCTACCGCACTCTGGGGTAGTGATTCGACCTGCTCGGCCACTTCCTACCCCTCACCCCTTGGGGGTGCTTTTGCTAACGCTGTTGGGGAGGGTTTGAACTAATGTGGCAGGGGGATGGGAACTAAATGAGGAGGTTAGTGGACAGTAAGGAGTAGTAACTAAAGCCTGTGAGGAACTAGACACAAAGTCAGCGTGACTAAGGGGAAGAGTAGGCAGGGAGCAGATGGTGAACACAAAGGGACTGGTGGTCTGAGGTGCATTTGTTTTAATGCAAGAAGTGTAGTAGGTAAGGCAGATGAATTTAGGGTTTGGATAGTACCTGGGAGTATGATGTCATTGCTATTACTGAGACTTGGTTGAGGGAAGGGCATGATTGGCAACTAAATATCCCAGGATATCGATGCTTCAGGCGGGACAGAGAGGGAGGTAAAAGGGGTGGAAGAGTTGCATTACTGGTCAGAGAGGATATCACAGCTGTGCTGAAGGAGGGCACTCTGGAGGACTCGAGCAGTGAGGCGATATGGGCAGAGCTCAGAAATAGGAAGGGTGCGGTAACAATGTTGGGGCTGTACTACAGACCTCCCAACAGCGAGCGTGAGATAGAGGTACAAATATGTATACAGATTGTGGAAAGATGTAGGAGCAACAGGGTAGTGGTGATATGAGATTTTAATTTCCCAACATTGACTGGGATACACTTAGTGTTAGAGGTCTAGATGGAGTGGAATTCGTAAGGAGCATCCAGGAGGGTTTCTCTAGAGCAGTATGTAAATAGTCCAACTCGGGAAGGGGCCATACTGGACCTGGTTGGATTGGATTGGATTTGTTTATTGTCACGTGTACCGAGGTACAGTGAGAAGTATTTTTCTGCGAGCAGCTCAACAGATCATTAAATACATGGGAAGAAAAGAAAATACATAATAGGGCAACACAACATATACAATGTAGCTTCATAAGCACTGGCATCGGATGAAGCATACAGGGTGTAGTGTTAATGAGGTCAGTCCATAAGAGGGTCATTTAGGAGTCTGGTGACAGTGGGGAAGAAGCTGTTTTTGAGTCTGTTCGTGCATGTTCTCAGACTTCTGTATCTCCTGCCCGATGGAAGAAGTTGGAAGAGTGAGTAAGCCCGCTTTCCCCAGGCAGCGGGAGGTGTAGATGGAGTCAATGGATGGGAGGCAGGTTTGTGTGATGGACTGGGCGGTGTTCACGACTCTCTGAAGTTTCTTGCGCTCCTGGGCCGAGCAGTTGCCATACCAGGCTGTGATGCAGCCCGATAGATGCTTTCTATGGTGCATCTGTAAAAGTTGGTAAGGGTTAATGTGGACATGCCGAATTTCCTTAGTTTCCTGAGGAAGGATAGGTGCTGTTGTGCTTCTTGGTGGTAGCGTCGACGTGGGTGGACCAGGACAGATTTTTGGAGATGTGCACCCCTAGGAATTTGAAACTGCTAACCATCTCCACCTCGGCCCTGTTGATGCTGACAGGGGTGTTGTACAGTACTTTGCTTCCTGAAGTCAGTGATCAGCTCTTTAGTTTGCTGGCATTGAGGGAGAGATTGTTGTCGCTACACCACTCCACTAGGTTCTCTATCTCCCGCCTATATTCTGACTCGTCGTTATTTGAGATCCGGCCCCCAGTATGGTCGTATCGTCAGCAAACTTGTAGATAGAGCTGGAACCAAGTTTTGCCACGCAGTCGTGTGTGTACAGGGAGTAGAGTTGGGGGCTAAATACGCAGCCTTGCGGGGCCCCGGTGTTGAGGACTATTGTGGAGGAGGTGTTGTTGTTCATTCTTACTGATTGTGGTCTGTTGGTCAGAAAATCGAGGATCCAGTTGCAGAGAGGGGAGCCAAGTCCTAGGTTTTGGAGCTTTGATATGAGCTTGGCTGGGATTATGGTGTTGAAGGCGGAGCTGTAGTCAATAAATAGGAGTCTGATGTAGGAGTCCTTGTTTTCGAGATGCTCTCGGGATGAGTGTAGGGCCAGGGAAATGGCGTCTGATGTGGACCGGTTGCTACGGTATGCGAATTGCAGTGGATCAAGGCGTTCTGGGAGTATGGAGGTGATACGCTTCATGATCAACCTCTCAAAGCACTTCATTACGACTGAAGTCAGGGCCACTGGACGGTAGTCATTGAGGCACGTTGCCTGGTTCTTCTTTGGTACCGGTATGATGGTGGTCTTCTTGAAGCAGGTGGGGATCTTGGAGTAGTTAAAGATGTCTGCGAATGGACGTCCGGTGGGGTGGGCGAGCAGGGCGGCCGCAAAAAAAAGAGCTCCCGCCGGTGGCCACGATTCGCGGCGATTTCGGGGAAATCCCCGAGACCCCACGCACTCCCCGACTATCGTCGGCCTCTGGGGCCGCCACGAGCAGCCAGCGGGGCCGGTTTAAAAGCCGGCGAAGAACCCCGCGCGGGTGTCGGGTGGCGGAGGCTGAGGCGCCGGGCCCAGCAGGTCAGAGCTGCGGGGGCGGAGCTATGAGGAGGCCGTGGCGGCAGGCCCGAGCGCCATGTAGGGAGACTGCTCCACGTCGGATGGCTCCCACCTAGGAAGAAGAAGGTTGAAGCCTGGTCCCAGGTGAATGTAGAGGAGAAAGAAAGAAGATTTATGGAAGTTTGGTAAAAGTTTTTTTTTCTCAAAAAAGAAGAATGTCAGATTGATGAAGGGCAGGAGGGTGAAGGGGGAGAGAGGAGAAAGGAAAGAAGATGAAAAACAATAAGTCGCTAAAAGATGCGAAAAGCAGCGTCAAAGAAAGGAGGAAACGCGGGTTCGTCGCCGAAGGAGAAGACGAGCAAAAGCAAAAGTGTTGACAGGATGGCGAAAGCCGAACTGCAAGGCAGGACCGCACTACTTACGGTGGAGAAGATTACCGAGGTGATGGTGGTGGAGCTGGAAAAACGTTTGGTGAGGCACATGGAGATCCTGAGGAAAGAGATGGTGGTCGTGGTGAGGTCATTGTTGGAGGAGGCAATCGGCCCGATCAGGGTGGAGGTGGCAAAGGCATTGACCGAGGTGAGAGAGCAAGAGGGGGTGGAGGGAGGGATGTTGGGGGATGTTTTTGTAGAGGGGGGGTTCTTGGGAGGGGGGGGGGGGGGGGGAAGAGAAGGGGTTCGATGTTAACAATGGACAGGGGCGGGTCAGACTTATGGGGCAGGGCCCGGTGGTATGGTGATGGTGGATAAGAAAGGTGGGGGGGGTGAGAGACCGCCAGTAAGGATAATCACGTGGAACGTGAGAGGGCTAGGAGGTCCGGTCAAGAGTGCTTGCACATCTTAAAAGTTTGAAAGCCGATGTAGCAATGTTGCAGGAGACTCACTTGAGGGTGAAGGACCAGGTGAGACTTAAAAAGGGCTGGGTTAGCCAAGTGTTTCACTCCGGATTTGATGGAAGGGCTCGAGGGGTAACGGTGCTGGTCAGCAAAAGGGTACGCTTCCAGGTGGAGAAGGTGGTGGCAGATCAGGGGGGTAGATATGTGATTGTGACAGGGGCATTGGAGGGGAGATTAGTGGCGCTGTTAAGTGTATTCGGTGCCAATTGGGACGATGTGGGATTCGCGAGGAAGGTGTTTGGGGCTATTCCCGACTTGGATACGCATGAGCTGATTGTGGGGGGGGGGGGGGGGGGGACTGGAACATGGTGGAAGAGCCAAGGTTGGACAGATCACGGCCGCGCTCGCTGGTCCCATCAGGGGGGGGCGAAGGCGCTGGCTGGGCTAATGGTGGAAATGGGAGGGGTGGACCCTTGGAGGTTCCTGCACCCAAGGAAATGGGAGTATTTGTTTTTCTCAGCGGTCCATAAGGGCTGTGTAGATTAAGGGCGACTATGGGTAATCCCTGATTCCTTGTCATTTGTTTGTGTAAACATGTGGGCTGAAGTTTGGGGGTTGGTGGGCGGATGGGATCGTTGTTATTATGGGGATTGACATATCTTGCTGATTAATGTTTATTGTTGATGGGTGTAAATGTGGGAGAAAATGTGAAAAAGGAGAATAAAAAAAATGTTTTAAAAAAAAGATGTCTGCGAATGCCAGCTGGTCCGCGCAGGCTCTGAGTGCATGACCAGGGATCCCGTTCGGGCCCGTCGCCTTCCGAGGGTTCACTTTCAGGAAGGCCAATCTGACTTCGGAAGCTGTGATGGTGGGTATGGGTGAATTATGGGCTGCTGGGGCACTCGACAGCGGATTGTTGGTTACCTGCTCGAACCGAGCATAGAATGCACTGAGTTCATCAGGGAGGGGTGCGCTTCTGCCAGAGATACTGTTCGGCTTCGCTTTGTAGCCCATTATGTTGTTTAGTCCTTGCCACAACCGCCGAGAGTCTGTCTGTGACTCGTTTGGTTTCATATTCTCTCTTGGCATCTCGGATGGCTTTGCGGAGGTCGTACCTGGATTTCTTGTATGTCAGGATCGTCTGTCTTGAACGCCTCAGATCTGTCCTTCAGTAGGGAGTCAATCTCACGATTGAGCCATGGTTTCCGGTTGGGGAACATACGTACTGCTTTGTTTGGCATGCAGTCTTCCACACATTTGCTGATGAAGTCTGTGATGGTGGTGGCATACTCATTTAAGTTGGTCGCTGAGTTCTTAAATATGGACCAGTCCACTGTCTCTAAGCAGTCACATAAGAGCTCTTCGGTCTCCTCGGACCAGCACTGCACAACCTTCTTAGCTGGATTCTCCCGCTTGAGTTTCTGTTTGTATGCCGGGAGAAGGAGCACCATCTTATGGTCTGATTTCCCAAAGTGCGGTCGGGGGATGGAACGGTAGGCGCCCTTGATTTTTGAGTAGCAGTGGTCAAGAATGTTGTCGCCTCTGGTGGGACAGGAGATGTGCTGGTGGAATTTTGACAGTACACTCTTGAGGTTGGCCTTGTTGAAGTTTCCGGCCACGATGAACAAGGCCTCTGGGTGTTGGGGAATGAGGCTGGCCAGGTGGTTGAGGTTTCAGTCGGGAATTACTTTGGTAATAGTGATCACAATTCCGTAAGTTTTAGAATACTCATGGACAAAGACGAGAGTGGTCCGAAAGGAAGAGTGCTAAATTGGGGGAAGGCCAACTATACCAAAATTCAACAGGAGTTGGGGAATGTGGATTGGGAACAGCTGTTTGAAGGTAAATCCACATTTGATATATAGGAGGCTTTTAAAGAGAGGTTGATTAGAGTGCAGAACAGCCTTGTCCCTGTGAAAATGAGGGATAGAAATGGCAAGATTAGGGAACCATGGATGACAGGTGGAATTGTGAGACTAGCTAAGAGGAAAAAGGAAGCATACATAAGGTCTAGGCGACTGAAGACAGACAAAGTTTTGGAAGAATATCGGGAATGTAGGACCAGTTTGAAACGAGGAACCAAGAGGGCTAAAAGGGGTCATGAAATATCTTTAGCAAGCAGGGTTAAGGAAAATCCCAAAGCCTTTTATTCATATATGATGAGCAAGAGGGTAACTAGAGAAAGGGTTGGCCCACTCAAGGACAAAGGAGGAAAGTTATGCGTGGAGTCAGAGAAAATGGGTGAGATTCTTAACGAGTACTTTGCATCGGTATTCACCGAGGAGAGGGACATGACGGATGTTGAGGTTAGGGATAGATGTTTGATTACTCTAGGTCAAGTCGGCATAAGGAGGGAGGATGTGTTGGGTATTCTAAAAGGCATTAAGGTGGACAAGTCCCCAGGTCCGGATGGGATCTATCCCAGGTTACTGAGGGAAGTGAGAGAGGAAATAGCTGGGGCCTTAACAGATATCTTTGCAGCATCCTTGAACAAGGGTGAGGTACCGGAGGACTGGAGAATTGCTAATGTTGTCCCCTTGTTTAAGAAGGGTAGCAGGGATAATCCAGGTAATTATAGACTGGTGAGCCTGGCGTCAGTGGTAGGGAAGCTGCTGGAGAAGATACTGAGGGATAGGGCTTATCAGTGATAGGCAACATGGTTTTTGCAGGGAAGGGTATGTCTTACCAACTTAATAGTATTCTTTGAGGAAGTGACAAAGTTGATTGATGAGGGAAGGGCTGTAGATGTCATATACATGGACTTTAGTAAGGCATTTGATGAGGTTCCCCATGGTAGGCTGATGGAGAAAGTGAAGTCTCATGGGATCCAGGGTGTACTAGCTAGTTGGATAAAGAACTGGCTGGGCAACAGGAGACAGAGAGTAGTGGTGGAAGGGAGTTTCTCAAAATGTAGAACTGTGACCAGTGGTGTTCCACAAGGGTCCGTGCTGGGACCACTGTTGTTTGTGATATACATAAATGATCTGAAGGAAGGTATAGGTGGTCTGATTAGCAAGTTTGCAGATGACACTAAGATTGGTGGGGTAGCAGATAGTGAAGGGGACTGTCAGAGAATACAGCAGAATATAGATAGATTGGAGAGTTGGGCGGAGAAATGGCAGATGGAGTTCAATCCGGGCAAATGCAAGGTGATGCATTTTGGAAGATCCAATTCAAGAGCGAACTATATGGTAAATGAAAAAGCCCTGGGGAAAATTGATGTACAGAGAGATCTGGGTGTTCAGGTCCATTGTACCCTGAAGGTGGCTGCGCAGGTCGATAGAGTGGTCAAGAAGGCATATGGCATGCTTTCCTTCATCAGAAGGGGTATTGAGTACAAGAGTTGGCAGGTCATGTTACAGTTGTATAAGACTTTGGTTCGGCCACATTTGGAATACTGCGTACAGTTCTGGTCGCCACATTACCAAAATGATGTGGATGCTTTGGAGAATGTACAGAGGAGGTTCACCAGGATGTTGCCTGGTATGGAGGGCGCTAGCTGTGAAGAGAGGTTGAGTAGATTAGGATTATTTTCATCAGAAAGACAGAGGTTGAGGGGGGACCTCATTGAGGTCTACAAAATCATGAGAGGTATAGATAGGGTGGATAGCAAGAAGCTTTTTCAATTACTCGGGGTCACGAGTTCAAGGTGAGAGGGGAAAACTTTCAGGGAGATACACGTGGAAAGTTCTTTACGCAGAGGGTGGTGGGTGCCTGGAATGCATTGCCGGCAAAGGTGGTAGAGGCAGGCACGATAGCATCATTTAATATGTAGCTAGACAGATACATGAATGGGCAGGGAGCAGAGGGATACAGAACCTTAGAAAATAGGCGACAGTTTTAGATAGAGGATCTGGATTGGCACAGGCTTGGAGGGTCGAAGGGCCTGTTCCTGTGCTGTAATTTTCCTTTATTCTTTGACAAGCATAATGCATATTAGACTAGTAATCGGGGGCCCAACCGAACTGTGACCATGAAGGTCAGTTACTCTGTGCTCCATCGAATCTGTGATGCACCCAGCCTCCAAATGAATACTACTAAAACATAGCAGCCATTCAGGAACTCGCCTCCCACCTCTCGTCAGAAACCAGGCTCATCAGGGAACAGGCTCATGGACATACCTTGCCCAGCACCTAACTGCCGAACCTGTCAGTTCACACCATGCAGTCCGATCTCGACAATACTAGGGTGGGCCCGCATCAAGAAAGTGCTCTTTTGACTGCAAGAACTATCTCATGCGCCTCTATCAATCTCCTAAAGACATTGGACAATTCTTCAAAGGGAGCTCTAATAATTTGCGCCGCAGAGCCAGAATCCTCAACCGGAACTGCATTTTTAATGACGGCCATCATCTAGATGCACACAGGACCACTGAATCAAGAGCCCACTCACCAGCAACTGCGCCACTGCAAGCTGGGCCCAACCCCAACTGCCACGACGAAATGAGAATTTTTACGATTTATCTTAGCTCTTGTTCGCAAAACACCAATCTGGCCCCTCCAGGGACATAGCGCAAGCCATAGGTCAAATATGAAATGTGCAACAGGATATGTATCCCAAGAAAAAGCAAATATGAAATGTGCAACAGAATAAAATAAATGATTACAAGATGGCCAGAGCTCAAGAAAATGTGACCGCTCCCATGCTCAAATCACACGACCCACCCCCTGGAGAGCTGTTAAAGCAGTAGACCAGAGATAGAATGGATTGTGACCAAGCACACTGGAACCACTCCTACATCATGAAACACACCGTGGGCAGGTCAGATTTGTAAATAAAAAAGTCACTTTCTGGCTGTAGAGCAGTGGAATTCATATGCAGCATAAGTTCATGTTTACACATCAGAATGCTGGAGGAAACCTTTGCCAAGTCACGGACTCTTGGCTGCCACACTCATGCTGATTAATGATCTTTATTTTTTTGGCCGAGTGATAACTCATTTCTCTAACAATCTTGAAATATCAGCTGAGATTATGATCAGCTCCTAATCAACTACAACAATGCTAAAAACTTTAACTTGGAACTAACAAAGAACAATACACCAGTACAGTAGAACTTGTTCCCAATTACCTTTCTCATACTAGAGACAATTATGCCAGATGGAGTAGGGTACACACACATCTTGTGGATCTCTATGCAATCTGTGCATCTTTTTAAAAAAATATTTTAAAAATTTTGTTTTTAACATTTTATACATTAAAAACCCCCCAACGAAAAGAACAAAAGATCTTCCCCCATATAACTCGAAGAATAACCCCATCCATCCCTCCTGAACCCCCATAGCACAGTAACTAACTCTTTAAAGTGAAGAATAAGTAGACCCTATCTGGGTTTGCACTGAGTGCTGAATTTGGGTGCATTTGAGTGCTGTAGTGAGAGTTTGGTGACTGAGGGATATTAAGGGTTCATTTTTATCTAAAGTCTAGTCTTTCTTTTATTTAGTTAATTAACTTAAAGTTGCTGTTTGGGTTTAGGTGAGTTTTCAATCAGCTTTAAACAGAGGTTCTACTTGCAGCTGGAGCTTGTTAAATAGTTAATTGGATTAGGCCAGTTTCAGAGGCTAGTCACACAGTATAAAGGTGAGCCAACTTACAGTGCTGACTTTGTTTGCACTGAGTGCTGAATTATGGTGCATTTGAATGCTCTAGTGAGAGTTTGGTGACTGAGGGGGTTAAGTGAGGAGGGAGCCAGGTGCTCCTTTCATTGTGTTTCTTACACTTCCTCAAAGAGCGTGAAGGGAGCCAGGGGTTTACAGCGAGAGCAGCTGACTGGGAGCAGAGTCGGAGGGCGGAGTTCCAGTTGGTCCACAGGGCAGCTGCATGCTCCTCCTGTAGGATGTGGATGGTGAGGGATAACACCGGTGTCCCCACTGACTACACCTGCAGGAAGTGCACCCAACTCCAGCTCCTCCGAGACCGCCTTTGGGAACTGGAGCTGGAGGAACTTCAGATCATCCGGGAGCCAGAGAGGGTGATAGAGAAGAGTTACAGGGAGGTAGCCACACCCAAGGTACAGGAAAGGAGTAGCTGGGTTACTGTCAGGGGAAGGAAAACGAAGGGGCAGACATTGCAGGAATCCCTTGTGGCCGTCCCCTTCAAAACAAGTATACCGTTTTGGATGCTGTTGGGGGGGGGGGGGTGGGGGGGGGGGATGACCTACCGGGAGAAGGCCCTAGCGGCCAGGTCTCTGGCACCGTAGCCTGGCTCTGTAACTCAGAAGGGAAGGGGGGAGAATAGAAAAGCAATAGTGAAAGGAGACTCAATGGTTACGGGAATATATAGGAGATTCTGTGGTCGCGAACGAGACTCCTGGACGGTATGTTGCCTCCCGGGTGCCAGGGATGTCCCAGATCGAGTCTACAGGATTCTTAATGGGGAGCAACCAGAAGTCGTGGTGCACATAGGCACCAACGACATAGCTAAGAAAAGGGATGAGGATCTAAAAAGTGATTTTAGGGAGTTAGGAAGCTAAAGAGCAGGACAAGCAGAGTAGTGATCTCAGGATTGCTACCGGTGCCACGTGCAAGTGAGTCAAGGAACAGAGAGCGAGTGCAGCTGAACACATGGCAACAAGGCTGGTGCAGGAGGGAAGGCTTCAGATATGTGGACCATTGTGATATCTTCTGGGGAAGGTGGGACCTTTACATGAAGGACAGATGCACCTAAACTGGAGGGGCACCAATATCCTGGGTGGGAGGTTTGCTAGAATTCTTTGGGAGGGTTTAAACTAGTTTGGCAGGGGGAAGGGAACCAGAGCTACGGATCAGAGGATAGGGTAGCTGTTGAACAGGCAGAAATAGTAAGCAGCGAGTCTGTGAGGAAGGATAGATAGTGATAGGGCAAAGTTGCACTCAGTGGAATGGGTTAAAGTGCATCTGTTTCAGTGCAAGGAGTGTCAGGAATAAGGGAGATGAACTTAAGAGCATGGATCAGTACTTGGAACTACGATGTTGCGGCCATTACGGAGACATGGATTTCACAGGGACAGGAATGGTTGTTAGATGTTCCGGGGTTTAGATGTTTTCAGAAGAATAGGGAGGGAGGTAAAAGAGGAGGTGGTAATTAGGGAGTGCACCACAGCTGCAGAAAAGGAGGTAGTTGAGGGGGGTTTGTCTCCTGAGTCAGTATGAGTGGAAGTCAGAAACAAGAAAAGAGCAGTCACTTTATTGGCAGTTTTCTATAGACCCCCCAATAGCAGCAGAGAGATGGAGAAACAGATTGGACGGCAGATCTTGGAAAAGTGCAGAAGTAACAGAGTTGTTGTCATGGGTGACTTCAACTTCCCGAACATTGACTGGAACCTCCTTAGTGCAAATGGTTTGGATGGAGCAGATTTTGTCAGGTGTATACAGGAAGGATTCCTGACTCAATATGTAGATGTGGCGGGGGCGGGGGGGGGGGGGGGGGGGGGGGGGGGGGGGTATATTGGACTTGGTGCTCGGCAACGAACTAGGCGTCAGATGTCTTGGTGGGAGAGTATTTTGGTGACTGACCACAACTCCTTGACCTTTACCATAGTCATGGAGAGGGATAGGAACAGACAGAATGAGAAGGTATTTAATTGGGGGAGGTGAAATTATACTGGAGCTGAGAAGCATAAAGTGGGAACAATTGTTCTTGGGGAAATGCACAACAGTAATGTGAGGGCTGTTTAAAGGAGCACTTGCTGCGAGTGCTGGATAGTTTTGTCCCACTGAGACGAGGAAAGAATGGTAAGGTGAAGGAGCCTTGGATGACAAGAGAAGTGGAGCTTCTAGTCAAGAGGAAGAAGGAAGCTTGCGTAAGGTTGAAGCAGCAAGGATCTGGTATGGCTTTAGAGGGTTACAAGGTAGCCAGGAAGGAACTCAAAAATGGACCGAGGAGAGCTAGAAGAAAAAGCCCTGGCGGGAAGGATTAGGGAAAGCCCCAAGGCATTCTACACTTATGTGGGAAATAAGAGGATGATCAGAGTGAGAGTAGGGCCGATCAGGGATAGTAGAGGGAACTTGTGCTTAGGAGTCTGAGAAAGTAGGGGGGCCCTAAATGAATATTTTGCTTCGTATTCACTGGAGAGAGGGACCTTGTTGCTCATGAGAACAGTGTGAACCAGGTTAATAGACTCAAACAGGTTGATATTAAGGAGGATGTGCTGGAAATTTTGAAAAGCATTAGGATAGAAAAGTCCCCTGGGCCTGACGGGATACACCCAAGGTTACTACGGGAAGCGAGGGAGGAGATTGCTGCGCCGTTGACGATGATCATGGCGTCCTCACTCTCCACTGGAGTAGTACTGGATGATTGAAGGGAGGCGAGTGTTGTTCCCCTGTTCAAGGGAATAGGGAAATCCATGGGAATTATAGACCCATCAGTCTTACTCTGTGGTGAGCAAAATATTGGAAAGGATTCTGAGAGATAGGATTTATGATTATTTAGAAAAACATAGTCTGATTAAAGATAGTCAGCAGGGCTTTGTGAGGGGCAGGTCATGCCTCACAAGCCTCATTGAATTCTTTGAGGATGTGACGAAACACATTGATGAAGGTCGGGCAGTGGATGTGGTGCATATGGATTTCAGTAAGGCATTTGATAAGGTTCCTCATGGTAGGCTCATTCAGAACGTTAGGGGGCATGGGATACAGGGAAATTTGGCTGTCTGGATACAGAATTGGCTGGCCGAAAGAAGACAGCGAGTGGTAGTGGATGGAAAGTATTCCGCCTGGAGGTCGGTGACCAGTGGTGACACGAAGGTTGGGGGAGTTGTAGATAGTGATGAGGGTTGTTGCAGGTTACAACAGGACATTGACAGGATGCAGAGCTGGGCTGAGAAGTGGCAGATGGAGTTCAACCTTGATAAATGTGGTGGTTCATTTTGGAAGGTCGAATTTGAGTGCTGAATACAGGGTTAAAGGCAGGATTCTTGCAAGTGTGGAGTAACTTGGGGATCTTGGGGTCCACGTACATAGATCCCTCAAAGTTGCCACCCAGGTTGATAGGTTAAGAAGGCATATGGTGTGTTGGCTTTCATTAACAGGGGGATTGAGTTTAAGAGCTGCGAGGTTTTGCTGCAGCTTTATAAAACCCTAGTTAGACCACACTTGGAATATTGTGTTCAGTTCTGGTCGCCTCATTATAGGAAGGATGTGAATGCTTTGGAGAGGGTACAGAGGAGATTTACCAGGATGCTGCCTGGACTGGAGGACATGTCTTATGAAGAAAGGTTGAGGGAGCTAGGGCTTTTCTCATTAGAGTGAAGAAGGCAGAGAGATGACTTGATAGAGGTGTACAAGGTGATGAGAGGCATGGATAGAGTGGATAGCCAAAGACTTTTCCCCAGGGTGGAAACGGCTGTTACGAGGGGACATAATTTTAAGGTGACTGGAGGAAGGTATGGGGAGATGTCAGAGGTAGGTTCTTTACACAGAGTGATGGGTGCGTGGAATGCACTGCCAGCAGGGGTGGTGGAGTCAGAATCATTAGGGACATTTAAACGACTCTTAGACAAGCACTTGGACAACAGTAAATTGAAGGGGTTAGGTTGATCTTAGATTAGGATAGATGGACGGCCCAACATCGTGGGCCGAAGGGCCTGTACTGTGCTGTACTGTTCTATGTTCTATCTCTTATGGAACGCCTCAATCACCCCCCTCAAAGTCAACTTCACCTTCTTAACATACAGGAACTACATCAGGTATCATAGATTATCATAGAATTTACAGTGCAGAAGGAGGCCATTCGGCCCATCGAGTCTGCACCGGCTCTTGGAAAGAGCACCCTACCCAAGGTCTACACCTCCACCCTATCACCATACCCCAGTAACCCCACCCAACACTAAGGGCAATTTTGGACACTAAGGGCAATTTATCATGGCCAATCCACCTAACCTGCACATCTTTGGACTGTGGGAGGAAACCGGAGCACCCGGAGGAAACCCACGCACACACGGGATGTGCAGACTCCGCACAGACAGTGACCCAGCGGGGAATCGAACCTGGGACCCCGGAGCTGTGAAGCAATTGTGCTATCCACGATGCTACCGTGCTGCCCTGTATCCTGCCACACTGAGGCACAGGGCCGAGTAGCTGACCTCCACTCCATCAGGTCCTGCCTGCGAGCAATGAGAGAGAGAAGCTAAATCATCAGCCCCCGCCTGCAGCTCCGACACCCCAAATATGGAAATATGGTCGGGGGGGGGGGGGGGGGGGGGGGCCGGCCTGGGCTCCAAGTGCAAAATCGCCGACATGGTGCTGAAGAAAGACGTCCGAAATTTCTCTAACCTCAGGCAGTACCAGAACCTATGTACATGGTTGGCCAATCTCTCCCACACCGCTTGCAAATATCCTCCACCCCCTCAAACAACCAGCTCATTCTCAACCTCATGGACCACCTTTAACTGCAGCCTCGAGGCATTCACCCTCTACACCTCTCACAACCCCTCCTCCAGCGCCACTCCCAGCTTCCCCTCCCATTTGGCCTCAACCCCCTCCAACGACGCCGTGTCCTCCTCCAGAATCCCATAAATAGCCACGGTGACCCCCCCCCCTGCCAAAATCAAATCACCGACAACACCCCCGCCAACAACGAGGAAGGCGGTGTCACCAGAAACATCAGGAACACCTTCCTTGCAAAAAAACGCACCTTTCTATTTTAAATGCCTCCCCCCATAGAATCCCAAACATCTGTCAACTCCTCAAAGTTCGCAAACCGCCCTTCCAAGAACAAGTCCTTCATTTTCACCATCCCCCGCTCCTCCCATCTCTGAAATCTAGCATTCAATCTCGCTGGCTCAAACACATGATTCTCTCAGATCGGCATCAGCCTCGACCCCGCCCAACTTTAAATATTGCCGAAATTGCCTCCATCTTCAGCATGACCACCACCATCGGACAACCTGAATATTTCCCTGGGACAAATGGAAGTGGTGCCATGCCAGTGCCCGCAACCCCCAAGAGCCTGCCTCCATCCTCATCCACATTGCCTCCGGCTCCTTACACCAGCCCTACACCTCCGCCTCCCCACCCCTGCACCTTCTTGCCGTTTGCCGCCCAATAATAATACAGATGTGGCAAAGCCAAACCCCCCGACTGTCATCCTCTCTGAAGCACTGCCTTCCGAATCCTCGCCAACTTACCTGCCCAGAGAAACTACAAAAATCAACCGTACCACCTCCATAAAAAATGTTTCGGCAAGAAGATCCGTAAACACTGGAATAAAAACAAAAACCCCGGCAAACCATTCATTTTTACTGCCTACACCCGGCCTGCCAATGATAGGGGGAGGCTATCCAACTACAACAATTCCGTCTTGACCCTGCCCACAAGACTGAAATTTTGTTCCTGCCTGCATCAATTTACGGATAAGTGAGATGAGCAATCGCTACACGCAACAGCAATACCCCCAGGCCAGCTCCCATCCCTGGCAGGGAAACCAAAAAGCACTCACTCTTCTCCAAATTTAATTTATATTCCAAAAAAGCCCCAAATCGCTTAAGCAGCCCCATTATATCCCTCAGCGTGGGAACCGGGTTGGAAATATACAACAAAAGATCAGCATACAGGAACCCTATGCTCCACTGACCCCCCCCCCCCCCCCTCCCACTCACTATCCCCCTCACTTAGCCAAGCTCCTCAACGCAATGGTTAAGGGCTCTATTGCCAACGCAAACAAAAGGGGGTGGCATGGGGCATCTATGCCTCGATCCCCTGTGCAGCTGAAAATATCCCAAGCTCACCTCATTTGTACATACACTCGCCTTTGGTTCTTTATACAACAATTTGACCCACGGCACAAACTTAGGCCCAATCGTAAAGCATTCCAACAAGTCTTGGTGCATCTTTTACCATACGCTGTCAACATGGCTGCAGCAGGGATTGGCAAAGACTTTGACCCCAGGGAGATTAAAAGCCTGATGCAGGCAGGAACAAAATTACTGTGTTCAAATTCAGATACAGTAGGTATTTTGAGCAATGTAAAGTGTGCTGTCAAGGCTATGTCCCACAAGTTAAGATGTAAATGGCTTACTTAGTGTACAGAACGCTGTCTGTAGTTTGCAAATATCCATGGCTTCAAGGTGCAACTTGTATCTTCCAAAATGTGAGTTATTGCAAACCGTCACATCTGTTTTTATGAGTGCCTATTTATACAGGCTTCACTGTACAGACAATAGGTGCAGTATGTTGAATTATCCAAAAAAGCTACAATGTTGAGTGATTGGTTATGTGTATTTGCATGCACTAGTGCACATATCAATTGCCTGAATTCATTTTCAATAGGGGAAAAATTATATAATGAAAGGAGGGAGAATAACACAGGATCAATCTGATAAATGGTAACAAAGTGATATTGCTGGGCATCAAGAAACATAGCAGCCGCATTCCTTCCATAAATCAGTGAATGATGCCACAAAAAAAAGTAATGTACTTTAGAAAACATGGTATACAGAATAATTTACATACTGCAAAATGTATTACAGTACTTTCATCCATTGCATTGATTTGTGAAATTTAAGTACCATAAATTTTCCACTTCGATAGCACAGTGGGTACAGCTCCAGGGTCCAGGTTAGATTCCCAGCTTGGGTCACTGTCTGTGTGGAGTCTGCAAGTTCTCCCCATGTCTGTGTGGGTTTCCTCCGGGTGCTCCTGTTTCCTCCCACAGGTCCCAAAAGACACGCTTTTGGGTAGTTTGGACATTCTGAATTCTCCCCGTGTACCCGAACAGATGCCGGAATGTGGCGACTAGGGGCTATTCACAGTAACTTCACTGCAGTGTTAATGTAAACCTACTTGTGACGATAAAGATTATTATTTGTATACTCACACATCCAATGCTACTATACTTACTTTCAAGCATTTTCCTTGTTGCCTGCCACCTTAACAGAGCAGAAGGAAAAAAATCTGAAATCTATACAGTATATGCACCAACAGTAACAAAATGCATGTTTGTGTGGGTGCCAATGCACCTGCTCTCTGTCTTTGCACTGCTCCACAAGTAAAGTTGCCCATTAAAACTAGTTAAAGATAAAAGCAAATTACTGCAGATGCTAGAATCTGAAACAAAAACAGAAAATGCTGGACAATCTCAGCAGGTCTGACAGCATCTGTGGAGAGAAAATGGAGCTAACGTTGAGTCTGGATCTCTCTTTGTCCACAGAACCGTAGAAACGTTACAGCACAGGTGGAGGCCCATCTTACCCATGCCAGTCCAATGACACCCATGTGCTCTTTCTAATCCCACCTTTCTGCACCCAGTCCATAGCCTGCAGCACTTAAGGTGCAGATCCAGGTACTTTTTTTTTTTATATATAAAAGGGTCGCTACCTCCACCACCAACTCAGGCAGCGAATTCCAGACTCCCACTATCCTCTATGTAAAAAATGTTCTTCCTCATGTCCCCGCTACCCCACCTGCCACACATCTTGAATCGATGTCCCCTGGTTCTAGAATTCTCCACCAAGGGAAACAATTTGATCCTGTGCACTTTATCTTTCCCTCATAACTTTGTACACCTCAATTAAGTCACCCCTCAGCCTTCTTTATTCTCGGAAAATAACCCCAACCTATCCAATCTCTCCTCGTAGCAAGACTTTTCTAGCCCTGACATTTTTGTAAACCTCCTCTGCACTCTCTCCGTGCAATTGCATCCTTCCTGTAATGTGTTGACCAGAACTGCACACAATATCCCAGTTGTGACCTCACCAGTGTTATATAATTCCAACATTATTTCCTTACTTTTATATTCTATACCACTGCCAATGAAGGAGAGTATTCCACATGCTTTCTTAACCTTGTCTACGCGAACTGCTGCCTTTAAGGACCTATGTTCTTATATGCCAAGATCTCTCACTTCATCTACCCCTCTTAGTATATTCCCATTTATTGTGTACCCCCTTTAACTGTTTGACCTCCCTAAATGCATGACCTCGCACTTCTGTGTTAAATTCCATCTGCCACTTTATTGCCCACTCCGCCTATATCATTTTGGGAGATTATAGCTATCCTCTCCACTGCCCACCATTCAACCAAACTTTGTGACATCTGCAGATTTCTCAATGTGCCCCCCATGTTCACGTCCAAAACATTAATATATAACACAAACAGTAATGGTCCCAACACTAAAGCCTGTGGAATACCGCTTGAAACAATTGTCCATTCACAAGGGCAGTCAACGACCATTACCCTTTGTTTCCTGTAACTATGCCAACTTTTATCCAGTTTGCCACATTCCTTCATTGCAGTGTTAATGTAAGCCTACTTGTGACAATAATAAAGATTATTATTAAATTACCCTGTATCCCATGGGTTTTTACTTTTTTGACCAATCTGCCATGTGGAAAAAGCTGTGAAAGCTGGCAGGCAAAATTAGATTAAGAATGGTCAGAGCCTAAGGAAAAAAGAGGAAACTGACAAAGACAATGTCAAGCATGGAATCTCCCTGCATCTGCAATCGGATTTAATTGAAGTCCTTGACTGAAAAAGTGAAGATCCCAATGGTCATCCAGGGATTCATGTTGCATTCCTAGGTGCCTGTAGATGTGCCTTGCGTCCACAATCAAGTGCCTATCAAAGAAACTTTGTAACTCTTACTCAGTCACAATAATATTGAATTTGCTACCACAATGACCAGTTAAGCTGGATAGCAGAGACATATTTAAGGGGAAGGTAGACACTTAAAATGAAAAAGGAATAGAAAGTCATGTTGATATGATGAGAGGAGGTTTATATACAGCATAAATGCGACCGTTAAAGGGATAGTGCGGGGGGGGGGGGGGGGGGAGCATAGGGTGTCTTTATATGCCGATGACGTTATTACACGTGTCAGAACCAAGTGTCTCAATAGGGAGAATACTGGAGCTGCTTCGGGTGTTCGGGTCTTTCTCAGGGTACAAAGTAAAGCTAGACAAGAGTGAATATTTTGTGGTGTCTCGACCAGAGGTGGGGGCAGGGATGGGGAGGTTACCATTCCCCAAGGCAGGGACTCACTTTAGATACCTGGGGGTGCAAGTTGCTCGAGATTGGGGGGGGGGGGGCTCTTTGGTACAACATTTCTAGTTTGGTTGGGAGGGTGAAAGCTGATCTGCAAAGTGGGATGGTCTCCCTCTGTCACTGGTGGGTTGGGTACAAAATGAATGTGCTGCCGCGATTCCTGTTTATTTTTCAATGCCTGCCGAATTTCCTGCCAAAGGCATTTTTTTAGAGAGATTGAAGGGATGATTACCTCGTTCATATGGTGGCCAGAATTTAAAAGGTGCTACTACAGAGAGGAAGGCAGGCAGGGGGTTTGGATCATCCGAACCCGATGTGTGATATGGTACGAATTAAGTAATGGCATGATGGGAAAACTGGTCAATGGGAAGACTGGTCAAAAGGTTTGAGACAATACCAGATTGACTGAAACTACTCATTCCAGCTCCCCAGGCCCAGGTAAAGAATGCTGCCCTAACCATTTTCAGAGCTGTATGGCCATAGGCCAACTCTGCATAACTTGAGTCTGAAAAGATCAGCGAAGGTCGAGCCATTCCAAAACACCGGACCTCGGCAACTCCTGATAAAACTAACTCGTCATAACCCAGGGCCATAGGAATTTAAAACAAAGATAGGTTCAGGAAGAAACAAATCTATTCTGACCTTCCAATGTTCCCTCCGAGGACTAAATAATGGTATGAGTGATATGACCAAACATGGTCTGGTCTTTGCTTCCGTTTGTATTTCCGATTAAACTCCTGACCATACTGTTGTCACATAATCTTGATAAAGTTAATGGATAAATATTGAGCTAATTCTCCAGACCGAGCAGTTTTATTGACGCTCTCTGACTTCAAGTTTCAGCCATTACTGCAAGCAGTTGTTTTCGAAAATAAAGCTTGTTATTCTGTCTTAATGAGTGTGTTGAATTTTTCTCTCACAGAAGCGAACATATTGACTTTCACAGATGTATTATTACTGGGCAGCGAATGTGGAGAAGGTACAGAGCTGGGTCAGAGGGGTTGACTCCCAATGGGTCAGAATGGAGGAGAGTTTGGGTAGGGGGTCGGGATTGAAGGCGCTAGCGACAGCGCCGCTCCAGACAGCCCCGGGGAGATACTCAGGGAGTCCGGTAGTAATAGTTTTGTTGAGAATTTGGAGACAGTTTCGACAGCACTTCAGGTTGGGGGGGGAAGAGTCAAGGGAAATGTCGATTCGGGGGAACCGTAGATTTGAGCCAGGGAAGTCGAATGGAAATTTTCATAAATGGGAGGAAAAAGGAATTAGGACACTAAAAGATTGGTTTCTTGGGGGTCGTTTTGCAGGACTGAAGGAGCTGGGAGCGAAGTATGGGCTGGAGCAGGGGGAAATATTTAGATACATGCAGGTTCGAGACTTTGCCAGAAAGGAGATACAGAGCTTCCCAGTAGAGCTGGCTTCCACATTGCTGGAGGAGGTGCTGACGACAGGGGGACTGGAGAAGGGGGTAGTATCGGCGGTTTACGGGGCTATTTTGGAGGAGGAGAAGGCGCCACTAGAAGGGATCAAGGCAAAGTGGGAGGAAGAGTTGGGAGAGGGTATGGAGGAGGGGCTCTGGTGTGAGGTACTCCCAAGGGTGAATGCCTCCACCTCTTGTGCGAGGTTGGGGCTGATACAGCTGAAGGTGGTGTATAGAGCGCACTTTACAAGGGCGAGGATGAGCCGGCTCTTTGAGCGGGTAGAAGATGTGTGTGAACGTTGCCAAGGAGGGGGGGGGGGGGGCATGCAAACCATGTTCATATGTTTTGGTCCTGTCCAAAGCTGGAGGATTACTGGAAGGTGGTGTTTAGGGTAATCTCTAAAGTGGCGCACGTGAAACTGGACCCGGGCCCTCGGGATGCCATATTCAGGGTGTCGGACCAGCCGGGGTTGGAAACGGGCACGGAGGCAGATGTTGTAGCCTTCGCCTCGTTGATTGCCCGAAGGCGGATCCTGTTAGGGTGGAGATCAACCTCTCCACCCTGGGCCCTGGCATGTAGACCTGCTGGAATTCTTGACGCGTGAAAAGGTCAAATTTGAATTGAGGGGAAGGATGGAGGGATTCGACAATTCATGGGCGTTATTCATTATGCACTTTCGAGAATTGGATCACAAAGAACATTAGGGGGGTTGGGGGAGGGGGACTGTATGTGTTAATGGTGACTATGGGTGATTCCTGATTCCTCTTTGTCATTTTTTTATGTTAACATGCGGGCTAATGTTTGGGGGTTTGGTGTGAGGATGGGATTGTTGTTATTGATACGGTGATTGACATTACATTCGTTACTGATTATTGCTTATTGTTGGGTGTAAATCTGGGAGAAAAATGTGAAAAAGGAGAATAAAAAAATATTCTTTTAAAAAATAAATGCGACTGTTTCGGCCGAAAGGTCTGTTTTTGTAATGCAAATTCTACTTAAGATCCATTAAAAATAAAGCATGCTTTGGAATGTCTTAAAGTTCTTTTAAGTGTAATTACTCTTGTGATATATGGAAATGCAGGAAATGCAGCAGCCAATTTGAGCACAGCAAGTTTCCACAAAGTGCAATGCATGACTGAACAGATATTCTGTTATAGTGATGTTAGTTGTGGGATAAACATGGTCCAGAATGCTGCAGAGAACTGCCCCGCTTTTCTTCAAATAATGCTATGGAATCTTTTACTCCCTTCTAAGAGGACTTTGGTTTAAACAACTCGGCTGAAAGACAACACCTCCATCAGTGCAGTATTGCCTCAGTACCAGTGCAGTGTCAGCCTAGATGTTAGCCTAGTTTTAAGCTTAATCAGCCAAGTGTTACTATAGTAACTATAAAGGTTGACAAGATGGCAACAGCGTTGTCATGTCACCTGGTGTGTCTAGTTGATATGAAGCACCACAAAATCAAAATGAAGCTTACGAGGAGGTGAAATTTAATTCTGGTGTTAGCTTTGCATGAGAAGGTTTCAATAAGAGGGGAAGCCAAGATCGTTTCAACCTGGTAATATTTAGAATCTAACAGGCATCTTGTCAGCAGTGGGAAGTTACAGCAGAAACATGCCATATAAAGAACTGCGCCTCACAGGACTTATTGGCACAAGCAGCTTTGTAGCAGTCTTCAGCACAACAGTGTGCCTCAGGCATTGCTTGCTATTTCCGGTTTATTCTGTGGTGTCAGCTCCAGTGGAATATTAAGCATGTTTTTTAAAAATCAATTCTCTTATACCCCGTATCACTGATACTCAAGTGCCATGTACATATGAGAATTCTCATTTGAGACTTCCATGTGTGAAAGGGATATCCTGTAGATACTAAAAAATATTGTCCAGGGCCACAGAACAGAAAGTAAGAAATGATATGCAAGATCACAAATTTCTTCCCATTACATTTAAAATGGGGACAAAAACCATTTATATTACTTCACTGGTTGATATAATCCTGCAGCTAGTGTGATATTATAATTATTAAAGTACATTGAAACCCCATCTGTTATCTAGATAAATTTTTACTGTTCAATGACCTTACTACATTCACAGAACAGTACCAAATAAGAGCAATAAAGCTGCCAATCACAAGGTCATTTGCAAGTATAGCCCTTGTCTTGTAATTGCCTCCCGCTGGCTTGCTGACACTAAGGCTGTGGCAAAAAATAGTTTTTCGAGATCTCATATATTTCCCTCGTCAGTGGGAAGAACCAGCTGTGGATAAACAGCCTTTTTTTTTGTGAAGAGTATGTTCCTTTTCCAACCTTCAAGAGCTTTTAATGGAATGTACCAAAGCAACAAATGTTTGGATTCAGGAAACTGCTCTTATTAACAGACATGGACTACACTTTTGCCCTGAGGAAATGTATATTTATTATATATTTCATAGAATCATAGGATTTATAGTGCAGACGGAGGCCATTTGGCCCATCGAATCTGCACCGGCCCTTGGAAAAAGCACCCTACTTAAGCCCACACCTCCATCCGTAACCCAGTAACCTACCTATCCTGTTGGACACGAAGGGCTAACTTAGCATGGCCAAATCACCTAACCTGTACATCTTTGGACTGTGGGAGGAAACGGAGAACCCGGAGGAAACCCACGCACACACGGGGAGAATGTGCAAACTCCACACAGACAGTGACCCAAGCTGGAAATTGAACCTGGGACCGTGGAGTGGTGAAGCAACAGTGCTAACGTGCCGCCCCACACACACCTGCAAGTCCTTCTTTCCTCTATAATCCCGAAGTTTCCAGGCTAACCCTGCAGAATTTGCAAAAGTAATCATCATCAGAATCTTACCTTTAAATGTCAGTAACTTGATTTACTAGTCATCTCTCTTGCGCGTTTCAATCTTGGTGGGGTCTGAACTGTGAATCTTGGGCCTTCACCTCAAAGCTTAAATGACCAATTTAAAATAAACACACTACATTTTACTTTCAATAGGTTGGCACTGCTAAACTAATCCACTAAATTAACAGAGGGGTCTTTAACGTCCTTAACAACCTGGGCACGAACCAACTACACGGCTTAGAATTTGGGTTTGCGGGCTACACAAGAAACTGCGAAACACCCAAATCTCCTTGATCTTTTACAGTCGTCTACTAATTGAATTCTCCGCAACTGCAGTTGCTCAGATGCTTGCTTAAAATCACACCCGATTTTCAAATGTAACAGGAAAAAGTTATTTTGAATGTATTATTGCATTTTTTTTAAATGTATCCCGAGACCTGCAGTGTTTCTATCAATCCATTTGTTTGGCATATGTAACATTAAAAATTGAAACACTTCCCCCCCAATTATATGCATGAAAAATGTTCAGGAATATATTGAAACTTTAATACTGAAGAAAATGTATGGTGAGTTTGGTGCTTTGCTTCAACCCAATTGCGCACACGGACTTGTGCTCAAACGTAACAAAATGAACATATTTCGATAAGATCGGCAGGAAATTATGACATCAGCAGTCTGGGTGCATTTCCAGATCCAACTTCTGGGTTGCGCCAACAGAGAAAATTCTGTGCAGTGTTGCTACGGAGATCCTCTACTCTGGAAATTAAAATAACTTCTTTTGCACTAAATAAATATATGCACTGCAGAATGGCTGTCAATGACAATAAATAACAAATGACAGCAATGGCTCAAGTCTGTAGCACTCTCACTGGGCTCAGGTCTCACCTCAATATTGATTAAAAGTCAGGTGACATGACACCACCGCCACCAGTGTGTCAACATTTGTGCTTACTATTACAATACTAGGCTGATTAATACAAGTTAATACCAGGCTAAAATTTAGGCCAACAGTCCAATGCAGTGTTGCACTGTTGGAGATGCTGTCTTTGGAGTGGCATGAAAAACCCTTCTGCCCTCTCAAATGGACACACGAGATCTCATGACACCATTCTGAAGAACAAAGTTGCTTACCCAGGTGACCTGGCCTTATCCCTTTAAGGATTAAGGGATATTTATCCCTTAACCAACATCTAAATAAACATTATCTGGTTGTTAACACATTGCTAAGGAGCTGATTAGCTCAGGTGGCTTGACAGCTAGCGTGTGGATCAGGTTAATGCCAACAGCACAAGGATCGGTTCTGACTGATGGCAGACTTGATGCCTACCTCTTCAACCTCCCCGTAATAAAAATATGGCAATTTGCGGTGGTTCAGCATAACTGAAGCGATAGTAGTTTACAAAATTTGGTGCACAGTGAGCAACGACACTGTGGTCATCCACAAACTTAAAATCATGTTTATCTTTAGTGGTCAGTTCAGATTTGGCAATTGAGGTTCAAGTGTTTTTGAACCTTCGCGACCCACGCCAGCCAATCTTTGTGACCCATCCCACGTTAGTTTACCTTTAATGCGAAAGGGGGCCTAATTGTTCCTCACGGTCTCACTTGAAAAAATGCACATGCATATCAGTAGAGTTCAGCCAATTTCTTTGTGCCGTCTTCATCTTTATGTAAACGGAATATCCAAATCCAACCTTGTACATGTAGGTCGTCGTGAAGGGCAATAGCAACAAAATGCTGGTTTTACTCAGCACTTGATACGACTCCAGAATGGGGACAGCATCATCGGCTTTTGCTGTGTTTTAATGTGGTATTACAGGTCAGGTACAGCAGCGGAGTCTTTCAATTTGGAGTCAACTGTAAGTTAATAACTGACCCTGGGGTCTCAAAAGGAATTTTTCACCCACCACTTGTCTTTCAAAATCTGAAACTTCTCCTTTCATTTGCCAGTATTTCCCTACATATAACACACATGGGCTTTGCATCCTTATTTGCATTGGCACAATTCACAAAACCATACCCAAGAAATCATCTTTAGACTGCTTTGTTCCCAAGTTGTTTCTTCTTTGTAAGCTGTTAACCAGAGGCCTTGATGCTCAGTACAGAGCTAATACTAGCACTGCTCTGTTCTGCCCTGGACTCTCATGAACAGCTTTTTCCAGCAGATTTAGAAGCAAGATCTTGGCCAGCAGGTACACAGCCTGCAAGAAAATGATCCATCTTCACAGTCCTCTTGCCAGCAGCTGGAAAATGGAAGCAACTCTGCTCTGTGATTTGATGCCAAAAGAACATACACGGAGGGCGCTTGCCGTTAAATGTACGTGCAGGGCATGTGACCTACTCTCTACTGCCGCTTCTGGCCGGAAGACTCCACACAGCATAGGCTGGTTTAGCTCAGTGGGCTAGACAGCTGGTTTGTAATGCAGAACAAGGCCAGCAGCGTGGGTCCAATTCCCGTACCAGTTGAGAATTCTGAATTCTCCGTCTGTGTACCCGCCAGATGCCGAAATGTGGCGACTAGGAGCTTTTCACAGTCACTTCATTGCAGTGTTAATGTAAGTCTACCTGTGACAATAAAGATTAAAAGATTATTATTTTTGTTTACAAGGCAGCAACGGCGGTCATTCTCAATGTAAAAGCTGATAGCAGCCATTGGGCACTTCTCCCGGGATCGGGACCACTGCGGGAATGCCGCGACCGATCACTCCCAACACCCTCAAGCAGCCCACCCGCAGGTCACGATCCACACTTGAAAAACACTGATCTAGATGGGACTTAATAATGAAACTGATCTTTGGTGACTAGCCATGTTGGGTAGATTGTGCCTAGATTAGATTTGTTACGTGTCCCGAGGTACTGTGAAAAGTATTATTCTGTGTCTTGTCCAGGCAGATCATTCCATACATGAAAAACATAGGACATATGATAAATACACGATGGAAATACTTAAGACACCGGGTGAAGCATACGGAGTATAGTGCTAAAACAGTAGAGAAGATGCGTGCAGAGATCAGTTCAGTCCACAAAAGAGAATCATTCAGGAGTCTGGTAACAGCGAAAAATAAGCTGTTTTTTAACCTGTTAATAATAATAATCTTTATGTCACAGGCTTACATTAACAATGCAATGACGTTACTGTGAAAAGCCCCTAGTCACCACATTCCAGCACCTATTTG
This sequence comes from Scyliorhinus torazame, assembly GCF_047496885.1. Taxonomy (NCBI): domain Eukaryota; kingdom Metazoa; phylum Chordata; class Chondrichthyes; order Carcharhiniformes; family Scyliorhinidae; genus Scyliorhinus; species Scyliorhinus torazame. Next base: position 60,378,562 of record NC_092712.1, on the reverse strand, counting down.
GGTACACAAGGAGAATTCAGAATGTCCAAATTACCCAACAGCATGTCTTTTGGACTTGTGGGAGGAAACCGGATCACCCGGAGGAAACCCACGCAGACACGGGGAGAATGTGCAGTGACACAGTGACCCCGAAGCAACAGTGCTAACCACTGTGCTAGCACACTGTTCGTGCATGTTCTCAGACTTTTGTATCTTCTGCCTGATCCAAGAGGTTGGAAGAGAGAATAACCCGGGTGGGAGGATTCTTTGATTATGCCGCCTGCTTTCCCAAGGCAGCAGCAGGACGTGTAAACAGTGTCAAATTGATGGGAGGTGGGTTCGCGTGATGAACTGGGCTCGCGTGATGGACTGGGCTGCGTTCACGACTGTCTGTAGTTTCTTATGGTCTTGAGCTGAGCAGAATTGGGCTATTTGTTTTGCTGTTTTTTTTTTTTAAATTTAGAGTAGCCATGGGGCACAACGTGGCCAATCCACCTAACCAGCACATCTTCGGGTTGTGGGGGTGAACCCCACGCAGTCATGGGGAGAATGTGCAAACTCCACACGGACAGTGACCCAGGACCGGGATTCGAACCCGGGTCCTCAGCGTCCCAGTCCCAGTGCTAACCACTGCGCCACATGCCTCCCCCACAGAATTGGGCTATGACACAGTTTTGTTTGACCCAGGTTTGGACTCTGAAGGCATCGGTGTTAGATCTTCCAGACAGCTGCAGTCATATCATCATGCAGGATTCAATCCAAGTTCCTTGGACATCTAGGCACAATACACAGAGCCTCGTAATTTACAGAGTCACGTTCTTTGGTCAGGTCGTTGGATGTAATGAAGGGTTTCTGGTGTTGTTCGTGACATTTTTCTTAGACTTGTCTGGTTTGTTTCTGCAACTGTGGAGACTTATCTTCTGGGAAGTGCATTCGTTCCCTCTGGCACACACCATATTTCCAGTTTGTTTCCTTACAAATACCACCTGTCTACAGCTGGTTTCAATTGTGTCCATGTGTAGTCAAACATTCATCTGCCCTGTAATCGAGAATCCCTACAGTTCAGAAGGAGGCCATTGGCTCCATTATGTCTGCAATGACCCTCCGAAAGTGCACCCTACCCTTTCCCACTCCCCACTCTATCCCCATAACCTCACCTAATCTTTGGTTAGGGGCACTTTAGCGTGGCCAATTCATCTAACCCGCACACCTTTAGACTGTGGAAGGAAACCGGAGCATCCAAAGGAAGCCACGGGGAGAACACACAAACTTCACAGTCATCCAAGGTCGAAATCAAACCCGGGTCCCTGGCACTGTGAGGCAGCAGTGCTAACCACTGTACCACCTACTAAATCCACTTAGTTTGAATTTCCAATGTTGTTGTTCCTGGTCAAGCCCCTCAATTTGCATTTGACCACAATAGGTACAATCTATCATCAGCCCACCTTTTCATCACATCCAGTGCTCTCTGAACTGTGTTTGCTTCTTCACTTACTTCAAAGATTTGCACAACCAAATTTGGTATCTTTTATAAATTTAACTTCTGTATTTGTTCATAGCTCCATCTATGAAGACTGGCCCAGCAGTGATCCCTGTGGAACCAGCTAGCTGCCCCCTTATCATATCAGCACAGCTCTATCACAACCACTCTTCACTTTCCCTGTTTTAGTCAGTTTTTTTGGAAAATGCATGAGAGGCATACCTTCCAATCTTGTGAGCTGATTGCTCACGTAACATAGTAATATCAAGAATCTGAGGACACTAATATAAGGCAATTGGCTAAAAAATGTTGTGACATGAGGAAAACGTTTTTTTTTTTTAAATCACAACAAATGGTTCGGATCTGGAATGCACGGGCTGAGACTGAGATGGAGGCAGATTCAATTGTGGTTTTCAGAAGGGAATTGGATAATTATAAAAGGAAAAGAAACTGCAGCGCGATGGGGGGAAAAGCAGGAGAGTGCAGTTAGCCGAGTAGCTCTATCTCTTAGAGAACCAACACAGGCCCTCCTCTCCTCTGTTACCATTCTAGAAAATCTAAATAGATCATATTGAGAGAATTTCCACTGTCAAGGAAGGAGTCAATTTATTTTTAAAAATCATTCATGGATGTGAGAATCACTGCCTATCCTACTTGCCCTTGAAAAGATGTTGGGGAGAGGTCTTCTTGAACCAATGCTGTCCCTGTGGTGTAAGTACACCCATAACTGCAGCTGAGAGGAGTTCCAGGATTTTGACTCAAACAACAGTGAAGGAATGATGAAATAGTTCCAAGTCAGGAGAGTGCACGACTTGGCAAGAGCGTTTTTTCTTCACATGTCTGGTATCCCCTTGTCCTTATAGGCATTAGAGGTTGTGGGTCTTGCAGGGCAGCACGGTTGCTCAGTGGTTAGCACTGCTGCCTCATAGCATTTGAGGACCCGGGTCACTCCTGTGTGGAGTTTGCACATTCTCCCCATGTCTGCATGGGTCTCACCCCAACAACCCAAAAAGATAAATAAATAAAAAAAGGAAGAACCTTTATTGTCACAAGTAGGCTTACATTAACACTGCAATGAAGTTACTGTGAAAAGCCCCTAGTCGCCACATTCCGGCTCTTACTCTGGTACAGAGGGAGAATTCAGAATTCTCAGCTGGTATGGGAACTGAACCCACGCCTCTGGCCTTGTTCTGCATCACAAACCAGCTGTGATGTGCAGGGTAGGTGAATTGGCCACGCTAAATTGGCCCTTAATTGGAAAAAAATAATTGGGTACTCTAAATTTTAAAATAAAGAGGTTCCGAGTCTTGAAGTGCTGTTGAAGAAGCTTTGGCAAACTGCTGCAGTATCTTATAGATGGCACATACTTCTGCATACTGGAAGTGGAGGAAGTGAATATTTTGAGGTGGCAAATCAAGCAGGCTGTTTTGTCCTAGATGGTGTTAAGCTTCTGCTCTGTTCAGAATCACACAATTGTTACAGCGCAGAAGAAGGCCATATGACCCATCAGCTCTCCAAATCAGCATCATGGCTCAGTGCCATTTCCCTGTACTCCTCCACATTGTTGTTGAAGTTTCACTCATCCAGACAAATGGAAAATATTCCACCATTTTGGCTTGCAGATGGTGGACAGGCTTTGAGGAGACAACAGGCGAGTTACTCGTTGCAGATTTCCCGCCTCTTACCTGCCCTTGTACCACAGTATTGATCCAACCATAATTTCCTCAAAGAATTTCAGTAAATGCATTGAACAAGATCTCACTCCCTTTAGTGCATGCTAAATTCCTTTTTCTAAAATCAGATTATCCAAGTGCCTTTTTGCAAGATGTGTTGCCATAATGTACCTCATTCAGGTATTTGGCTGACTGGTCCCATAATTCCCAAAGCTGTTAATGTCACCTTCGGGTCACACTAGCGACTTTCCAATCCTTCGGTACTATTCTCAACTCAAATAATTTCCTAAAGATGGAAACAAGAATATGACTGATTTTGCTGGCTCCTTCTTTAAGCTTTGTATGAAGAGCATTTGTCGATTGGTGGCAATCTTATCTAAAATCTTGTTAATACTTCCTCCATCCTCAGATATCCACCCTCTTTGTTGGAGACAATACTGAATGAAAGCAGAGAAAAAAAATAGTATAGATTTGCTGTATCCTTTGGTCACAAGTGAGAACAGCGAATAGATCGTTCTTAAATTCAAAGCAACTATTCTTTTAAAAAATCTAAATGGTTTCCTTGTTTCAGAGAGCAAAAAGATTTTTTTTAATGAAAATGGGATTTATAATAAATATTTGTTACTTTGTCAGGTTAATAAAAGATGTAAACTTTAGAGCTTGCTTGAATTATTCTGATTTAAACTTTCTTAGGTCAGCTTTGTCCTGTCACACAATTTCACCCCATTTCACTTTGTTTTACATGCACCTTCACACAGTTTTTCTTCACACTTTGGCAGTCTTGTTTACAGTGGAAACTTTATCCCAGGGTGAACACAGACTGGGTAATAAAACCTCCAGTGTAAGCCACTGTTGTCCTTAGAAGCTGGGAGCCAGAGATTTTCCACTCCCTACTGTGCTGTAAATCAGTACCTATTTAAGGGCCTCCTTTTAATTATGTGCACGTGATCCAAGTTTACCATCATTGAAAAAAATAAAATAAATCTTGCTCCTGTCTCACGGTCTCTGATGGCAGTGAATCTCAGCTGCCTCACTGCAACCACTGTAACTCTTAACACATCCCGTGCAGCCCCCCCCCCCCCCCCCCCCCCCCCGCCCCAACCAACTTTCACCAAGTCCTGGTTTTTGAATAAATAGGCTGTCTTTTTCCTTCAAATTGACATTAAATACTTCAAGAGTCAAAAGTCTTCAATCCACAGTAGCAGAAGCTTATCAGTCAAACTTTTATTTTTGATGTCTTACGCAGTGAGTCGAGGGACAGACGGACAGAAAAGAAACAGGCAACTATGGCAAAATAATGAAGGAGCAATTGATGATATCTTGGTAGACAATTTTTTTGTTTAAATTACATATCATTTCAGCAAGGTGACCTGCGTTTCTCTTTGGCATAAGTCAGTAGATCACCTCAATTCCCCCAGCACCAGCGGCCTTTGCTACTTTACACTGCACAGCAAGGTAGCACTAGGTGCACATAGTGGAGAAAGAGCAGTGGAAATGAGTTGGCATGGAAGGCTCAATATTAGAAGCTATAAAAGTAAATGATGCGGAGCACAACGGGGGGGGGGGGGCAACTGCAGGATAACCAAGCACACAGGCTAACTACTATCAAAGTGATAGGGTGGGCAGCACCTGGTGGCGCAGTGGTTAGCATTGCTGCTTCACGGCGCCGAGATCCCAGGTCTGGGTCACAGTCCGCGTGGAGTTTGCACATTCTCCCCGTGTTTGATTTGATTTATTGTTACAAGTACCGAAGTACAGTGAAAAGTATTTTGCGTGGGTTTCGCCCCCACAACCCAAAGATGTGCAGGATAGTTGGATTGGCCATGCTAAATTGCCGCTTAATTGGAAAAAATGAATTGGGTACTCTAAATTTTAAAAAAAATTAAAGTGATAGGGGCAGAAGTGGGTTAGCACCAGTAGGACGGGCAATAATTCAAATTTGGCTGCCTAAAATAGGTCATGCAGGTATCCCTGGGCACTAGGCGAGTGCTCTAGTACAAAAAAAAAAGTAGGAATTGAGCAGAGATTAGGAAATGACCTGGAGTCTGTTTTAGGCAGCCACTAAAAACTTTGGGGTTATAGTATATACCCGATTGACTTCTTTGTAGTGGGGAAAAACGGTACTCCCAGGGATAGTAAGGGTGGAATATTTTGCATTGTAATCTCCGACCACGCTCCACACTACATAGACCTGAGGTTGGAGACGGGCTGTGTCCAATGCCCTCCATGGAGGTTAGACCCAACCCTCCTGGCCGATGAGGCCTTTTGCGAAACAATATCACAGGCCATAGACTGGTACATTACCAATAACCAGAGCGGGGAGGTCTCACCCTCCATGTTCTGTGCGGCACTTATAAGGCTGTGACCAGTGGAGACATCATCACTTCCCAAGCGTGCAGAGACAGGAAAGAGAGGGCAGCTAGACAACAGCTGGTCGACTCCAAACTGGAGGTGGACAGGCAATACTCCCAAGGCCCCGACTCTAGAGCTGCTGGCGAAAAGGAAAAAGCTACAAAGGGACTTTGACCTGCTTTCCAGTAGAAAAGCATTGCACCAGCTCCGCCAGTCATGGGAGACCTTCTACAAACATGGAAACAAAGGCAGCTGCCTGCAGGCTCACCAGTTGAGGGAACACTCGGCCATGAGGGAAATAGCGCAGATCAGGCACAATAGCGGCAATCTGGTAGACAAACCGGGAAATGTAAGCAAAGCATTCAAGGCTTTCTACACCAGGGGCTGTACACCACTGAGCTCCCCAAAGGGGGCTCGAGGATGAAACAGTTCCTCAATGGACTGGACATGCCTGTCGTGGGGGAGAATAAGTGAAGGGGGCTGGAAGGGCAGCATGGTGGCGCAGTGGGTTAGCCCTGCTGCCTCACGGCGCCGAGGTCCCAGGTTCGATCCCGGCTCTGGGTCACTGACCGTGTGGAGTTTGCACATTCTCCCCAAGTTTGCGTGGGTTTCGCCCCCACAACCCAAAGATGTGCAGGGTAGGTGGATTGAACACACTGAATTGCCCCTTAATTGGAAAAAAATTGATTGGGTACACTAAATTTATATTTAAAAAAAAAGAGAAGGGGGCTGGTCGCACCTCCAGAACTGAGAAGGCAGGCAGCACTGTGGCGCAGTGAGTTAGCCCTGCTGCCTCACGGCATCGAGGTCCCAGGTTCGATCCCAGCTCTGGGTCATTGTCCGTGTGGTGTTTGCACATTCTCCCCGTGTTTGCGTAGGTTTCGCCCCCACAACCCAAAGATGTTCACAAAGGGTAGGTCGTGTCTGACTAATTTGGTAGAATTTTTTGAGGACGTTACCAGTGCAGTAGATAACGGGGAGCCAATGGATGTGGTATATCTGGATTGCCAGAAAGCTTTTGACAAGGTGCCACACAAAAGGTTGCTGCATAAACTAAAGATGCATGGCATTGAGGGTAAAGTGGTAGCATGGGTAGAGGATTGGTTAACAAACAGAAAGCAGAGGGTGGGGATAAATGGGCGTTTCTCTGGTTGGCAACCTGTAACTAGTGGTGTCCCTCAAGGGTCAGTGTTGGGCCCGCAGTTGTTCACAATTTACATAGACGATTTGGAGTTGGGGACCAAGTGCAATGTGTCAAAGTTTGCAAACGACACTAAGATGAGTGGTAAAGCAAAAAGTGCAGAGGATACCGGAAGTCTGCAGAAGGGTTTGGATAGGTTAGGTGAATGTGCTAGGGTCTGGCAGATGGAATTCAATGTTGCCAAGTGTGAGGCTATCCATTTTGGGAGGAATAACAGCAGAATGGATTATTATTTAAACGGTAAGATGTTAAAACATGCTGCTGTGCAGAGGGACCTGGGTGTGCTGGTGCACTGATCGCAAAAAGTAGGTGTGCAGGTGCAACAGGTGATTAAGAAAGCTAATCGAGTTTTGTCTTTCATTGCTAGAGGGATGGAGTTCAAGACTAGTGAGGTTATGCTGCAATTGTATAGGGTGTTGGTAAGGCCGCATCTGGAGTAGTGTTCAGTTTTGGTCTCCTTACCTGAGAAAGGACATATTGGCACTGGAGGGAGTGCAGAGGAGATTCACTAGGTTGATCCCAGAGTTGAGGGGATTAGATTATGACGAGAGGTTGAGTAGACTGGGACTGTACTCATTGGAGTTTAGAAGGATCTTATTGAGACATATAAAATTATGAAGGGAATAGATAGGATAGATGCAGGCAGGTTGTTTCCACTGGTCGGGGAAAGCAGAACTAGGGGGCATAGCCTCAAAATAAGGGGAGGTAGATTTAGGACGGAGTGTAGGAGGAACTTCGTCACCCAAAGGGTTGTGAATCTCTGTAATTCCTTGCCCAGTGAAGCAGTTGAGGCTCCTTCTTTAAACGTTTTTAAGAAAAAGATAGATACCTTTCTAAAGAATAAAGGGATTCGGGGATATGGTGTATGGGCCGGAGAGTGGAGCTGAGTCCACAAAGATCAGCCATGATCTCATTAAATGGCGGAGCAGGCTCGAGGGGCCATGTGGCCTACTCCTGTTCCTAGTTCTTATGTGGATTGGCTACGCTAAATTGCCCCTTAGTTGGAAAAAATGAATTGGGTACTCTAACTTTAATTTAAAAAAGAGAACTGAGAAGTCATGGGGAGCATTTGGAGAGCATTAACTCCATACAGACGAGGAAGGCACCAGGACCAGATGGATTCCCGGTGGACTTCTCCAAGAATTTGCGACAGCACTGGCCCTGCACTTACAGGGGATGTTCACAGGCTCACTGGTAAGGGGCATGCTGCCTCCAACACTAGCTCAAGCCTCAGTCTCGCTGATACCTAAGAAAGACAAAGATCAGACTGAGTGCGGGTCCTATAGACCCATCTCGCTGCTGAACGCAGACACCAAAGTCCTGGCTAGGTGACTGGAGAACTGCATACCAGAGGTGGTCGCAGAAGACCAGATGAGCTTCGGCACGGGTAGACGGCTACATCAGGTGCCTGCTGAACGTGATGGTGACCCCATCTGGGGAGAGAACACCAGAAGTGATCATCTCCCTGGATGCATCCGTGTGGAGTTTGCACATTCTCCCCTTGTCTGCATGGGTCCCACTCCTACAACCCGAAAAGATGGGCAAGGTAGGTGAATTGGCCATGCCATATTGTCCCTTAATTGGGAAAAAAAAATAACTGGATCCCCTAAATTTATTTTTTTAAATCTCCTTGGATGCAGAAAAGGCCTTGCTTGGTTCAGGGTTCACTGCCTGGGTGAAACTTCTGGGCAACGCTCCGACGGCGAGCATGCGGACCAACACCACGAACTCTAAATACTTCCACCTGCACAGGGGCACAAGGCAGGGATGCCTGCTGTTCCCGCTTCTGTTCGCCCTAGCAATTGAGCCACTGCTGATCACCGCCTCCCCCCCCCCCCCCCCCCAGAGCAGCGAAAAGTTGAAAGGGCATCTAGAGGGGACAGAGAGCATAGAGTCTCACTCTATGCGGATGACCTGCTCCTCTATATCAGGGCGAACCCCACCTCCACATGCACAGGGCTAAGCCTGAACAACTAAAGGTGATGCATCGAGTGCACCTAACCAGATCCCAAATGAATATGTTATTCCCAGAGGTGGAGGACAAATGTGAATGGTGTCAGGGAGGCCCAGTCAACCACACCAACATGTTTTGGGCCTGCCCAGACTAGTCAGGTTCTGGACACCTTCTTTGAGGTAATGTCCAAGGTTGTGGGAACGTGGGTGGAGCCATGCCCACAAGTGGCAGTCTTCAGGGTCTCAGACCAACCAGAACTTTTCATGGGGAGGAGGCCAACACCCTAGCCTTTGCCTTCCTAGATGCCCACCGAAGAATCCTTTTCGGCTGGCGATCGGCAGCACCACCCAAAGCTGCAGACTGGCTGGCCGTCCGGTCAGAACTCCTCCAACTGGAGAAAATAAAATTCACCATCTGTGGGTCAGGAGAGGGCTTCCACAAGACATGGGGGCCTGTTCGTAACCAGCAGCCAATGGTGGTGGTGGTTTCAGACCACAGAACGCAGGCAAGAGCTGCGGAGGAGGGCCTGAAAACAAGAGAGAGTGAACAGAGTCAAGAACAGCACACTGGGCGACACACGCCAGGGCCAACACAAAGTGCCCAAAAAGAGATGAACAGCCAGGCATGGACCGCAGCTACAGGGAGAGGGAAAGAAACAGGTAGACAGTCAGAAAGTTCCAGGTCATACGGGCGGCATGGTGGCACAGTGGTTAGCACCTCTGCCTCGCGGCACAGAGGACCTGGGTTCCTTCGCAGACCCGGGTCACTGCCGTGTGGAGTTTGCACATTCTCCCTGTGTCTTTGCGGGTCTCATCTCCACAACCCTAACATGCCCCACAACCTTGGGTGGCACAGTGGTTAGTACTGCTGCCTCACAGCTCCAGGGTTCAATTCCAGCCTCGGGTGACTCTCTGTGTGGAGTTTGCACTTTCTCCCCATGTCTGCGTTTGGGGTCTTCTCTCCCCCCCCCCCCCCCAACCTCCGAAGGAACTATGTAAATGTACAAACTTTGACTTTGTCAGTGATGGCGGAATTAAAAAAGGAAAACTTAAAACTTCGGGAGTATGATGTCCTGTGCTCCAAAAACTGGCAATCAACTCATATTATTAAAAAGCGATAGGTTTTTAAAAAGTGATATTTAAACAAAATGGCAGCTTGACTTGGGAAGTTTATGCTGTGGGTACTGCAGTTGCTGTCGAACAGGAAAAGCCCAAGTCAAGATTTACTATTCTAAGATGTTGAAATAAAAAGCATGACTCAAGCGTTGTGACACAGGAAGTAAGGTTAATGTGGCCAGGCAGTGAACATTATACACAAGTAAATTGACTGAAGCGCTGTAAGGCCTTGCCATTGACAATGTACATTTTTTTCTCCCACAATACACAGAAGGCAGAAGGGACAAGATCGGTCCATGGAACTAGACTACAGGAGGTATTTGGTACAAAAGTGCACAGAAATGTGACCAAAATTAGTGACAACAGTAAGAAAGATCTGTGGGCATAATATGAACAGCAATAGATATACCAGCAGGTTTCTTGTAGCATTGTTCACAGTGAATATAGGGAAATATTGTGTTGTCCATTTTAATTTACAAATCTGGACATTAATTTATGCTAACTGAATAAGTTATCACTGATAGAGGATTGTGGAAGTTTTAGTAGCACTTTCAGGCTTATATTCGCTGAGTAATTGTACATATGATAGGGCAGCATGGTGGCGCAGTGGTTAGCATTGCTGCCTCACAGCGCTGAGGTCCCAGGTTCGATCCCCGTTCTGGGTCACTGTCTGTGTGGAGTTTGCACATTCTCCCAGTGTTTGCGTGGGTTTCGCCCCACAACCCAAAGATGTGCAGGGTACGTGGCGTGGCCCTAATTGCCCCTTAATTGGAAAAAATGAATTGGGTACTCTAAATTTATAGAAAATAAACAAACATGATGACGAGAGGATTGCATAGTAGACTCGAGTGCATAATTGTGCCTTTTTTGCCCAAAGCAATAGTTTTGAAGTTAATAGAAAATAGAACAAATGGTGAAGAATGTAGTTAAATAAAAGGGACGGCACAGTATCACCATGATTAGCACTGTTGCTTCACAGCGCCAGGGACCCTGGTTCAATTGCCGGCTTGGGTCACTGCCCGTGCAGAATCTGCACGTTGTCCCTGTGTCTGCGTGGGTTTCCTCCGGGTGCTCCGGTTTCCTCCCACAATCCAAAGATGTGTGGGTTAGTTGGAATGGTCACGTTAAATTGCCCCGTAGTGTCCAAAGGTTAGGTGGGATTGCTGGGTTAAGGGGATAGGGTGGCGGTGTGGGCTTAGGTAGGTGCTCTTTCAGGGGCCGAATGGCCTCCTTCTGCACTGTAAATTCTATGATTTTATGATAAGTGAAATTACATTGAATGAAAAAAATATTCATGGTATTTAGCAATGAATGAAGATTTTCAATGAGGAAGATGTTGGGGCAAGATTGTGAGACGTGCTAGTACCTATAGCTTGGATGTGGGAGCACGGAGGGCTGTAAAGCATACACAAAAAATCCCCACAATTTAAAAAAGTGGAGAGATAACCAACAACGTCATAAGCATGCGATGAAGTTACGACATACTCAGGGGAATCAAAGTGGTGTCATTAATTGTGAAAGCAAAAGGGAAATAGGGCTCCAGCTTTGAATTCAGCACAAATGCTTCAGCAGCTTTCCAGTTTGAAGTATCCAAATTCATATTGATCATAGCTGCTGCAATCATGATTACTGAGCTGAGGCGCTACATCCCATGATAGGAAGGTGGCGGTTGTTTTACACGATTAGGATCCCCTAGTTCTCAAACTAAGTTGGCTAACAGGAAGAGAAACACACTACTTTATACATGATTATTCATACTAAATATCAGTGCTTCAATCAAACTTGAAATGTTGGAAGTATTACATTGGTTGAAGGCAGATTCCGCTACAGAATTCAAAGGAAAGTGAAAGAGATTTATTTTGAAGGGAGGAAGTTGCACAGAGATTGGCATATTGTGCATTATATTTTAAGAGCTAAAAGTCAGCAAATTTTTACAGAAGTCTCACCTGCACTGCCACACTTCAAGCCCAATACAGTTTCTTCCCTAGGTTCTCTACTTGTGATACCAGTCAACATTTATCTTTCAACCGGCACCACTAAAAAAATCAGATAATCTGGTCAGTTATCTCTTTACGGTTTGTTGGACCCTATTGGGCATAACTGAACTGCTGCTCACTTTTCAAAAACCACAGGCTGCCACTGTCCAGTCTGAACACTTATCTGGTATCAAGTTACGGATTAACCTAAAACTTTAAAAAAAAATATCAGTCATCATTGGCATATGTGAAGCCATTCTGTTCATTAAATCTTCACACCCAGTTATCCACCCCCCTAACCCACTCTTCACTGTTGGGCACTTTGCCTCTGCCATACTACTGTCACCACCCCACCCACAAATTTTCCGCACACATACAGACCTGCCTTTCCCAACTCGACTCCCTTATGCCCAGTGAATTACCTCCACAGCTTTGTTCCACCATACTTGGGAAGTCTTCAACCATAATGTTCCAATCTGCATATTGCATCCATTTAATTTCTGCCGCCTACCTCTTTCTTTTTGTGAAAATTTTAAATAAAATATACATTGCTTAAAACCCGCTACTTATAACCACGCAATTCAATCACAAGCAATTACCTTATTCAGTTTTAATCGCAGAGATTTACAGCAGTGTTTTTTAGCTTGCATATGTTTTAAAACTAATACAACAAAATATACAGGACTACCTACCTCCCTGCCATGCACCTGGTGGATTTACATATTTCCCAGTTTGATCCTCCCCTTTCGATGTAATCAAATTTATTTTACCCTCCTAACACAACCAATTCCTTACTGCATCTATTATATAAAACTAATGCAAATACTTATCAGAATTTGTTGGGCACAAAATATATTTCACAGAAGAAAATGAATATTCTCAACACAATCCAAATGAAAGTCACCCCAGAAGCCTTTGTTATTTCGAGACATCAGATAGGTGCCTTCTCCTGAGTTCACTTGGATTGAAGACTACCTTCAACAACTCACTGGCTGGACAAATAACATTCAAATAAATCATGTTCTGTTTTGTCTATATGCATGGGGCGGCAAGGTGGCACAGTGGTTAGCATTGCTGCCTCATAGCTCTAGGGTCCCGGGTGCAATTCCTATCTCGGGTGACTGTGTGGAGTTTGCACGTTCTCCCCGTGCCTGCATGGGTATCCTCCGGGTGCTCCGTTTTCCTCCCATAGTCCAAAGATGTGCAGGTTTGGCTATGCTAAATTGCCCCTTGGTGTCCAAAAAAGGGTAGGTGGGGTTACTGGGATAAGCTGGAGGCATGGGGTTAAGTAGAGTGCTCTTTCCAAAGGCCGGTACAGGCTCAATGGGGCGAATGGCCTCCTCCTGCATTGTAAATTCTATGATTCTATGCAGAAGCAGCACCAAAGAAACACATAAAGCCTATTAGGTAAAATGTTCTATAAGTTAAAAGCATATGCTGAACTAAGATTTCAAGTTGCTTTTTTTAAACCACTAAACACTATTTTAAAAACCTTTAAAGATACTTATGTACCCAGTCCTGAGCTGATTACATAAAACTAGGATTGCTTGCATCATTTCAATTCTATTTTTGAATGTTGATGCATTTGAGATAATGTTCTCAAAAATCAAAGAGCAAATTTCAAAACCTCTTCTGACCTTGCCCTTTACAAGTTACTTCACACATTTTTCCTGCGAAGTTAAATAAAGATCGACACACCGTTGCCCGAATGGATCTGTCTGTCTTTTGATTGTACTATTACCTTTATTTCATAAAATCACAAAAACACTGATTGCAGAGGTGATTTGCACTTGGTAACGGTTTGATTCTCAAGCAGGTAACAGCAAAGCCGCCATAGTCCCAGAGAACCATAGGCTGCTTTCCTCTTTGAGGGAGGGAACTGACTGGTGGTGATTTAACCTGAGGATCACTACACCTCAGGTGAGGGGCAAGGTCGAGAAGGCGGGGCCTTCATGAATAATCTCAGCCGGCACAGGAATTGAATCCACGCTGCTGGCAGCAATGTATTGTTGCACAGAGAGCAACAGCATTCTTTGACATCTTTGCTGAAAGACAAATCTGTAGCAATGCATGATGAAAAATACAAATCCATCCAGTAGGGTTTGGAGTCAAAATACCTCAGAAATATCAAACCCAAAGTGACGAGGCATGGCATGTGGTGCGTGCAACATGCTTGGGAGGAATTTTACGATTCCCCACCTCTGGGGTTTTCCCTGCATCATGCTTGGGCCTGTTGTCGACTAGCTGAGAGAGACGGATTGCTCTCATAAATCAATAATTGGTGTATCCTGCAACCACCAAGACAACAGAAAGTGAACTAGATGAGACTTGGTCCCACAATTCTTAAATTCTGATTTTAAATCATCCATTTTGAGCAATGATGTTCCTGAGTTTTTACAATTTAAGCACCTCGAGGCTAATGGCAAACCGGACGAAGCAAATTCAATCGTAACTAGAAACGGACAAAAATCTGTGCTGTAAGATTCTATAATTCTAAACGTGGTTCCTTAATTATATTGAGTTCAGGTGTTTAATGTACATTCATGTCTGAGAAACAGGAGAAGATGGATTTGTGACACCATCTGTTACGCTTAATTCTTTCAGCAGAGCTGCTTGGCTGATGGCAGTGCGCAATACAAAGTGAGAGATGGGCAAAATAGGCATTTGATACGTAGCCTTTGGCTTACATGTAACATACCTGAATTGGTATCAGCATAAAGCAACTAACCGAGATGGATGTTGTTTACACTATTAATTGCAATATGAATGGGTTGGATTGCACTCCGATCAGGCAGTGACTAATTCCAAAGCCCATCTACAATAATAACTTCTATTTAAATAATAACTTTAACACAGGAAAACATCCCAAAGTGCTTCAGAGATCAGGCAAAAATTGATATGTGGCCAAAGAAGGAGCTAATGAAGCTTGCTCAGAGAGGTAGGGTTTAGGCAGAATCTTAAGGACGTAGAAAGGTGGGGCGTGAATTAGGGAGGAAATGTTGTAGTTTAAGATCTAGAAGACAGCTAAACGTGCAGCCAATAATGCTGCACTGAAGGAGTGAGGAATGCAGACTTGGTGGAGAGCCAGAGTTCTTGGAGGATTGTAGGACTGAAGGAGGCTACAAAGATTAGGAGGGGCAAGCCCCTGAAGGGATTTCACAAAAGGCTGGAGAATTTTTAATCTGTGTTGGTGGACTAGGAACTAACATCAATCAATAAACAAGAGGGGGCATGGATGTGTGGAACTTGCTGCAGATGGCGTTTAAGAGTACAAGTAGAGTTTGAGAGCCCAGGTTTGAGAGCTCAAGTTTAAGGTGGAAGGAAAACCAACTGGGAATTTGCAGTTAGAAAATAACAAAAGCATTGATGAGGATATTGGTAGCTGTTCAGCTGAGGTAGAAAGAGAAGGTGGAAGCTGGGGTTCTTTCTGATGGATATGATGTGGGATTGGAAGCTCAGCTCAGGGTCATGTTGGATGCCACGGTTCTGTACTGATTGTTTTAACGGGAGAGTGTCCAGGGAAGGAAGGGGAGAGGATCGATGTCAAGGAAAAAGAATTTGTGGTAGGAGTTGAACTAGCTTCGGTATTAATTTAACAAGAAAAACTTGAACTCATCCCAGACTTTTATTTTAAAATTCTTTCAAAGAATGTGAGCACCACTGGCAAGGCCACCATTGTCACTCATGGGGTGAGTGTCGAACTAAGAGTCTGACAATACAGAAGTGATGGAGGGGTCAAGAGAGGTAGAGGTCAATGTCGTCTGCATACACGTGAAAGCTGACAGTATATTTTTGGATAATATTGCAGAAAAACACCACAACAGCAAGAAGCAAAAATAGTTACAAGAATTATAGGAGTAACCAATTGCTGTACATCAGTTCAACTAAAAGCACACACACACACGCGAGTCAGGATAGCATATCAGCAACAAGTAAAACAGTAGCCTAGACTTCAAATCTACAGGCAAGATATATTCTACTTAATTTATAAGGCCACAACGCCCAGCTGAAACCAACGATTATATTTTAATTCTGGAATACTATGCATGCCTGACAGACTATTAAATGCCACTGCACGTACAACACATGTAAAGCATTATGGCTTTCCAAACACATGCATACACATGTCAATTATTCACTGTAAAATTCCCAGTCAGTTTGTATCCAAAATCAAAAAAGCACGAGCTTTTATCAAAAGTACCATGTTTACCATGACTTTTTCCAGGGATGCATGCAGAATTATTCACCCAGCCCCCTCCACAAAACTGGCACACTGGTGTGGCCAAGACATGAGGAACAAGTGCAGTGAAGGTATTTTAGTGGAGGTAGTTCAAATGCAATGACTAACCCTCCACACTCACCAGAGAAAGATGATAGATAGCCAAGAGAGAGAGAGAGAGAGTCACTGGGGCTAAACTGTTGATTTAAAAGGAGGGCTGGCTGTATAAAACTGTGTGGTTAATGTGCAAGAAACAATTCATCCATCAGGGGAGAGAGAGAGAGAGAGAGAGCTAGTGACCCTGTTAATGGTCACATCACCCTGAAGTCTGGCTTTACCCCCCAAAAAATAACCCTGACTCCACACAACATCCCAAAGGGACGGCGGCGGTAATGTCTCCGCCTCCACCCCCCCCCCCCTAAAAAAAAGGAAAAAATAAAAATGTCCCCTCAAGTTGGGCTTTGCAAAGAAAAGTGGGGGTTGGGGGGGGGGGGTGGAATCAATCTTCAGCACAGGGGCTGAAGTGAAATAAATAAAACAAAGAGAGAGAGAGTGAGGAAGGCCGGATGGGATCGGCCTAGCCGCCGACTGCAGCCTCTCTCCCTCCCCCAGTCCCCCCGGCTGCTTGCCGGCGCTGGGAGTGACCCCGAGAGGCGAGGCCGCCCTCCGCCACAGGGAGAGGAGCCGCCATGTTCCCGCTCCCGCCCCCCGCCCGCCAGCGATCCCCCCCGCCCCCCCGGATCAGCCCCACTCCCCCGGATCTCCCTCCTCACTCACCTCCGGCTCGGTATGTCCCCGGCCTACCTGACAGCCCAGGCCGGTGTCGAGCTCCTGCTTTTCCCCCACCCCACCCGGAGCTGCGGCTCTTATTGACGGGGCTCCCTCCGATGGGCTCCGCGATCGATTCCCACTCGGACTCTCGGCTCCACATCAACAGCGGCCAACAGGAGCCCGGCGGCGCCCCCCACCGCCAGCGGCCGGAACAGCAGGAGGCAGCCAACCCTCCTCCTCACAGCCTACCCTCCACCTCACAACACTTCACCTCACAACACTCCTCCCAGCCTACCCTCCACCTCACAACACTCCACCCAGCCTACCCTCCACCTCACAACACTCCACCTCACAACACTCCACCCAGCCTACCCTCCACCTCACAACACTCCACCCAGCCTACCCTCCACCTCACAACACTCCACCTCACAACACTCCACCCAGCCTACCCTCCACCTCACAACACTCCACCCAGCCTACCCTCCACCTCACAACACTTCACCTCAACACTTCACCCAGCCTACCCTCCACCTTACAACACTCCACCCAGCCTACCCTCCACCTCACAACACTCCACCCAGCCTGCCCTCCACCTCACAACACTCCTCCCAGCCTACCCTCCACCTCACAGCCTACCCTCCACCTCACAACACTCCACCCAGCCTACCCTCCACCTCACAACACTCCACCCAGCCTACCCTCCACCTCACAACACTCCACCCAGCCTACCCTCCACCTCACAACACTCCACCCAGCCTACCCTCCACCTCACAACACTCCACCCAGCCTACCCTCCACCTCACAACACTCCACCTCACAACACTCCACCCAGCCTACCCTCCACCTCACAACACTCCTCCCAGCCTACCCTCCACCTCACAACACTCCTCCCAGCCTGCCCTCCACCTCACAACACTCCTCCCAGCCTGCCCTCCACCTCACAACACTTCACCTCAACACTTCACCCAGCCTACCCTCCACCTTACAACACTCCACCCAGCCTACCCTCCACCTCACAACACTCCACCCAGCCTGCCCTCCACCTCACAACACTCCTCCCAGCCTACCCTCCACCTCACAGCCTACCCTCCACCTCACAACACTCCACCCAGCCTACCCTCCACCTCACAACACTCCACCCAGCCTACCCTCCACCTCACAACACTCCACCCAGCCTACCCTCCACCTCACAACACTCCACCTCACAACACTCCACCCAGCCTACCCTCCACCTCACAACACTGCTCCCAGCCTACCCTCCACCTCACAACACTCCTCCCAGCCTGCCCTCCACCTCACAACACTCCTCCCAGCCTGCCCTCCACCTCACAACACTTCTCACAGCCTGCCCTCCACCTCACAACACTCCTCCCAGCCTGCCCTCCACCTCACAACACTCCTCCCAGCCTGCCCTCCACCTCACAACACTCCTCCCAGCCTGCCCTCCACCTCACAACACTCCACCCAGCCAACCCTCCTCCTCACAGCCTACCCTCCACCTCACAACACTCCTCCCAGCCTGCCCTCCACCTTACAACACTCCACCCAGCCTGCCCTCCACCTCACAACACTCCTCCCAGCCTGCCCTCCACCTCACAACACTCCTCCCAGCCTACCCTCCTCCCTCACAACACTCCTCCCAGCCTACCCTCCTCCCTCCCAGCCTACCCTCCACCGCACAACACTCCTCCCAGCCTGCCCTCCACCTCACAACACTCCACCCAGCCAACCCTCCTCCTCACAGCATACCCTCCACCTCACAGCACTCATTCCAGCCTACCCTCCACCTCCCAACACTCCACCCAGCCTGCCCTCCACCTCACAACACTCCTCCCAGCCTACCCTCCTCCTTCCCAGCCTACCCTCCATCGCACAACACACCTCCCTCCACCTCATAGCCCTCCTCCCAGCCAACCCTCCACCTCACAACACTCCACCCAGCCTGCCCTCCACCTCACAACACTCCTCCCAGCCTACCCTCCTCCCTCCCAGCCTACCCTCCATCACACAACACACCTCCCTCCACCTCACAGCTCTCCTCTCAGCCTACCATCCACCTCCCAGCTAACCCTCCACCTCACAGCACTCATTCCAGCCTACCCTCCACCTCCCAACACTCCTCCAAGCCTACCCTCCGCCTCACTACCCTCCGCCTCACTACCCTCTGCCTCACTACCCTCCGCCTCACAACATTCCACCCAGCCTGCCCTCCACCTCACAACACTCATCCCAGCCTACCCTCTACCTCATAGCCCTCCTCTGAGCCTACCCTCCACCTCACAACACTCCTCCTCCCAGCCTACCCTCTACCTCATAGCCCTCCTCTCAGCCTACCCTCCACCTCACAACACTCCTCCTCCCAGCCTACCCTCCACCTCACAACACTCCTCCTCCCAGCCTACCTTCCACCTCACAACACTCCACCTCACAACACTCCTCCTCCCAACACTCCTCCTCCCAGCCTTCGCTCCACGTCACAGCCTTCCTCCCTCCACCTTGTCATAATATACACCAGTATATCATGGTGCAAACACACACACTGATGGACACACAGCAAGACCAATCAACACACACAACACCGCAGCCAATCACCAGTTAGAGCACACTCACTATATAAACAGAGGGCCTCAGTTCCAGCTCAGTCAGGATGCAGCCTCTCAGAAGGACAGAGCTTACAGCACAGACCTTCACCATGTGCTGAGTGCAAAGACTGGTTAAGACAGGCATAGGTCTTTAGTTTAATCTGATATCGTGTTAACCCACAGTGAAAGTATGTTCAACAGTTTCTAACTTAATAAAATAGCGTTGTACTATTTTAAGTGTTGGTGGCCTGTATGTGGTCCACAGATCCAGAGTACCCAACACATCACACCTCACAACCCTCCTCCCTCCACCTCACAACCCTCCCCCCAGCCTACCCTCCACCTCACAGCATTCATCCCTCCACCTCACAGCCCTCCACCCATCCTGCCCTCCATCTCACAGCCTACCCTCCACCTCAAAACACTCCTCCCAGCCTACCCTCCATCTCACAGCCCTCCTCCCTCCACCTCACAGCACTCCACCCTCCACCTCACAGCCCTCCACCCACCCTACCCTCCACCTCACAGCAGTCCTCCCACCCTACCCTCCACCTCAAAACACTCCCCCAGCCCACCCTCCACCTTAGAACACGCCCCCCCAGCCCACCCTCCATCTCAAAACAATCCTCCAACCCGCCCTCAAAGCACCTCACAGCCCACCTTCCACCTCAAAACACTCCTCCCAGCCTACCCGCCACCTCAAAACACTCCTCCCAGCCTACCCGCCACCTCAAAACACTCCTCCCAGCCTGCCCTCCACCTCACAACACTTCTCACAGCCTGCCCTCCACCTCAAAGCACTCATTGCAGCCTACCCTCCATCTCAAAACACTCCTCCTAGCCTATCCTCCACCTCAAAACGCTCCTCCCAGCCTACCCTCTATCTCAAAACACCTTCAAATTCCCTTTTCTCCATATTCCCAGTGTTCAAACACCTTCCACCTCCAAAGTCCCTCCCTCCAATCTGCTTCACACCCTCTAAACTCCCCGCTTCACCTCCAAACACCCATCTCACTTCCTTCAGAATCACTCCCACTATCTCCAAACTCACCACGTCCAATCTCCCATCCACCACCTCGAAACTCCCTCTGCCAAATTCCCTCCACCTCCACCTCCCCATTCCCTCCCTCTCCAATCCTTTTCCTTGAATCTCCACCAAATCTCCATGAAATCCCCTCTCCCTCCACTTCCAAACTCTATCCACCTCCGCCAACCACACCCACCAGCCCCTTCGCTTGACTTCCATGTTCTTTCCTCCAAACTGCCTCCGTCCTCCACATCCTCCAAAGTCTTTACCAACCTCCAGCAAACACCCTCCATCCCTTAACTTCCTCATCCTACCTTCCTCGCACCTCCCTCCTCTCCTCCACCTCTCCCTCCAATCTTTCCACCCATCTCCTTCTCCCTACCTCACCCTCCCTCTTTTCCCTCCTTACCCATCCAATCTTGTGTGTTGTTTGCATGTTCTCCCCGTGTCTACGTGGGTTTTCTCCGGAAGCTCCAGTTTCCTCCCACAGTCCAAAGATGTGCAGGTTGCGTGGATTGGCCAGGCTAAATTGCTCCTTATGGTTCAGAGGTTGGTTGGGGATAGGGCGGTGCATGGGACGAGGTAGGGTGCTCTTTCAAAGAGTCGGTGCAGACTCGATGGGCCAATGGTGGTCTTCTGCACTGTAGGGAATTCTATCAACCTCCTTGAAATCCCTTCACAATGTCCACCTTCTCCTCTTTTAATCGCCACCATTTCCTTCATTACCGTCCCCTGCATTCCAACTCCCTCACTCCCCTGAACCAGTATTCCTTCTCCACCTCCTCACTACTCTCGCTCCTCTCTATCTCCATCCCCCTCCATTGCCTCCTCCATCAAATCCCTTCACACCCCGGTTGCCTTCAAATCCTCTCTAAATGTCGGAAAGACCAAGGAGCTGATCATCGACTTCAGGAAGCGTAGCACGACATACACTCCAGTCTGCATCAATGGCTTCAAAGTGGAGATCGTCGATAGCTTTAGGTTCCTGGGGGTCACCATCACCAACAGTCTGTCCTGGTCCACTCATGTTGATGCAACAGTCAAGAAAGCCCAACAACGCCTCTAACTTCCTACGGAAGCTAAAGAAATTTGGCATGTCTGCATCCACTCTAACAAACTTCTACAGATATGTGATAGAGAGCATCCTATCCGGCTGCATCACAGCCTGGTATGGCAACTGCTCGGTCCAAGATCGCAAGAAACTGCAGATTGTGGTGAACTCAGCCCAGCGCATCACACACTTTTGCCACCCTCCCATTGATTCTGTATACACCTCCCACTGTCTCAGGAAGGCAGACAGCATTATCAGAGAGCCCTCCCACCCAGGCATTGCCTTCTTCCAGACCCTTCCATCAGGCAGAAGGTACAGAAGTCTGAAGACTCGCACATCCAGACATCGGAACAGCTTCTTCCCCACAGCTACAAGACTCCTCAACGACTCCCCCTCGGACTGATCTGTTCCCTGTAAGAACGCTATTCACAAAGCCCTATGCTGCTCTTGCTCATGTATTTACTTTGTTTGGCCCGTTGTTCCGCATTGTAACCAATCACTGTTTGTTGATGTACCATTTGTCAATGTTCTCTGTCGATTATTCTTTTTGTCTACTATGTACATACTGTGTATGTTCCCTCGGCCGCAAAAAATACTTTTCACTGTACTTCGGTACATGTGACAATAAATCAAATCAAATCAAACCCTTCCTTTAATTTTCACCTCCTTTTGCTTCTTCAATCCCCTTCCCTCCCCCCTCCCCTCCCCATTCCCAACTCCTTCCAACTCCAATTATTACCTCTACTTCTCCATTTCCCCCGATCCTCTACCTCCAAACCTTTCCTACCTCACTTCTAATTCTTCCATCTCCAACACCTCACGCCAACCTCTACCTCCAAGTTTTTCTCCCTCCCCACCCTGGAACTCCAATCTTCTCGTCCACTTATACCTCTAATCCCTCCTCTTCCTCCCCAATCATCTTCCCAGCCTCACCTCCAAACTGTACCCCCAAGCCCCACCATTTTACCTCCTCCAATCCCGTTCAAGTATTTATCCAATTCCCTTTTTAAAATTACTGTTGAAGTATTAGTATATCAAAGAGCGCAGTAATGCAAGTACTGGCCCCTGGGGACATCACTATGTAGATAAAAGCAAATTATTGCGGATGCTGGAATCTGAAACAAAAACAGAAAATGCTGGACAATCTCTGCAGGTCTGACAGCATCTGTGGAGAGAGAAGGGAGCTAACGTTTCAAGTCTGGATGACTCTAATAATAATAAGAATCTTTATTGTCACAAGTAGGCTTACATTAACACTACAATGAAGTTACTGTGAAAATCCCCTAGTCACCACACTCCGGCACCTGTTCGGGTACACTGAGGGAGAATTCAGAATGTCCAATTCACCTAACAGCACATCTTTTGAGACTTGTGGGAGGAAACCAGAGCACCCGGAGGAAACCCGCGCAGACATTGGGAGAACGTGCATACTCCGCACAGACACCCAAGCCGGGAATCGAACCTGGGGCCCTGGAGTTGTGAAGCAACAGTAGTAACCACTGTGCTGCAGTGTCTTTGTCAAAGTGTGCATCACTGTGTACTTCCTTACAGTCTAAATAAAACAAGCTTATCACTACCCTGCTTCCTGTCCCTTGGCCTATTTTGTTTCCACTAAGATTCTGGCCCTGAATCCCATGGGCTTCAATTTTCTTTACGTGGTATTTTTTATCAAATGCCTTTTGTGAGTCCATTCACTCAACACTACCTGCATTACCTCCATCAACCTTCCCCCTTAATTATAAGGAGCTTGGTTTTGAGACTCTTAAGAATGCTCACAGCATGCCAGACGTCCAGCACCGAGCTTTCAGCAACTGTACAGACATATGCCTTTGACCACATTTATCAGATTGAAACTTTTTTTTTTTTGTTGGATTTCCTACAGTCAGCCTAGCTGTGGTTAATACTATTGGGAAACCTATTTACCCCAGGCTATTCCTGTCTCCTTTGCTTACAGCTTTGGAGCTCCCTTCCTTCCCTATCTTGGAAGATGAATCTATTAACAAAGCCTCCACTGACATCATGCATTTTCATCTTTGATCTTCCATTCTTTGTTACTGACCTAACTTTTTCCTTTGAGTATTTGTAACCATTGACTCATTGTTATGCAGGCCTCCTTTTTTTTTTTTGAAGTTTTTTTTCCTGTCTTCCCATCTGTTTTCCTCCCTCCTTCTGAAAGCAGGAAGGACATTGGAAAAGTGGCACTTTCTCATTCCAGACACCCACTGTCGTTTGTAGTTTACTTCACAAAATTGAAGTTTCCTCTTTCCAACACTGTGCATGCTTCAGTTTAAGAGAAATGCCCCTAATGTATTTACACAATTTATTTTCCTCTTACACATTTGAACATGGGAATTGCTAAACAAAAAAGGCCAAGGTCAATCAAGTTAACCTCATGAATGTAAATGTTGCTACAGTCGCAGAGGACCATAGGCTGCTCTCCCCTTTTGAGAGAGAGCATGTCTGCTGATGATTTAACCTGAGGGTCACCACAGGCAATGTTGAGAAGGTGGGGCTTATTCAGTTCGCCTTATACCACATTCGGGTAGTCACATCAACCATCCTCCTGACCTTGATCTTCCCAATATGGTCCAATAAATGGAGCATTGGGGAATTGGATTAATATTCCAAACTTATTTTGTGTCAGACCCTGCAGCGTAAGGGTGAGAATTTCATCCTATCATTCTGGGCTAGAAGGGGCAGCACAGTGGCGCAGTGATTAGCACTGCTGCCTCACGGCGCTGAGGACCCAGGTTCGATCCTGGCCCCAGGTCACGGTCCGAGTGGAGTTTGCACATTTTCCTTGTGCCTGCGTGAGTCTCACCCACACGACCCAAAAGGATGTGTAGGATATAATAATAATAATCTTTATTATTGTCACAAGTAGGCTTACATTAACACTGCAATGAAGTTACTGTGAAAATCCCCAAGTCGCCACATTCCGGCGCCTGTTCGGGTACACCGAGGGAGAGTTCAGAATGTCCAATTCACCTAACAGCACGTCTTCCAGGACTTGTGGGAGGAAACGGCAGCACCCGGAGGAAACCCACAGACACAGGGAGAACATGCAGACTCCACACAGACAGTGACCCAAGTCGCGAATCGAACTGGGTCCCTGTCACTGTGAAGCAACAGTGCTAACCACTGTGCTACCGGTGGATTGTCCACGCTAAATTTCCCCTTAATTGGGAAAAAAAAAGAATTGGGGACTCTAAATTTATTTTAAAAATCATTTTGGGCTAGATTTTGTTCCCAGCTGAACCCGGTTACATAACATGGCTCCTTAAATCTCCTTAAAAAGACAATGGGAAACTGTCATAATATCTGCTGTCAGCCATGTCTCAGTAGGTAGGAATCTTGCCTCTGTGTCAGAAACCTATGGGCTCAAGTCGCCCTTCATACATTTGAGGTCATACAACCCACTGCTACCCAAGTCCAGTTTTTCCACCATTCCTGGGCTCGCTGATCTTCATTGGCTTCCAGTCAAACAATGTCCCCATTTTAAAATTCCCATCATTACATTCAAATCTCCTCCATTGCCTGGGTCAACTCAAGTATACCAAGTCCCAACCATACATCAGAGATTATGACCTAATGAAGATCGAGACTTTGATCACTCTGTGGTAACCTGACAGGCCCTAGTTTTGAGCCTGATTAAAATTGGATATCCTAAATTAAAGAATTGGACACTTTAAATTAAAACTGCAGTCAGCTCCAGCGAATAGCCTGATGGGAATTTGGACTTGGCCGAGTTCGAACACACAAACTCAGACAGGCTGCCTCGGCATGTCTGGACTTGCCCTGTCAATTGCCCATCAAGAGATCATCGCATCCTATTGATAGGCACCGGTCTATTGTCCGTAGCCCAGATTGAGCCAGATTCTCGTGCGCCCAGAGTTTCCGCCATTACCTTATTTGGTATGGGGGTTTGTGCAGACCACAGCACCGGAGGTATACACCTGGGGCGGGCTCAGGTGTCCTGTCAACAGGTCATCAACTGGACCATTAAGTGCTGAGACCCCCTCCCGAGGCCTCAT
The DNA here is from genome assembly GCF_047496885.1 of Scyliorhinus torazame. NCBI lineage: Eukaryota > Metazoa > Chordata > Chondrichthyes > Carcharhiniformes > Scyliorhinidae > Scyliorhinus > Scyliorhinus torazame. The sequence continues at coordinate 60,353,148 of NC_092712.1, read as the reverse complement.
CGGCCAGAAAAACTGGGAAAAGGGAGAGGGAGGGGGATAGAAACGGGCACCCGAGGCACATCAGCAGCGAAGACTCCAGGTAGAAGCAACCGAGACATCTGAGAAGGAAGGAACTGCCAGTGTGACGCACCTTCGTGACCGCAGACCAGAGGGACTCAAGAATCGGACCCACAGTTCAATCAAGCCATCTTTACGGGGAGTAGAACCGAATCTTGGGTGTTTCTAGTATTATATATTTTGGGTTAACCTGTGGGTTATTTATTATTGTGTGTTTAATAAAGTTTGTTGAATTTATACTTGTTCCTTTGTTCTCCTCGCTATTAAAGACACCTAGGTAAAACCTTGAGTAAGTAAACTGGTCGAAAGTATCTGAATTGGGCAAATACAACCACTCTAAACACGGTTATTGTCATTTGGAGTGGGAAGGGGAGGGATTTTCCGAGAGGCAGGGATTTGACTTTCTTACATCAGGTGTTCTATGTCCCAGCCCGCCATAAAACCCAGAGTATGGTCAATGAAAGTATAAATGGTCAGACCAGATGTTCCGCCCCCAAGACTACAAATCATTTTATTCTTGAAGCAGACACCTTAGAAAGAGGATCATTGGGACGTATCTCTGTTCATTCTGGTGGGGGGATCACGCTCCTCATCCCTCTGGTCAGACAACCTTCAAATGGACATTCCATTGGGTGTTCCAATTGTGATGCTAATGGGTGGGTGTCCATCATTAAGACCAAAAGCCGGTAACCTCTTCATGTGGGCATGGATTACTTCATTATCTGAAGAGTTATGAATGGAACTGAACACTGTGCCAGCTTGAGTGAACACCTGACCTTATGATGGAAGGAAGGTCATTGACAATGCAGCTGAAGATGTTTCGGCTGACGACAGTGCAAGAAGCTTGAGAACCTGCTGCAGCAGCAATGGCCTGAAGCTGAGGTGATAGGTGTCCAAAAACTATAACCACCTTCCTTTCTGGGTAGTATGACACCAAAGGGTTCCGCCCGGATTCCCCATTGAATTCAATTGCACTGAGGCTGCTTGGCTCCAAATGCTGCTTTGATCTCAGGAATGGTCAGTCTCAGTCCACCCTTGGAATTCAGCCCCTTTTTTCAGGTTTGGACCAAGGCTGTATGAACTCTGGAGCTGACTGGTCCTGGCAGAACTCAGACTGACTGTTGGTGGGCAGGTTATTGTTGAATGAGTGTTGCTAGGTAACCACGATGACAACCCCATTCTATCACTTTGCTGAAGATTGAGAGTGGACCGAACAGGGCAGTTACTGATCAGATTGGCTTAATCGTTTCTTTTGTGGGCAGGACAAACCTTGTCCATTTTCCATTTTGTCCATCAGGTGCCTGTGTTGCAGCTATACTGGATACCATGGATAGTTTGGGAGTGTATTTCTCCAGTACTGCTATCAAAATACTGTAGGGGCCCATAGCCTTGGCTCTGACCAATATGCTCAGAGTTTTCTTAATATCATGTGAGAACTTCCGGTGGCGGTATGTAGAGGGTGAATGTGACTCCTTTTCACCCAATTTCTGGGTATACTTTTGTTCAAAATTCCATCTGTTTGATGGCATAATGTGCCCACATAAGGGAAATGCCCAGAAGGAACAGGGCAAAGTCAGTTGAAGAAATAAATTTGTTGACGAAATCGGAGGCTTCCTGGGGCTCTTTGCTGGAGAAAATTGCAGAGGCTGCTGCAGCGACTCCATCCACTCCACTAACGGCCAAAATACTTACCCGCAGCATGGCGGCAGAATTTGAGAAGCAAAGGCAGTCGGTCGAAAATGCCCTGGCTCCCATTCAGTCAGCGTAGAAGAAAGCCAACGAGTTGGTAAAAGCGCATGATGCTGCAATAAAGGGAGTGGAGCGGCCCTCTCTCTCTCTCTCTCTCTCTCTCGGCATAGCGACCAGATTGCCTCTCTGGAAGCTGAGATATTGCACATGCCCAGTGTGAATGCAGCACTGAAGGCCATAGTGGACGATCTGGAGAATCGTTCTAGGAAGCAGAATATCAGATGTGTGGGGTTGCCGGAGGAATGGTAAGCCCAACTCCCACGGAATACATTTCTGAGACGTTTGGGAAGAGGGTAGGGGAGGGTGGATTCAAGTCCCCACCCGAGCTGGATCAAGCGCACCGGACACCCTGACAGAAGCCCTGTGCCCACGAAACGCCACGGGCTGATATTGTAATGTCCATAGTTAGCAGGAGAAGGAGCAAGTCCTGAAATGGGCTAAAGATCATTGGGATTGTAAGTGGGAAGGTCACGCCATCAGGGTGTATTCAGACATTGGTGTGCAGCTGGCAAGGAGGCGGTCAGCGTTTAACAGGGCAATCAGCGAGGCAAAGGTTAAGACATCTGCCCCCGCACACGCCTGCGGCCCAGGCTGGTCCGGCACCCCGAATATGGCTTCTGGGGGCCCTGGTTCGAACCTCGCACCACCCCCGAGATGACCTAAAAGACCTCCTTTCAATTCCCCACCAGTTTTGGCCAGGACCAAACCATGTGAACATGGTTAGCGGACTCCTCCCACAGCACTCACACACATCTTCACTCCCTCAAAAAGTCGGCTCATTCTCACCCTCGTGAGGTGATCCCTATGTACCACTCTCAGCTGTATCAGCTCAACCTCGCACACAAGGTTGAGGCATTCACTCTCCGGAGCACCTCACACCACAGCCCGTCCTCCATACCCTCCCCCAGCTTTTCCTCCCACTTCGCTTTAATCCCCTCCAATGATACCTTGTTCTCTCCCAGAATCTTCCCTTACATCGCCGATACCACCGCCCTCCCCATTCCCCCGGCCGTCAATACCTCCTCCAAAAATGTGGAGGCCGGCCCAGCGGGTAGCTCTGAGCCTCCTTCATGGCAAAATGCCAGACCTGCAGATATCTAAGGCCCTCCTCCAGCCCCAGTCCATATTTCTCCCCCACCTCCTCCAGCCTCCCAGAAACAAATCTTTTAATACCTAACTGCCCTCTCCTCCCACCTCCAAAATCTCCCGTCCCACTTCCCTGGCTCAATCCTATGATTTCCCCCTAATCTAGGGTCTGGTTTAGCACAGTGGGCTAAACAGCTGGTTTGTAATGCAGAACACGACCAGCAGCGCGGGTTCAATTCCCGTTCCAGCCTCCCCGAACAGGCGCCAGAATGTGGCGACTAGGGGCTTTTCACAGTAACTTTATTGAAGCCTACTTGTGACAATAAGCGATTATTATTATAATCGGCATCCCTCTTGACCCCGCCCACAACTTAAAATGCTGCCTCAATTGCCTCCAGATCTTCAACGTCGCTACCAGCACCGGACTCCCCGAATATTTACCTGGGGCCAACGGGAGCGGCGCTATTGCCAACCCCCTCAACCCGATCCCCTGTACAGTCTCTATCCAATCTAACCACTGGGAGACACCCCTCCCCCCCCCCCCCCCCAACCCAGCTCCTCACCTTTTCAGCATTCGACGTCCAGTAATAGTACAGTAAATGTGGGAGACCCAACCATCCTGACTGCTGTCCTCTTTTCAGAAGCATCTTCCCAATCCTAGCCACCTTCACCCCCCTCACCCCCCCCCCCCCACCCCCCCCCCCCCCCCCCCCCCCACCCGCCCCCAAATAAACAAAGTAATCATATTCTCCACCTCCTTAAAAAACACCTTAGGTAAAAAGATCGGCACGCACTGAAATATCAACAAATTCCGTGGCAACACATTCATTTTAATCGCTTGCACCCAACCTGCCAGTGACAGAGGGATACCATCCCACCTTGCCAAACCTGCCTTCACCCTCCCAACCAAACTAGAAAGATTGTAACTATGGAGCCCCCCCCCACCCCCAGGCCCGTGCCACCTGCACCCCCAAATATCTAAAGTGGGTCACCCCCCCTACAGAATGGAGCCCCCCCCCCCCCCCCCACACCCACACCCACCCCTAGTCGGGGCACCACAACATATTCACTTTTGTCCAAATTTAGTTTTTCCCCTGAAAAGGACCCAAACGCTCGGAGCAGCTCCGGTATATCCCCCAATGATATCTTGACGCACTCGGCTCTGACACGTACAATAATAAATCATCCTATGTTCCACCCCAACCCCCCCCACTATTCCCTTCCACGCCCCCAAACTCCTCAGCGCAGTGGCCAAGGGCTCAATCTCAAACGCAAATAACAGAGGGGACATAGGACACCCCTGCCTGGTCCCCCAGTGAAGAGCAAAATATCCCAAACTCATATTGTTTGTGTGGACACTCGCCCTCGGCTCCCTATACAATAGCCGCACCCACTCCACAAATCGCGGGCCAATCCCAAATCGCTCCAACACCGCCATCAAATCCCCCACTCTACCTGATCAAATGCTTTTCTGCGTCTAGCGCAACCGCCATCTCTGTCCCCCTCCCCTCTGCCGGAGCCATAACTACATTCAACACCCTCCTAATACTTGAAAATAGCTGCCTCCCTTTCACGAACCCCGTCTAGTCCTCCAGCCTAACCGGCAACACCTTTGCCAATATCTTCGCATCCACATTCAATAACGATTTAAGCCTGTACGACCCACACTCTGTCGGATCCTTATCCTTCTTTAGCGACAAGGAGATTGATGCCTGCCCCAAAGTCTGTGGTAGCACCCCCTTCCAATTCGCCTCCTCAAACATCCCCACCATCATGTCACCAACTTATCCCTAAACTTCTTATAATGCTCCACGGGAACCCATCCGTACCTGCTACCTTCCCCAACTGCATCTTCCCAATTGCTCCTTTATCTCCTGCTCCCCTATTGCCCCCTCCAATGTGGCCCTATCCTCTCCCCCAACTTCGGGTATTCCAAACCGACCAGGAATTCCTGAATCCCCCCCGTCCTTCCCCAGTGACTCCCACCTATACAACTTTTCGTAAAACTCCTCAAATACCCTATTAATCTGGTCCGGGGGCCAACATCAATTACCCCATCCTATCCCGCACCTGAACAATTTCCCTCGTCGCCGCCTCCTTCCGAAGTTGACCTGCCAATGTGCGTCCCACTTTCTCCCCATACTCATAAACAGCTCTCCTCACCAGCCTCAATTGGTGCACCGCCTTCCTTGTGGACATCGGGTCAAAACCCTCCTGTTACTCCCTCCTCCTCTCCAAAAGCGCTGGATCCATGTCCTCTGCATAACCCCTGTCCACCTCCAACATCTCATCCATCAACCTTTGCCGCTCCACCCTCTCCTCCTCCTTCACCTTAAATGATATCACCTCCCCCCACACCACCGCCTTCAGAGCTTCCCATACCACCGTCTGTGAAACCTCCCCCATGCAATTAAAACCCACATATTGTTAGACGTTTAGCTGCTGTTGTATAAAGAGTCAAAGGTTCTGCTCCTTTCCACAAACACCTTTATTTCACTTTAACAGACTCTGCACAAAATTCTAACATCACATCACCTGACACAGGCCACCTGAAGCCCCTTTACACATCAGTGTCAGTTATTGGATACTTAATGTAAATGAGACAGCTAATTGGAATGTCTCTTAACCCATTACTTAACATATATTCCTCAATTACTTTCCCAATCTATTACAAAACCCTCAGTCCCCCAACAACCCCACATCCAATCTCCACCCTGACCTCTGCACTGCCCCCTTTTCTAACACCGTGTCCACCCAATGCGGCACATGATCCGAAATTGCTATTACCCGATACTCCGATCTCTTAACCCCAGCCAACAGAGCCTTCCCTACCACAAAAAAATCTATCCTCAAATAGACCTTATGGACCACAGAGAAAAACAAATACTCTCGCTCCCCTGGGTGCAGAAACCTCCAAGGGTACACTCCTCCCATTTCCTCCATAAGCCCAGTCAACGATTTCGCCTCCCTCCACTGACGGGACAAGTGAACACGGCTGCAATCTGTCCAACCTTGGCTCCGCACCAAGTTCCAGACCCACCCACTATCAGCTCATGTGAATCAAAATCGGGGATGGCCCCACACACCTTCCTCGTGAACCCTACATCGTCCCAGTTAGGGCCATACACACTTACCAACCTCCCCTCCAAAGCCCCTGTCACTATCATATACCTACCTCCCAGGTCCGACACCACTTGCTCCATTTGGAACCTCACTCTTTTACTAACCAAGACCGCTACCCCCCGCGCCCTGCCATCAAACTCCTAAGAAACACCTGGCTAACCCAACCCTTCCTAAGCCTCACCTGATCCTTCACCCTCAAGTGAGTCTCCTGCAGCATCGCATCATCGGCCTTCAAACTCTTCAGTTGAGCTAGCACCCTCGACCTCTTCACTGATCCTCTCAACCCCCACACGTTCCACGTAACTAACTTAACTGGGGATCTCTCCCCCCTCCTTCCTATCCATCATCATAATTCTGGGCCCTGCCCTCTGGGCCTGACCCGCTCCCATCCATTGTTACCATTTAACCCCTCCCCCACTCCACTTCCTCTCGAAAACAGCTCACCCAGTATCGATCCCCTCCCCCCTTTTCACACCTCCTTTGGGCCAATCGAAACCTGCTCACCAGGCTCCAATGCCCGCAGCCCCACCCTCACAACACCTCCGTTGATTAGCTAATTAAAGCTTGCTAGTGCAGGGGCCCCTGCCCAGGCCACCCCCCTCCCTCCCCGCCTCCCTGTCCCAAGAAACGCCAAAAAAAATATCCACCCCTCAACCCAACATATCTCATGCAAACATAAAAACCTCAGAAAAACCGTCACTACCAAAAAAACAGCAAGCCTTAACCTCTGTAACAGCATGAGGTAAAAATATAAACCAGAACTATATAATATATATATATACACTCTTCCAACTCCCCTCCCCACAGTCCACAACCATCTTCAGTCCCATTCCTCACTTCTGCCCAAGCCTTCCGCCTTCACAAACGTCTCCGCCGCCTCCACCGTCTCAAAGTAAAAGTCTCTGGAGTTGTAGGTCACCCTCAGCTTTGCTGGATACACCACGCCAAACCACACCCCACTGTCTTTACTCGGCCAAAAGCCGCTTGCCTCCTTGCCAGTTCCACCATTAAGTCCTGGTAAATGTGTACACCAGCTCCAACAGGGCATTAAAACTCCTAAAAACAAGCCTCAAGCAGGAGTCACCCAACGTGCGACTTCCCCTCCACATGTCGCCACCAGAAGCCCCAAGCCAGCGAATTTAACCGGCTGGATGATCCCCAGGTCTTCAAGCCGTCCAAGTTCTGCCTCAATGTTTGCCCGAAAATATTTTGGGGGTGCATCTACAGGAATTTCCACCATGGCTCCTGTTATTTTCCCCAAGCCAGTCTAGAAAACCTCAGGGTATTTCCCCAATATCTTGTAGTGGCCTCCGGACCCCTCAGGAAAATGCGCTGCCAATCAAGGCAGAGAGGCTGCAGCCAATAGCGTCCTAGCAACTGAGGCCATTTCCTTTTACTATAATCAGTGGTAACCTTTTGGACTGTTGCCTGTAAACTACTGGGGTCATCGTAGCCTGGCCATGGCCAGTGGTTCTCCCGCATATGTGGCCAATCTTGCTTCAGTATCCCGTAATTGGAGAATTAGTATTCCCGGTTTAATTTTCTCAAATGTTTGCCTCCCAATGACCGAGACAGCGGCTCCTATGTCCAATTCCATTTGCAAGGAATGGCCATTCTCCTGAACGGTGATTCTAATGGGGGCAACTTTGTGTGCCAATTCAGTTGCATGCACTCGTCCTCTGGCTGCTCCAAGAGAAAGGGATCTGGGCCAACGCTGACCTCTATTGGAGCGATGGGCTGACTATCTGTCCTGTGGTTTCCACTCCCTGTGGCTTCTCCGGTCACAGGTCCCACATTGTCTAGGATCTTCCTCTTCGGGATTGGGTCCTGCCGGGTGAACTCAGTGGTGGTGTTCCGTCCAGCGTGGGTCCCGGGGTTCCCATTTTAGGCGGTGCCGGCACCAGGAGGGGCTGCATCCCACGCTATTGACTTAATTTCCCAGCATCTCTTGCACTCTCATTTCTGCACTTTATGTCTAGCAATGGCTCAGCGAGTAACTTCCGTTGAGTCGCCCTATTATTAACACCACAGACCAATCTGTCCCACACAAACTCAGGGAGAGCAGGGCCATTCTCACAAAATTCAGCCAGTTTCCTTAGACACGTCAAAAACACTGCTGCAGACTCCCCTGGGATTCTCTAAATCGTACTAAAACGGTACCGTTGCATAATGACCGACAGTCTGGGTTCGTAATGGCCCGCCACTAGCATCACCATCTTCTCAGAGGCCTTTGTACCCGGGATGCGGGGGCACGTCAGGCTCTTGATCATGCTGAAAATGGCAGTTAGCAGCAGCACTGTCTAGCACTCATCACAAAATATTGCATTGGCCCTGAAAAAGTTCTAAGTATTGCGTCCAATCATCTATACTCGCATCAAATACATCCAATCTCCTGAAGAGCGGCATTTTGCAAGTAGTGCAAACCTTCCATCAGGTAAGGCAAAGGTGCTGTTGGTCTTTATTGAACAGATGGGAGGAGGGCAAATCCGTGGTGTTTTTTGTATCCGAGGGATTAAAAATTTTTGTCCCGACCCATGTCCATCAGGTTTACTCTTGGATTGACTTTTTTGTGGTGGGAAGATCTCCTCCCCTGGGTGAAGGCAGTGGGCTATTCTGCCTTTGTGATTTTCGATCATGTTCCCCATTTTATGGACCTGATCATGGAGCCAGGTTTTTCCTGACACATAATAATAATAATCATTATTAGTGTCACAAGTAGGCTTACATTAACACTGCAATGAGGAAAGAACAATACAGCATAGGGACAGGCCCTTTGGTCCACCAAGCCTGTACCAGTCATGATACCAACCTTGGCCAAAACCCTCAGTAATTCCTTGTGCCGCATCTGTCTATACCCATCCTATCCATGTATTTGCCGAAATGCCTTTTGAATGCCGTTAATGTATCGGCTTCCACAACCTCCTCTGGCAACATGTTCCAGGCACTCACTACCGTCTGCGTAAAAAACCTGCCTCGCACATGTCCTCTATGCTATGCCCCACCCACCTTAAACCTATGCCCTCTGGTGACTGACCCCTCCACCCTGTGAAAGAATGCATGCCCATCCACTCTATCCATGCCCCTCATAGTCTTGTAGACCTCTGTCACCCCTCATCGTTATAATGAAAACGGTCCGAGTCAATTCAATCTCTCCGCATAGCTAACACCCTCCAGACAAGGCAATGTCCTGGTAAACCTCCTCTGCATCTTCTCCAAAGCCTTCACATCCTTTTGGTAGTGTGGTAACCAGAATTGTGCGCAGTATTCCAAGTGCGGCTTACCAAGGTTCTATACTACTCTAGCATGACTTGCCAGTTTTTAATACACGATGCCCTGTTCAATGAAGGCAAGCATTCTGTATGCTTTCTTGACTACCTTGTCCACTTGTGTTGCCACTTTCAAAGATCTGTGGACCTGCACGCCCAGATCTCTCTGACTTTCTATATTCTGAAGAGTTTCGCCATTTACGGTATATTTCCCCTCTATGTTAGACCTACCAAAATGCATTACCCACATTTGTCATTTCTCTGCCCAAGTCGCCAACATATCTATGTCCTGCTGTATCCTCTGACAATCCTCAACACTATCTGCCACTCCATCAACCTCCATCGGGAAACCTCCGGGCTGCCGGCAAAATGGAGCCTCCTGATGGCAGAGAATTCAGCCCCTTTTCTTTGGTGAACATTGATGCAAAGTACTCATTTAATATCTCGCCCATTTCCTCTGCCTCAACACATAGATTCCCCCCCACTGTCCTTATGTGGTCCAATCCTTTGCCTGGCTACCCTCTTGCTTTTGACATATGAATAAAAAGCTTTGAGATTCACCTTAATCCTACTTGCCAAGAACTTTTCATGACCCCTCCTAGCCCTTCTAATTTTCCACTTAAGTACCTTCCTACTTTTGTTATGCTCCTCAAGGGTTTCGACTGTCCCCACCCTTCTAGACCGTACAAAAGCCTCCTTTTTCTTTTTGACGAGGTTCACAATATCCCTTGTTATCCCAAGCTTCCTAAACTTCCCATACTTATCCTTCATTCTCTCAGAAACGTGACTTTCCTGAATCCATAATCAACTGTCGCTTGAAAGACTCCCACATGTCCGATGTTGATTTACCATCCAAAAGCCACACCCAATCCAAGTTCTTCAATTCCTGTCTAATGTTATCGTAATTTGCCTTTCCCCAGTTTGGCACCTTAACGCGAGGGTTACCCTCATCCCTATCCAAAAGTACCCTAATACTTACGGAATTGTGGTCAGGACCAAAATGTTCCCCTACTGAAACCTCAACCACCTGTCCAGGCTCATTCCCCAATACCAGGTCCAGTACTGCCCCTTTCCTAGTTGGACTATCTAAATATTGCATCAAGAAGCTTTCCTGGATACACCTTACAAACCCTGCCCTATCCAAGCTCCTAGCACTAAGTGAGTCCCAGTCAATATAGGGGAAATTAAAATCCCCTACCACAACAACCCTGTTACTTTTTCACCTGTCCAAAATCTCTCTACCTATCTGTTCCTCTATCTCTTGCTGGCAGTTGGGGGGCCTATAATAAACCCCCAATATTGTGATTGCCCTTCCTGTTCCTGAGCTCTACCCAGATTGCCTCATTGTATGAGTGCTCCGAGGTTTCCTCCCGTAGTACGGCTATAATATTTCCCTTAACCAGTAATGCTACTCCCCCACCCCTTTTACATCCCCCTCTATCTCATCTGAAGCATCTATATCCTCCAAAACAAATACACTTCAGACCGCTGCGTTTGAGCAGACAGGGTGATGTTGTTGTTCTCTTATTTTTGTTCTCTATTTCTCCTTCAGTTTTTACACTTCAGTTATTACACTTGGGGAGGGTTTAAACTAATGTGTCAGGGGGATAGGAACCAATGTAGGAAGTCAGAGGGTAGTAAAGAGGGGACAGAAACAAAAGCTACTAAGGAGAAAAGTCGAAGGCAGAGAAACAGATTGAACTGCTTAGTATGGCAGGGGGATGGGAACCAGAGCAGTCGGTCAGCAGGAGAAATAACTGAGGGAGAGCTACAGACTAAGGCCAGTAAGATTAAGAGGAAGAGCAAGCAGGGAGTGGTTGGACAACGCAGCGGGGCTGATGGGCTGAAGTGCATTCGTTTCAATGCGAGGAGTATTTCAGGTAAGACTGATGAATTTAGAGCTTGGATTAGTGCATGGAATTATGATGTTGTTGCCATTACAGAAACCTGGATGAAAGAGGGAAAGGATTGGCAACTAAACAATCCAGGATTTAGATGCTTCAGGCAGGATAGAGGGGGATGCAAAGGGGTGGGGGAGTTGCATTATTGGTTAAGGAGAATATCGCAGCTGTGCTGAGGGAGGACACCTTGGAGGAGTCAGGCAGCGAGGCAATCTGGGTAGAGCTCAGGAATAGGAAGGGTGTTGTCACAATGTTGGGGGTTTACTACAGACCTCCTAACAGCCAGCAGGAGATAGAGGAGCAGATATGCAGACAGATCTTGGAAAGATGCATAAACAATAGGGTTGTCGTGGTGGGTGATTTTAACTTTCCCTATATTGACTGTGACACACTTACTGCTGGACGCATTGATGGAGCAGAATTTGTAAGGAGCGTCCAGGAGGGTTTCTTGAAACAATATGTAAATAGCCCAACTCGGGAAGGGGCCATATCATACCTGGTGCTGGGAAATGAGCCCGGCCAGGTGATCAAAGTTTCAATAGGAGATCATTTCCGGAACAGTGATCATAATTCTGTAAGTTTTAAGCTGCTTATGGAAATGGACAAGAATGGTCCTCAGGTGAAGGTGGTAGACTGGGGGAAGGCTAATTCCAACCCCATTAGGCAGGATCTGGAGAGTGTTGACTGGGCGAGGCTGTTTGAGGGAAAATCAACATCCGGCATGTTGGAGGCTTTCAAATGTCAGTTGATTAGAATTCAGGGCCAGCATGTACCTATGAGGATGAAAGATAAGGGTGGTAAATATAGGGAACCCTGGATAAAGAGGGATATTATGAATCTTGTCAAAAAGAAAAAGGAAGCATTCGTAAGGTCTAAAAGGCTGAGGACAGATGAATTACTTGAAGAATATAAAGCAACTAGGAAGGAACTTAAGGTAGGAGTTAGGAAGGCTAAAAAGGGTCATGAAATGTCATTGGCAAACAGGATTAAGGAAAATCCTAAGGCGTTTTTACGTATGTAAAGAACAAGAGGGTAGCCAGAGAAAGGGTTGATCCATTCACGGTTATTGGAGGGAATCTATGTATGGAACCAGAGGAAATGGGAGAGATACTAAATGAATACTTTGCCTCAGTATTCACCAAAGAGAAGGACTTGGTGGATGAGGAGTATAGGGTAGAGTGTGTAGATATTCTGAGTCACGTTAATAATAATAATAATAATAATCGCTTATTGTCACAAGTAGGCTTCAATGAAATTACTGTGAAAAGCCCCTAGTCGCCACTATTCCAGCACCTGTTTGGGAAGGCCGGTACAGGAATTGACCCCGCGTTGCTGGGATTGTTCTGCATTACAAGCCAGCAGTTACCCCACTGTGCTAAACCAGCCCTTTGCTGATATTAATAAAGAGGAGGTATTGGCATCTTAAAAAGCATTAAAGTAGATAAGTCCCAGGGCCTGATGGAATCTACTCTAGACTACTGAGGGAGGCAAGGGAGGAAATTGCTGGGGCCTTGACAGTAATCTTTGTATACTCATTGGCTACAGGTGAAGTTCCAGAGGACTGAACAGTAGCCAATGTTGTTCCATTTTTTAAGAAGGGATAATCCAGTACCTGGGTGGGAGAGGGGAAGGTTTCAGATATTTACCAGGAGCTTTCGGAGGCGGAGGAAACTCCGGTGGAGGAGCTTAAGGGCAAGTGGGAGGATGAACTAGGAGGAGAGATAGAGGCGGGTCTATGGGCGGCTGCCCTAAGCAGGATTAATACCTCCTCATCATGTGCCAGGCTTAGCCTGATACAATTTAAGGTAGTCCACCGGGCACACATGACAGTGGTTAGGATGAGCAGGTTTTTCGGGGTAGAGGACAGGTGTGCGAGGTGCGCGGGAAGCCCAGCAAATCATGTCCACATGTTTTGGGCATGCCCGAAGCTTGGAGGGTTTTGGCAGGGTTTTACTGAGGCAATGTCCACGGTACAACAAACACGGGTGGTGCCGAGTCCGTAGGTAGCGATCTTTGGAGTGTTGGAAGAGCCGGGAGTTCAGGGGGCGAAAGAGGCCGACGTCTTGGCCTTTACCTCCCTGGTAGCCCGGAGACGGATCTTGTTAATGTGAAGGGACTTGAAGCCCCTGAGTGCAGAGACCTGGGTTAGTGACATGACTGAGTTTCTCAGTCCCGAGAAGATAAAGTTCACCTTAAGAGGGTCAATGGTCGGGTTCACCCGGAGGTGGCAGCCGTTCGTCGACTTTCTCGGGGAAAATTAAAATGTCAGCAGATGAGTATTCCAGGGGGGTGGGGGGAGAGAGGGCCAGATTGTTGTTTTATGGTTGGGGTGTGTGAAGATTGGGATGGGGGTGGAAATGTTTATTATACCATGTTTATGTCATTGTTATTGTTATTATTATAAAAAATTTAAAATACCCTAATAAAAATATTAATTTAAAAAAAAGAAGAGATAATCCAGGAAATTATAGGCCGGTGAGCCTTATGTCAGTGGTAGGGAAACTATTGGAAACGATTCTTAGAGATAAGATTTACTCACATTTGGAAACAAATAGACTTATTAGTGATGGACAGCATGGTTTTGTGAAGGGGAGGTCGTGCCTCACTAATTTGATCGAGTTTTTTGAGGAAGTGACAAAGATGATAGATGAGGGAAAGGCAGTAGGTGTTGTATACATGGACTTCACTAAAGCCTTTGACAAGGTACGTCATGGTAGACTGGTACGTAAGGTGAAGTCACATGAGATCAGAGGAGAGCTGGCAAGTTAGTCACAGAACTGGCTTGGGCACAGAAGACAGAGGGTAGCAGTAGAAGGGTGCTTTTCTGAATGGAAGGCTGTGACTAGCGGTGTTCCTCAGGGATCAGTTCTGGGGCCTTTGTTGTTCGTGGTGCATATAAATGATTTGGAAGAAAATATAGTTGGTCTGATTAGTAAGTTCGCAGACAACACAAAAATTGGTGGAGTTGCAGATAGTGACGAGGATGGTCAGTGGATGCAGCAAGATATAAACTGGTTGGAGTCTTGGGCGGAGAAATAGCAGATGGAGTTCAATCCGGACAAGTGTGAGGTAATGCATTGTGAAAGGTCCAATGCATGTAGGAATTACACAGAAAATGGTAGAACTCTTGCGAGTACTGACAAGCAGAGAGATCTGGGCGTGCATGTCCACCAATCACTGAAAGTGGCAACGCATGTGGATAAGGTGGTCAAGAAGGCATATGACATGCTGGCCTTCATCGGTCGAGCATTGAATATAAAAACTAGCAAGTCATGTTGCAGCTGTACAGAACCTTAGTTAGGCCTCATTTGGAATATTGTGTACAATTCTGGTCACCACACTACCAGAAGGATGTGGATGCTTTGGAGAGGGTCAAGAAGTGGTTTACTAGGACGTTGCCTGGTATGGAGGGCATTAGCTATGAGGAGAGGTTAGATAAACTCGGTCTGTTCTCACTGGAACGATGGAGGTTGGGAGGTGACCTGATAGATCAGGGTGGGATTCTCCGACCCCCCGCGCCGGGTCGGAGAATCGTTGGGGGGCGGCATGAATCCCGGCCCGGCACCAGCTACCGAATTCTCCGGCGCCGGGGTTTTGGCAGGGGCGGGAATCACAGCTCGCTGGTCGGCGGCCACTGGCGGCAGCCCCCACGGCGATTCCCCGGCCTATGATGGGCCGAGCGGCCGCCCGTTTTCGGCTGGTCCCGCCGGCGTAAATCAAACAAGGTCCTTACCGGTGGGACCTGACTCTACGGGCGGCCTGCAGAGTCCTCAGGGGGACGCTGGGGGATCTGTGGCCTGGCCCGCGATCGGCGCCCACCGATCCGCGGGTGGGCCTGTGCAGTGGGGGCACTCTTTCCCTCCGCACCGGCTGCTGTCAACCTCTGCCATGGCCGGCGCGGAGAAGCACCCCCCTGCGCATGTGCTGGGATGATGCCAGCACACGTTGGCGCTCCCGCGCATGCGCCAACTCGCGACGGCCAGCGGAGGCCCTTCGGTGCAGGTTGGCGCGGCGCCAAGCCCTTCCGTGCCGGGTGGCGCAGTGCCAACCCCGCCAGCGCCAGCCTAGCCCCTGAAGGTGCGGAGGAGTCCGCATCTTCCGGGCGGCTCGATGCCGGAGTGGTTCATGCCACTCCTCGACGCCGGTACGGCCCACCCCGCCGGGTAGGGAAGAATCCCGCCCTATGAGTGGCATGGACAGAGTGGATAGTGAGATGCTCTTTCCTAGAATAGGAGAGTCAAGTACTAAGGGACATAGGTTTAAAGTGCATGGGGAAAAGTTTAGAACAGATGTGCGAGGCAAGTTTTTTTACACAGGGGTTGGTAAATATATGGAATGCGTTGCCTGGGGAGGTGGTGGGAGGAGGGACGATAGCGGCATTTAACGGACATCTAGATAAATATTTGTTTAGAGTGGGAATGGAAGGATACAGACTCCGTAAGTGCATGGGTTTTAGTTTGGGCAGGTACGATGGTCGGCGCAGACTTAGAGGGCCGAAGGGCCTGTTCCTGTGCTGTATTGTTCTTTGTTCTTTGTATACCTTCTAAGCTAACGCTCTGGTTACCACCCCCTGCCATATTGTTTAAATCCTCCCGAGTGACTCTGGCAAACCTCCCAGCCAGGATATTGGTGCCCCTCCAGTTCAGATGCAACCCGTCCTTCTTGTACAGGTCCCACCTGCCGCGGAAGAGATCCCAATGGTCCAGGAAACCCTCCCTCCTACACCACCAGTTTAGAGACGTATATAGCTGCACTATCCTCCTATTTCTAGCCTCACTGGCACGTGGCACAGGGAGTAATTCTGAGATTACAACCCTAGATGTCCTACTTTTTAGCTTACTGCCCAACTCCCTGAACTTCTGCAGGACCTCTTCACTCTTCCTGCCTATGTCGTTAGTACCTATGTGTACTACGACATCAGGCTGTTCACCCTCCCCCCTCAGGATGTCCTGTGTTCATTTAGAGACATCCTTGACCCTGGCACCAGGGAGACAACATACCATCCTGGAGTCTCTTTCACTCCACAGATGCGCCTATCTGTGCCCCTTACTCTAAAGTCCCCTATAACTATCGCTCTCCTGCACTTTGCCCTCCCCTGCTGAGCAACAGAGCCAGTTGTGGTGCCACTGTTCCGGTTGCTGTTGTTTTCCCTGATAGGCTATCCCGCCCCCCCAACAGTATCCAAAACGGTATACTTGTTAGAGAGGGGGACCGCCACAGGGGATTCCTGCACTGATTGCCTGCCCTTTCTAGTGGTCACCCATCTGTCTGCCTGCACCTTTGGTGTGACCACATCAGTATAACTCTTATCTATGATGCTTTCCTCCACTTACATGCTCCTAAGTGCAACCAACTGCTGCTCCAACCGGACTACACAGTCTGTGAGGAGCTCGCTTTGGTTGCACTTCCTGCAGACGTAGTTGACCGGAACACTGGAAGCGTCACGGATCTCCCACATCTCACAGTTAGAGCACTGCACCCCGCTGAGTGAAATTTAAGCACTAGTTAATTAATTTAAAATAAATACTTTTAAAATTGTTCTTAGATTAAGTTACAATTAACTATATGATCCCTGGCGCTAGATTTCTACTGTAAAATTAAATTAATTACTGTTAAATATTAATCTCTGCCCTCAGGTTTAGTTACTCCTCTACCTAGTTAATTAATTAGTTTTAATTCGTTTTTTCAATGTTTTTTTCAAATTTAACATTTCTCAGTTTTTTCTCCCCCATGTTTCACAGAGGGAACCCTCCCCAACCGTCTGGATGGGGTCCAGCAGAGGCATGACATCCTCTACCCGCAATCGGGCAGACGTCCAGCAAACAGGGTCACCAGTCCCGCCTGCGAGGCTGTGGCCACAATAGTGATCGCCAGTCGCTCCATAAGAGCTACAGTACCCAAAGAAGATGAGTGACTTTCTTTGTGCAGCCAGGGTAGGTCTGTCCCGTCGTGCCTCCCGCTGCATCCCTTAATACACACCTCCACGGTGTTCTCTCTCCCAGCCACCTCACGGCCTCCCGACACCTGTCATGCTATCCTCTCCCGCCACCCCCCCCCCCTCCCAATGATCCCCCAGTAGCTATGCTGCTCCTCACATCCCTTTTCCCATTCACCTCCCACGCATGCCAGACTTCATTACCATCTGACCAGGCACAACTCCTACCTACATCCTCCTCATCTGTCTCATTGTAGAACTTGAGCCCAACTGGCATGAGCGGGCACAGCCTGCTGGAGTCATGCCCGAGTGGGGAACCCCAACTCCTTTGAGGAGAGAACCCTTGAGCTCGCTGGCGAGGAGCAGGGCCACATCTGTGCAGAGGGCGAGGTGGGGGAAAGCGACAAAAGTGAGAACCCTCAACACATCCAGCCATGGTGCAAGCCTCACATGAGTTAACTTTCTTCCGTCAGTCAGTCCCCGTGATGCACTAATGCCATCTCACTTCCCTTTCAGGTCAAACAGTTGACCAGCCCATCATCGCACCCTCTGGAGACCACAAACCTGAGTATCTCTGAGGGAGCCATCTCAGAGACGAGCATTGAAGAGGCGTCACAGCGTCACACCCACACCCTCTACCAGCGCAGACATTCATACCTCAGTGAGAATCATTAGATCACTCACTGGTGAGCACCTCACAGCTGAAGATCCACAGCAGGCTGAAGCAGGGATGTCCCAGCGATCCATCACACGGCGGGATGCCGGAGCTCAGGACTCTGTTGAGTCCTGGGGCCTCGATCGCCCCACAGCTGCTGGATCTACAAAGGCAGAGTCGGGAATAACAGGAAGGGATTTCAGCATCTCTCCTTAGATTGCAAGGCCGACTGGAGGAGTCCCATCACCTTCTGTCCGAGGAAATGGTGTCGTGCCTCCGATGGAATGAGGCCAACACTGTGAGGGTGGCGTCCGCAGTGGAGACATTGGCACAGTTGTGCACTCCATGGTGAGGGAGACTGCTCCGTGGTTCAGATCATGCACTCATAGTTGAGGGCGTGAGCTATACATGGTGCAGGGCATCGCCGCATGGTGCAGGCACTTGTAAGAATCCACGGATGCCAACACCAGAGGATGGCGGGGCTTCTGGACCTCACTCTAACAGCCCCTCCATCCATGGAGGATCCCAAGGGCCCCAGAGGATCGGCGGGTGCACAGCCCTTGGCCTTCCGCCCAGGACACCCTGGGTGTGTCCAGCTCCCTGTGACTTACAGAACTCTAGTTCCGCACACCGAGAAGGGTAGGAACATTCATGCTGCCAAGAGCTGGTCCAGATTCTCAAGGTCCCAGCCCTCCAGGGGATGCATGCCAAGGTTATCTTAGGCACTGTCTTGGCACTTTGAACACAAACCTACTGGGTAGTGCATAAATCAAGGGTATGGACATGTTTAAATAAGGCCACATGACTCCTCAGATGTGATCCCCATGTTAGTAAATCATACCGAGCAGGTATTGTGTTAGAACCTCAGTTGTTGTATCTCGCCCCGTACCTGGTGGTGCACAAGACAGGTTTTCATCTGTTCCCACCGCTAATCTTTCCTGCGCGAGGCACTAACCTGTCGCCAGAGACTTAAAGCTTGAGGGATGCGGGCTATGTACCAAGCCTGGCTGACCAGGAGTGTCTCCCACTCTTATCGCCTGCCACTGGCGGGTTGGAATGGATATTGCAAGTTGATACTCAACATCTTGGCTGCATTCTGAACATATTCCTTCCTTGGCCATCTAGTCCTGGGGTGGGACTCCTACCTGGAGCTTCTAGCTCAGAGGCAGAGTCACCACCCACTGCACCACAAGACCCACAAGAACTTTAGTCCCAATACTGAATAAATTATACAAATTAACACTCCAGCCACAGATCATAACATTGGATGGAATTTTGAGCCCGCGTTAGCCATGAACAAATACGGTGACACAGGCACAAAATCCCAGGAGAGTTGGGATACAAGATCCTCACCAGCGAGATCCTTTTTTGGAATTTTCAACGCCCTGTCCCATAATGTAACGAGGTTCCTGCCCAGGAAAGGCGGGTACCTCATTTAAATGCATCAGCCTTATTGAATGTGAATGCCAAGATACTGGTGCTGGCCGCAAAGCTGGAGGGGTGCCTCCAGATAGGGGGCCGGATTCTCCGAGCCTGCGCCGGGTCAGAGAATCGCCGGTGGGGGGGGGGGGGGGGGGGGGGGGGGGTGCGAATCCCGCCACCGGCGATTCCCCAAGCAAAGGCGAGAACGTCTGCCTCTTTCTCCTCCTGGTTTCCCGGATCTTCAGACACTGAAAATCGCCACCTCTGGACTCGGTGCCACCCTTGTTTTTAACACCTTGGACATGACATCCGCAAACCCCTGTCCGAATCCCCTAAGCTTCAGGCATGCCCAGAACATATGGACATGGTTCGCTGGCCCTCCCGCACACTTTGCACACCTGTCTTCCACCCCAAGAACCTGCTCATCCGGGCCACTGTTTTGTGGGCCCGGTGAACGACCTTAAACTGTATCAAGCTGAGCCTGGCACATGTTGTGGACCCGTTGACTCTGCTTAACGTGTCTGCCCAGAGACCAACGTCTATCTTTCCTCCTAACTCCTCTTCCCATTTGCGTTTCAGCTTCTCAGTCTGCGTTTCCTCTGACCCCATGAGTTCTTTATAAATGTTGGAATCCCCCCCTTCTCCCACCCACATTCTGGAAACTACCCTGTCCTGTATCCCCCTTGGCGGTACGAGCGGGAAGGTTGAGACCTGCCTGCGTCGGAGGTCCCGCGCCTGTAGGTACCTAAACTCATTCCCTCCCGTCAATTCAAATTTCTCCTCCAGCTCCCTCAGGCTAGGAAAGCTCCCCTCTATAAACATATCTCCCATCCTCTCGATTCCTGCTCTCTGCCATCTCCGGAACCCTCCATCTAGCCTCCCCGGGGCAAACCGGTGATTATTGCAGATTGAAGACCAGACCGATGCTCCCTCTGCTCCCACATGTCTCCTCCATTGCCCCCAGACTCTCAGGGCTGCTACCACCACAGGGCTGGTGGAGTACCGTGCCACCGGGAACGGCAGAGGCGCCGTTACCAACGCCACAGACTGGTGCCCTTGCATGATGCTGCCTCTACTCGCTCCCACACCGACCCCCACCCCCCCACCACCCACTTCCTAATCATGGCTAGATTCGCTGCCCAATAATAATTACTAAAGTTCGGCAGCGCCTGCCCGCCCTCGCCCCCGGCTCCGCTCCAGCATCCCCTTTTTTACTTGCGGGGACTTACCCGCCCATACAAAGCCAGTGATCACCTTATTGACCCGTTTAAAGAAGGAATAAAGATGGGGAGACACTGAAACACAAACAGGAATCTCTGGAGGACCGTCATATTCACTGTCTGCACCCTCCCAGCCAGTGACAGCGGGAGCGCGCCCCACATTCGGAAATCTTCCTTCATTTGGTCTACTAGTCGGGCCAGATTTAACTTGTGTAGCCGTTCCCATTCCCGCGCCACCTGGATGCCTAGGTACCAAAAGAAACACAAAAAAAATCAAACAGAAGATCCAACATCTAACATTCACACCTCCGTCCCCCATCAGTGCAAATGCAAACTTTAACTCACACAGCTCTGCAGCAGGCCCCAAATCAATACAGAAGGCATTACAAATAACGTCTGAAAAAACAAAAAACTTTTTTAACATGAGCGCTGCTGCAAAGTTCAAAGACCGCAGTCCGCCACCCACCCTTTCCTTATTGCGAAGTCCATCGCTTCCTCGGGCGACTCAAAGTAAAAATGTTGCTCCTCGTACCTGACCCAAAGATGGGCCGGATACAGCAGTCAAAACCTAACCTTTTTCTTGAAAAGGGTCGACTTTATCTGGTTGAACCCTGCTCTTCTCCTGGCAACATCTGCACTCAGATCCTGGTATATACGCAGGATGCTGTTCTCCCACTCACAGCTCCATGTCTGCTCCGTAAAATACACTCCTTGTCCAGGTACCTGTGGAATCTCACCACCGTTGCTCTCGGGGCTCACCCACGCACGGCTTCCTCGCGAGTGCTCTGTGAGCACTGTCCACCTCCAAGGGTCGTGAGAACGTCCCAACCCCCCAGTAACTTCTCGAACATGCCCGCTATGTCTGCCCCTGCGTCTGCTCCTTCAGACCCCTCTGGGAGACCAACGATTCTCAGGTTCTGCCGGCGGGGCCTATTCTCTAGATCCTCCACCTTCTCCTGGAGCCTTTTCTGTTGGTCTCTCAACATTCCCACCTCCACTCCACTGCTATTTGGTGTTCCTCCTGTTCAGTCAGTGCTTTCTCCACTTTCTGGATCGCCCGATCTTCAGCATCCAGCCTGAGTTCCAGCCGCGCAATTGGTTCCTTAATTGGGTCCAAACATTTCTGTTTCTGCTTGGTGAAGCCCTCCTGTATGAACTGCATCAGCTGCTCCGTCGACCGGTGGGTCGTCAAGCCAGGACCCCGGTCATTTGCCATGCTTTCTCCCGCTGCAGCCTCAGCCCAAGCCTTCTCTGTTCGCCTATTTCTTCCTTTGTGAGCTCTTCTGGTCCGCCTCTCCATGCACTGATGTAGGATTCTTCTTCACAATTGCCTCCACCATCGATTTTCCGAATCAAATCCGACAAAAAATCGGGAAAAAGGTCCAAAAGTCCGACCCGAGTGGGAGCCACCAAATGTGCGACCTACTCCTTCATAGCCGCCACCGGAAGTGCCGGCACCCCCACCCTTGAGGATCCTGAAGTTCCAGTGGGTTAGCCGCACTTGAACAGGTTACAGATTGAAGGTAGATTACAGCACTGCAGCAACAGTCACCCGACCTGCAGTCCCACAAGTGCAACTACTCATTCGAAGACAAGGTTTGGTGATGTTGCTCTAGAACTTCGAGCAAAACAACGTCTTCGCCCCCTGTTGGTTGCTCTATTCCGGAACGCCACTTGTTGTAGGATGATACAGGGACCAATCTTTATTCAATCTTATATTTATTTACTGTGTGCAAAATTACAAGTGTATGCTGTCATAATATACAGCAGTATATCATGGTGCAGATACACACACACTGATGGACACACAGCAAGACCAATTAACACACACAACACCGCAGCCAATCACCAGTTAGAGCACACTCACCATAAAGACAGGGGGCATCAGAGTTCCCGCTCATTCGGGATGCAGCCTCCTAGAAGGACAGAGCTTACAGCTTACAGCACAGATCTTCACCATGTGCTGAGTGCATAGACTTGTTCGGACAGGCATAGGTCTTTAGTTTAATCTAACATCGTGTTAACCCACAGTGAAAGTATGTTCAACAGTTTCTAACTTAATAAAATAGTGTTGTACTATTTTAAGTGTTGGTGGCCTGTATGTGTTCCACGGATCCAGAGCACCCAACACATCATATGCCACCTACCTCAACCATACCAAAGTTTCATTCAGCGTCCCTTGATTTGTGCCCAAGTGAAAAAACTCCAACGAACACCGTCCACCTGCATATAATTAAACGTAAACTGACATGCCAATAACACCAGTCAAAAATAATTTCTGATATTTTTCGAAAAAACACAATCGCCGGGGGGCAGCGTGAATCCCGCCCCGCTGCCCCGACGCTGGCTGCCGAGTTTTCCGGCATGCAGTTTTGGCGGGGGCGGGAATCACGCTGCACCAGTTGGCGGCCGCTGGCAGGGGCCCCTCCCAGCGATTCTCCGCCCGTTTTCGGACGCTCCCGCCGGCGTACATCAAACCAGGTCCGTACCGGCGGGACCTGGCTCTACGGGCGGCCTGCAGTGTCCGCGGCGGGGGGGGGGGGGGGGGCACGGAGGGATCTGGCCCCGGGGGGACATTTCAGATGAATATATTAAACACTGATATATTAATGCTCAAAGGACCTAAATTCAAAGCATTTGACTTACTGGCTATGTTCTCAAGTCATTTCCTTCTTTTTAAAAACATTGTTTAGAGTACCCAATTCATTTTTTCCAATTAAGGGACAATTTAGCGTGTTTAATCCACCTACCTTGCACATCTTTGGGTCGTGGGGGTGAAACCCACACAAACACGGGGAGAATGTGCAAACTCCACACGGATAGTGAGCCAGCATCGAACCTGGGACCTTGGCGCCGTGAGACTGCAGTGCTAACCGCTGCGCCACCGTGCTGCCCTAGTCATTTCCTTCTTTTGTAAAATGTGTGGTAATTTCATTAAGGTTGGAGGCTTGAATAGTACCTGAAATATTGAAGTTGCAGTGAGCAAAAGGACAGGCAGTTTGGAGCACAAGTTAAATATCAGCACGGTAATATTGGAATCAATGATTGGTTGATAGAAAAAGAAATCTTGCAATATTTCAGCAAATAGCAATTCGAGGCACTTATTTTTCTGAGCTGATTCCCTTGTGACTCAATATGTAACTCTACATAAGTATGGTGCTCAAAAATGTTTGACTTTCCGTAGCAGGAGCTGTAATCTGCTCTGTATTTTCTATGTTAATATGTGCGGAAGCTGTATTTCTTGCCAGTGTAAGAGTGTCATCTGAAGCAGTGATGCATGAAAAGGACAGCAAGGTGTTTGCTGAGCTGTGCTTTATAAGCATTAATATCAGAGATGACAAGGAGTACAGTTTCCATACATATTAATGCATTATAAATCATCAAATATTTTTATGCCTTTGCTGTGGATATTTTGAGTTGCTGTCCTTTTCTAGTGGCAATATATTTTTTAAAAATTCATTGAAATGACATTGAGCACTCCTTTGTTATGTTTTCCATCTATTATTATAAACTAAGGTTGGATTACATAATTAGCCCTTTGGGATAGAGGCGGGAAGATCCATGCTGTTGAATGAAATGTCAGGTAACTTTTATGCTGCATGCTCTGGCTCAGGAATAGTATTATTTACAAAGTGAACTAAGTAAGTCAGTGTATTTCAATTTGTAAATATATGAATGCAATGTGCCTGATCACATTAAATTTTGTTTGCTGTAACTCGAGAAGGTAGTGGTAATGTGACTGGGCTGATAATCCAGAGGGCCAGGCTAATTCTCCGAGGGACATGGGTTCAATCCCACCATGGCAGTTAACTAAAAGTTCGAAGGGGCAGCACGATGGAGCAGTGGTTAGCACTGCTGCCTCACGGCGCCGAGGTCCAGGTTCGATCCCGGCTCTGGGTCACTGTCCGTGTGGAGTTTGCACATTTTCCCTGTGTTTCGTGGGCTTCACCCCCACAACCCAAAGATGTGCAGCCTAGGTGGATTGGCCACGCTAAATTGCCCCTTAATTGGAAAAATGAATTATTGGATACTCTAAAATGTTAATTGTTTTTATAAACTAAAAGTTAGAAAAAAAGTTTTTTTTTAAGTTTTAAAAGTTAAAAAAATAATAACCTGGTTCACTAATGCCCTTTAGGGAAGGAAGTCTTGTTTGGATCCCAAACAAGAACCCAACTATTTTCAACCAAAGCAGAAGGCATTCTTTTGTCTCTTCTTACAAGATGTCCCTTGACTTGTTCAGCAAAGACCAAACGCAATATCCCTCAAAATTATCGACACCCCAGAGGCCCATCATACCTAAACATGAGTCCATTAACTAGTTATCTGTAAACAAGTAAATGGTTCACAAGGTCTATTAGCCGAACACTTCATTTGCAAATCAATGAATACCTCATTTTTATGACACGTTAATCATCACTCTAACACTCATACTGTCTATATGCATCTTAACCCAGGTTTTACTAACATTACTGCAAAAAATATAAAATATAAAATATGACAATTGTTTACATTTATCACATTTCCTGGGCTGGCCTACATGTGACTCCAGATCCACAGCAATGCGGTTGACTCTTAACTGCCCTCTGAAATGGCCTATGAGCCACTCATTTAGGGGCAATTACTGTTGGCCAACAGATGCTGGCCTTGTGAGTGAACCCACATCCCATGAAAGAATTAAGAAAAAACAGTCATGATATCCATGGGGTTTCATATTCATTTAAGCTGTTAAACATTATTTATATGTCGTTTTCTTTCTTTCAAACAACAGCTTAAGAACATGTAGCACTGTTTGAATTGAAAAATGTACCAAGGTGCTTCACAAAGGATTGTCACGGTCTATGATGCATCTCCCTTGACCTGAAAATGGACGCCAAGCCAAATAACAGTTATTAGGAGGCACGGCGGAAAGCCTGGTCAAACAGTTGTTTTCAAGGTGGGTTTTAAGGGAGGTGATGGCTAGGGGATTAGCAGAAAATTAGAGCTTGTAGGCCCTAAATGACCAAAGGGATTACAGCCAATGCTGAGTAAAGGTAGAAGTGGGGGAGGGGGATAAACGTGGTGGAGGGGTTGCATGAGAGGGTAGAGTGAGAGAAATGCAAAGCTTCAGCAAATTGTCCGTTAGAATAGATTACAGAGATAGGCCAGGGTGGGGGTGGTAAGGCCTTGAAGGAATTCAAACATGCAGCTTAGGAGCTCTAAATCTGATCTGTTGGGCAACATTGATGAAGACAGTGATTTAAAAACAAAATTTAGAGTATGATGCGACCATCAATTCACACGAGACGAAGAGTTGAAGTGAACAGTGGTTTTAATCAGCTAGATCTGTGCCTGCCTGCGACTGCTCTGTACTGAGTGCCGCCTACACGCTGCAGATCTATATACCTCCCCCGAGGGGGCGGAGCCATAGGCGGAGCCCACAAGGGCATCAACATAATACAATACAATGTAATGCAATACAATGGTGAGTGGTAGCAGTAATACATTCACCACATTCACCCCCTGTTAAAAAATTGAAGTCCAGCGGGGGTGAAGTGGGCTCACAGATCGAGCCTGTCCGGCGCCTTGATCGTTCGCTGCGATCGTCTGAGCTCTGGCTTCGCTGCGCGCACGGGTGTTGGGCTCGTTGACTGCGGGAGCATGTCGTCTGGAGATTCATCACTGTAGGTCGGCGTTGGGGGGAGGGGGGTGTAGGCCATGTAGGGGCGGGGGCGGCATTCGGTGTAGGGTGGGGGGGGTAGGTGATGGGCGCAGGGAAACCGGCGGGTGCCAGATCCCGGAGGGAGACTATCTTGTCGGTCGTCGTGGTGCGCCACGTAGGCAGACTGAAGGTTGGCGTGAAGGAGCTGGACCCTCTCGACCAGGGGGTCGGAATTATGGCTCCTCACGTGCTTTCGGAGGAGGACAGGCCCCGGCGTTGTCAGCCAGGACGGAAGCGAGACCCCGGAGGTGGATTTCCTGGGGAAGACAAATAGGCGGCCATGGGGGGGTCTCGTTCGTGGCTGTGCCGAGGAGCGACCTAATTGAGTGGAGTGCGTCGGGGAGGACCTCCTGCCAGCAGGAAACTGGGAGACGTCTAGACCGTAGGGCCAGATGGACGGGCCTTCCGTACAGTCGCATTCTCCCTCTCCACCTGTCCGTTTCCCCGGGGGTTGTAACTGGTAGTCCTGCTCTTACCGAGCAGTTCGTCGCTCATAAACGAGGAGCCCCGGTCACTGTGGACGTAAGTGGGGAAACCGAACAGGGTGAAGATGCTGTGCAGGGCCTTAATGACAGTGGCCGCGGTCATGCCGGGGCATGGGATGGCAAAGGGGAAGCGGGAGTACTCGTCAAGAAAATACACATTGCGGTCAGTGGAGGGGAGGGGCCCTTTGAAATCGACGCTGAGGCGTTCAAAGGGGCGGGATGCCTTCACCAGGTGGGCCTTGTCCGGCCGATAGAAGTGCGGCTTGCACTCCACGCAGACTTGGCAGTCCCTGGTCATGGTCCTGACCTCCTCGGTGGAGTAGGGCAGGTTGCGGGGCTTTGATAAAGTGGAGAAGCCGGGTGACCCCCGGGTGACAGAGGTCATTGTGGATGGCCCGGAGTCGGTCATCTTGCGCGCTGGCGCATGTGCCGCGGGACAGGGCATCTGGGGGCTCGGTGAGCTTCCCAGGACGATACACTATATCGTAATTATAGGCGGAGAGTTCGATTCTCCACCTCAAGATTTTATCATTCTTGATCTTGCCCCGCTGTGTGTTGTTGAACACAAAGGCTACCAATCGTTGGTCGGTGACGAGGGTGAACCTCCTACCAGCCAGGTAGTGCCTCCAATGCCGCACAGCTTCCACGATGGCTTGAGCTTCTTTTTCGACCGAGGAGTGTCGAATCTCAGAGGCGTTGAGGGTACAGAAAAAAATGGCCACGGGCCTGCCTGCCTGGTTAAGGGTAGCGGCCAGGGCGACATCTGATGCATCGCTCTCCACCTGGACGGGGATGGACTCGTCCACCGTGTACATCATGACTTTGGCGATATCCGCCTTGATGCGGCTGAAGGCCAGGTGGGCCTCAGTCGTCAGGGGGAAGATGGTGGCTTTGATCAGTGGGCGGGCTTTGTCCGCATAGTTGGGGACCCACTGGGCGTTGTAGGAAAATAACCCTAGGCACCTTTTCAGGGCCTTAGGGCAGTGGGGAAGGGGGCGTTGCAGGAGGGGGCGCATGCGGTCGGGGTCGGGCCCTAGGACTACGTTTTCCACGACATAGCCGAGGATGGGTAGTCGGGTTGTGCGGAATACGCATTTCTCCTTGTTGTAGGTGAGATTGAGGGCTTGGGCGGTTTGGAGGAACTTCTGAAGGTTAGCGTCGTGGTCCTGCTGATCATGGCCGCTGATGGTGATGTTATCCAAGTACGGAAACGTGGCTCGCAGCTCATACTGGTCCACCATTCGGTCCATCGTTCTTTGGAAGACCGAGTCCCCGTTGGTGACGCCGAAGGGAACCCTGAGGAAGTGGAAGAGGCGGCCGTCTGCCTCAAAGGCAGTGTAGTGGCGGTCTTCCGGGCGGATTGGGAGCTGGTGATATGCGGACTTCAGATCTACCGTGGAGAAAACCCGGTAGTGTGCAATCTGGTTCACCATGTCCGCTATGCGGGGAAGGGGTTATCGATTCCTGGTTTGGCTGTAATCTACAACCATCCGGTTCTTTTCCCCGGTCCTGACGACCGCCACTTGGGCTCTCCAGGGGCTATTACTGGCCTTGATGATCCCCTCCCTCAGGAGCCCTAGACCTCTGACTTGATAAAAGTCCTGTCCTGGACACTGTACCGCCTGCTCCTGGTGGCGACCGGTTTACAGTCGGCGGTGAGGTTCGCGAAGAACGAGGGAGGGGTGACCTTAAGGGTCGCGAGGCTACATACGGTGAGAGGGGGTAAGGGCCTGCCGAACTTCAAGGTCAGGCTCCTGAGGTTGCACTGGAAATCCAGTCCTAACAAGAGAGGAGCGCAGAGGTGGGGGAGGACATATAGTTTAAAACTGGCGTACTCGGCACCCTGTATCGCAAAGTTCGCGACACAGTACCCCCGGATCTGCACTGAATGTGATCCGGAAGCAAGGGAGATTGTTTGGGATGTGGGGGAAATCTGGAGAGAACAGCGCCTTACCGTGTCTGGGTGTATGAAGCTCCCAGAGTCAAACAGACAGGGTGTTTCGTGCCCATTGACCCGGACGGTCATCATCGAGTTCCTGAGGTGCTTGGGCCGTGACTGATCGAGGGTGACAGCGCCGAGCTGCTGGTAGCCGGCGTGGTCGGAGGTAGCGGAGTGGTCCAAAGGTGGCGGCCCCCGTCGGTCGCACGTGTCGGGCGGCGTTGAAGATGGCAGCCAAGATGGTTGGTCCCCGTCGGGCGGTGTTGAAGATGGCGGCCAAGATGGCGGCCCCCATGAGTCGCACATGGCGGGCTGGATTGAAAATGGCAGCCCCCATGAGTCGCACGTGTCGGGTAGGGTTAAAGATGGTGGCCCCCACGGGTAGCACGAGGTGGATGACGCGTCAGAAGGGGGCGGTACCAGCAGGCACGCAGCCATGCTGCGGGGTCTGCGGGCCTGTGAGTCTGTGAGCCGGGCCTGCGATTTAGGAGCTTTGGATCTGGCCAGGCAGACTTTGGCAAAGTGTCCTTTCTTGCCGCAGTCACTACAGGTCGCGTTCCGAGCCGGGCAGCGCTGCCTGAGGTGCTGGTTCTGGCCGCAGAAATAGCAGGGCAGCCCCCCGGGTTGGGCGGGCAGCCGCGCGGCACAGGCCTGGGACACCCTCTGGTCGAGTGTCCACAAGGGGGTCGCGTGGTCGGAGGGGAAGGCATTGAGGCTGTGGAAAGCTACTTCTAAGGAGGTGGATAGTTTTACCGTTTCTTCTAGGTCGAGGGCGCCCTTTTCGAGCAGGCGCTGTCTGACATAGTTGGACCGGACTCCAGCCACAAAGGTGTCCCGGATGGCGAGTTCCATATGCTGCGAGGCCGTGACGTCCTTGTAGTTGCAGTTTCGAGCGAGTACCCTCTGTCATAATATACATCCATGTATACAATGGAGAGCAGACAGGCAGTGATTGACACACAGGATGACCAGTAAGCACACAGAACAGAGCAGCCAATCACCAGACAGGACACGACCACTATAAAGCCAGAGGGCACCAGATTTCCAGCTCTCTCGGGACCCAGCCTCTGAGTCAGTCAGAGCTCGTGAGCTAGCCAGTGCCTACACCATGTGGTAGCTAGGTTAGTCTGGTCAGGCTAGTGTCAGGTCTCCAGTCAAGTCAGCATAGTGTCGACCCACAGTTGAACATGTATAATAGTTTGGATGTTGAATAAAATCGTGTTGCATTTTATCAAGTGTTGGAGGTCTGTCTCTCGCTACACTGCATCAAGTGCAGTTCACCTCGACCCAGCCTACCCAACACATCATGGTACCAGCTGAGTGATGCTGAAAATTTGACGGACCTACCTTTAGTGAATCAGCGCTGACCAGCAAACAGCCATCCGGTGACATGGATAACGTCCACCCTCCTCCGCAGCTCCACATCGCTGGAAACCTCGGTGCAAATTGGAGGATCTTCAAACAAAAGTTCCAACTCTATCTCGAAGCCACCGATCTTGAGGCCGCATCGGACGCCAGGAAAATCGCACTATTCCTCTCCTTCAGCTGAAGGTGAAGACAAGACAAAATTTAAAACAGTCCTACTGAAGTTCGACAACCACTGTGACATTGAGGTGAATGAGAGCTTTGAACAGTACGTTTTCCAGCAGAGGCTTCAGGGTAAGGATGAACCTTTTCAATCCTATCTGACCCATCTCCGCATCCCCGCGCAGTCATGTAACTATGACTCGACCACTGATTCCATGATCCGGGATCAGATCGTTTTCGGGGTCCATTCCGATTCCCTTCGCCAGCAGCTCCTGAAAGTCAAGCAGCTCACCCTCACCATCGTCTTTGAAACGTGCGTTCTCCACGAACATGCTAACAATCGGTACTCCCACATCAGGGCGGCAGAAACGGCAAAGCTAGCCTCCCACGAGGCGGAACGGGTGCAGGCCATCGCACAAATGCAGGGCCTAAGTATCGACGAGAGTGGCCATTCCGCGCACTTTTCCCGGGCCCCAGCGCATGCGTGCCACGACCGAGGTGACGGCGAGACCGACGACCATACTGCGCAGGTGCGTACGGCGTTCGACCGCACTGCGCATGCGCTATGGTGCACGTAATGCACTGATGTTGGTGTCATGACATGTCTGAATTGTGGCTCCGCCCATTTAGAGCGGCAATGTCCGGCAAAATCACGATGGTGTCTAGAGTGTGGCAAGCTTGGCCACTCTACAGCCCTTTGCAGATCTGCTCCACTGCCCAGCATCCAGCGATCCCAGCCGCAGCGCAGAAGCGTCCGTTCAATACAGCAGGCCATGCCAGACTCCGACCCCGACAGCCCAACAGATCCTGATGCTGCGTGCCTCAAATCTCCACACCGGGTGGGCATCATTACGAAGCATGCGCTGCCTTTCTCCAAGACAGCGAAGCACCTCCTGATCCTCAGCGTGGATCCCGACGACGAGTGGTGTGCTGTCCTCACAGTCAACAAGGCTCCCATCCGGTTCAAACTGGACACCGGTGCATTGGCGAACCTCATCTCCAAATCCGATCTCGACACCATCTGCGTCAAACCAAGCATTCTTCCACCGGCCTGCCAGCTCCTTGACTACAATGGCAATGCCATAGCTGCCAGTGGCTCATGCCAACTCGGAGTTTCCAATAAGTCATTTAAAGCGACACTGCGATTTGTGATCGTGGGACCTGACAGAGCATCCCTGCTCGGTGCTTGGGCCTGCAAACTCCTGAACTTGGTTCAGCGAGTCCACACCATGTCATCCTCACAGGCGACGGCCTCACCTGATGAGAACTTCCAGGCTGAAATTGATGACATCATCACGCAGTACCACAGCGTGTTCGACGGAATGGGCACACTCCCAAACCGATACAAAATCCTGCTCAGACCGAGCGCCACCCCTGTGATCCACGCACTACGTCGGGTGCCGGCACCCCTCAAGGACCACCTCAAGCAGCAGTTACAGGACCTCCAGGACTAGGGCATCATATCAAAGCTCACAGAACCCACGGACTGGGTCAGCTCCATGGTCTGCGTCAAGAAGCCGTCAGGGGAGCTTCGAATCTGCATTGACCCCAAGGATTTAAATCGTGACATCATGAGGGAACATTACCCGATACCAAAACGAGAGGGGTTGCCCAGCTAGATGGCTCATGCCAAACTCTTTACGAAGCTGGACACCTCCAAGGGGTTCTGGCAAATATCGCTGGATGCATCCAGTCGCAAGCTGTGCACATTCGATACCCCGTTCGGTCGTTACTGCTACAACCGGATGCCTTTTGGCATCATCTCTGCCTCAGAGGTATTTCACAGCATCATGGAACAGATGATGGAGGGTATCGAGGGGGTGCGCGTGTATGTTGACGATGTCATAATCTGGTCCACAACTCCTCAAGAACACATCGACCGCCTCAAGCAGGTATTCCACAGAATCCATGAGCATGGACTCCGACTCAACAGAGCCAAGTGCTCGTTCGGTCAATCAGAAATCAAATTCCTTGGTGACCACATCTCGCAGCAAGGCATGCAGCCAGATGCTGACAAGGTCTCGGCGATCAACGCCATGAAGACCCCGGAGGACAAGAAGGCTGTCCTCCGCTTTCTAGGGATGGTCAACTCCCTCGGGAAGTTCATTCGCAACATGGCGGCACACACCACAGCCCTCCGCCATCTCATCAAAAAGTCGATGGAATTCCAGTGGCTGCCCGCTCATGAGAACAATTGGCGTGAGCTCAGGGCAAAACTCACCACAGCCCCGGTTCTGGCGTTCTTCGACCCTACCAAAGAGACCAAAATATCCACTGACGTGAGCCAGGACGGTGTTGGGGCGGTGCTCCTCCAACAGGATGACTCCTCCTCATGGGCCCCAGATGCGTATGCCTCCAGAGCCATGACGCCCACTGAACAACGGTACGCTCAGATTGAGAAGGAATGCCTGGGCCTCCTAACGGGAATCAACAAATTTCACGACTATGTGTATGGCCTCCCAAAATTCACAGTTGAGATGGACCACAGGCCACTAGTCCACATAATCCAGAAGGATTTGCATGACATGACACCTCGGTTACAACGAATCCTTCTCAAGCTACGCCGCTATGACTTTGAACTTGTCTACATGCCAGGCAAAGAACTCATTGTTGCAGATGCCCTTTCCAGGTCTATCACCACACCGTGTGAACAAACTGACTTTGTCTGCCAAATCGATGCGCAGGTACAATTGTGTGCCTCCAACCTTCCGGCCACTGATGAGAGGGTCATCCAAATTCGTGAGGAAATGGCCAAGGATCCTCTGCTACAGCGTGTGATGCAGCACCTCACGAATGGCTGGCAGAAGGGACCGTGTCCCCAGTTTTACAATGTCAAGGACGACTTGACGGTGGTGGACGGCATCCTCATGAAGCTCGATAGGATTGTGATTCCGCAGAGCATGCGAGCTATGTTGCTCAGCCAACTCCATGAGGGTCACCTGGGGGTCGAGAAATGTCGACGCAGAGCTCGAGAGGCAGCCTATTGGCCGGGCATCAGCCAGGACGTTGCCAACACAGTCCTCAACTGCCCCACGTCAGAAACTTCAGCCAGCTCAACCCAAAGAAACTCTGCAGCAACATGAGATAGTGACCTCCCCATGGTCCAAAGTCAGTGTCGACCTTTTCCACGCCAAGGGGCGTGACTATGTCCCCCTGGTCGACTACTTCTCCAATTACCCTGGAGTGGTGAAACTGTCCGACCTCACGTTGAAGTCGGTGATTAAAGCATGCAAAGAAACCTTTGCCAGGCATGGGATTCCGCTCACGGTGATGAGTGACAACGGTCCCTGTTTTTACAGCCAGGAATGGTCTGATTTTGCCCGCCTATACAACTTTTGTCACGTAACCTCCAGCCCCACTACCCGCAGTCAAACGGGAAGGCCGAAAAAGCGGTCCATATCGTCAAGAGATTACTATGCAAGGCTGCAGACTCAGGCTCCGACTTCAACCTGGCGCTGCTGGCATACAGAGCATCCCTGCTGTCCACTGGGTTGTCTCCCGCGCAGATGCTCATGAATCACACTCTGCGAACCACGGTTCCAGCCATCCATGTTCCAGACCTTGACCACCTCACGGTCATACAAAAGATGCAGCAGTCTCGGGCCCAACAGAAATCAGCATACGACGCTCATGCCACGGATCTCCCCGAGCTGGTCCCAACTGATCGTGTTCGTGTGCAGTTCCCTGACGGCGGCTGGTCCGCCACAGCTGTGGTGGTCAAGCAAGTGGCCCCAAGGTCGTTCCTCGTCCGCATGGCTGATGGCTCCTTCCTACGACGCAACAGACGGGCGCTGCGCAGAGTTCCACTCCCGCCACCTAACCATGATGTCCCGCCTCACACAATGCTTCCTCCGGATGTGCCCTACCATGAGGCCACCGATCTACCAGCAATCCTGCTGACCTCTGCGGCCACCGAATTGGCGGCGGTCCCGCCTATCCAAGTGCAGGCAGCCCCTGATCCACCCTTGAGGCGGCAACCAGAATTCATCGCCCGCCGCAGAGACTAAACTTATAGACTGAACTTTTGCACAACTGTGTTACCTTATCGTTTTGACCTCTGTAAATATCGTTGTCACCATTTCATCTGTCCTATATCTGCACTAGCGACACCTTCCTGTGTACATAAGGTCATTTTAGCACAATCTGTATATAGTCACGCACATATACACATCCACACGCTCATGCACCTTAATATTTATTAACTCAACACATACAATATAGAAAAAAAAGGGGGGGAGATGTCATAATATATATCTATGTATACAATGGAGTGCAGACAGGCAGTGATTGACACATAGGATGACCAGTAAGCACACAGAACAGAGCAGCCAATCACCAGACAGGACACGACCACTATAAAGCCAGAGTGCACCAGTTTTCCCGCTCTCTCGGGACCCAGCCTCTGAGACAGTCAGAGCTCATGAGCTAGCCAGTTCCTACACCATGTGGTAGCTAGGTTAGTCTTGTCAGGCTACTGTCAGGTCTCCAGTCAAGTCAGCATAGTGTCAACCCACAGTTGAACATGCATAATAGTTTGGATGTTGAATAAAATCGTGTTGCATTTTATCAAGTGTTGGAGGTCTGTCTCTCGCTACACTGCATCAAGTGCAGTTCACCTCGACCCAACTTACCCAACACATCACCCTCAGGTCGCGTCGGTATTCCTCCAGCGATTCCCCGGGGCATTGACGATGAGTGGTGAGGAGATGCCGCGCGAACACTTCGTTCAGTGGCTTCACGTAGTGTCTTTTCAGGATCGCGGCCATGTCTGCGTACGTGGTCGCTTCCTCGATAAATACGGAGATTCGGTGACTCACCCGGGTGTGGAGGAGACTCAGTTTCTGTGCCTCTGTGACGGTGGGTGAGGAGGAGGCGGCGAGGTAGGCCTCAAAACAGCGGAGCCAGTGCGAAAAGATTCCTTTGGCTTCAGCTGCCTGTGGGTCATGTTCCAGTCGATCAGGTTTGAGGGCGGCTTCCACAGCGATATCTTAGCTGATTAAATTGATGCGACCATCAATTCACACGAGACGAAGAGTTGAAGTGAACAGTGGTTTTAATCAGCTAGATCTGTGCCTGCCTGTGACTGCCCTGTACTGAGTGCCGCCTACAGGCTGCAGATCTATATACCTCACCCGAGGGGGCGGAGCCCACAAGGGCATCAACATAATACAATACAATGGTGAATGGTAGCAGTAATACATTCACCACAGAGTACCCAATTCATTTTTTCCAATTAAGGGGCAATTTAGTGTGGCCAATCCACCGACCCTGCACATCTTTGGGTTGTGGGGGCGAAACCCACACAAACATGGGGAGAATGTGCAAACTCCACACGGACAGTGACCCAGAGCCAGACTCAAGGGGCGGAGATCTAGCAGCTGGGGCTAGTCAATCTAATGCTTAAAAGCCAGCCCGGATTGGAAATGGCAAGATCTGTAGTCCTGGCTGGGATCTATGTGCTGTATGTCACATTGCAGCCTTTGCTTTTGCTTTCTAAATAAACCTACGTTTATATCACCTTCTTGGAATTCCTGAAGATTTTATATTGGCGACAAGGAAAAACCTCGGCTGCGATTCTGGACATCCAGACCGGACATGAATTCCTCAGCACGAGAGCAAGGTCAGAGAAAATGTAAAAACTTTCTCTTTTTGGGAGAATTGAGGCTTTTGATGCAGACGTGGAAGATTGGGCTCGGAATGCCGAACAGATGCGATATTTCTTTCAGTCAAATGCTATTATAGGTGATGATTAACAAAAGGTAATGCTCCTGACCGCCTGTAGAGCCCCAACTTTCAGTGGGATCAAAAGCTTTACCTACCCGGTGGTCCCAGAGTCAAAGACCTTTGACGAGCTGGTAGCGCATACTGCAGACCATTACGACCCGAATCCATTGATGATTGTGTAGAGGTATTGGTTCAACACGACCGGGGCGAACCCGGGGGAGTCAATCACAGAATTCCTGATGTGGCTCTGCAAGCTGGCCGAGCATTGCAACCACGGGCCATCCCTCCCAGAGATGTTGCGAGTCTCGTGTGTGCGGTATCAACAACACAGAGACCCAACATACGTTTTTAGCATAACCTTCTTTGGACTTAAAAAAGGCCATAGAATTATCCCTCTCATGTTAAAATGCGGAAAAGGGAGTCCAGGAACACCAGGGCTCCATGGATATGGACGTAAATAGCATTGGCTGCCTCCCATTCTGGCATGTATCACTCCCCAAGAGCAGGGCCTATGCAAACTGAGCAACGTCGTGGCCAGACCCCTTGGCCAAGAGACATCACATCCTAACAAAGCATCTCTCCTGAGCTCCAGGAGGACGGCCCACAACGGTGCTGCACCTGTGGTCTCCGGACCATGAGGGCAGCAAACACCAGAACCGACAGTGAGCGCATCGCCCTGGTCGGTTGATGGATCTAGCCAGAGCCAGGGCTTTACACTGAGCATGAGAAGACAGAGGCGATACCACTGATAGTATCGGCCAGGATCCAGCAATGGACATTACTGTTGGCAGCGTATGAGTATACCTTTGAGTTTCTCCTGGGTGTGCAGATAACGCAAGCGGATGCCCTTAGCTGACTCCCATTGCCTACATGCCCCCTGTCCCTGCCAGTAACGGACAAAGTCATGTTGCCGCTAAATTATATGGACATGTTGCTTGTCACAGCCTTGCAAATTCATGTGTGGACGCAAAAGGATCATACATTGGCAAAGTTGTGCCATGTCATCCGACATGGGGGACTTCAAGGAAAATTGCCTGAAGAACTGCGGGTTTTCACAATTAAGCAACAGGGGCTTAGTGTTGAGGATGGCATTCTCCTGTGGGGAGCCTGTTCCGAGTCAGGGCAGGAAAGCCACCTTACAGAACCTGCACAATGACATTTAGATTTATTCTCATGTGTACCGAGGTACAGTGAAAAGTATT
This sequence comes from Scyliorhinus torazame, assembly GCF_047496885.1. Taxonomy (NCBI): domain Eukaryota; kingdom Metazoa; phylum Chordata; class Chondrichthyes; order Carcharhiniformes; family Scyliorhinidae; genus Scyliorhinus; species Scyliorhinus torazame. The sequence continues at coordinate 60,316,159 of NC_092712.1, read as the reverse complement.
GTTCTGTGTACAGTCCAGGCAGATCGTTCCATACATGAAAAATCATAGGACGTACGATAAATACACAATGTAATACATAAACATAGACATCGGGTGAAGCATACGGAATATAGTGCTAGACGATGCTATCGTATAGACACCCATGAGTGTCCAAAATTAAGATGCTCTTCAGGAGATACATGTGGTGGCCAGGGCTCGATGATGATATCAAAACGTTGGTACATCAGTGCGCGGTGTGCCAAGAGCATCGAAAGCTCCCACATCAGCCTCGCTCCACCTCTGGCAGTGGCCAGGGCAGTCCTGGGTGTGGTTACACTTTGACTTTGCCAGTCCTTTCTTAGGCTCAATGTTCCTACTACACATCGACACCCACTCAAAATGGATGTACGTCTACCGGATGCTGCCCACCACTTCGTGGACCGTAAAGAAGCTACGCTAGTTGTTCAGCATCCATGGTATCCAGGAGGTGCTCGTCACCGATAACCGCATGCCCTTCACTAGCGAGGAATTCTTGAAGTTCATGCAGGCGATTGCAGTTAAGCACATTCGGATTGTCCCATACCGCCCCTCTTCAAACGGATTGGCTAAATGGACGGCACCATCTTTCAAGAGGGGCATGAACAAGCTGGATGAACTTAACGCTAGACTTACCTCTCAGAGGTAAGTAAGAGACATAGAACATAGAACATAATAGAACATTGTAATAGAACATTGTAATAGAACATTACAGCGCAGTACAGGCCCTTCAGCCCTCGATGTTGCGTCGACCTGTGAAACCACTCTAAAGCCCATCTACACTATTCCCTTATCGTCCATATGTCTATCCAATGACCATTTGAATGTCCTTAGTGTTGGCGAGTTCACTACTGTTGCAGGCAGGGCATTCCAGGCCCTTACTACTCTCTGAGTAAAGAACCTACCTCTGACATCTGTCCTATATCTATCTCCCCTCAATTTAAAGCTATGTCCCCTCGTGCTAGACATCACCATCCGAGGAAAAAGGCTCTCACTGTCCACCCTATCTAATCCTCTGATCATTTTGTATGCCTCAATTATGTCACCTCTTAACCTTCTTCTCTCTAACGAAAACAGCCTTACGTCCCTCAGCCTTCCCTCATAAGATCTTCCCTCCATACCAGGCAACATCCTGGTAAATCTCCTCTGAACCCTTTCCAATGCTTCCACATCCTTCCTGTAATGCGGCGACCAGAATTGCACGCAATACTCCAAATGCGGCCGCACCAGAGTTTTGTACAGCTGCAACATGACCTCATGGCTCCGCAACTCAATCCCTCTACCAATAAAAGCTAACACACCGTACGTCTTCTTAACAACCCTCTCAACCTGGGTGGTAACTTTCAGGGATCTATGTACATGGACACCGAGATCTCTCTGCTCATCCACACTGCCAAGAATCTTACCATTAGCCCAGTACTCTGTCTTCCTGTTATTCTTCCAAAATGAATCACCTCACACTTTTCTGCATTAAACTCCATTTGCCACCTTTCAGCCCAGCTCCGCAGCTTATCTATGTCCCTCTGTAACTTGTAACATCCTTCCGTACTGTCCACAACTCCATCGACTTTAGTGTCATCTGCAAATTTACTCACCCATCCTTCTACGCCCTCCTCCAGGTCATTTATAAAAATGACAAACAGCAGTGGCCCCAAAACAGATCCTTGTGGTATACCACTAGTAACTGGACTCCAGTCTGAACATTTCCCATCAACTACCACCCTTTTGTCTTCTTCCAGCTAGCCAATTTCTGATCCAAACTGCTAAATCACCCTGAATCCCATGCCTCTGTATTTTCTGCAATAGCCTATCGTGGGGAACCTTATCAAACGCTTTACTGAAATCCATATACACCACATCAACTGCTTTACCCTCGTCCACCTGTTTTGTCACCTTCTCAAAGAACTCAATAATGTTTGTGAGGCACGACCTACCCTTCAAAAAACCGTGTTGACTATCCCTAATCAAATTATTCCTTTCCAGATGATTATACATCCTATCTCTTATAAACCTTTCCAAGACTTTGCCCACAACAGAAGTAAAGCTCACTGGTCCATAGTTACCGGGGTTGTCTCTGCTCCCCTTCTTGAACAAGGGGGACAACATTTGCTATCCTCCAGTCTTCTGGCACTACTCCTGTAGACAATGATGACATAAAGATCAAAGCCAAAGGCTGAGCAATCTCCTCCCTAGCTTCCCAGAGAATCCTAGGATAAATCCCATCCGGCCCAGGGGATTTATCTATTTTCACACTCTCCAGAATTGCTAACACCCCCTCCTTATGAACCTCAAGCCCTTCTAGTCTAGTAGACTGCTGTGTGCTGTGTTTCACAGAGACATGGCTCACCCCCGCCTCTCGGACTGTGCCTGAAGGTTTCTCAATTCACTGGGCGGACCGCACCGCATCATGAGGCAAAGCAAAGGGTGGAGGGCATTGCCTCCTCACCAACTCCTCCCGGTGCTTGGATGTGGCGACCCTGGCGCCCTACTGCTCCCCGGATCGGGAATACCTGACGGTGAAGTGCCGCCCATACTATTTTCCACGTGGGTTCACTTCAGCCATTATCACAGCGGTGCCCGACTTACGGGTGCGGCGATGACCAGCTGAGTCGCACGTTTCGGCAGCTCCCGGTGAAACGGACTTTTGGGCTCTTGATAGGAGCCCCAATGGCAATTTTGACGGCTAAAAACACTGTGCGGTAAACCAGAAGGGAATCCTCCCTGGATACGGATGAAAAAAGGAGGAGAAAGTGGCCGGATTGCAGTGGATCCTTTAGAACAGCGGCAAGGAAGGCAAGCAAAAACCAAGATGGCGTCGGAAGGTGGCAGTTTAACATGGGGCCCTGAACAACAAGAGTTCTTGAAATGCTGTGTGGAAGAGCTCAAAAAGGAAATGAAGAAAGAGCTGTTGGCCCCGATACTACAGGCGATCGAAGGGCTAAAGGAGGAACAAAAGACCCAGGAGCGGGAGCTTCGGGTCGTGAAGGCAAAGGCAGCCGAGAACGAGGATGACATACAGGGCCTGGTGGTGAAGACAGAGATGCATGAGGCACATCAGAAACGATGTGTGGAAAGGTTGGAGGCACTGGAGAACAATGCAAGGAGGAACAACCTGAGGATTCTTGGTCTTCCTGAAGGTGTGGCGGGAGCGGACGTCGGGGCATATGTGAGCACGATGCTGCACTCGTTAATGGGAGCGGAGGCCCCGGCGGGTCCGTTGGAGGTGGAGGGAGCATACCGAGTGATGGCGCGAGGACCTAGAGCAGGAGAAATTCCCAGAGCCATAGTGGTGAGATTCCTCCGTTTTAAGGATAAAGAAATGGTCCTTAGATGGGCAAAGAAAACTCGGAGCAGTAAATGGGAGAACGCGGTGATCCGCGTTTATCAAGACTGGAGTGCGGAGGTGGCGAGAAGGAGGGCGAGCTTTAATCGGGCCAAGGCGGTGCTTCATAAAAAGAAGATAAAATTTGGAATGCTGCAACCGGCAAGACTGTGGGTCACATATCGAGGAAGGCACCACTACTTTGAGACGGCGGATGAAGCGTGGACTTTTATTGTGGAAGAAAAACTGGAATGAGCGGGTTATTAAAAAGAAAGTTTGAACAAAGTGGTGGGGCGAATGTAGGGGGCGAAGAGGGGGGTTAAAAAGGGGGGAAAGAGGAGTTTTATGTACTAATCCTGCGATGTGGTTTTCTCTCTTCCACAGGTGGTGATGGGGGAGGAGGGGAGGTGGAGGAGATGGGGCGTTGGCCATTGGGGGCGGGGCCAAGGGAGAAGCGCGGGCTTGGTTCCCGCGCTATGATAATCATGGCGGGAATAGAGAAGCAGGAAGGAGGGGGCGTCGCACGGTGCGAGCCGAGGTCACGGGGGGAGGCCGAGGTCGGCCAGAGTTTGCTGACTTCTGGGAGCAACATGGGGGGAGTAATTACGCTAGCGGGGGATCTAGCGTGGGGGGTGGTAGGGGGGAATTACTGGGTTGCTGCTGCTGGGGAGAGGGGGGAGCTGGTATGGGAGGGGCTGGGCGGGGGGGCACCGCCTGGGGGAGATACAGCTGCGTGGGAACCAGGTGAGGAGCTGGAAAAAGGTGATGGCTAATCGACAAGGGGGGGGTAGGAAGCCCCCCAACCCGGCTGATCACGTGGAACGTGAGAGGGCTGAACGGGCCGATAAAGAGGGCACGGGTACTCGCACACCTTAAGAAACTTAAGGCAGATGTGGTTATGTTACAGGAAACGCACCTGGAACTGATAGACCAGGTTAGGCTACGCAAAGGATGGGTGGGGCAGGTGTTCCATTCGGGGCTAGATGCGAAAAACAGGGGGGTGGCTATATTAGTGGGGAAGCGGGTAATGTTCGAGGCAAAGACTATAGTGGCGGATAACGGGGGCAGATACGTGATGGTGAGTGGCAAACTACAGGGGGAGACGGTGGTTTTGGTAAACGTATATGCCCCGAACTGGGATGATGCCAATTTTATGAGGCGGATGCTAGGACGCATTCCGGACCTAGAGATGGGAAAGCTGATAATGGGGGGAGATTTTAACACGGTGCTGGAACCAGGGCTGGATAGGTCGAAGTCCAGGACTGGAAGGAGGCCGGCAGCAGCCAAGGTACTTAAAGATTTTATGGAGCAGATGGGAGGTGTAGACCCGTGGAGATTTAGCAGACCTAGGAGTAAGGAGTTTTCGTTTTTCTCCTATGTCCATAAAGTCTACTCGCGAATAGACTTTTTTGTGCTGGGAAGGGCGTTGATCCCGAAGGTGAGGGGAACGGAGTATACGGCTATAGCCATTTCGGATCACGCTCCACACTGGGTAGACTTGGAGATAGGGGAGGAAACAGGAGGGCGCCCACCCTGGAGAATGGACATGGGACTAATGGCAGATGAGGGGGTGTGTCTAAGGGTGAGGGGGTGCATTGAAAAGTACTTGGAACTCAATGATAATGGGGAGGTCCAGGTGGGAGTGGTCTGGGAGGCGTTGAAGGCGGTGGTTAGAGGGGAGCTGATATCAATAAGGGCACATAAAGGGAAGCAGGAGAGTAAGGAACGGGAGCGGTTGCTGCAAGAACTTTTGAGGGTGGACAGACAATATGCGGGAGCACCGGAGGAGAGACTGTACAGGGAAAGGCAAAGGCTACATGTAGAATTTGACTTGCTGACTACGGGCACTGCAGAGGCACAATGGAGGAAGGCACAGGGTGTACAGTACGAATATGGGGAGAAGGCGAGCAGGTTGCTGGCACACCAATTGAGGAAAAGGGGAGCAGCGAGGGAAATAGGGGGAGTGAGGGATGAGGAAGGAGAAATGGAGCGGGGAGCGGAGAGAGTGAATGGGGTGTTCAAGACATTTTATAAAAAATTATATGAAGCTCAACCCCCGGATGGGAGGGAGAGAATGATGGGCTTTTTGGATCGGCTGGAATTTCCCAAGGTGGAAGAGCAGGAAAGGGTTGGACTGGGAGCACAGATCGAGGTAGAAGAAGTGGTGAAAGGAATTAGGAGCATGCAGGCGGGAAAGGCCCCGGGACCGGATGGATTCCCAGTCGAATTCTATAGAAAATATGTGGACTTGCTCGCCCCGGTATTGACGAGGACCTTTAATGAGGCAAAGGAAAGGGGACAACTGTCCCCAACTATGTCTGAAGCAACGATATCGCTTCTCTTAAAGAAGGAAAAGGACCCGCTACAATGCGGGTCCTATAGACCTATTTCCCTCCTAAATGTAGATGCCAAGATCCTGGCCAAGGTAATGGCAATGAGAATAGAGGAATGTGTCCCGGGGGTGGTCCACGAGGACCAAACTGGGTTTGTGAAGGGGAGACAGCTGAACACGAATATACGGAGGCTGTTAGGGGTAATGATGATGCCCCCACCAGAGGGGGAAACGGAGATAGTAGTGGCGATGGATGCCGAGAAAGCATTTGATAGAGTGGAGTGGGATTATTTGTGGGAGGTGTTGAGGAGATTTGGTTTTGGAGAGGGGTATGTTAGATGGGTGCAGCTGTTGTATAGGGCCCCAATGGCGAGCGTGGTCACGAATGGACGGGGATCTGCATATTTCCGGCTCCATAGAGGGACAAGGCAGGGATGCCCTCTGTCCCCATTATTGTTTGCACTGGCTATTGAGCCCCTGGCGATAGCGTTGAGGGGTTCCAAGAAGTGGAGGGGAGTACTTAGAGGAGGAGAAGAACACCAGGTATCTTTGTATGCGGACGATTTGTTACTATATGTGGCAGACCCGGCGGAGGGGATGCCAGAAATAATCCGGATACTTGGGGAGTTTGGGGATTTTTCAGGGTATAAATTGAACATGGGAAAAAGTGAGTTGTTTGTGGTGCATCCAGGGGAGCAGAGTAGAGAAATAGAGGACCTACCGTTGAGGAAGGTAACAAGGGACTTTCGTTACCTGGGGATCCAGATAGCCAAGAATTGGGGCACATTGCATAGGTTAAATTTAACGCGGTTGGTGGAACAAATGGAGGAGGATTTCAAGAGATGGGATATGGTATCCCTGTCACTGGCAGGGAGGGTATAGGCGGTTAAGATGGTGGTCCTCCCGAGATTCCTCTTTGTGTTTCAGTGCCTCCCGGTGGTGATCACGAAGGCTTTTTTTAAAAGGATCGAAAAGAGCATCATGGGTTTTGTGTGGGCCGGGAAGACCCCGAGAGTGAGGAAGGGATTCTTACAGCGTAGCAGGGATAGGGGGGGGCTGGCACTACCGAGCCTAAGTGAGTATTATTGGGCCGCTAATATTTCAATGGTGAGTAAGTGGATGGGAGAGGAGGAGGGAGCGGCGTGGAAGAGATTAGAGAGGGCGTCCTGTAGGGGGACTAGCCTACAGGCTATGGTGACAGCCCCATTGCCGTTCTCACCGAGGAACTACACCACAAGCCCGGTGGTGGTGGCTACACTGAAGATTTGGGGACAGTGGAGACGGCATAGGGGAAAGACTGGAGCCTTGGGGGGGGTCCCCGATAAGAAACAACCATAGGTTTGCCCCGGGGGGAATGGATGGGGGATATGGAATGTGGCAAAGAGCAGGAATAACGCAACTGAAAGATCTGTTTGTGGATGGGAAGTTCGCGAGTCTGGGAGCGCTGACCGAGAAATATGGGTTGTCCCAAGGGAATGCATTCAGGTATATGCAACTGAGGGCTTTTGCGAGGCAACAGGTGAGGGAATTCCCGCAGCTCCCGACACAAGAGGTGCAGGACAGAGTGATCTCAAAGACATGGGTGGGGGATGGTAAGGTGTCAGATATATATAGGGAAATGAGGGACGAAGGGGAGACTATGGTAGATGAACTATAAGGGAAATGGGAAGAAGAGCTGGGGGAGGAGATCGAGGAGGGGCTGTGGGCAGATGCCCTAAGCAGGGTAAATTCGTCGTCCTCGTGTGCCAGGCTAAGCCTGATTCAGTTTAAGGTATTACACAGGGCGCATATGACTGGAGCACGGCTCAGTAAATTTTTTGGGGTGGAGGATAGGTGTGCAAGGTGCTCGAGAAGCCCAGCGAATCATACCCATATGTTTTGGTCATGCCCGGCACTACAGGGGTTTTGGATGGGGGTGACAAAGGTGCTTTCAAAAGTAGTGGGGGTCCGGGTCGAACCAAGCTGGGGGTTGGCTATATTTGGGGTTGCACAAGAGCCGGGAGTGCAGGAGGCAAGAGAGGCCGATGTTTTGGCCTTTGCGTCCCTAGTAGCCCGGCGTAGGATATTGCTAATGTGGAAAGAAGCCAAGCCCCCGGGGGTGGAGACCTGGATAAATGACATGGCAGGGTTTATAAAGCTAGAGCGGATTAAGTTCGTCCTAAGGGGGTCGGCTCAAGGGTTCACCAGGCGGTGGCAACCGTTCGTCGAATACCTCGCAGAAAGATAGATGGAATGGGAACAAAGAAGGCAGCAGCAGCAGCCCAGGATCGGGGGTGGGGGGGGGGGAGGGGGGGCGGGGTGGGGGGTGGGGGGGGGGAGGGGGGGAGGAGGAACCAGAAGGACTCTCAGGGTTGTTAATATATACTGTATAATATGTATAGGTCGTTGCTACAGATAATTATATATTGGACTGTTAAATTATATTTTTGGAGAGTGTTACTTGTGATAAGGCAGTTGCCAATTAGGGTTAGTTTTCATTTTTGTTAATTATTATTTATTCATTTTCTGTTTATAAAATAGGTCATTGTCATTTGTGTTGTTATAATATTGTGTAAAGGATGCACAATGTACTGTGTTGGTTGACCAAAAATGTTCAATAAAATATTTTTAAAAAAGAAAAAAAAAATCACAGCGGTGCCCTGGACGAACTATACACAGTTATAAACAACTACGAAACAGAACACCTGGAGGCCTTGTTCATAGTGGCCGGGGACTTCAACAAGGCCAACCTCAAGAGTGTACTGCCAAAATTCCACCAGCACATCCCCTGTCCCACCAGTGGCGACAACACTCTTGACTCAAGAATCAAGGGCACCTACCGATCCATCCCCCGACCGCACTTTGGGAAATCAGACCACAAGACGGTGCTCCTTCTCCCGGCATACAAGCAGAAACTCAAGCGGAAGAATCCAGCTAAGAAGGTCGTGCAGTGCTGGTCCGAGGAAACAGAAGAGCTCCTATGTGACTGCTTAGAGACAGTCGACTGATCCATATTTAAGAACTCAGAGACTAACTTAAATGAGTATGCTACTACCGTCACAGACTTGATCAGCAAATGTGTGGACGACTGCGTGCCAAAGAAAGCAGTACGTACGTTCCCCAACGGAAACCATGGCTCAATCGTGAGATTGACTCCCTACTGAAGGACAGGTCTGAGGCGTTCAAGTCAGACGACCCTGACCCATACAAGAAATCCAGGTACGACCTCCGCAAAGCCATCCGAGATGCCAAGAGAGAATATCAAACCAAGCTAGAGTCACAGACAGACTCTCGGCGGTTGTGGCAAGGACTAAACAACATAATGGGCTACAAAGCGAAGCTGAACAGTATCTCCGGCAGCAGCGCACCCCTCACCGATGAACTCAATGCATTCTATGCTCGGTTCGAGCAGGAAATCAACAATCTGCTGTCGAGTGCCCCAGCAGCCCATAACTCACCCATCCCCAGCATCACAGCTTCCGAAGGCAGATTGGCCTTCCTGAAAGTGAACCCTCGGAAGGCGACGGCCCGGACGGGATCCCTGGTCGTGCACTCAGAGCCTGCGTGGACCAGCTGGCAGAGGACTTCGCAGACATCTTTAACCTGTCCCTACTCCACTCCGAGGTTCCCACCTGCTTCAAGAAGACCACCATCATACCGGTACCAAAGAAGAACCAGGCAACGTGCCTCAATGACTACCGTCCAGTGGCCCTGACCTCAGTCGTAATGAAGTGCTTCGAGAGGTTGGTCATGAAGCGCATCACCTCCATACTCCCTGAACCCCTTGATCCACTGCAATTCGCATACCGCTGCAACCGGTCCACATCAGATGCCATTTCCCTGGCCCGACACTGATACCTAGAGCATCCTGACAACAAGGACTCCTACATCAGACTCCTATTTATTGACTACAGCTCCACCTTCAACACCATAATCCCAGCCAAGCTCATATCAAAGCTCCAAAACCTAGGACTTGGCTCCTCACTCTGCAACTGAATCCTCGACTTTCTGACCCACAGACCACAATCAGTAAGAACAAACAACAACACCTCCTCCACAATAGTCCCCAATACTGGGGCCCCGCAAATCTGCGTACTTTGCCCCCTACTCTACTCCCTGTACACTCACTTTGCGTGGGAAAATTTGATTCCAACTCCATCTACATGTTTGCTGACGATACGACCATAGTGGGCCGGATCTCGAATAACGTCGAGTCAGAATACAGGAGGGAGATGGAGAACCTAGTGGAGTGGTGCAGCGACAACAATCTCTCCCTCAATGCCAGCAAAACTAAAGAGCTGATCACTGACTTCAGGAAGCAAAGTACTGTACACACCCCTGTCAGCATCAACGGGGCCGATGTGGAGATGGTTAGCAGTTTCAAATTCCTAGGGGTGCACATCTCCAAAAATCTGTCCTGGTCCACCCACATCGATGCTACCACCAAGAAAGCACAACAGCACCTATACTTCCTCAGGAAACTAAGGAAATTCGGCATGTCCACATTAACTCTTACCAACTTTTACAGATGCACCATAGAGAGCATCCTATCTGGCTGCATCACAGCCTGGTATGGCAACTGCTCGACCCAGGACCGCAAGAAACTTCAGAGAGTCGTGAACACCGCCCAGTCCATCACACAAACCTGCCTCCCATCCATTGACTCCATCTACACCTCCTGCTCCCTGGGGAAAGCGGGCAGCATAATCAAAGACCCCTCCCACCCGGCTTACTCACTCTTCCAATTTCTTCCATCGGGCAGGAGATACAAAAGTCTGAGAACACGCACGAACAGACTCAAAAACAGTTTCTTCCCCGCTGTTACCGGACTCCTAAACGACCCTCTTGTGGACTGACCTCATTAGCCCTACACCTCTGTATGCTTCACCCGATGCTGGTGTTATCTAGTTACATTGTGTACCTTGTGTTGCCGTATTATGTATTTTCTTTTATTTCCTTTTCTTTTCATGTACTTAATTATCTGTTGAGCTGCTCGCAGAAAAATACTTTTCACTGTACCTCGGTACACGTGACAATAAACAAATCCAATCCAATCCAAAACAACTTTAAAATCAAGATGTTGCTTGGGAGCCAATGTTGGTCAGAGAACACAGGGATGATAATGGATCAGGACTTGCTGTGAGTTGAGACAGGGTAATATAGTTTTGCATGACCTCAGTGTCATAACCTGCACCCGAATCGGATCTATGGACTGGGAATGATTGCATTCCTCATGTCCCTTGCGGAATATGGACATTCCCGCGAAGGGGTTGGGATGCTCAATTAACATTGTATATAAGGTCAGCCAGTTCGGGACCGGCCGTCTCAGATGCAGTTGGGTACCACCGGGAGCAGTGTAGCTAAAACCTTGTAAATAAACCGTTGTATCTTTTGTTACAACCCGGTGTGGACTCCCAGTGTCTTCATAAAACTCAGATTTACAGAGAGCAACCAGGAGTGTGTGGAATAGCCAATTCTAGTGGCATGGGTGAGGGTTTCAGCAGCTGATAAGCTGAGTCGGTGCGAGGTTGAGCAATGTTATTGCGGTGGAAAAAAGCTGGTTTAAAGATGGCATGAAAATGAAGTGGGAAACACATCTCAAAATCAAATGGCTTAATCTCAGACTGTTGCCGGGGAGGAATGGAGTTGGTAGCTAGGGAATGGAGTTTAGAGGAAGCACCTCAAACAACTGCTTCATACTTTTCAATGTTTTATCGGAGAAAACGTTTGCTCGTCCAGTTCTGAATGTCAAATAAGCAGCCAAAGAACTAAACAGTAGAGGAGTTGAGAGAGGGGGTGGTGTGGTTGAGCCAGATATCATCAGTGTACCTGTGAAAACTAACGCTGTGTCTTCAGATGATGTCACCAAAGGGCAGCATGTAGATGAGAAACAGGAGGCCGAGACTACATCCTTGGGGGACAAAGGGGGGGGGGGGAGATTGATTGGAGGGATTCAAACATGGAATCCCAGGAAAGATGGGAACAGATTTGAGAGACGACAACACATTCAAGGACTTTGGACAGAGAAAGGAGTTTGGAGAGGGAACTGTAGTTTGCAAGAATTGAGGGGGGTCAAGGCTTGTTTTTTTCGAGGAGAGGAGCCAGTGCAGGTCAGTAAGAACAGATTGCGGAGTAAGTCCTGATGGGGAATAGGCTGCAGACAGCAGGGCTTTGAATAAGTTGAAGTGAATTGAGGGTGGAAGGTGGGAGAAGAGCACTGTCCTAATAACAATAATAATAATCTTTAGTGTCACAAGTAGGCTTACATTAACATTTAAATGAAGTTACTGTGAAAAGCCCCTAGTCACCACATTCCGGCGCCTGTTCGGGTACAGAGAGGGAGAATTCAGAATGTCCAATTCACCTAACAGCACGTCCTTTGGGACTTGTGGGAGGAAACCGGAGCACCCGGAGGACGCCCACACAGACACGGGGAGAACGTGCAGACTCCGCACAGGGATCCAAGCCGGATTTTTTTTAAATTAATAAAGCGGGCAGCACGATGGCGCAGTGGTTAGCACTGCTGCCTCACGGCGCCAAGGTCCCTGGTTCGATCCCGGCTCTGGGTCACTGTCTGTGTGAAGTTTGCACATTCTCCCCGTGTTTGTGTGGGTTTCGCTCCCACAACCCAAAAGTTGTGCAGGCTAGGTGGATTGGCCACACTAAATTGCCCCTTAATTGGAAAAAATAAATTGGGCACTCTAAATTTAAAAAATCAATAAAACTATTAATTATTGCACATACAGTAGGAAATAGGTGATCCAACTGATTGGCCAAACTTAGAATAGCAAAACCCAAATTAATACACATGGCATAAATTTGTGCACAATAATGTACACGCCATTTGGATGGATTCTGCCATCACTTCAATGGATGAGAGTTCAGCACGTACAAAAATAGAACAGTTTACAGTCTAGTTTGATAGAGTCATAGAGCCGTACAGCGCAGAAAAGGCCCTTTGGCCCATCAGCACCCCCCCTATTTCTCATTTACATGTCATGTTGTGTGTGACATTAGGTCAAGTCCCAATTTGCATAACTGATTGCAGCTACTGCATAAGAAGTCAATGTTGGAGCGATGGACGGAGGCATTGGCTTTGCTCCGTGCTCACTTGTCCTGAAGGCTTATGACTCTATTCTCCTCAAATGTCAAAATTGCATGATGACAGAGACTTATTTACTTGAGTCTGCCCGAAGTTGTTTTTCTCCCCCATGAATGGGTATCTAGCTGGCAAGGTTGTCTTTCAGGTTGCCTGAAAGATTGATTGATAAGCCATTTTACACAACGACTAATGCATTGATTTCAAATTCTTTCATCCACCAGTTCGACAAAAGGTTTTAACCTGCTTAAAATAAAGAGCTGAATGGCTCAATTTAAATGGCAGACAATGCAGCTTCATACATATATTTCAATGTGTTTACATGCTAATATTGCAGTTAATCACAACTCTTTGAAGAAAAAGGTAGGGTATGTTCTTACCATTCTGCCCTCCATTGTACAAACTGATGATCGCCAATTTGTTAGATTTACACATTATTCTTACTGCAGCAAGATAGACTATTAAATAAGGGCGTGGGTGACCTGGTAAGGATGTGATTTATCGTTCTGACATAATGCTTAGCCTGAGGCCAACAAAAGGGACCATTAAAGCTGCGGGGCCTCATTCCAACAGCCTGGAAGTTGTTCTTCGAATATTTTCTTCCTAAATCTCTCATTTCTGACAGTTTATTCTTGTCAGCTTTGCCATCCAGAGTGCTGTTAGTTCTGACAGCAATACTTTCAGGGCTCCACCAATTTCTCTGTTTAAAGAATGTAAACATCATATTGGCCTATCCACTGGCTATTCCCCTCCTCCTGATTATTATGTATGGCCTGGAGGCGAAGTGAAGGGGGCATGGGTCATGGCGCGGTCCCTTTAAGGGGTGAGCCATCGCGGTCCACATGAACAACTCGGGGCCTATCGCATGGGAGTGCGCAAACTCCGACCACTGGGGAGAAAGGGCGGGGCCCTGGGAGCGGGGCCTCGGGCAGAGTGGACCCTGGAGCCAGAAAGTGAAGACCTGTTTAGTGACTCTGGGCCAGTGTAAAGTTTACCTTTACTTGTTCAGTTATACTGGAAGCCTCGCTAGAATTGACTCGAGCCACCACATTGGCAATGTGTGTAAATTGGATCAATCGCAAGTCCTCAGTAGTTCAGAAATCGAGAGGGAAACGATCAGTCTCCAAAATGAACAGAGAAATCAAAAGGCGCGACAGCACAATAAAACAGGGAGTGAAAAATGCCAATGATTAGGAAACTTAACCCATTCGACCAGGGGGCCAAAGACTGGAGCCAGTTTATTGAGCGGCACCATTGCTTTTTTGATTTGGGTTCATTGTCACGTGTACCGAGGTAAAGTGAAAAGTATTGTTCTGTGTATAGTGCAGACAAATCGTTCCATACATGAAAAACATAGGACATACAATAAATACACAATGTAAATACATAGACACAGACATCGGGTGAAGCATGCAGAGTGTAGGACTACTCAATAGAGAATAAAAGCAAATTACTGCGGATGCTGGAATCTGAAACGAAAGAGAAAATGCTGGAAAATCTCAGCAAATCTGGCTGCATCTGTAGGGAGAGAAAAGAGGTAACGTTTTGAGTCAAAGCTTTGACAGAGTCATCGGACTCGAAACGTTAGCTCTTTTCTCTCTCTACAGATGCTGCCAGACTTACTGAGGTTTTCCAGCCTTTTTTCTTTCGTACTCAATAGAGAAGATGTGGGGCAGCATGGTGGCGCAGTGGGTTAGCACTGCTGTCTCACGGCGCGGAGGTCCCAGGTTCGATCCCAGCTCTGGGTCACTGTCCGTGTGGAGTTTGCACATTCTACCCGTGCCTGCGTGGGTTTCGACCCACAACCCAAAAATGTGCAGGGTAGGTGGATTGGCCTTGCTAAATTGCCCCTTAGTTGGAAAAAATGAATTGGGTACTCTAAATTTAAAAACTAAATAGAGAAGATGTGTGGAGAGATCTGTTCAGTCCATAAGAGGGTCAGTCACGAATCTGGTAACAGCAGGGAACAAGTTGATTTTAAATCTGTTAGTGCGTCTTCTCAGACTTTTGTATCTCCTGCCCGATGGAAGAGGTTGGAAGAGAGACTAGCCCAGGCAGAAGCGGTCTTTGATTACGCTGCCTGCTTTCCCAAGGCAGCAGGAGATGCAACAGAGTCAATGGATGGGAGGTGGGTTTGCGTGATGGACTGGGCTGTGTTCACATCTCTCTGTAGTTTCTTATGGTCTTGTGCCAAGCAGTTGCCATACCAGGCTGTGATGCAGCCAAATAGGATACTTTCTATGGTGCATCTGTAAAAACTGGTAAGAGTCAATATGGACATGCCAAATACTCTTAGTTTCCTGAAAGCGTATAGGCCCTGTTGTGCTTTCTTGGCCGTAGCGTCGACGTGGGTGGACCAGGACAGATTGTTGGTGATGTGCACACCTAGGAATTTGAAGCTGTCAACCATCTCCACCTCGGCACCATTCATGCAGACAGGGGTGTCTACGATACTTTGCTTCCTGAAGTCAATGACCAGCTCCTTAGTTTTGCTGAGGGAGAGATTGTTGGCATTACACCACTCCACTAGGTTCTCGATCTCTCTCCTGTACTCTGACTCATTGTTGTTCGAGATCTGACCCACTACCGTCGTGTCATCAGCAAACGTGTAGATGAAGTTGGAGCCAAATTTTCCCACACAGGGAAAAGTATACGCTAAGTATAGGGGGCTAAGTGCGCAGCCTTGTGGGGCCCCAATAGTGAAGGCTGTCTTGGAGGAGGTGTTGTTTATCCTTATTGATTGTGGTCCATTTGTCATGAAGTCGAGGATGATCCAGCTGCAGAGGGAGGAGCCAAGTCCTAGGTTTTGGAACTTTGATTTGAGTTTGGCTGGGATTCTGGTGTTGAAGGCGGAGCTGTATTCAATGAATAGGATTCAGATGTAGGAATCCTTATTTACGAGATGCTCTAGGGATGAGTGTAGGGCCAGGGAGATGGCGTCTGCTGTGGACCGGTTGTGGCGGTATGCGAACTGCAATGGATCAAGGCATTCTGGGAGTATGGAGTTGATGTGTCTCATGACCAACCCCTTGGAGCATTTCATAACGATAGATGTCAAGGCCACTGAGCGGTAGTCATTGAGGCATGTTGTCTGGTTCTTCTTTAGCACCGGTATGATGGTGCATTTCATTTCATGGTGGTCTTCTTGGGGGCAGCACGGTGGCGCAGTGGGTTAGCACTGCTGCCTCATGGCGCCGAGGTCCCAGGTTCGATCCCGGCTCTGGGTCACTGTCCGTGTGGAGTTTGCATATTCTCCCCATGTTTGCGTGGGTTTCGCCCCCACAACCTAAAAAATGTGCAGGGTAGGTAGATTGGCTACGCTAAATTGCCCCTTAATTGGAAAAAGATAATTGGGTACTCTAAATTTATATAATTTTTAAAAATGATGGCGGTCTTCTTGAAGCAGGTGGTAACCTCGGAACGGTGTAGGGAGAGGTTGAAGATGTCCGCGAAAGCACCCACCAGTTGGTCCACGCAGGATCTGAACGCACGACCAGGGACTCCATCAGTACCTGTTGCTTTCCGAGGGTTCACTTTCAAGAAGGCCAATCTGACTTCGGAGGCTGTGATGGTAGGTATGGGTGTGTCCGAGGCTGCTGGGGCAGTTGACAACAGTCTGTTGGTTTCCTACTCGAAATTAGCATAGAATACATTGAGTTCATCAAAATAATGGGACAGAATAAACAGAAGGGTATTCTGGTAACAGTTTGTGGGTCCCAGACCTACAACCTAATAATAATAATAATAGTCTTTATTATTGCCACTAGTATGTTTGCATAACACTGCAATGAAGTTATTGTGAAAATAAGCTCTTAAGGAATTTGATGTTCCCAGAGGCTCCTGACATGAAGTCTTATTACTATTTGGTGATGCTGGTCAGGGAGCATTTCAACCCCAGACCCTTAATCATACTACAGCGATATAAGTTAAATTCAGCTGTCAGGAGTGGCACAGTGGTTAGCACTGCTGCCTCACAGCGCTGAGGTCCCAGGTTAGATCCTGGCTGTGGGTCACTGTCCGTGTGGAGTTTGCACATTCTCCCCATGTTTGCATGGGTTTCGTCCCCACAACCCAAAGATGTGCAGGGTAGGTGGATTGGGCATGCTAAATTGCCCCTTAATTGGAAAAAATTAATTGGGTACTCTAAAAAAAATTTTTTTTTTAAAAATTCAGCTGTCAGGGACCCAGGAGAGACGATCTCCATCTTTGTTGCCAGACTCCACCAAATGTCTGAGAATTGTGTGTTTGGCACAGTGCTCAGCGACACGCTGTGTGACCGTTTAGTATGCGGCATTAGCAACATAAGTGCAAAAAACGCTTCTGGCTGAAATGAAGATTACCTAGCCATGGCGATCAATATTGCTCAAGGAGCCAAGTGTGCCAATAGGGGCACATTCAGTGGTGTTTCAAAGCGTACAAGAGGGTGAGGTGAACCAGCTGTGGGGCAGTTTGGCTGCAAGGCGCACAGTCAGGTTGACAGGCACAGAGGAATTTCAGCCACGATCCCAGGAACAGGATTATAGTTAGTGGTGATGAAGAAAAACGGGTTATCAGCCCCGAAGTCAAGACAATTGCTACCAATGCGTGCCGCTGCAGAGTTTTTTTTTTTTGGCACAATAGGAAGGACCATATCCACCAGGCAGAGCATGCCAACTCAAGAAAAAAACAATCATGACTCTAGTGTACAAAGTGGAGAGGAATTCAGATGAGGAACCTGAAACGTGCAGATTAAACATGGTGAAAGTGAGCAAAAGAGCTCCTCTTCACGGACAGTGATCCAGGGCTGGGATTCAAACCCGGGTCCTCAGCGCCGTAGGAAGCAGTGCTAACTACTGTGCTGTCCCACGCTTCACAATAATAACTGACCACACGCCGCTGCCGGGGCTCCTCCGTGAAGAGAAGCCGATACCTCGAGTCGCCTCCTCCAGGGTACAGCAGTGGGCCTTGTTGCTGGCGGCCGATGATTAAATCTTTCAGCACAGGCACACAAATTTGAAATGCTGATGTGCTGAGTCAGCTCCCACTTCCAAAGAACCTGGCACCACCGCCTGTGCCTCAAGAAACCGCCCTGGTACTAAACTTTCTTGACACTTTGCCAGTATCGTCAGGTCATATGAAGAACTGGACGCAACGTGACCCAGTCCTGTCCAAAGCGAAGTGTGTGATCTTAACCAGGTGGCACCATGATCTTACCTCACTCACAAAGGTGAACTCAGTTGTGAGGATGGAGTCATAATCTGGGGTTCCCGAATGGTGGTACCACCCCAGCAAGAGAGCCACTATTGCAGGAATTGCACAGTGCCCATCCGGGCCAAACGAAAATGAAAATGCTAGCGAGAAGCTACATTTGGTGGCCCAACATAGATAACGATATTGAACACATGGTGTGCCAATGTGACCCCTGCCAGGGACAGCAGATGTTGCCATCCACAGCCAACCTCCACCCATGCGAGTGGTCTAGTTGTCCATGGACGAGGGTACATGTGGCCCTTTCTTGGGCCTGATTCTCATCTTGGTTGATGCCCACTCAAAATGGTTGGATGTCCAAGAGATGGGGCAACAACCTTGGCGGCCACAATAGTGGTCCTGCGGCAGAGTTTTGTTACCCATCGCCACCCCGAAGTAATAGTGTCCGACAACTGACAACTCTGTTCTTAATGTAACAGGTGAGCCTGCTTGGTCCTCACGATCTCACTTGCTTTGTTATTCAATGTTACTTTTCTGACAATTACTTCAGCTGATGATTTAAGATCTCACTGCATCTGTTGAAAAAAATGGTTTGTCCTCGAACTCGCCATGCTTAGTCTTCAAATGTCTTTGAAGTTTTAAGGGTTTTAAACTTTCATTTGCCAGCGCTTTCCTGCATATAACACACATGAACTTTGAATCCTGATTTGCAGTGGCACAATTAATAAACCATACTTCAAGTAATCATCTTTATGCTGCTTTAGGGCAGCACGGTGGCGCAGTGGGTTAGCACTGCGACCTCACGGCACCGAGGTCCCAGGTTCGATCCCGGCTCTGGGTCACTGTCCATGTGGAGTTTGCACATTCTCCCCGTGTTTGCGTGGGTTTCGCTCCCACAACCCAAAAATGTACAATCTAGGTGGATTGGCCACGCTAAATTGACCCTTAATTGGAAAAAAATGAATTGGGTACTCTAAATTTAAACAAAAAGCTGCTTTATTCCTGTTTTCAGCTTCTTCTTCATGGGTTGTTCACCAGAGGCCCAGGAGTTAACACCAGCACTGCTGGCAGCTGCAAAATGGAGGAATCTATTTCATGCCTAGAACAGGTGACGTCAGCATATGGGGCGCGTGACCTGCCGCCGCTCCAGGCAGGAAGGCTCCAGCGATTTAAAAATCAATCTACTCATGGTTCAGCGCGCTGATATCAGCAGGAGGTGTTCTGCCCCGCCAGGCTCCGGGCCTGCCCACTGCTGAGGGGGCACGCATGCGTGGAAAGCCAGTCACGGACAGCTTTTGTATAAGCCGATCGTGCTGATGGACACTACTGCCTGAAATCGGGAACGCCGCGACGCATAGCCCCGTGACCCACCCACGGGTTGTGACCCTGGGTTTGAAAATGCTTTTACTAGAACAGCTGCCTATCGCCCCGCCTGAAACAGGTTAACGGAGAGAGCTGTGCAGATGTTCAAAAAGCCATGAAGAAGCAGACCAGCCGACCACTATGTCTTAGGTTGGCCAACTTTCTTCTATCTTATAACACAACTCCCCAAGCTATGACGGGCATCACACCAGTGCAATTAGCCATGGACTGTCACCTCCTGGCCCAGTTGGACTTAGTTTTCCTGTATTTGGCGGGGAGGGTAAGGGCACAGCAGTCCTCCCAGAAGAAACTGCACATTTCACGCAAAGGAGACAAGTAATTTCAAATGGGCGACCTGGTCTTCACCTGGAACGTTGCCTCAGGCCCACTTTGGTTACCAGGCAGAATTGTATCAAAGTCGTACATGGTGGATTTGAACAGCAGGACAGTGCAGAGGCACGTCGACTACGTAAGAACCTGGGGGACCACAACCCCAATCTTGGAACATTTGGAGCCAGCAGGCAGTACCAGTGCCCCCGTGGTGGGGCCAGAACAGAGGGAATCTAAGTGTTTTGAGTAGACCCTGTTGACAACCCAACAGGGAGCTGGAGAAGGGAATGTCTCTGCTGTAGTGGTCAAATCTCAGAGATAATCTTCCATGGATGACAACATCCCACGCTGTCATGCTGCTGAGGTAAGGTCCCCAGTCTCTTATTAAAATGGTGGAAGCCCCCCAGGTCCCCATGAACACACAGAAACCTCCCCCCCCCTCCCCCCCCCCCCCCATGGGCAACCCTCCCACCCCACACATACGCAAGGAACACCCCTCCTGTGGAGCTCTCCAGTGCCCCCCCCCCCCCAATCTGGCGATGCCCCGGCACTGCCCCAACATGGTTTCACTGCTTCCTGGCACTGCTCCATGGCACTTCCCCTACACCCCAGAACTGCCTCTGGCACTGCCCCAACACCCTGGCACTGCCTCCTGGCAGCCTGGCACTCCCCTATTGGAGTAGTGACATAGGATGCCAAGAGGCAGTGCAGGGTACTGGGGGCAGTGCCAGGGGAGGTGCCAGGTACTGTCCTGGCATGTTCCTGGTCTGGAACCTCATTATGTCAGTGGCAGGGGGGAGGACAATTGGGCCATGAGATCTTACTGGCGAGTCTTTTGGCCTCTCATGGAGTTTTGTGCCCACATCGCCGTTTGTGCCCGCTGTAAACATGGGTGCAAAATCCCAGCCAATCCTTCCATCAATGTCCAAATGCCCACCATTGAAGTACTGACTCCCCATTCTCGATGGCGGCTGCTGCAATGTTTTCACTCTGAGGAAACCATTCATCTCTTTCACACTTCCAACAATATCAGGGAATGACCACAAGGGGACAAGGGAGAGTGACAGCCACCCTCCAACCCCAACTTGTGTGATCAGCATTGGTGCAATGAGAACAGCAGGAACATCACTGTCACCATCTTGCAGTTTAGGCACTGGTGTTTTATTGGTTTGTGGACTCTTCGCAATGTGCTGAGGGAAGGCCAGGTCACACCACACTCGCGAGTTGCATTCTGCATAAATGTCAACGCAATTAGGATTGAAGTTTGAGGAGGCAAAGCACTAGCAAGGGCCACCTTCCGGTGATAAAGAACTGAGTGAAGGTGAGGGAGAATTGGAAGAAAGGTGGGAGGAGGATAGCACGATACCCGGGAGCCAGAGAATGCAGGGATCTTCCAGTGACCTGCTTGATCCATTCAGTTGTTAAACTCTTCACTCATTCTTTTGATTCCGATGAAAGAACAATCAAACAGCAAGGCAATGTAAACAAACTGGCTGCAATGAACAGAGATCACACACCAAACCCTCAAATGTCAAAAAGATGATGCCAACGGAGGATACGTGATGTTTCACGGCAGGAAGATTGGTGAAACCCTCACCAATTCCGCTACCGGTGAGGGGCTAGCACCGGTGCCACGTGAAACACCCGTGGAACGCGCGGAAAATGGATGGAGAATCGCCGGGTTCCGAGCTGCACATGCGCAGGGCTGACAAGCTGCAGCCGTGCGTAGGCCTACACCCCCCCACACACGAACCGGTCGCACCGGGAAAGGTGGTACTGGCCATGCTGGACCGCGTGTCCGCCCACCCTGACCCACAGCCCACCTCCTGGCCATCCCCACCACTCCCCCCAGCCCTGGCGGAACTTCCCCGGCCAGTAGCACGGATCTCGGTCGCGTGTGGCGGCGCTGGACACCGTCCGCACGCCCTCTTTCTCTCTCCGCAGCCGGCATGCCAGGCTCCCGATGGCTGGGACCACACGTCGCCGCGCCGTCGGGAACTCGGCCCACTGGAGGCAGAGTATGGCGGGTGAGCCGGCTAAGCACACGCCAATGGGGTTGCGACTGCGCGCGGCGTGTGTCCTAATGACGCCTATTTGGAAGGGGCGGAGTCTCGTGACCCAACGTCAAACCGCCGCCTGCCCCAATTCTGGCACACACAAACACACAAATGTAATTTTTGGCAGACTGTCCCAATAACTCGTTATGTCACAATTTTGTCTGATGACACTCAGGGTCAACAACTGGGCTTTCAATTGTTTATCAACAACATCACCACCAGAGGATTAAAGGTAAAATCACATCTACATGTATCGGCACATGTCCAAACACACACACAGGGAAATAGTACGATGGATTAAGTGCTTCAGTGAAAAGCAAGTGATGCTTAAATGGATGGAGTGGTATTAAAATGAGACTAAAGGAAGGAACATCTACAATGAAAGAAACTGAAGACATTTGAAAGTCACAGAGAATGTGGTAAGAAGTCTTACAACACCAGGTTAAAGTCCAACAGGTTTGTTTCGATGTCACTAGCTTTCGGAGCGCTGCTCCTTCCTCAGGTGAATGCAGAGGTATGTTCCAGAAACACATATAAAGACAAATTCAAAGATGCCAGACAATGCTTGGAATGCGAGCATTAGCAGGTGATTAAATCTTCACAGATCCAGAGATGGGGTAACCCCAGGTTAAAGAGGTGTGAATTGTGTCAAGCCAGGACAGTTGGTAGGATTTCACAGGCCAGATGGTGGGGGATGAATGTAATGCGACATGAATCCCAGGTCCCGGTTGAGGCCGCACTCATGTGTGCGGAACTTGGCTATAAGCTTCTGCTCAGCGATTCTGCGTTGTCGCGCGTCCTGAAGGCCGCCTTGGAGAACGCTTACCCGGAGATCAGAGGCTGAATGCCCTTGACTGCTGAAGTATTCCCCGACTGGAAGGGAACATTCCTGCCTAGTGATTGTCGCGCGATGTCCGTTCATTCGTTGTCGCAGCGTCTGCATGGTCTCGCCAATGTACCACGCTTCGGGACATCCTTTCCTGCAGCGTATGAGGTAGACAACGTTGGCCGAGTCGCACGAGTATGTACCGCGTGCCTGGTGGGTGGTGTTCTCACGTGTAATGGTGGTATCCATGTCGATGATCTGGCACGTCTTGCGGAGATTGCCATGGCAGGGTTGTGTGGTGTCGTGGTCACTGTTCTGAAGGCTGGGTAGTTTGCTGCAAACAATGGTTTATTTGAGGTTGCGCAGTTGTTTGAAGGCAAGTAGTGGGGGTGTGGGGATGACCTTGGCAAGATGTTCATCTTCATCGATGATGTGTTGAAGGCTGTGAAGAAGATGACGTAGTTTCTCCGCTCCGGGAAAGTACTGGACAACGAAGGGTATTCTGTCGGTTGTGTCTGCCCCATGTTTGTCTTCTGAGGAGGTCGGTGCGGTTTTTTGCTGTGGCATGTTGGAACTGTCGATCGATGAGTTGAGCGCCATATCCCGTTCGTACGAGGGCATCTTTCAACGTCTGTAGATGTCTGTTACGCTCCTCCTCGTCTGAGCAGATCCTGTGTATACGGCGAGCTTGTCCATAGGGAATGGCTTCCTTAATGTGTTTAGGGTGGAGGCTAGAGAAGTGGAGCATCGTGAGGTTATCCGTAGGTTTGCGGTAAAGCGAAGTGCTGAGGTGACCGTCCTTAATGGAGACGAGTGTGTCCAAGAATGCAACTGGTTTTGGAGAGTAGTCCATGGTGAGACTGATGTTTGGATGGAACTTATTGATGTCATTGTGTAGTCGTTTCTCATATTCCAAGCATTGTCTGGCATCTTTGAATTTGTCTATATATATGTTTCTGGAACATACCTCTTCATTCACCTGAGGGAGGAGCAGCGCTCTGAAAGCTAGTGACATCGAAACAAACCTGTTGGACTTTAACCTGGTGTTGTAAGACTTCTTACTGTGCTCACCCCAGTCCAACGCCGGCATCTCCACATCAGAGAATGTGGGGATAGCTGAGTCAGTGAAGGTGAAAGTAATTCCATTGTTTGAGAGAGAGGATAGAGTGATGGGTTTATCCTTGTTGCGATGTCCCCACAATGCTCTGGGCTGGTGTGATAATATGCTCCCTATGATTTCCCCTCCTGTTTCACTTTGCCAATACTTGTGGTTTCCTTTTCTGAGTTGCATAATGCCTCCCAAACTGCTTCAGTTATTCATACATTTTCTTTAAAAAATTTTAAAATAAATTTAGAGTACCCAATTTTCTTTTTTCCAATTAAGCGGCAATTTAGCGTGGCCAATCCACCTACTCTGCACATCTTTGGGTTGTGGGGGCGAAACCCACGCAGGCACGGGTAGAATGAGCAAACTCCAGATGGACAGTGACCTGGGGCTGGGATCGAACCTGGGTCCTCAGCGCCACAGGCAGCAGCGCTAACCACTGCACCATCGCGCTGCCCTATTCACACATTTTCTGTGTCTCATAAATGTCTTTCATTTATTTCATTATGTTCCTTTTATTGCCTTCTGTCTGTAACACTGAGCCATTCGACCTCTTTCTATTTAAATACTTTACAGGCCATTCATCTGCCTGTCTCGTTTATATAAATACATATTATTGCAAATGTCTTTGTATCTTGTGCGTGTGTGAATGTGAGAGTGTGAGTGTGTGTGACTGTATGCGTGCATGTGTGTGTTGCTTGTGTGAGTGTGTGTCTGAGTGTGTGGAAGTGAGTGCATGTGTGTGGGTGAGTGCGTGTGAGTGTAAGTGTGTGCATGTGTGTTGCTTGTGATTGTGTGTCTGAGTGTGTGGAAGTGAGTGCATGTGTGTGAGGGAGTGTGAGTATATGTGTGTGTGTGTTAGTGATCGTGTGTCTGTGTGTGTGAGCATGTCTATATGAGTGTGTGTGGGTGTGTGGAAGTGAGTGTCTTTGAGTGTGTGAGCATGTGTGCATGTGAGCGCCTGTGTGTGTGAGTGTGTGTGCGTGAGAGTGTGTGTGTGAAAGTGAGTGTGTGTGCATGACAGTTTGTGTGTGAAAGTGCATGTGTGAGTGTGTGTGAGAGAGACAATGGACTGGCAGGAGGATGATATTGAACTTTTGAGGAGGTGTTCGCTTTCTGTTCCTTTTGGCTTGTTTTCTTTGGGGGCCATTGTCCTGCGTTCTTCTGTGGGGGATGGGTCGTTGCTCTTTTCTTTGTTTTTGGATTGGTATGGTTGTTTGCACCAGGATAGTGTTGGAGCGGGGGAGGCAGAGGTGAATCAGTGGGGGGTAAGATGCCATGGGTGGGGGCTACCAGGCTAGCTGGGCGGGCTAGTTAACGGAAGCGCAGTGGGGGGTGAGCAGGTGGTTAGATTGTTAATTGGAGTTGGGATTGTTATTTTGTGGCGGGGGGGGAACTGCTGACAGGGGATGGGCTTTTGAAATGGGGAAGGTCGATGACAGTGGACATCCGAGGGCGGGCCTGAGGAGGTGCGGGACACGGGCTGGAGGCTGGCCCAGGAGGGGATATGGTCGATCGGCTAGGGGAGGGGCGGGGGTGGTGCCCCCCAAAACCAGGCTAATGACATGAAATGTGAGAGGGTTGAATGGGCGGTCAGGAGGGCTCTGTATTTGCACATCTGCGGAGTTTAAAGGCAGATGTGGCTTTTTTGCACGAAACACACTTGAAGATTTGGGATAAAACTAGGCTTAGGAAAGTGTGGGTAGGGCAGGTATTCCACCCATAGACTAGGGGGGTAGCATTATTGATTAATAAACGGGTAGCTTTTGAAGCGGGGAGCATATGTTATGGTGAGTGGGAAATTGGAAGGGCTGCCGGTGGTGTTGGCAAATTTTTATGCCCGAACTGGGAAATGTGAAGTTCATGAAGCTGGTGTTGGGGAAGATCCTGGACCTGGAGTCGCACCGGTTGATAACGGGGGGAACATCAATATGGTTTTGGACCCAAGGTTGGATTGGTTGAGTCTGAGTTTAGGGCAGCACGGTAGCATTGTGGATAGCACAATTGCTTCACAGCTCCAGGGTCCCAGGTTCGATTCCCGGCTTGGGTCACTGTCTGTGCGGAGTCTGCACATTCTCCCTGTGTGTGCGTGGGTTTCCTCCGGGTGCTCCGGTTTCCTCCCACAGTCCAAAGTTGTGCAGGTTAGGTGTATTGGCCATGCTAAATTGCCCTTCGTGTCCAAAATTGCCCTTAGTGTTGGGTGGGGTTACTGGGTTATGGGGATAGGGTGGAGGTGTGGACCTTGGGTAGGGTGCTCTTTCCAAGATCCGCTGTAGACTCGATGGGCCGAATGGCCTCCTTCTGCACTGTAAATTCTATGAGGTCAGGGAGAGTGTTGGCGGTAGCGAAGTAGCTGAAGCGCTTTATGGAGCAAATGGGGGGGCGGATCTGTGGAGGTTTGATAGGCCAAGGGCAAAGGAATTTTAGTTTTTCTCCCATGTGCACAGGGTGTACTCCCGAATCGAATTTTTCGTGATGGACAGGACGTTGTTGGCAGGGGTGGTCGGTTCGGAGTCCTCGGCAATTATATTGACGGACCATACGCCGCACTGGGTGGACTTGCAAACCTGGGGTGGGGGTGGGGCGCCACCGCCCGCAGTGGAGGTTGGATGTGGGACTGATGGCGGAGGAGGAGGTCTGTGAGTGGGTGAGGGATACCATTAGGGAATATCTGAACGACACTGGGGAGGTTTCGGCAGCCACGTTCGATCCCGGCCCTGGATCACTGTCCATAGATACATAGATACATAGAACATACAGTGCAGAAAGAGGCCATTCGGCCCATCGAGTCTGCAACTACCCACTTAAGCCCTCACTTCCACCCTATCACTGTAACCCAATAACCCCTCCTAAACCTTTTGGTCACTACGGACAATTTATCATGGCCAATCCACGTAACCTGCACGTCTTTGGACTGTGGGAGGAAACCGGAGCACCCGGAGGAAACCCACGCAGACACGGGGAGAACGTGCAGACTCCGCACAGACAGTGACCCAGCGGGGAACCAAACCTGGGACCCTGGCGCTGTGAAGCCACAGTGCTATCCTCTTGTGCTACTGTGCTGCCCATGCTGTCCATGTGGAGTTTGTACATTCTCCCTGTGTTTGCGTGGGTTTCGCCCCCACAACCCAAAGATGTGCAGGGTAGGTAGATTGGCCCGCTAAATTGCCCCTTAATTGGAAAAAAATAATTGGGTACTCTAAATTTATTTAAAAAAAAGAAAGTGAAGGACAGTGGGAAGAACACGGTCTTGGACCTGGTGGGGGTGAATGTGGTGTTTGGGGATTTTTACAGGAGGCTGTTTGAATCGGAGCCTCCGGCCGGGGTGGAGGGAATGAGGTGATTTTTGGAGGGGTTGGAGTTTCCGAGGGTGGAAGAGGACCTGGTGGAGGGACTGGGGGCCCCATTGGGCTGGTAGAGGTGGTGAAGGGGCTACGGTTCGATGCAGATGGGCAAGGCCCCGGGCTCGGATGGGTTTACAATGGAGTTTTACAAAATGTTTTTGGGGGTCCTGGGGCCTCTGTTAGTGAGGGCGTTTAACGAGGCAAGAGAGCGGGGGGTGTTCCCCCAATGTTATCGCAGGCCTCGACCGCCTTGATTTTAAAAAGGGACAAGGATCCGGAGCAGTGTGGGTCCGATAGGCTGATCTCTCTATTAAATGTGGACGCCAAGTTATTGGCCAAGATCTTGGCTGGCCTTGAGGATCGAGGACTGTGTGCCATGGGTGACAGGAGAGGACCAGCTGGGGTTCGTGAAGCGGAGGCATCTGTCGGTCAACATTAGGAGATTATTGAATAGTGATGCCCCCCGAGGGACGGGAGGTGGTGGTCGCCATGGATGTGGAGAAGGCCTTTGATCGGGTGGAGTGGGACTGTCTATGGGAGGTGTTGGGGCAGTTTGGGTTTGGACAGGGATTTGTGGATTGGGTCGGCTGCTGTATCAGGCACCAGTGGCGAGTGTGCGGACAAACTGGATGAGCTCGGATTATTTTAGGCTGCACTGGGAGGCGAGGCAGGGATGTCCACTCTCCCCACTGCTTTTTGTCCTGGCTATAGAGCCACTGGCGGTGGCGCTGAGAGCATCGAGGGACTGGCAGGAGTTAGTACGGTGGGGGTGGAGTACAGGGTCCCGCTGTATGCGGACGACTTGTTGCTGTATATTTCGGGCCCATTGGATGGCATTGGGGAGATTATGGGGATCTTAGAGGAATTTGGTCGCTTCTCGGGGGATAAATTGAACATGGGGAAGAGCGAGGTCTTTCCGATCCAGGCAAGGGGGCAGGGGAAGAGATTGGGGGAGATGCCGTTCAAGGTGATGGGGAGGAGCTTTCGGGATTTGGGCATTCAGGTGGCGCGGGGGTGGGAGCAGCCGCTGAATGCTGAATCTGGCTCGGTTGGTGGAATAGATGAAGGGGGACCTTAGGAGGTGGGGTACACTCCTGCTGTCACTGGCGGGAAGGGTTCAAACGGTGAAGATGATGGCCCCGCCGAGGTTCTTGTTTGTGTTTCAGAGCCTCCCGATTTCTATTCCCAAGGCATTTGTTAGGAGGGTGAATGCAGTGATTTCAGGGTTTGTGTGGGTGGGTAAAACCCCCTGGGGGAAGAAGGTGCTGCTGGAGCGGGGTCAAGGGGGGTGGGTGGGAGGATTGGCTCTCCCGAACTTCATGAATTACTACTGGGTGGCAAACATAGCAATGGTCAGGAAATGGGTAGTGGGGGAGGGGTCGGTATGGGAGCAGCTGGAGGCGGCTTTATGTAAAGGCACGAGTTTGGGGGCACTGTTACCCCTTAATCTCTGCCGTTCTCGCCGGCCAGGTGCCCCAAGCCCTGTGGTAGTGGCAGCCTAAGGGTGTGGGGACAGTGGCGGCAGCACCTTGGGCTGGAGGGGGCCTAGGTTTGGGCACCGATATGTGGCGATCACCGGTTTGTTCCGGGGAAGGCCAGATAGGGAGTTTCGGGATGGCAGCGGGCGGGAATCAAGCGGTTTATAGATGGGGGCTTTCCGTGCTTGGAAGAGTTGGAGGAGGAATTTGACTTGCCCGTTGGGAATGGGTTCCGGTATTTGCAGGTGGGGGACTTCATTCGGAGGCAGGTAACGTCCTTTCCTCACCTGCCGCCCCAGGGGTTACAGGACAAGGTGGTGTCAAGAACAGGGTTGGGGAGGGGAAGGTGTCAGAAATTTATAAGGAACTGATGGACTGGGAGGAAGCCCCGATAGGGGTAGTGAAGCGCAAGTGGGAGGAAGAGTTGGGTAGGGAGATGGAGGCTGGGATGTGGGAGGATGCCCTGAGGAGAGTTACTGCATCCTTGTCATGTGCTAGGCTTAGCCTGATACAGTTTAAGGTGGTCCACAGGGCACATATGACGGTGGCCAGGGTGAGAGGGTTTTTTGAAGGGGTGGAGGATAGATGTTGGGCGGTGTGCGGGTGGGCCCGCGAACCATTTCCACATGTTCTGGGCATATCCAAAGTTTGGGGGATTCTGGCAGGGATTTGCCGACGTTATGTTGGAGGTCCTGAGGGTGAGGCTGGTCCCGGGCCCAGAGGTGGCGTTTTATGGAGTGTCAGAAGACCCGGGAGTCCAGGGGGCGCGAGAGGCTGATGGCTTGGCCTTTGTATTATTGATTATAGAATTTACAGTGCAGAAGGAGGCCATTCGGCCCATCGAGTCTGCACCAGCTCTTGGAAAGAGCACCCTACCCAAGTGCACACCACCCTCTCCCCATAACCCAGTAACCCCATTCAACCAACACTAAGGGCAATTTTGGACACTAAGGGCAATTTAGCATGGCCAATCCACCGAACCTGCACATCTTTTGGACTGTGGGAGGAAACCGGATGCACCCGGAGGAAACCCACGCAGCCACGGGGAGAACGTGCAGACTCCGCACAGACAGTGACCCAGCCGGGAATCGAACCTGGGACCCTGGAGCTGTAAAGCAATTGTGCTAACCACTATGCTACTGTGCTGCTTCCCTGTTAGCCCGGGGATGGATATTGTTAGAGCCTGCTCCGTCATTCAATGAGATCATGGCTGAGGGGGTTGGATTACGAAGAGAGGTTGAGTAACTGGGACGGTACTTGTTGGAATTTAGAAGGATGCGGGGGGATCTTATAGAAACATATAAAATTATGAAGGGAATAGACAAGAGAGAAGCAGGGAGGTTGTTTCCACTGGTGGGTGAAACTAGAACCAGGCAGCATAGCCTCAAAATAAGGGGCAGTAGATTTAGAACTGAGTTGAGGAGGAACTTCTTCACACAAAGGGTTGTGAATCTGTGGAATTCCCTGTCCAGTGAAGCAGTTGAGGCTACCTCGTTGAATGTTTTTAAGGCAAAAATAGATAGATTTTTGAACGTAAAGGAATAAAAGGTTACGGTGAGCAGGCGGGAAAGTGGAGCTGAGCCCACAAAAAGATCAGCCATGATCTTATTGAATGGCAGAGCAGCTCGAGGGGCCAAATGGCCTACTCCTGCTCCTAGTTCTTATGTTCTTATGTCCAGTGCACTCCAGACCCTGTTTTTTCTCACATCACATTTTCTCCTTTTGCAGATCACCTTAAATCTGTGCCCTCTCTTTCTTGATCGTGTTACGCGTGGGAACGGTTTCTCTCTATCTGCTCTGTCCACCCCCACATGATTTTGAACATCTGTCAAATTAGATGGGTCGAGGTTATGTTTCATGAGGGGGAGAGTGACGACAGAATCTTTAAACAGGAAACAGTGTCTGAGGGGAAGAAGCCATTTTCAATATCAGCGAAAATAATGACCAGAAATTGGTGGCGGGCTTCTCTGATCCTGAGGTTGAGTGTTGGCGCCGTCGGAAATGCCGTCGCGTTTCCCGACGCATCAACATGGCCCCAGGATCAGCAATTCTGCGGGTCACGTCGCTCCAGCTGCTGATCCGGCCGTGGAATGGGCGCCGGGGGATGCGCGCATATGGGGTGTCTCCCTTGTCCGCGCCGGCCCCGACCCAACATGGCGCAGGAGTACAGGCGCCGGCGCGGAGTAAAGGAGGCCGGGAGACAGAGAGGCAGGCCCGCCGATCGGTGGGTCCCGATCATGGGCCAGGCCACATCGGACGCACCCCCCCCCCCCCGGGGTCGGACCCTCCCTCCCCCCCCACAGGCCGCCACCCGATCCTTCAACGCCGAGGTCCCGCCGGCTCAGAGCAGGTTAGCATGACGGCAGCGGGACTAGTTTTTTTTACGGCCGCTCGGCCCATTCGGGCTGGAGAATCGCGGGAGTGCCCCGTGGAGCGGCCCCCAACCAGTGCCGCGCCAACCACGCCGGCCCCAATGGCGCCGATTCTCTGCTCTGCGGAGAATCGCGTTCCGGAGTCGGGGCGCGATTCGCAAGGCCCGCCGGCGATTCTCCAACCCGGCACGGGGTCGGAGATTCCGGTCCTGGAACTATTTGCACAGAGAGAATAGTCTGAGCTGCCTCTAATGTTCAAGTTGCCAAAATAAAATGTAGTCATTTTTATTGGCTGTGAAGTAAACATAGAAAACATAGAAAATACAGCACAGAACAGGCCCTTCGGCCCACGATGTTGTGCCGAACCTTTGTCCTAGATTAATCATAGATTATCATTGAATTTACAGTGCAGAAGGAGGCCATTCGGCCCTTTGAGTCTGCAAATGCCCTTGTAAAGAGCACCCTACCCAAACTCAACACCTCCACCCAACACCAAGGGCAATTTTGGACACTAAGGGCAATTTATCATGGCCAATCCACCTAACCTGCACATCTTTGGACTGTGGGAGGAAACCCGAGCACCCGGAGGAAACTCACGCACACACGGGGAGGACGTGCAGACTCCGCACAGACAGTGACCCAAGCCGGAATCGAACCTGGGACCCTGGAGCTGTGAAGCAATTGTGCTCTCCACAATGCTACCGTGCTGCCCTTAAGAACAAATAAATCTACACTATATCATTTTATCGTAATCCATGTACCTATCCAATAGCTGCTTGAAGGTCCCTAATGTTTCCGACTCAACTACTTCCACAGGCAGTGCATTCCATGCCCCCACTACTCTCTGGGTAAAGAACCTACCTCTGATATCCCTCCTATATCTTCCACCTTTCACCTTAAATTTATGTCCCCTTGTAATGGTTTGTTCCACCCAGGGAAAAAGTCTCTGACTGTCTACTCTATCTATTCCCCTGATCATCTTATAAACCTCTATCAAGTCGCCCCTCATCCTTCCCATGAGAAAAGGCCTAGCACCCTCAATCTTTCCTCGTAAGACCTACTCTCCATTCCAGGCAACATCCTGGTAAATCTCCTTTGCACCTTTTCCAAAGCTTCCACATCCTTCCTAAAATGAGGCGACCAGAACTGCACACAGTACTCCAAATGTGGCCTTACCAAAGTTTTGTACAGCTGCATCATCACCTCACGGCTCTTAAATTCAATCCCTCTGTTAATGAACGCTAGCACACCATAGGCCTTCTTCACAGCTCTATCCACTTGAGTGGCAACTTTCAAAGATGTATGAACATAGACCCCAAGATCTCTCTGCTCCTCCACATTGCCAAGAACTCTACCGTTAACCCTGTATTCCGCATTCATATTTGTCCTTCCAAAATGGACAACCTCACACTTTTCAGGGTTAAACTCCATCTGCCACTTCTCAGCCCAGCTCTGCATCCTATCTATGTCACTTTGCAGCCGACAACAGCCCTCCTTACTATCCACAACTCCACCAATCTTCGTATCGTCTGCAAATTTACTGACCCACCCTTCAACTCCCCCATCCAAGTCATTAATGAAAATCACAAACAGCAGAGGACCCAGAACTGATCCCTGCGGTACGCCACTGGTAACTGGGATCCAGGCTGAATATTTGCCATCCACCACCACTCTCTGACTTCTATCGGTTAGCCAGTTCATTATCCAACTGGCCAAATTTCCCACTATCCCATGCCTCCTTACCTTCTGCAGAAGCCTACCATGGGGAACCTTATCAAATGCCTTACTAAAATCCATGTACACTACATCCACTGCTTTACCTTCATCCACATGTTTGGTCACCTCCTCAAAGAATTCAATAAGACTTGTAAGGCAAGACCTACCCCTCACAAATCCGTGCTGACTATCCCTAATCAAGCAGTGTCTTTCCAGATGCTCAGAAATCCTATCCTTCGGTACCCTTTCCATTACTTTGCCTACCACCGAAGTAAGACTAACTGGCCTGTAATTCCCAGGGTTACTTTGGGACATGTACTTTGGGACATGCTCAGAACATGAGAGTTACTACTCGAATGCTATCGGCTAGACTTGTGCTCGTGCTGCCAGAGTGTCCAAATACAGTGATGCACGATCAGTTGCACAGAGACCAGAGTTGAATACAATTGAGGCTTTATTATTCTAAGATGTGTGGCCTCTTACAGCACCTGGCAAAATGGCTGCTGTATAGGGTGCACACATATTCATACTCCGCCTACTGGGTGGAGCCAGCAGGCAGGGACTCCCCCGTACCTGTAGTACAGGGCCTTACCACACATCTCCTAATATATACAACAGTGGTGATTACCACATTCACCCCCTGTTAAAATTGAGTCCGGCGGGGGTAGTGGAGAACTACATACAGAGCAAGTTTAATATACAGAAGCGAAAAAAAATATTTCTTCCTGAAGTCCAGTACAAGATGGTTTGATAATCCTGAACCAATTATAGATTTAGCCGGTCCGGGGCCTTGATGTGGCGTTGGGTGCGACGGTAGCCTTCATGTTCAATAACACACAGCGGGGTAAGATGAAACACCTCCACCCTATCCCCATAACCCAGTAACCCCACCCAACACTAAGGGCAATTTTGGACACTAAGGGCAATTTATCATGGCCAATCCACCTAACCTGCACATCTTTGGACTGAGGGAGGAAACCGGAGCATCCGGAGGAAACCCATGCACACACGGGGAGGATGTGCAGACTCCGCACAGGCAGTGGTGGCGGCGATTCCGGTGTTGGTCTGGTCCTCGGTGACTCCAGGAGTGTGCCGAAATCCTCCTCATCCTCGGGCATGGGCAGGGGGAGGGTGGATGGTCCTGGGGGGGTTGCTGCTGGGTGCGCTGGGGGAGGGGGGGTGGAGCCAGGCCGGAGGGGTGTGTGCGTGTGGAACCTGCTGGTGCCAGGTCCCTGAGGGAGACAGTATCCTGGCGGCCGTCGGGGTACGCTACGTAGGCATACTGGGGGTTAGCGTGGAGTAACTGCACCCTTTCAACTAACGGGTCTGCCTTGTGGAGTCGGACGTGCCTACGGAGGAGTATGGGTCCTGGAGCTGCGAGCCAAGTCGGGAGCCACACCACAAGATGTGGACTTCCTGGGGAAGGCAAAGAGACGTTCATGGGGTGTGTCGTTAGTGGCGGTGCATAGTAGCGACCGAATGGAGTGCAGTGCATCGGCGAGGCCCTCCTGCCAGCGGGAGGCCGGGAGATTTCTGGACCGTAGGGCCAGTTGGACGGCCCTCCATACCGTCCCGTTCTCCCTCTCCCTCTCAACCTGCCCGTTTCCCCGGGGGTTATCGCTGGTCGTCCTGCTGGACGCGATACCCATGCTGAGCAGGAACTGACGCAGCTCATCGCTCATGAATGAGGATCCCCTGTCACTGTGGATGGAGGCTGGGAAGCCAAACAGCGCGAAAATTGCGTTGAGGGCTTTGATGACGGTGGCAGATGTCATATCAGGGCATGGGATGGCGAAGGGGAATCTGGAGTATTCATTGACCACAGTGAGGAAATACGTGTTTATCATAGAATTTATCATAGAATTTACAGTGCAGAAGGAGGCCATTCGGCCCATCGAGTCTGCACCGGCTCTTGGAAAGAGCACCCTACCCAAGGTCAACACCTCCACCCTATCCCCATAACCCAGTAACCCCACCCAACACTAAGGGCAATTTTGGACACTAAGGGCAATTTAGCATGGCCAATCCACCTAACCTGCACATCTTTGGACTGCGGGAGGAAACCGGAGCACCCGGAGGAAACCCATGCACACACAGGGAGGATGTGCAGACTCTGCACAGACAGTGACCCAAGCCGGAACCGAACCTGGGACCCTGGAGCTGTGAAGCAATTGTGCTACGGTCGGTGGAGGGGAGAGGCCCTTTGAAATCCACGCTGAGGCATTCAAAAGGGCGGGAGGCCTTTACCAGGTGCGCGCGGTCCAACTGGTAGAAGTGCGGTTTGCACTCCGCACAGACCTGGCAGTCCCTGGTGTTTGTCCATACTTCCTCGACGGAGTAGGGCAGATTGTGGGCCTTTATGAAATGGTACAACTGTGTGACTCCCAGGTGACAAAGGTTATCGTGCAGGGTCCGGAGTCGGGCCACCTGTGTGCTGGCACATGTACCTCGGGATAGGGCATCTGGGGGCTCGTTGAGCTTGCTGGGGCGATACACAATCTCGTAGTTGTAGGTGGAGAGCTTGAAGATTTTATCATTTTTCATCTTACCCCGCTGTGTGTTATTGAACATGAAGGCTACCGACCGTTGGTCAGTGAGGAGAGTGAATCTCCTGCCAGCCAGTTAATGCCTCCAATGCGGCACAGCTTCAACGATGGCTTGGGCCTCTTTTTTGACGGAGGAGTGACGAATTCCGGAGGCATGAAGGGTGCGGGAAAAGAATGCCACCGGCCTGCCTGCCTGATTGAGCGTGGCGGTTAGGGCGACGTCTGGTGCGTCGCTCTCCACTTGAAAGGGCAGCGTCTCGTCTACTGCGTGCATCGCGGCCTTGGCGACATCGTCTCTAATACGGTTGGAGGCATGTTGAGCCTCGGCCATCAGGGGAAAAGGGTGGACTGGATGAGTGGGCGGGCCTTGTCTGCATAGTTTGGGACCCACTGGGCGTAGTATGAAAAGAACCCCAGACAGCGTTTGAGGGCCTTGGGGCAGTGGGAAAGGGGGAGCTCCATGAGGGGGTGCATGCGGTCGGGATCGGGCCCCAGAACTTCGTTCTGGACCACATAACCGAGGATGGCTAAGCGGTTTGTGCTGAACACGCACTTCTCCTTGTTATAGGTGAGGTTTAGGAGAGTGGCGGTGTAGA
This sequence comes from Scyliorhinus torazame, assembly GCF_047496885.1. Lineage (NCBI taxonomy): Eukaryota > Metazoa > Chordata > Chondrichthyes > Carcharhiniformes > Scyliorhinidae > Scyliorhinus > Scyliorhinus torazame. Next base: position 60,280,493 of record NC_092712.1, on the reverse strand, counting down.
GAAATTTGGCAAGGTCGGCATCATGGTCCTGCTGATCGTGGCCGCAGATGGTGACATTGTCCTGGTACGGAAAGGTGGCCCGCAACCCGTACCAGTCAACCATTCGGTCCATCTCCCTTTGGAAGACCGAGACCCCGTTGGTGACGCTGAAGGGAACCCTGAGAAAATGGTAGAGGCGGCCATCTGCCTCGAAGGCAGTGTATGGGCGATCCGCCTTACGGATGGGGAGCTGGTGGTAGGCGGATTTGAAGTCTACAGTTGAGAAAATCCGGTACTGTACAATCTGATTGACCGTATCAGATATGCGTGGGAGGGTGTATGTGTCAAGCTGCGTGTACCTATTGATGGTCTGGCTGTAGTCCACGACCATCCTGTTTTTCTCCCCAGTTTTCACCACTACCACTTGTGCTCTCCAGGGGCTGTTGCTGGCCTCGATGATGCCTTCCCGAAGCAGCGGCTGGACCTCGGACCTGATGAAAGTCCGGTCCTGGGTGCTGTACCGTCTGCTCCTGGTGGCAACAGGTTTGCAATCCGGGGTTAGGTTTGCGAATAGGGAAGGTGACCTTTAGGGTCGCGAGGCCGCACACAGTAAGGGGTGGTAGGGGCTCGCCGAATTTCAAGGTTAGGCTCTGGAGGTTACACTGGAAGTCCAGGCCGAGTAGCAAGGCAGCGCAGAGGTTGGGGAGGACGTAGAAGCGGCAGCCGCTGAACTCTACGCCCTGGACTGTGAGTGTGACTATACAGTATCCACGGATCGCTTGGATGTGGGAATACCGACTCGTGGCGTTTTCGTGTAGCACGCAGGTCTTGATGGCGGTCGCTAGGGTGAGCTGCTTTACCTTGAGGAGCTGCTGGCGTAGGGGGTCCGACTGAACACCGAAAACGGTCTGGTCGCGTATCATGGAGTTGGAGGTGGGCCCGTAATTACAGGACTGCGCGAGGATGCGGAGGTGGGTGAGACAGGACTGGAAAGGTTTATCCTTACCCTGTAAACGCTGTTGGAATACATAGCGCTCGAAACTTTCATTCACCTCTATGCTGCAGTGAGTGTCAAACTTAAGGAGGACCGTCTTGAATTTTGATTTATTTTCACCATTAGCAAAGGTGAGAGAATTGAAAATGTGGATGGCATGTTCCCCGGCCGTGGATAGAAAGAGAGCGATTTTCCTGGTGTCTGAGGCAGCTTCCCGGTCAAGGTAGAGCTGGAAGCGTTGTTTGAATATCTTCCAGTTGGCCCCGAGGTTACCGGTGATGCCGAGCGGCGGCGGGCGAACGCTGTCCATTTTGCAGGGTGGCTGTATGCTGGTGGAAGGCAGATCACTTGCAGGTAGGTCTAAGAAGTTCTAACATCTCTCAACTACTGGTACCATGGTGTGTTGGGTGCTCTGGACCGTGGAACACATACAGGCCACCAACACTTAAAATAGTACAACATTATTTTATTAAGTTAGAAACTGGTGAACATACTTTCACTGTGGGTTAACACGATGTTAGATTAAATTAAAGACCTATGCCTGTCATAAGAACATAAGAACATAAGAACTAGGAGCAGGAGTAGGCCATCTGGCCCCTCGAGCCTGCTCCGCCATTCAATGAGATCATGGCTGATCTTTTGTGGACTCAGCTCCACTTTCCGGCCCGAACACCATAACCCTTAATCTCTTTATTCTTCAAAAAACTATCTATCTTTATCTTAAAAACATTTAATGAAGGAGCCTCTACTGCTTCACTGGGCAGGTAATTCCATAGATTCACAACCCTTTGGGTGAAGAAGTTCCTCCTAAACTCAGTCCTAAATCTACTTCCCCTTATTTTGTCCTAACCAGTCTTTGCACTCAGCACATGGTGAAGGTCTGTGCTGTAAGCTCTGTCCTTCTGAGAGGCTGCATCCTGAATGAGCGGGAAAACTGATGCCCTCTGTCTTTGTAGTGAGTGTGTTCTAACTGGTGATTGGCTGCAGTGTTGTGTGTGTTGATTGGTCTTGCTGTGTGTCCATCAGTGTGTGTGTCTGCACCATGATATACTGCTGTATATTATGACACTCTCCATTCTGATTAAGCTCCAGATGGTTCTTTATCACCTTCTCACAGAACTTTTTATCTGCCAGGAGGGCTGAATCAAACCTCCACCCTGGTCTCTGCTCCTGGTCCGTCTTAAATCTCACGTCCACATAATGTGGCACGTGGTCCAAAATCAGTATGCCTGCATATTCTGCCCCCATGACCCTTGGCAGCACCAAATTCCCCAACCACAAGAAAATCAATACAAAAGAATGCCCAATGTACATCGGAAAGGAAGGAATATTCCCTCTCACCCGGATGCCTAAACCTCCACAAGTCCACTATAGTTAGCTATAATTACCCCAGCCCCTTTACCATCCCAGACCTGGCCATTGACTTGGGGCTGGACCTATCCATCCAAGGGTTCAACACACATTTAAAATCGTCCGCCATTATCAGCTGATGGACGCTAACATCTTAACGAAATCTGCGCTGTCCCAATCGAGCACATATACATTAACTAAAACAAGTGTTGCCCCCACCAGGACCCCACTCACCATCACAAACCTCCTCTGCCCCGGGTCCCGCACCTCCCTGGCCACCACAAATGCCACCTTTTTATGTAACAGGTTCGCAATCCCCATGGATTTGGAGTCAAACCCCCAGTGGACTGTTTGTCGCACCCATCCCTTCCTTAACCGCGCCTGGTCCTTCACCCCCAGACGTGTTTCCTGAAGGAAAGCTATATCTGCCTCCAATCTTTTTAGATGTGCGAACACCCGAGACCGTTTAACCGGACCATTCAGACCTCGCATGTTCCACATTACTATCCTCACCGGGGGTTTCTGACTACATCCCCCACTCTGCTAAGGCCAGCCACCCCCCCCCCTCCCCCCCATCCCCAGCATAGATCCCGCACAACCATCAGGCTGCCCTCTAGCCTGGGTCTACCCAAAATGGCCGCCCTGCCATCCTCTCCTAAACCAACCAGAAAGTCTCCTGCATCACCAGCATCCTCCCCGTCTCCCCCCATCCCAGCCCCCCCAAACGCCTCCTCCCCTTACCTTATCCTGTCCCAACCCATATCCCCCCCCCCCCCCCCCCCACCTCCAAACCCCCCTCCCCCTCCACTCTGGCTTCCCACCGCAACCTGCTGCCCCACATGGCTGCTACTTACTAGCATACCCTGTTAGCATGGCGACTCCCATCTGGAGATCTAGACTAAGGACCTCACCCAAACTACCACTCCCCCCTCTGCTTCCACCGCCTTACTCTTTCAAAATGTCACTCCCAGGTCCCCCTACCTGTGTGCTCCCCTCCTTGCTCGAGCAGGAGCACACAACCCAAATTCTGGACCATTCCCTCATCGACCCAAACCAATACAAAACCAACATGTGCAAAAAATAACTGAACAGTTACGAATACTGTATTGACATATCACTCCACAAAACCAATGCAAAGCCAGCATGTGTTAGGAAAAACAATATATCAAATACAAAACCAGTATATACATAAAAAATCATAAAGCAGAAAAATTCCCAATATTATCCTTCCCACAACCCTACTCTTTGACAAAGCTGTCCACCTCCTCCAGTGTTGTAAAGTCATGTTTCCGGCCCTTGAAAGTTGCCCAACGTTTGGCTATGTACAACCAGACCTTGCTCCGAAAGAGTGCCACCTTGGCCTTATTAAACCCTGCCCACTGTTTGGCCAGGTTGGCATCAATGTCTTGGTAAATCCACATCCGATTCCCCTCCCAGCTACAGTCTCGAGTTGCCTTTGCACACCTCAGAATCTTCTCCTTCTCCTGGAGCTTGTGCATAGGCACAATCACCAGCCCCTCAGCCTCTGTCATAGTGACCGATGGACACAATCCACCTCTGGGGCCTTCTCGACAACCTCCGCCTTGACCAACTTCTCGAACATCTTTGAAATGTAGCCTGTGGCACTTGTTCCCTCCACACTCTCTGGCAGACCTACAATTCTGCCACTCGGACCTATTCTTCTGGTCATCACCTTTGCCCTCAGCACCTTGCAGGCTTCCCCCAGCATTGCCATCCCTGCCTCCAACGATCCGGTCGCTAAGGTCCGATACTGCCTTGGTGAGGCGGTCCCCGCTGAGGCCCGAAAATAAAACAGAGTGCCGTTAGACAGCAGGTTCTTTCCCGCCGCTACAAGTGCCGGGAAGGATCCCTCTAATCCTGCCCAGAACGGACTCTGTCTTTTCTCTGTTAGATCACGCCCATTTGGTTGACTGTTGTAGGGTTGCCACATTCCGTGGATTTCCATCCACGTGGTTTTTTCCTAACTGTATGACTGAAGTAATGTGCACATAAAGCAAGAGCATGTGAGGCCAGGTGCAGCTGATTGCACACACTGACTGTGAGAGCCATGCATGCCCTCTGTGTCCAATCAAGCGCAACTATTTATTTTGTTTTTGCCACTTAACGATGATGAGAGTTCTATTAATATACGAATGACTAACCATTTTCTATAATTTGTTATGAAATATTTAGCATGAAGCAGCACGGTGGCACAGTGATTAGCACTGCTGCCTCACAGCGCTGAGGTCCCAGGTTCGATCCCGGCTCTGGGTCATTGTCCGTGTGGAGTTTGCACATTCTCCCCGTGTTTGCGTGGGTTTCGCCCCCACAACCCAAAGATGTGCAGGGTGGGTGGATTGGCCACGCTAAATTGCCCCTTAATTGGAAAAAATGAATTGGGTACTCTAAATTTATTTTTAAAAAATGAAATATTTAACATTAAATGCAGTCAATCTAATTCAGAGATCATGGCCGATTTCAATCTTGTGGTCCACTGAGATGAAAAGGGGCCACTCATGCGGCCCACTTCACTAGCCTTGGTTGCCCATCGCTGGGGTAGAGGGATCTGACCCTGTGCATGTAACTCTATGCATGCACATTTGTTTTAATTTATTGAAGGTACTTCACACCTTTGTTTTTTTAACTGTACCCCCTGCTTTCTCATGGAAGTGGAAAGATGAAACTGGCCGGCTCTGCCTCTCTCCATCCCGTCTCCAGCTGGAGTGACAGATGTGGAAGTGAGCTCAACATATTTATCGCTACACCACATACGCTGCTTGAAAAAAAGGGGTCAGGTATCAAGAGGGTTAGAACAGACAGCTGAAAGTCTGCTCTGCACACCCACCTCAAAAATGGTAATGCTGGGAGAGTCACAAGAGTGCCACTTTGGAGATAGTGACATATTGGTAGCATATGAATTATTATTTTAATCACTCACTGGCAATGCCTAATTAAGGCACACAGCTCCATTAGCATATGATGGATAGAGTGACACAGGTCTGCTATATCAAAGCCAAATTGAGATTTCATTTTACCTGTAACTGCTTCCAATTTGTTTCTAGCACTTAAACGTCCCCGAGAAGGTATTGCCTTACATACTGTAATTATTTATCTCGGGCGCCACAGTGGCACAGTGGTTAGCACTGCTGCCTCACGGAGCCAAGGACCCAGGTTCGATCCCGGCCCCGGATCACTGTCCGTGAGGAGTTTGCACATTCTCCCCGTGTCTGCGTGTGTCTCACCCCCACAACCCAAAAGATGTGCAGGGCAGGTGGATTGACCTCGCTAAATTGCCCCTTAATTGGAAAATTTAAAATAAAGAATTGCACAATGTTAATGAAATGTATTTTTATTCAAAGTTGATATCTTGGATACATCACATCTCATTATAGCCGAGCAAGCCAATCGCGGCGAGCACTGCTAGGCAGATACACAAACAAAATACTGTGGATGCTGGAAATCTGAGATAAAAGGTGAAAAGTCCTGGAAATGCTCAGCAAGTCATACTGTGCAGCGAGATTCAGAGGAAATGCTTCAACTCAAAAACCTTTCTTCAGAACTGGAAAAAAGGTTCAGAGATGAAGCAGGGCTTAAGCAAGTAGAGGGAAAGGATGGGGGATGGATGGAGATAAACAGGCACCACCTGTTGTGCACCACGAGAAAGGCAGGGGAGATTAAATGTCAAAGCGGATGATGGTTCAACGCTGAAGGGGACGGTCATGGAACAATGAAAGAAACACAAGGTGAGTCGAGAGAGAGAGAGAGAGAGAGAGAGGTGTAAAAGCAAAACCATTACCAACAGCTGCTGTCTGAAAAACAGAAAAACAAATACAATGGGAGCAGAGATTACGATCTGAGCTCAATGTTGAACCCAGAAAGTTGTAAAGTACCTAATCAAGAGGTGAGCTGCTGTTCTTTGTGCTTGTGTTGAGTTTCATTTGGCCAGTGTAGGATGCTGAGGTCAGGACGAGAGTGTGACAGAAAATGAAAATGACGGGTGATCAGGCGCCTGGAGTCATGCCTGTGGACTGTACAGACATGTTTGGCCAGTCTGCGTTTCGGATCACATCACCAACAACAAAAATAAAGTAGGAAAAGAAGACCAAATAAGTCGCCCCTTCATCTGGAAAGAGTGTTTGGGGCCTTGTTCAGAGAAAAAGGAGGAAGTAAAAAAGGCAGGTGTCACATTTCCTGCACTTGTAACAGGAAGGTTTCTGTGGGTTGAGTACACATTCCCTGATTTTTAGAATCTAACCCGGTCGACCTCCTCCCTTGTGGGTAGGGTTTGGTGGTTAATATTGTGGTCAATGTTTTTGTTATTTTCTAACGGGAAGTAGGGAGTAATTTGATGTTAAGGCAGTACTCCTGCCAGGTGTCTGGATTCCCCACAGTGCAGGATCTGATCAGTAACACCCACGTAGCCACCTGGATCTGATCTCTGGAGTATATGGGAGGTAACGGATTTCATTACCTCAATTTGCAGGTAATCTTGAGCCGTCACAACAGAATGATGCACACGACTGTAAAATATCCCAGCACTGGCTAGGATGGCCCTGATCCCCAATTTTATTTCTCAGATGTTCCCTATGTCCCAATGTGTTTCTCTGCAACGGTGCTGGTTTCCTGGGTATACCCTTGCTGATTGTGCAGGATGTGTGTGATGCACGATCAATGACCACTAAACCAAGGTTGTAGTCCAACTGAAGGCTTTAATTTTTTTTTTTTAATTCAAAAAAATATACTTTATTCATAAATTTTATCATAAGCATTACAGAGCATTTCGAATTGTCTTGACTGTACATTTCCGTCAGAGTTACACATTGCCTTGACTTTCTTCCATTCGATTAAATTTTGATAATATTATACACATATCACTCTTTTCATTACAATTCCTTCTTAAATATTTACATTGTCATGTTTTATACATTGGAGTATACATCGGCCCAGACCTAGGGGGGTTTACACTGTTACCCGCCCCTCGGTGTACATTTGCTGGAAAGACCTTACACAGTGGTCTTTCCCTATTGCGCCTTGGCGGCAGCTGCCCCAAGCTTGAGTGCGTCCCTCAGCACGTAGTCCTGGACCTTGGAATGTGCCAGTCTGCAACACTCGGTCGAGGACAATTCTTTGCACTGGAAGATCAGCAGGTTTCGGGCAGACCAAAGAGCGTCTTTCACCGAGTTGATGACCTTCCAGCAGCAGTTGATATTTGTCTCGGTGTGTGTCCCTGGAAACAGTCCGTAGAGCACAGAGTCCTGTGTCACAGAGCTGTTCGGGATGAACCTTGACAGATACCACTGCATCTCTCTCCAGACCTTCTTTGCAAAGGCACATTCCACAAGGAGGTGTGTGACCGTCTCATTTCCCCCACAGCCACTCCGAGGGCAGCGTGCATTGGCGCAGAGCCTTCGGGTGTGCATGAAGAATCTGACAGGGAGGGCCCTTCTCACCACCAGCCAAGCTAGGTCTTGGTGCTTGTTTGAAAGTTCTGGTGATGAGGCGTTCTGCCAGATGACTCTGGCAGTCTGCTCAGGGAAACTGAAGGCTTTAATAAGCTAGATGTTTCCCCCAGCAGCTCAGGTACAGAAAGAAGGCTGCTGGGGCGGCACGGGCTCTTATACCCCACCTTGCAGGGTGGAGCTACCATACAGCTTGACCAATAGGAAACATACAATGTCTACCAATGGTGTTCCAGCATTACCAGGGACTGTAATACCCCTACACAGACTACCACATTGTGTTTTCTACTTGCTTTACTCCTGGTCCACCCATGTGCCAATACCAGTCAGAAGAACAAATAAAATAATCTTTATTATTGTTGCAAGTAGTGGGCAGCACGGTGGCACAGTAGTTAGCACTGCGGCCTCACGCTGCCGAGGTACCAGGTTTGATCCCGGCTCTGGGTCACTGTCCGTATGGAGTTTGCGCATTCTCCCCGTGTTTGCATGGGTTTCGCCCCCAGAACCCAAAGATGTGCAGGCTAAGTGGATTGGCCACGCTAAATTGCCCCTTAATTTGAAAAAATGAATTGGGTACTCTAAATTTAATTAAAAAATAAAAATTATTGCCACAAGTACGCTTACATTAGCACTGCAATGAAGTTTCTGTGAAAAGCCCCTAGTCGCCACATTCCGGCGCCTATTCGGGCACACAGAGGGAGAATTCAGAATGTCCAAATTATCTAACAGCACCTCTTTCAGGACTTGTGGGAGGAAACCGGTGCACCCGGAGGAAACCCACGCAGACACAGGGAGAACGTGCAGACTCCGCATGAACAGTGATCCAGGCGGGAATCGAACCTGGGACTCTGGCGCTGTGAAGCAACAGTGCTAACCACTGTGCTACCATGCTGTCATATGATACCATGCTGCTGCTCCTCTGTTCACGTCCTGCCCGCAGCAAGTGTCGTTTTCAGCCTCGGTGTTGAGGCAGCCTCACCATTATTACCACACCTCGGTGTCTGCATGGCTTGGCTGCTGATATCCTTTCCCTGCCTCTTCTGCTGTTCTCTGATGGGTCTGGTTAAGAAGGATAGAAAGGCCCTCCCCTGGAATGGTGAAGTCCTCTTGTGTAGAATGGTGAAGTCCTTTTCCCTCACACTATGTCGACACTCAATACGGCACCAGCACTGTTCTACAGGATGCTTTGCAATTTCCATGGTCGGGATTTCGGAGAATCCCAAGTGTTGACGCCGGCATAAACACCGGAGTGGTGTACGGCGGTGTCAATGGGCCTCCTGGCCCAGCGATTCAGCGGTCCTCAGGGGGCCAGCACGGTGCCGGAGTGCTGCGCGCTGTGTCACTGCCCGTGTGGAGTTTGCACATTCTCTCCATGTCTGGGTGGGTTTCACCCCCCACAACCCAAAGATGTGCAGGATTGTTGGATTGGCAACGCTAATATTGCCCCTTATTTGGAGAAAAAATAATTGGCTACTCTAAATTTATTTTTAAAAAGCAGGAGGCGGCCATTCGGCCCTTCGAGCCTGCTCCACCATTCTTTATGATCATGGCTGATCATCAAATTGAACACTTTGACCCGACTTCCCCCCATATCCCTTGATCCCTTTAGCCCCAAGAGCTATGTCTTCTTCCTTATTGAACTTACCCAATGTTTTTGCCTCAACTATGTTTTGTACTCCACAGGTACACCACTCTCCGGGTGAAGAAATTTCTCCTCACCTTATGTCCAAAAAGGTTTATCCTCAAATTCTGGCTCCTATTTCAGAACCGTTCGCCATGCCTGGGCGCAGATGGCAGAGGCCGTGCACGCCGTTGTCATCATAGTTCGGACCGGCCTGCAGTGCCATAAAAAACTGCACCACATCCTCTGGGTGGCCAGTGTGAGTACGCAGCACTGTGCTCCTGGCGCTAACCCCCGCCTCACACACCCGTATTCTGATCCCCCCCCCACCTGGAGGGCAGCCGAACCCCCACCCTGCACCATATGCTGGTACCCATACCGCTGCCATGACCGGGTGCCCTGGCCACTGATTCCACCGGCTACCTACCCCCTGAGCTGCATGAATCTGCCCCCCCCCCCCCCAGGAGAAGGCGCTGCACAACCACCAGGAGCGGGAGAAGACAGGAGGGGGACCGCCGGACTTGCGGCCCCTCACCATGGTTGAGCAGAGGGCCCTGGATGTGGTCGGAGCTCAGCCACGGGTGGGGAAGTGAGACCCCACTTAGTTGCGGTTCCCCATGACACGTGTCAACCCCACCCAACACCACCCACACCACCTTCATCCTACACCACCCACACATCCACTGCTGATGAACATGCTGATCCATAGCCAAGACTGTCACCCCCAATTCCTCCACCGACTCCCCCCGGCCCGCGGGCTAATCATGCATGACAATGACTTTCTGTCACAGCTGCGACCAACACCCTCCACCATCCCAGAGACACTTACCTCAGTTGGCCATGTTAGTGAAGAGGCTGCTGGGACACTATCTGGGGCGCACCACACAGCTGACCTGGTACAGCAAGTGGAGGTAGGAGCAGCCGAGGGCCACCCAGTCGGGGGACCGGCCGACCCCAAGATGTAGCTGCCGTCCAGACTGGTCTTGGGTTTCTGGAACGGACAGTCCCATCCATAGTGGAGATGCAGTCGCAGAGCCAGGGACTGCATGAGGGGTTGTCGGTGAACATCTAGCACCTGCAGGTGGCGTTGGAGAAGTCCAACTGCGTGCAGCAGCAGGAGGTGGTGCCGACAATGCGTGCCACCCAGGCCAACACCACACGGTTGGCGTCCGCGGAGGAATTGGGGGGCGACGGTCTTGGCTATGGATCAGTATTGTCAAGGCCTGGGGCATTTTGTGCAGGCACTGGCCAAGGCCCAGGGCAGGGTTGCCATCTCACAGGCAATCATGTGCCAGAGCCACCTGGACATCGTAGCGGGGCTTCTGAGTGTGGTCCAGTGACAGCAGATCATGGCTGGAACATGAGTGGCATTATTCAGGCACAGCCCTGCGTGGCGCAGTTGCAGAAGGAGGTGGATCAGTTCCAGAGGAGTAGTAACTGGCTGATGTGACACAGACCCAGAAGGCGGTGGCACAGTCAGAGTGATGTGGCGCAATCCCAGACGGTGATGGTCCACTCCCTGTGCTCCATGGCTGCGAGCATGCGGACCCTGGCTGAGACAAGAGCGGACCTCCAGCACTGGCAGTGCCAGGTGGCGGGGGAGCCTCAGTGAATTGCCCCGCTCGCACCCGTCCCACGGAGTAGCCCGGGGCCCATCAGGCACCCCGAGGGAGGAGGAGGTGATAGAGCCCGTGCCGGTAACTCCTTCAGGGGAGGTGCCGGAATACCGCAACACCTCGGACTCCCCGCCCCCTCCTGTCTGCGCTGCATCTGGTGGTCAGTGAGCAGCATGGGGAGGCACCATGTCCCCTGGGACACCCGAGCAGCAGCTGGGTCCATCCAGGCCTAGTCTCCCCAGAAGGGCGCGCCTGGTTGGCGCACATGGAGCACAGGGAGTGGACCATCTCCGTCTGGGACTGCGCCACTTCACTCATTGACTGTGCCACCGCCTTCGGGTCTGTGTCACATCAGCCAGTGACTGTGTCATCTCCCTCTGGGACTGAACCACCTCCTTCTGCAACTGTGCCACGTAGGCCTGCGCCTGAGCAATTCCACTAATGTTCCAGCCATGGTTGGCGCCAGGTTGCCATGGCAGGAATCACAGCAGGCTGCCTCCACTCCTGCTGTACTCTCAGGCGAACAACCTAGGCATAGCTATAGGAGCAAGGGCACAAATCTAGTAAATTTAAAACCAATTTAGCATGTTTAATAGGTTGGCCGGAGGAACTTATGAGTCCCCTGTTTTTCCATAATTGGCCAAAATCATGTACTACCCCAAAGCGGATCATGAATCAGTATAAATATTGACTGTTTTATTTTTAGCTAGAATACACGCTTTAGTAAGAGCAAACAATTCGGGCACATGAGCAGACGTTCCCGAAGGCAGAGCAAAAGCTTCCACTATCTCGAACGGAGTTACTATTGCATAGCCGGCCAGGAGGGTCGTATCATTTCGTCGGTTCGCTGACCCATCAGTGAAAAAGATGATGTCTGGATTCTCGAGTGGGTGACTCAATAAATCAGGGCGAGGGGTTTGGTGGCTTCAACCAATTGTACACAGTCATGATGAAACAAATGTTCTTCTTCCGAGGGCGTGGGTAAGAGTGAAGCAGGGTTGATAGCTGGTGCTCGCTTGTAGGTAAAGTTAGTCTTAGAGAGAAGGATTACCTCGTACCCAGTGCGTTGAGCCGTAGTAAAATGCTGCGTTGCGGATGAATTAAGCAGCAGCAAAACAGAGTGAGGAACCAATACTGTACACGGGTGGTCGAGTACAAGGGGTACTGATTTTTCTACTATCGTGGCCGTGGCTGTTACTGCTCTTCGGCAACTTGGCATACCCTTTACCACTGCACATAGGGCGGCCGAGTAATAGGCAAGGGATCTTTTCCCTCCTCAATGCTCTTGCACCAGGACCCCTTTTGCAAATCTCCCTGCTTCATTCACACAAAGAGTAAAGGGCTTGGTGAAATTAGGAAGTCTCAAGGCAGGCATGCTAATCATGGCTTGTTTCAAGTTACGAAATGCTTGCTCCCTCTCTGGGGTCCAGGTAACAACTGAAGGGGCATTCTGTATGGTGGCCTTGCGCAGTACCGCGTCCATAGTCCGGTATCCACTGCCTGCAATAGCCCACTATGCCGAGGAAGGTGAGGGTTTCCTTTTTCGTATGCGGAGTTGGAACCCTTGATACAGCCTGTATTCTTTCAGACCAAGCCTCCGCTGAAATCCCAAATACTGAACTGTCTCCTGACAGAGTTGCAGTTTTTCCATTGAGACCCTATGCCCTCTTTCTGCCAGATGTGATAATAACAAAAGGGTATTCTGTTGACAAACTAGCCCTCCCTCTGAGGCTATCAATAAATCGTCATCATATTGAGGGAGTGTTGAGCCTGCAGACAACTGGCACTCGTCCAAATATTTTTTAATACTGTTGATTCCGATATGTAAAGGCAAATAGACATTGACTTTCTGGATACAATGGTATGGAGAAAAAGGCTGAGAAAGTATCCGTTGTTGGTGGTATACAAGACAAAATGACATTTGTGTCCGGCACCAATGGAGCAATAGTGATAACAATTTTATTGACGGCTCTGAGATCTTGCACAAATCGCCACTCATTGAGTCATCCAACTTTTGGAACGGGGCGTATAGGGGTGTTACAGGGGCTTTGTGTCCTCTTCAGCACCCCTTGCTGTAATAGTGCATTGACCACTCCCTCTATCCCTTACTCTGCTTCTGGTGCCAACCGGTATTGTTTCAAGCAGGGCAGGGCAACGTTCTCCTGTAACTGCACCCTATGCGCTGGGGCAGAATGTACTTTTCCAACATGATTTTTATGTTGGGCCCATAGATGTGCCAGTACCTGGGCCAGGATTGAAGGGAGTAAATGATGGCTGTTTCGGGCGGTTGTTGTATTTCAAATGTAGCGGGCCATTGCTCCTCTTTCCAGGTCACTTTGCCCTCCTGTTTGCCATAAAACTCTATCAGGCAATTTTGTCCGTCTACTTCAACATCAATCTGATGTATCGGCTTTTTTTTTCTGGCCTCTTTCATCAGTTCTCCAATTTGCTTTGCCTTAGCGGGGTGTCTTACGGCCAATGTTAATTGGGGTTCTGAAGTTAAACCCATCCTAAAGAGGTCCCTCTGACTAGCGGTCAACTGTACTCACATTCCTAATCCCACAACACTGAAAAATAAAAAGGAGTGATATGCAATGAGGTCTGCTTTCCTAAGTGACTTTGTGTTTGTAAATTGTATGCGTGCTCATCCTCACGAGCATACCAAGCCGTGCAGTGGGTCACTATATTCTCTCGTCTGGACTCTATCAGGTGTTTTAATAGTTGTGCCCAAGGGTCATTAGCCTTTTGTAAGACTTCCTGCAGTTTAAAAATTTAGAAACAATTTTTTTAACAGTGGTACTGTAAGGGTTAACGTTCAGCTGCCAGCATAGAACCCCGACACAGAGCGATCTGGCTCTTGATCAGAAGCTATTAAATTCAACAACTGATGAGCGCGTATCTGAGGCAGTTCCATGATCATGCCATTGTTAGTGTAATGTATTATTGCCCCCAATTTGCAGAGTGTCTGTCTGCCAAGCAGAGGGAGGGGCGTAGTTTTTGAAATAATCATAGTATCGACCAGGGGGATATCATCAATTTTCAGGTTAGACGGGCATGATACAGGCTCCGCCATGGTAGTACCAGCTACTCCCACAGTGACAATAGAGGACTCACCGGGGGTTAGTTCCACGGAAGGGAGCACAGACGACATAGTAGCGCCGGTATCGGCCAGAAGGTCCACATAATGATCTCTATTTTAACCGTTGTCATAGGTTCGTCTCTTACTGAGTTGGACAGTCTGATCATGGCCCCCTCTACCACCTTTTCTCCGTGGCACCCCTATTGGTTTTGATTAGGGTTCGGGTCAGAGTACGTAAAGGGAGGCGGGAGAGGGGGCATGTCTCCAAGTGGGGCGCATCCTTCTTGGGGGTCAAACTTACATTCACGAGCCCAATGTCCCTTTGCCCCACATCTTCTACATTGATCCTGGGATCTATCCCTCTTTGCCACTGTCCTCTGCCTCTACCCCTACCTCTCTGCTCTCTGCTAACCCCGGCCCTGCCCACTCTTTCCTTGGTAGAATTGCCCTGTGGTTCTAGGCTTTTGATCTTTGGGGGCTATGAACAGTCCTTCTCGGCCCATGTTTACCATGGAGGTAACCACTGCCGTCCATGGCTGTGTTTGCCAGGTGAGATTAATCAATTTGTAACTTTGCGCATGCTCTGGTAGCATGCAATTCAACAATGTCTGCACCACTAAAGGTCCATTGTCTTCCAATGCAACACCGGCATGTTCCTCCCAACAGCTCTTAAATCTGGCCACAAATTCAGGCAGCTTCTCACCCTTCTTCTGCAAACACCGTGTCACCTCGCCTATATCACTATGCTTCTTGGTCCCTTACGTGATAGCCTCTTTCCCCCTATTTGCTAACCAATGTTCAAGGGACTCATTTCCTTCATTTAAATGATCATCATTGTGAGCCCAGTCCCTGTTTATGCCGGGTGGGACTGCAATCCCATCCTTCAAAGCTGGCCAAGATGCACCATAAGAGTATTTTAGAAGCAGCAAAATATCCTCTGGGAGGGGGCTATAAATACCACACATTGAAATCAATTTCCAATGATTGATTTTATAGGCATTAGCTATTTTTAGAGATGTATATTTTACTCTGTCAATTCCGAAAAGGCCAACTGTCTGCTGAAATGGTTAATGTTGCCTGCAGAACCTAAGAGGGCGGAGAACTTGGAATGATGCCATTTACGTCTTTTCACGTAGTCTAAAAACTTATTCATATTCAATTACTTTTATTCGTAAAGGCACTTTCTTTCTTTTAAACTGATTTTAATTTCCAATGTTTCAGTGCATTAGAGGAATCTCAACACAAATCACTTAAGTTATATGCTCGGACTCACAATGACAGACGATAAAAAATACAACCCACTTAGCACTTCATGCTGTAGCCACCTGGGTTGGCCAAGTCCCGATGTAAAATGAAGAACAGCAAAGGCTGCAGGGAAATTCAGCCAACACAGGCAGAAACCAGCAGGTGCAAGTTACTGTGTATTAAACTCTGCAAAAACCCAGACAGCATCGATACAAGCAGCCATCTGCATAATAATGTAGCAGCCATCTACATACTAATAAGCGATCCCCGGGAACAATCGCAACATTTGGGACAAACAAAGCTAAGCCAGACTCCCCGGCGCCAGCAGGAGCCAACACAACAGAGGTTAACGGACACCTCAAGACCGCCCATCGATCAGGGAACCGCTCCAGTATTGGAGAAATCGAACCAAGCGATTGGAACAAAGTCCAATCACTTGGAACCAGGTGCAGGGTCCGCCCCGAAAGGCGGGAAGCCCCTGGGGACTATAAAGTTAAGCCCCCAAGTTCAAATCGTTCTTCTTGACCGGGTCACTCAGCAACGCGAACCAACCCTTGACCGTGACCGGTTCAACTGCCGCTGATATCCAGGAAGTCTTAAGTCAACGCTCGCTACGAGATAGGCGCTCCTAGCTACCAATCCGTACCAACTTCGAATCCCGCAGACTCAGAACCCGAACGAAAGACCATTTGTTCCCCTGACCTGGTGGGCCAGTCCGAAACTAAGTATAGGCCTGTTAGTCGTAGAAGTAGCTTAGACGTAGAATTTGTGCATGAGTAGCGATTACTGTGTATAATAAATGTGCTTTGATTTGAATCTTACTAATCGGTGTATTGAGTTATTGGTCATTACTTGAACTTGAACCTCGTGGCGGTATCATAAAGATACCTGGCGACTCGAGAGCAAAGGTTATAAAACAGAGCCAATTGAACCAACTAAAAATTAGCAACAATGCTTTGACCAAAATTAATTGGTTAAACAAAACACACAGATTCTCACAGCTCACAAATATCACAGTTAACCGTTAGCCTGGCGACTCGAGAGCAAAGGTTATAAAACAGAGCCAATTGAACCAACTAAAAATTAGCAACAATGCTTTGACCAAAATTAATTGGTTAAACAAAACACACAGATTCTCACAGCTCACAAATATCACAGTTAACCGTTAGCCTTATCTCATGGCTACAGAAAATCTGAATTCCCTTTTCGACAGGAACCCATCTGTTACGCTTTTACCTTAATCTTCTATTTACTTTTACTCCCCTGTTTTTTTTCCGAGAGGGGTCAGCTTCATTAGATTCCTATGCGGGACATATAGGTTTTCCTACCTCATTCCGTCGCTTTACGATTGTTTCTTTTCATTTTCTTACTCATTTTGACTCCCTGATCTGTCTTCTTTAAGGAGTTCACCTTCTTTCTCGCTCTGGATGTCTTTACCGAGGCTTCGGGACGACCTGTTAGGGGGCGTCGAGTGTATTGCTCATCGTTCCTTTTGAAAAATACTTTAGAGCATATACATATAACAACAAGGACCACAGGAAATTAGTAACAAATACTACCAGGGGCGCAACCGGTTTTAGTCCTTTTGCAAATCTCGAAGCCTGCTGATTGTTCAGTTTGGGTTTTTTTCCGTCTCTAAGGCACCTTTGTTCTTCTCATGCGGCTATCAGTAATTTATTAATTAAGATAACTCTCCTAGCATGGGTCACTGGCCAGTAATTAAGGCTGCCGAGCCGCAGACCCCCCTTTCAGCTGGGGTCGCGCTATGGCTCCCTCCCTTTCAGCTGAGAGAGTCCTGTTTAGAGATTCGTATCGGGGTTCACTTCCCGTTAAATTAGGGAAACTGCACGACTACGCCAATTTGTTGAAGAAATTATAAGTCAGCTCTTCGAGTTTTTGAAGTTCGTGGGGGGATTAGAGAGACCACAGTCATTCCAAATGTCCCCGCTTTACAAAGGTAAGGCAAGCAATTTATATGATACAGTAAACAATATCTAGGACAAAGGGCATTCTTTAGATTAGCAAAAAGACAGACAAGCGAGCAGGCCGGAGTTAGAGTTTAATAACAGGCCTTGAGTTCCTCGCCTAAGAAAAATAATAATTGTCTGCTGTCAGCAAAACAATGTGCAGCTGTACGCTTGTTTACATTGTATTACCTTCTGACTCTTTCATTCAGAACTTCTTGACTAAACATAAGGCTAAATATCCATCATGCTTTGCCAAGTGCCTATTTCCATCACATATAGTCAAGCAGCTGGTTAGAATGAATACAGGGTATTAAGGCAGCTAATCTGCCAATTAAAATCCCTTCTATATTCATTCACATTAAACACCTGTTACCACTGTTACAACCTGCTTTGGTGTTCTGACAGATGGGTGTGAGAGGTGGGGTGGGCTGGGCTGGAGGGCGAAACGGCAGACTCTGTGGGTGGCCTGGACTCCATACCACCCATCACCCTCCCATCACCGTTACCTGAGGGATCCGATGGCACCGTGCGATGGAATTGCCAGCTCGCATGCAGGGATCAGCCAGGTGGACGGTGGAAAGTGCTACCGTGGGCAGGAGTCAGACATTGCCAAATGATGTGGAGCACCAGAGCTCATTGCAGAGCAGGTTGTCATCATCCTCCATCCCATGGACCAGAGCCGCTGTCACTGCCAATCCAGGACCCCCAGCTCACAGCGCTGCAGGAATGAATAACGGAGGGGGTTGCAGGCGGGTGTGGCCCGGGGGGTGGGGGCGTGAGGGGTTGTGGGGGTGGGATGCAGTTACTGGGCCCCTGGCCAGTTCCCCCCCCTCTCCAGCCCCCTTCCCCCCCCACACCCCAAGTTTTGATTTTTTTTCAAACTTTTTTTAAATTTAGAGTACTCAATTCATTTTTTTCCAATTAAGGCGCAATTTAGCGTGGCCAATCCACCCACCCTGCACATTTTTGGGATGTGGGGGCGAAACCCCTCGATCACCCCCTGGACCCTGGGCATCCTGGCGATGGCAGCGAGCCCCGCTGCCCAGGCAGCCTGGTGGGTTCGGTCCACATTGATAAGGATGTATTGAGCCGCATGGGCTGTAGGGCCTCCGTGACAGCGCGGATGCACCTGTGCACCGAGCTCTGTGAGATTCCAGACAGGTCCCCACTGGGCACCAGGAAGGTCCCCGTGGCATAAAGGTTCAGGTCGACGTCACCTTGACAGCCACTGGGAGCATGTGCCTTCCCCCATACCCCCGCAGTGCCAGGTATGCCATCACCTGGCAGATAATGTCGTACTGTCCCTTTGCTCAGCCGAAGTCTCCAACGGCACGACTGGTCCGGCAGGTCCTCGAATGACAGGCGGTGCCGGTCCACGCCAGACCTCATACGGAGCCTCCTTGGCACCACCTCCACCTAGGCCTGTTGGGCGGCTCGCTCTCCATCCTGGGTGGCTGCCACCTGTCCCTCCGGGGCACGCTCCACTGCTGCACGCTCCGATTGCTGCAGTTTCCTCCTCCTCGAACAGCTCCAGCTCGCACAGCTGCAGGACGTAGGACGTCCCCCAGGGCTGCAGCGACTAGCAAGAAGGCCACCATTGCTGGTTGAATTCCAATATCCATTGTCTGCAGGGGGTGAAAGGCTGAAATGTTAGCACGATGCATATCGCCATGTCCGACAGGTTACATGGTGGCCCATGGGTTGGCGCTACGGGCTCTGCCCCCACCCAGGCTGGTTGGGGTGGGGGGGGGGGAGTGGCAGAGGTTGGGGTGCGGGGGTGGGATGGTGGGGGCACTCGGCAGAACCAGGGCCTATTCAGGGAAAGAGAGTGAATAGTGACGGGGAGAGAGTGTGAATAGTGAGCAAGGGGAGAGTGAATAGTGAGCAGGGGAGAGAGTGAATAATGGGCAGAGGGAGAGATAGTGAATAGTGAGCGGGAAGAGAGAGTGAATAGTGAGCAGGGGAGAGCGAGCGTGAATAGTGAGCAGGGGGAGAGAGTGAATACTGAGCAGTGGGAGAGTGAATATTCAGCAGGGGGCGAGAGTGAATAGTGAACAGGAGGAGAGAATGAATAGTGAGCAGGGGGAGTGAATAGTTAACAGGGGAGAGAGTGAATAGTGAACAGGAGGAGAGAATGAATAGTGAGCAGGGGGAGTGAATAGTGAACAGGGGGAGAGAGTAAATAGTGAACAGGGGGAGAGTGAATAGTGAACAGTGGAGAGAGTGAATAATGAAAAGGGGAGAGAGTGAATAGTGAGCAGTAGGAGTGATTTCCTCACTTTGAAAAGGGGCTTGAAAGAGGTGAATAGTGTCTGCTGGAGGGGGCGGGAGTGGCTGCTGGGGGGACAGGGTGTCTGCTGGAGGGGAGTGGCTGCTGGAGGGCGGCAGGAGTGTCTGCTGGAGGGGGGTAGGAGTGGCTGCTGGAGGGGGGTGGGGAGTGGCTGTTTGAAGTGGGTTGGAGTGGCTGCTGGTAGGAGGGGAGTGGCTGCTGGTAGGAGGGGAGTGGCTGCTGGAGGGGACGGGAGTGGCGGCTGAAGGGGGGGGTAGGAGTGGCTGCTGGAGGAGGGGCAGGAGCGGCTGCTGGAGGAGGGGCAGGAGTGGCTGCTGGAGGGGGGTGGGGAGTGGCTGCTGGAGGGGGGGCAGGAGCGACTGCTGGAGAGGGGGCAGGAGCGACTACTGGAGGGGGGCGGTGAGTGGCTGCTGGAGGGGGGTGGGAGTGGCTGCTGAAGGGGGGTGGGTAGTGGCTGCTGGAGAGGATGGGAGTGGCTGCTGGAGGGGGGTGGGAGAGGCTGCTGGATGGGGGTGGGAGTGGCTGCTGGAGGGTTTGGGAGTGGCTGCTGGAGGGGGTGGGAGTGGCTGCGGGAGGGGGTGGGAGTGGCTGCTGGAGGGGGTGGGGAGTGGCTGCTGGAGGGGGTGGGGAGTGGCTGCTGGAGGGGGTGGGGAGTGGCTGCTGGAGGGGGTGGGGAGTGGCTGCTGGAGGGGGTGGGGAGTGGCTGCTGGAGGGGGTGGGGAGTGGCTGCTGGAGGTGGGTGGGGAGTGGCTGCTGGAGGGGGGTGGGGAGTGGCTGCTGGAGGGGAAGGGGAGTGGCTGCTGGAGGGGGTGGGGAGTGGCTGCTGGAGGGGGGATGGGGAGTGGCTGCTGGAGGGGACGGACTGGCTGCTGGAGGGGGTGGGAGTGGCTGCTGGAGGGGGTGGGAGTGGCTGCTGGAAGGGGTGGGAGTGGCTGCTGGAGGGGGTGGAGTGGCTGCTGGAGGGGGTGGAGTGGCTGCTGGAGGGGGTGGGAGTGGCTGCTGGAGGGGGTGGGAGTGGCTGCTGGAGGAGGTGGGGAGTGGCTACTGGAGGGGGGTGGGAGTGGCTGCTGGAGGGGACGGGAGTGGCTGCTGGAGGGGACGGGAGTGGCTGCTGGAGTGGACGGGAGTGGTTGCTGGAGGGGGTGGGGAGTGGCTGCTGGAGGGGGTGGGGAGTGGCTGCTGGAGGGGGGTGGGAGTGGCTGCTGGAGGGGGTGGGAGTGGCTGCTGGAGGGGGTGGGAGTGGCTGCTGGAGGGGGTGGGAGTGGCTGCTGGAGGGGGTGGGAGTGGCTGCTGGAGGGGGTGGGAGTGGCTGCTGGAGGGGGTGGAGTGGCTGCTGGAGGGAGTGGAGTGGCTGCTGGAGGGGGTGGAGTGGCTGCTGGAGGGGGTGGAGTGGCTGCTGGAGGAGGTGCGGAGTGGCTGCTGGAGGGGGGTGGGAGTGGCTGCTGGAGGGGACGGGAGTGGCTGCTGGAGGGGACGGGAGTGGCTGCTGGAGGGGGTGGGGAGTGGCTGCTGGAGGGGGTGGGGAGTGGCTGCTGGAGGGGGTGGGAGTGGCTGCTGGAGGGGGTGGGAGTGGCTGCTGGAGGGGGTGGGAGTGGCTGCTGGAGGGGGTGGAGTGGCTGCTGGAGGGGGTGGGAGTGGCTGCTGGAGGGGGGTGGGAGTGGCTGCTGGAGGGGATGGGAGTGGCTGCTGGAGGGGGTGGGGAGTGGCTGCTGGAGGGGGTGGGGAGTGGCTGCTGGAGAGGGTGGGAGTGGCTGCTGGAGGGGGTGGGGAGTGGCTGCTGGAGGGGGTGGGGAGTGGCTGCTGGAGGGGGTGGGAGTGGCTGCTGGTGGGGGTGGGAGTGGCTGCTGGAGGGGGTGGGGAGTGGCTGCTGGAGGGGGTGGGGAGTGGCTGCTGGAGGGGGTGGGAGTGGCTGCTGGAGGGGGTGGAGTGGCTGCTGGAGGGGGTGGGACTGGCTGCTGGAGGGGGTGGGAGTGGCTGCTGGAGGGGGTGGGAGTGGCTGCTTGAGGGGGATGGGACTGGCTGCTGGAGGGGGGTGGGAGTGGCTGCTGGAGGGGGGTGGGGAGTGGCTGCTGGGGGGGACGGGAGTGGCTGCTGGAGGGGGGGTGTGAGCAGCTGCTGGAAGGAGGTGGGGAGTGGCTGCTGGAGGGGTGGGTGTGGCTGCTGGAGGGGGGTGGGCGAGGCTGCTGGATGGGGTGGGAGTGGCTGCTGGAGGGGTTGGGAGTGGCTGCTGGAGGGGGGCAGGAGCGGCTGCTGGAGTGGGGCGGTGAGTGGCTGCTGGAGGGGGGTGGGAGTGGCTGCTGGAAGGCGGGTGGGAGTGGCTGCTGGACGGGAGTGGGTAGTGGCTGCTGGATGGGGGTGGGGAGTGGTTGCTGGAGGGGGGTGGGGAGTGGCTGCTGGCGGGGACGGGAGTGGCTGCTGGAGGGGAGGTGGGAGTGGCTGCTGGAGGGGGGTGGTGAGTGGCTGCTGGAGGGGAAGGGGAGTGGCTGCTGGAGGGGGTGGGGAGTGGTTGCTGGAGGGGGGATGGGGAGTGGCTGCTGGAGGGGACGGACTGGCTGCTGGAGGGGGGTGGGAGTGGCAGCTTGAGGGGGTGGGAGTGGCTGCTGGAAGGGGTGGGAGTGGCTGCTGGAGGGGGTGGGAGTGGCTGCTGGAGGGGGTGGAGTGGCTGCTGGAGGGGGTGGGAGTGGCTGCTGGAGGAGGTGGGGAGTGGCTGCTGGAGGGGGGTGGGAGTGGCTGCTGGAGGGGACGGGAGTGGCTGCTGGAGGGGACGTGAGTGGCTGCTGGAGTGGACGGGAGTGGTTGCTGGAGGGGGTGGGGAGTGGCTGCTGGAGGGGGTGGGGAGTGGCTGCTGGAGGGGGGTGGGAGTGGCTGCTGGAGGGGGTGGGAGTGGCTGCTGGAGCGGGTGGGAGTGGCTGCTGGAGGGGGTGGGAGTGGCTGCTGGAGGGGGTGGGAGTGGCTGCTGGAGGGGGTGGAGTGGCTGCTGGAGGGGGTGGAGTGGCGGCTGGAGGGGGTGGGAGTGGCTGCTGGAGGAGGTGCGGAGTGGCTGCTGGAGGGGGGTGGGAGTGGCTGCTGGAGGGGACGGGAGTGGCTGCTGGAGGGGACGGGAGTGGCTGCTGGAGGGGGTGGGGAGTGGCTGCTGGAGGGGGTGGGGAGTGGCTGCTGGAGGGGGTGGGAGTGGCTGCTGGAGGGGGTGGGAGTGGCTGCTGGAGGGGGTGGGAGTGGCTGCTGGAGGGGCTGGAGTGGCTGCTGGAGGGGGTGGGAGTGGCTGCTGGAGGGGGGTGGGAGTGGCTGCTGGAGGGGATGGGAGTGGCTGCTGGAGGGGGTGGGGAGTGGCTGCTGGAGGGGGTGGGGAGTGGCTGCTGGAGGGGGTGGGAGTGGCTGCTGGAGGGGTGGGGAGTGGCTGCTGGAGGGGGTGGGGAGTGGCTGCTGGAGGGGGTGGGAGTGGCTGCTGGTGGGGGTGGGAGTGGCTGCTGGAGGGGGTGGGGAGTGGCTGCTGGAGGGGGTGGGGAGTGGCTGCTGGAGGGGGTGGGGAGTGGCTGCTGGAGGGGGGTGGGAGTGGCTGCTGGAGGGGGTGGGAGTGGCTGCTGGAGGGGGCGGAGTGGCTGCTGGAGGGGGTGGGACTGGCTGCTGGAGGGGGTGGGAGTGGCTGCTGGAGGGGGTGGGAGTGGCTGCTTGAGGGGGATGGGACTGGCTGCTGGAGGGGGGCGGGAGTGGCTGCTGGAGGGGGGTGGGGAGTGGCTGCTGGGGGGGACGGGAGTGGCTGCTGGAGGGGGGGTGGGAGCAGCTGCTGGAGGGAGGTGGGGAGTGGCTGCTGGAGGGGTGGGTGTGGCTGCTGGAGGGGGGTGGGCGAGGCTGCTGAATGGGGTGGGAGTGGCTGGTGGAGGGGTTGGGAGTGGCTGCTGGAGGGGGGTGGGAGTGGCTGCTGGAAGGCGGGTGGGAGTGGCTGCTGGACGGGAGTGGGTAGTGGCTGCTGGATGGGGGTGGGGAGTGGTTGCTGGAGGGGACAGGAGTGGCTGCTGGAGGGGGGTGGGATTGGCTGCTGGAGGGGATGGGGAGTGGCTGCTGGAGGGGGTGGGGAGTGGCTGCTGGAGGAGACGGGAGTGGCTGCTGGAGGGGGGTGGGAGTGGCTGCTGGAGGGGGGGGGGTGGGAGTGGCTGCTGGACGGGGGTGGGAGTGGCTGCTGGAGGGGGGTGGGAGTGGCTGCTGAAGGTGGGTGGGTAGTGTCTGCTGGAGAGGATGGGTGGCTGCTGGAGGGGGGTGGGAGAGGCTGCTGGATGGGGGTGCGAGTGGCTGCTGGAGGGGGGTGGGAGTGGCTGCTGGAGGGGGTGGGGAGTGGCTGCTGGAGGGGACAAGAGTGGCTGCTGGAGGGGGGTGGGAGTGGCTGCTGGAGGGGATGGGGAGTGGCTGCTGGAGGGGGGTGGGAGTGGCTGCTGGAGGGGATGGGGAGTGGCTGCTGGAGGGCGTGGGGAGTGGCTGCTGGAGGGTGTGGGGAGTGGCTGCTGGAGGGTGTGGGGAGTGGCTGCTGGAGGGGACGGAGTGGCTGCCGGAGGGGGGTGGGAGTGGCTGCCGGAGGGGGTGGGAGTGGCTGCTGGAGGGGGTGGGGAGTGGCTGCTTGAGGGGTGTGGGAGTGGCTGCTGGAGAGGGTGGAGTGGCTGCTGGAGGGTGTGGAGTGGCTGCTGGAGGGGGTGGGAGTGGCTGCTGGAGGGGAAGGGAGTGGCTGCTGGAGGGGACGGGAGTGGCTGCTGGAGGGGACGGGAGTGGCTGCTGGAGGGGACGGGAGTGGGTGCTGGAGGGGACGGGAGTGGCTGCTGGAGGGGGTGGGGAGTGGCTGCTGGAGGGGGGTCGGGAGTGGCTGCTGGAGGGGACGGGAGTGGCTGCTGGAGGGGGGTGGGAGTGGCTGCTGGAGGGGACGGGAGTGGCTGCTGGAAGGGGCGGGGAGTGGCTGCTGGAGGGGGGTAGGGAGTGGCTGCTGGAGGGGACGGGAGTGGCTGCTGGAGGGGGGTGGGAGTGGCTGCTGGAGGGGGGTGGGAGTGGCTGCTGGAGGGGGTGGGTGGCTGCTGGAGGGGGTGGGGAGTGGCTGCTGGACGGGAGTGGGTAGTGGCTGCTGGATGGGGGTGGGGAGTGGTTGCTGGAGGGGGGTGGGGAGTGGCTGCTGGCGGGGACGAGAGTGGCTGCTGGAGGGGAGGTGGGAGTGGCTGCTGGAGGGGGTGGAGAGTGGCTGCTGGAGGGGACAGGAGTGGCTGCTGGAGGGGGGTGGGAGTGGCTGCTGGAGGGGATGGGGAGTGGCTGCTGGAGGGGGGTGGGGAGCGGCTGCTGGAGGGGACGGGAGTGGCTGCTGGAGGGGGGTCGGAGTGGCTGCTGGAGGGGGGGGTGGGAGTGGCTGCTGGACGGGGATGGGAGTGGCTGCTGGAGGGGGGTGGGTAGTGGCTGCTGGAGAGGATGGAGTGGCTGCTGGAGGGGGGTGGGAGAGGCTGCTGGATGGGGGTGCGAGTGGCTGCTGGAGGGGGGTGGGAGTGGCTGCTGGAGGGGGTGGGTAGTGGATGCTGGAGGGGACAAGAGTGGCTGCTGGAGGGGGTTGGGAGTGGCGGCTGGAGGGGCTGGGGAGTGGCTGCTGGAGGGGATGGGGAGTGGCTGCTGGAGGGGATGGGGAGTGGCTGCTGGAGGGTGTGGGGAGTGGCTGCTGGAGGATGTGGGAGTGGCTGCTGGAGGGTGTGGGGAGTGGCTGCTGGAGGGTGTGGGGAGTGGCTACTGGAGGGGGTGGGGAGTGGCTGCTGGAGGGGACGGAGTGGCTGCCGGAGGGAGGTGGGAGTGGCTGCTGGAGGGGGTGGGAGTGGCTGCTGGAGGGGATGGGGAGTGGCTGCTTGAGGGGGGTGGGAGTGGCTGCTGGAGAGGGTGGGAGTGGCTGCTGGAGGGGGTGGAGTGGCTGATGGAGGGCGTGGGAGTAGCTGCTGGAGGAGGTGGGAGTGGCTGCTGGAGGGGAAGGGAGTGGCTGCTGGAGGGGACGGGAGTGGCTGCTGGAGTTGACGGGAGTGGCTGCTGGAGGGGACGGGAGTGGCTGCTGGAGGGGGTGGGGAGTGGCTGCTGGAGGGGGGTAGGGAGTGGCTGCTGGAGGGGACTGGAGTGGCTGCTGGAGGGGGGTGGGAGTGGCTGCTGGAGGGGGTGGGAGTGGCTGTGGGAGGGGGTGGGGAGTGGCTGCTGGAGGGGGTGGGGAGTGGCTGCTGGAGGGGGTGGGGAGTGGCTGCTGGAGGGGGTGGGAGTGGCTGCTGGAGGGGGTGGGAGTGGCTGCTGGAGGGGGTGGGAGTGGCTGCTGGAGGGGGTGGGAGTGGCTGCTGGAGGGGGTGGGAGTGGCTGCTGGAGGGGGTGGGGAGTGGCTGCTGGAGTGTGTGGGGAGTGGCTGCTGGAGGGGGGTGGGAGTGGCTGCTGAAGGGGGTGGGAGTGGCTTCTGGAGGGGGTGGAGTGGCTGCTGGAGGGGGTGGGAGTGGCTGCTGGAAGGGGTGGGAGTGGCTGCTGGAGGGGGATGGGACTGGCTGCTGGAGGGGGGCCGGAGTGGCTGCTGGACGGGGGGTGGGGAGTGGCTGCTGGGGGGGGGGGACGGGAGTGGCTGCTGGAGGGAGGTGGGGAGTGGCTGCTGGAGGGGTGGGGGTGGCTGCTGGAGGGGGTGGAGAGTGGCTGCTTGAGGGGGGTGGGAGTGGCTGCTGGAGAGGATGGGAGTGGCTGCTGGAGGGGGTGGAGTGGCTGCTGGAGGGGGTGGGACTGGCTGCTGGAGGGGACGGGAGTGGCTGCTTGAGGGGACGGGAGTGGCTGCTGGAGTGGACGGGAGTGGCTGCTGGAGGGGACGGGAGTGGCTGCTGGAGGGGACGGGAGTGGCTGCTGGAGGGGGGTGGGAGGGGCTGCTGGAGGGGACGGGAGTGGCTGCTGGAAGGGGTGGGGAGTGGCTGCTGGAGGGGGGTAGGGAGTGGCTGCTGGAGGGGACGGGAGTGGCTGCTGGAGGGGGGTGGGAGTGGCTGCTGGAGGGGGGTGGGAGTGGCTGCTGGAGGGGGTGGGAGTGGCTGCTGGAGGGGGTGGGGAGTGGCTGCTGGAGGGCGGGTGGGAGTGGCTGCTGGACGGGAGTGGGTAGTGGCTGCTGGATGGGGGTGGGGAGTGGTTGCTGGAGGGGGGTGGGGAGTGGCTGCTGGCGGGGACGGGAGTGGCTGCTGGAGGGGAGGTGGGAGTGGCTGCTGGAGGGGAGGTGGGAGTGGCTGCTGGAGTGGGTGGGGAGTGGCTGCTGGAGGGGACAGGAGTGGCTGCTGGAGGGGGGTGGGAGTGGCTGCTGGAGGGGATGGGGAGTGGCTGCTGGAGGGGGGTGGGGAGTGGCTGCTGGAGAGGACGGGAGTGGCTGCTGGAGGGGACGGGAGAGGCTACTGGAATGGGTGGGGAGTGGCTGCTGGAGGGGGGTAGGGAGTGGCTGCTGGAGGGGACGGGAGTGGCTGCTGGAGGGGGGTGGGAGTGGCTGCTGGAGGGGGGTGGGAGTGGCTGCTGGAGGGGGTGGGAGTGGCTGCTGGAGGGGGTGGGGAGTGGCTGCTGGAGGGCGGGTGGGAGTGGCTGCTGGACGGGAGTGGGTAGTGGCTACTGGATGGGGGTGGGGAGTGGTTGCTGGAGGGGGGTGGGGAGTGGCTACTGGCGGGGACAGGAGTGGCTGCTGGAGGGGAGGTGGGAGTGGCTGCTGGAGGGGAGGTGGGAGTTGCTGCTGGAGGGGATGGGGAGTGGCTGCTGGAGGGGACAGGAGTGGCTGCTTGAGGGGGGTGGGAGTGGCTGCTGGAGGGGATGGGGAGTGGCTGCTGGAGGGGGGTGGGGAGTGGCTGCTGGAGGGGACAGGAGTGGCTGCTGGAGGGGGGTAGGAGTGGTTGCTGTAGGGGGGGTGGGAGTGGCTGCTGGACGGGGGTGGGAGTGGCTGCTGGAGGGGGGTGGGAGTGGCTGCTTGAGGGGGGTGGGTAGTGGCTGCTGGCGAGGATGGAGTGGCTGCTGGAGGGGGGTGGGAGTGGCTGCTGGAGGGGGGTGCGAGTGGCTGCTTGAGGGGGGTGGAAGTGGCTGCTGGAGGGGGTGGGGAGTGGCTGCTGGAGGGGGTGGGAGTGGCTGCTGGAGGGGACGGGAGTGGCTGCTGGAGGGGACGGGAGTGGCTGCTGGAGGGGACGGGAGTGGCTGCTGGAGGGGACGGGAGTGGCTGCTGGAGGGGGGTGGCAGGGGCTGCTGGAGGGGGGTGGCAGGGGCTGCTGGAGGGGACGGGAGTGGCTGCTGGAAGGGGTGGGGAGTGGCTGCTGGAGGGGGGTAGGGAGTGGCTGCTGGAGGGGACGGGAGTGGCTGCTGGAGGGGGGTGGGAGTGGCTGCTGGAGGGGGGTGGGAGTGGCTGCTGGAGGGGGTGGGAGTGGCTGCTGGAGGGGGTGGGGAGTGGCTGCTGGAGGGCGGGTGGGAGTGGCTGCTGGACGGGAGTGGGTAGTGGCTGCTGGATGGGGGTGGGGAGTGGTTGCTGGACGGGGGTGGGGAGTGGCTGCTGGCGGGGACGGGAGTGGCTGCTGGAGGGTAGGTGGGAGTGGCTGCTGGAGGGGAGGTGGGAGTGGCTGCTGGAGTGGGTGGGGAGTGGCTGCTGGAGGGGACAGGAGTGGCTGCTGGAGGGGGGTGGGAGTGGCTGCTGGAGGGGATGGGGAGTGGCTGCTGGAGGGGGGTGGGGAGTGGCTGCTGGAGAGGACGGGAGTGGCTGCTGGAGGGGACGGGAGAGGCTACTGGAATGGGTGGGGAGTGGCTGCTGGAGGGGGGTAGGGAGTGTCTGCTGGAGGGGACGGGAGTGGCTGCTGGAGGGGGTTGGGAGTGGCTGCTGGAGGGGGGTGGGAGTGGCTGCTGGAGGGGGTGGGAGTGGCTGCTGGAGGGGGTGGGGAGTGGCTGCTGGAGGGCGGGTGGGAGTGGCTGCTGGACGGGAGTGGGTAGTGGCTACTGGATGGGGGTGGGGAGTGGTTGCTGGAGGGGGGTGGGGAGTGGCTACTGGCGGGGACAGGAGTGGCTGCTGGAGGGGAGGTGGGTGTGGCTGCTGGAGGGGAGGTGGGAGTGGCTGCTGGAGGGGATGGGGAGTGGCTGCTGGAGGGGGTGGGGAGTGGCTGCTGGAGGGGACAGGAGTGGCTGCTGGAGGGGGGTGGGAGTGGCTGCTGGAGGGGATGGGGAGTGGCTGCTGGAGGGGGGTGGGGAGTGGCTGCTGGAGGGGACAGGAGTGGCTGCTGGAGGGGGGTAGGATTGGTTGCTGTAGGGGGGGTGGGAGTGGCTGCTGGACGGGGGTGGGAGTGGCTGCTGGAGGGGGGTGGGAGTGGCTGCTTGAGGGGGGTGGGTAGTGGCTGCTGGCGAGGATGGAGTGGCTGCTGGAGGGGGGTGGGAGTGGCTGCTGGAGGGGGGGTGCGAGTGGCTGCTTGAGAGGGGTGGGAGTGGCTGCTGGAGGGGGTGGGGAGTGGCTGCTGGAGGGGATGGGGAGTGGCTGCTGGAGGGCGTGGGGAGTGGCTGCTGGAGGGTGTGGGGAGTGGCTGCTGGAGGGTGTGGGGAGTGGCTGCTGGAGGGGACGGAGTGGCTGCCGGAGGGGGGTGGGAGTGGCTGCCGGAGGGGGTGGGAGTGGCTGCTGGAGGGGGTGGGGAGTGGCTGCTTGAGGGGTGTGGGAGTGGCTGCTGGAGAGGGTGGAGTGGCTGCTGGAGGGGGTGGAGTGGCTGCTGGAAGGCGTGGGAGTGGCTGCTGGAGGGGAAGGGAGTGGCTGCTGGAGGGGACGGGAGTGGCTGCTGGAGGGGACGGGAGTGGCTGCTGGAGGGGACGGGAGTGGGTGCTGGAGGGGACGGGAGTGGCTGCTGGAGGGGGTGGGGAGTGGCTGCTGGAGGGGGGTCGGGAGTGGCTGCTGGAGGGGGGTGGGAGTGGCTGCTGGAGGGGGGTGGGAGTGGCTGCTGGAGGGGGGTGGGAGTGGCTGCTGGAGGGGACGGGAGTGGCTGCTGGAAGGGGCGGGGAGTGGCTGCTGGAGGGGGGGTAGGGAGTGGCTGCTGGAGGGGACGGGAGTGGCTGCTGGAGGGGGGTGGGAGTGGCTGCTGGAGGGGGGTGGGAGTGGCTGCTGGAGGGGGTGGGTGGCTGCTGGAGGGGGTGGGGAGTGGCTGCTGGACGGGAGTGGGTAGTGGCTGCTGGATGGGGGTGGGGAGTGGTTGCTGGAGGGGGGTGGGGAGTGGCTGCTGGCGGGGACGAGAGTGGCTGCTGGAGGGGAGGTGGGAGTGGCTGCTGGAGGGGGTGGAGAGTGGCTGCTGGAGGGGACAGGAGTGGCTGCTGGAGGGGGGTGGGAGTGGCTGCTGGAGGGGATGGGGAGTGGCTGCTGGAGGGGGGTGGGGAGTGGCTGCTGGAGGGGACGGGAGTGGCTGCTGGAGGGGGGTCGGAGTGGCTGCTGGAGGGGGGGTGGGAGTGGCTGCTGGACGGGGGTGGGAGTGGCTGCTGGACGGGGGTGGGAGTGGCTGCTGGAGGGGGGTGGGTAGTGGCTGCTGGAGAGGATGGAGTGGCTGCTGGAGGGGGGTGGGAGAGGCTGCTGGATGGGGGTGCGAGTGGCTGCTGGAGGGGGGTGCGAGTGGCTGCTGGAGGGGGTGGGTAGTGGATGCTGGAGGGGACAAGAGTGGCTGCTGGAGGGGGTTGGGAGTGGCGGCTGGAGGGGCTGGGGAGTGGCTGCTGGAGGGGATGGGGAGTGGCTGCTGGAGGGGATGGGGAGTGGCTGCTGGAGGGTGTGGGGAGTGGCTGCTGGAGGGTGTGGGGAGTGGCTGCTGGAGGGTGTGGGGAGTGGCTGCTGGAGGGGGTGGGGAGTGGCTGCTGGAGGGGACGGAGTGGCTGCCGGAGGGAGGTGGGAGTGGCTGCTGGAGGGGGTGGGAGTGGCTGCTGGAGGGGGTGGGGAGTGGCTGCTTGAGGGGGGTGGGAGTGGCTGCTGGAGAGGGTGGAGTGGCTGCTGGAGGGGGTGGAGTGGCTGATGGAGGGCGTGGGAGTAGCTGCTGGAGGAGGTAGGAGTGGCTGCTGGAGGGGAAGGGAGTGGCTGCTGGAGGGGACGGGAGTGGCTGCTGGAGTTGACGGGAGTGGCTGCAGGAGGGGACGGGAGTGGCTGCTGGAGGGGGTGGGGAGTGGCTGCTGGAGGGGGGTAGGGAGTGGCTGCTGGAGGGGACTGGGAGTGGCTGCTGGAGGGGGGTGGGAGTGGCTGCTGGAGGGGGTGGGAGTGGCTGCTGGAGGGGGTGGGAGTGGCTGCTGGAGGGGGTGGGGAGTGGCTGCTGGAGGGGGTGGGGAGTGGCTGCTGGAGGGGGTGGGGAGTGGCTGCTGGAGGGGGTGGGAGTGGCTGCTGGAGGGGGTGGGAGTGGCTGCTGGAGGGGGTGGGAGTGGCTGCTGGAGGGGGTGGGAGTGGCTGCTGGAGGGGGTGGGAGTGGCTGCTGGAGGGGGTGGGGAGTGGCTGCTGGAGTGTGTGGGGAGTGGCTGCTGGAGGGGGGTGGGAGTGGCTGCTGAAGGGGGTGGGAGTGGCTTCTGGAGGGGGTGGAGTGGCTGCTGGAGGGGGTGGGAGTGGCTGCTGGAAGGGGTGGGAGTGGCTGCTGGAGGGGGATGGGACTGGCTGCTGGAGGGGGGCCGGAGTGGCTGCTGGACGGGGGGTGGGGAGTGGCTGCTGGGGGGGGGGACGGGAGTGGCTGCTGGAGGGAGGTGGGGAGTGGCTGCTGGAGGGGTGGGGGTGGCTGCTGGAGGGGGTGGGGAGTGGCTGCTTGAGGGGGGTGGGAGTGGCTGCTGGAGAGGGTGGGAGTGGCTGCTGGAGAGGGTGGGAGTGGCTGCTGGAGGGGGTGGAGTGGCTGCTGGAGGGGACGGGAGTGGCTGCTGGAGGGGACGGGAGTGGCTGCTGGAGTGGACGGGAGTGGCTGCTGGAGGGGACGGGAGTGGCTGCTGGAGGGGACGGGAGTGGCTGCTGGAGGGGACGGGAGTGGCTGCTGGAGGGGACGGGAGTGGCTGCTGGAGGGGACGGGAGTGGCTGCTGGAGGGGGGTGGGAGGGGCTGCTGGAGGGGACGGGAGTGGCTGCTGGAAGGGGTGGGGAGTGGCTGCTGGAGGGGGGTAGGGAGTCGCTGCTGGAGGGGGGTGGGAGTGGCTGCTGGAGGGGGTGGGAGTGGCTGCTGGTGGGGGTGGGGAGTGGCTGCTGGAGGGCGGGTGGGAGTGGCTGCTGGACGGGAGTGGGTAGTGGCTGCTGGATGGGGGTGGGGAGTGGTTGCTGGAGGGGGGTGGGGAGTGGCTGCTGGCGGGGACGGGAGTGGCTGCTGGAGGGGAGGTGGGAGTGGCTGCTGGAGGGGAGGTGGGAGTGGCTGCTGGAGTGGGTGGGGAGTGGCTGCTGGAGGGGACAGGAGTGGCTGCTGGAGGGGGGTGGGAGTGGCTGCTGGAGGGGATGGGGAGTGGCTGCTGGAGGGGGGTGGGGAGTGGCTGCTGGAGAGGACGGGAGTGGCTGCTGGAGGGGACGGGAGAGGCTACTGGAATGGGTGGGGAGTGGCTGCTGGAGGGGGGTAGGGAGTGGCTGCTGGAGGGGACGGGAGTGGCTGCTGGAGGGGGGTGGGAGTGGCTGCTGGAGGGGGTGGGAGTGGCTGCTGGAGGGGGTGGGAGTGGCTGCTGGAGGGCGGGTGGGAGTGGCTGCTGGACGGGAGTGGGTAGTGGCTACTGGATGGGGGTGGGGAGTGGTTGCTGTAGGGGGGTGGGGAGTGGCTACTGGCGGGGACAGGAGTGGCTGCTGGAGGGGAGGTGGGAGTGGCTGCTGGAGGGGAGGTGGGAGTTGCTGCTGGAGGGGATGGGGAGTGGCTGCTGGAGGGGGTGGGGAGTGGCTGCTGGAGGGGACAGGAGTGGCTGCTGGAGGGGGGTGGGAGTGGTTGCTGGAGGGGATGGGGAGTGGCTGCTGGAGGGGGGTGGGGAGTGGCTGCTGGAGGGGACAGGAGTGGTTGCTGGAGGGGGGTAGGAGTGGTTGCTGTAGGGGGGGTGGGAGTGGCTGCTGGACGGGGGTGGGAGTGGCTGCTGGAGGGGGGTGGGAGTGGCTGCTTGAGGGGGGTGGGTAGTGGCTGCTGGCGAGGATGGAGTGGCTGCTGGAGGGGGGTGGGAGTGGCTGCTGGAGGGGGGGTGCGAGTGGCTGCTTGAGGGGGGTGGGAGTGGCTGCTGGAGGGGGTGGGGAGTGGCTGCTGGAGGGGGTGGGAGTGGCTGCTGGAGGGGACGGGAGTGGCTGCTGGAGGGGACGGGAGTGGCTGCTGGAGTGGACTGGAGTGGCTGCTGGAGGGGACGGGAGTGGCTGCTGGAGGGGACGGGAGTGGCTGCTGGAGGGGGGTGGGAGGGGCTGCTGGAGGGGACGGGAGTGGCTGCTGGAAGGGGTGGGGAGTGGCTGCTGGAGGGGGGTAGGGAGTGGCTGCTGGAGGGGACGGGAGTGGCTGCTGGAGGGGGGTGGGAGTGGCTCCTGGAGGGGGGTGGGAGTGGCTGCTGGAGGGGGTGGGAGTGGCTGCTGGAGGGGGTGGGGAGTGGCTGCTGGAGGGCGGGTGGGAGTGGCTGCTGGACGGGAGTGGGTAGTGGCTGCTGGATGGGGGTGGGGAGTGGTTGCTGGAGGGGGGTGGGGAGTGGCTGCTGGCGGGGACGGGAGTGGCTGCTGGAGGGGAGGTGGGAGTGGCTGCGGGAGGGGAGGTGGGAGTGGCTGCTGGAGTGGGTGGGGAGTGGCTGCTGGAGGGGACAGGAGTGGCTGCTGGAGGGGGGTGGGAGTGGCTGCTGGGGGGGATGGGGAGTGGCTGCTGGAGGGGGGTGGGGAGTGGCTGCTGGAGAGGACGGGAGTGGCTGCTGGAGGGGACGGGAGAGGCTACTGGAATGGGTGGGGAGTGGCTGCTGGAGGGGGGTAGGGAGTGGCTGCTGGAGGGGACGGGAGTGGCTGCTGGAGGGGGGTGGGAGTGGCTGCTGGAGGGGGGTGGGAGTGGCTGCTGGAGGGGGTGGGAGTGGCTGCTGGAGGGGGTGGGGAGTGGCTGCTGGAGGGCGGGTGGGAGTGGCTGCTGGACGGGAGTGGGTAGTGGCTACTGGATGGGGGTGGGGAGTGGTTGCTGGAGGGGGGTGGGGAGTGGCTACTGGCGGGGACAGGAGTGGCTGCTGGAGGGGAGGTGGGAGTGGCTGCTGGAGGGGAGGTGGGAGTGGCTGCTGGAGGGGATGGGGAGTGGCTGCTGGAGGGGGTGGGGAGTGGCTGCTGGACGGGGACAGGAGTGGCTGCTGGAGGGGGGTGGGAGTGGCTGCTGGAGGGGATGGGGAGTGGCTGCTGGAGGGGGGGTGGGGAGTGGCTGCTGGAGGGGGACAGGAGTGGCTGCTGGAGGGGGGTAGGAGTGGTTGCTGTAGGGGGGGGTGGGAGTGGCTGCTGGACGGGGGTGGGAGTGGCTGCTGGAGGGGGGTGGGAGTGGCTGCTTGAGGGGGGTGGGTAGTGGCTGCTGGCGAGGATGGAGTGGCTGCTGGAGTGGGGTGGGAGTGGCTGCTGGAGGGGGGGTGGGAGTGGCTGCTTGAGAGGGGTGGGAGTGGCTGCTGGAGGGGGTGGGGAGTGGCTGCTGGAGGGGACAAGAGTGGCTGCTGGAGGGGGGTGGGAGTGGCTGCTGGAGGGGATGGGGAGTGGCTGCTGGAGGGGATGGGGAGTGGCTGCTGGAGGGGATGGGGAGTGGCTGCTGGAGGGGATGGGGAGTGGCTGCTGGAGGGGATGGGGAGTGGCTGCTGGAGGGTGTGGGGAGTGGCTGCTGGAGGGTGTGGGGAGTGGCTGCTGGAGGGTGTGGGGAGTGGCTGCTGGAGTGTGTGGGGAGTGGCTGCTGGAGGGGGTGGGGAGTGGCTGCTGGAGGGAGGTGGAGTGGCTGCTGGAGGGGGTGGGGAGTGGCTGCTGGAGGGGGGATGGGGAGTGGCTGCTGGAGGGGACGGACTGGCTGCTGGAGGGGGGTGGGAGTGGCTGCTGGAGGGGGTGGGAGTGGCTGCTGGAAGGGGTGGGAGTGGCTGCTGGAGGGGGTGGAGTGGCGGCTGGAGGGGGTGGAGTGGCTGCTGGAGGGGGTGGGAGTGGCTGCTGGAGGGGGTGGGAATGGCTGCTGGAGGAGGTGGGGAGTGGCTGCTGGAGGGGGGTGGGAGTGGCTGCTGGAGGGGACGGGAGTGGCTGCTGGAGGGGACGGGAGTGGCTGCTGGAGTGGACGGGAGTTGTTGCTGGAGGGGGTGGGGAGTGGCTACTGGAGGGGGTGGGGAGTGGCTGCTGGAGGGGGGTGGGAGTGGCTGCTGGAGGGGGTGGGAGAGGCTGCTGGAGGGGGTTGGAGTGGCTGCTGGAGGGTGTGGGAGTGGCTGCTGGAGGGGGTGGGAGTGGCTGCTGGAGGGGGTGGGAGTGGCTGCTGGAGGGGGTGGAGTGGCTGCTGGAGGGGGTGGAGTGTCTGCTGGAGGGGGTGGAGTGGCTGCTGGAGGGGGTGGAGTGGCTGCTGGAGGAGGTGCGGAGTGGCTGCTGGAGGGGGGTGGGAGTGGCTGCTGGAGGGGACGGAGTGGCTGCTGGAGGGGACGGGAGTGGCTGCTGGAGGGGGTGGGGAGTGGCTGCTGGAGGGGGTGGGGAGTGGCTGCTGGAGGGGGTGGGAGTGGCTGCTGGAGGGGGTGGGAGTGGCTGCTGGAGGGGGTGGGAGTGGCTGCTGGAGGGGGTGGAGTGGCTGCTGGAGGGGGTGGGAGTGGCTGCTGGAGGGGGGTGGGAGTGGCTGCTGGAGGGGATGGGAGTGGCTGCTGGAGGGGGTGGGGAGTGGCTGCTGGAGGGGGTGGGGAGTGGCTGCTGGAGAGGGTGGGAGTGGCTGCTGGAGGGGGTGGGGAGTGGCTGCTGGAGGGGGTGGGGAGTGGCTGCTGGAGGGGGTGGGAGTGGCTGCTGGTGGGGGTGGGAGTGGCTGCTGGAGGGGGTGGGGAGTGGCTGCTGGAGGGGGTGGGGAGTGGCTGCTGAGGGGGTGGGAGTGGCTGCTGGAGGGGGTGGAGTGGCTGCTGGAGGGGGTGGGACTGGCTGCTGGAGGGGGTGGGAGTGGCTGCTGGAGGGGGTGGGAGTGGCTGCTTGAGGGGGATGGGACTGGCTGCTGGAGGGGGGTGGGAGTGGCTGCTGGAGGGGGGTGGGGAGTGGCTGCTGGGGGGGACGGGAGTGGCTGCTGGAGGGGGGGTGTGAGCAGCTGCTGGAGGGAGGTGGGGAGTGGCTGCTGGAGGGGTGGGTGTGGCTGCTGGAGGGGGGTGGGCGAGGCTGCTGGATGGGGTGGGAGTGGCTGCTGGAGGGGTTGGGAATGGCTGCTGGAGGGGGGGCAGGAGCGGCTGCTGGAGTGGGGCGGTGAGTGGCTGCTGGAGGGGGGTGGGAGTGGCTACTGGAAGGCGGGTGGGAGTGGCTGCCGGACGGGAGTGGGTAGTGGCTGCTGGATGGGGGTGGGGAGTGGTTGCTGGAGGGGGGTGGGGAGTGGCTGCTGGCGGGGACGGGAGTGGCTGCTGGAGGGGGGTGGGAGTGGCTGCTGGAGGGGATGGGGAGTGGCTGCTGGAGGGGGGTGGGGAGTGGCTGCTGGAGGGGACGGGAGTGGCTGCTGGAGGGGGGTGGGAGGGGCTGCTGGAGGGGACGGGAGTGGCTGCTGGAAGGGGTGGGGAGTGGCTGCTGGAGGGGTGTAGGGAGTGGCTGCTGGAGGGGACGGGAGTGGCTGCTGGAGGGGGGTGGGAGTGGCTGCTGGAGGGGGGTGGGAGTGGCTGCTGGAGGGGGTGGGAGTGGCTGCTGGAGGGGGTGGGGAGTGGCTGCTGGAGGGCGGGTGGGAGTGGCTGCTGGACGGGAGTGGGTAGTGGCTGCTGGATGGGGTGGGGAGTGGTTGCTGGAGGGGGGTGGGGAGTGGCTGCTGGCGGGGACGGGAGTGGCTGCTGGAGGGGAGGTGGGAGTGGCTGCTGGAGGGGAGGTGGGAGTGGCTGCTGGAGTGGGTGGGGAGTGGCTGCTGGAGGGGACAGGAGTGGCTGCTGGAGGGGGGTGGGAGTGGCTGCTGGAGGGGATGGGGAGTGGCTGCTGGAGGGGGGTGGGGAGTGGCTGCTGGAGAGGACGGGAGTGGCTGCTGGAGGGGACGGGAGAGGCTACTGGAATGGGTGGGGAGTGGCTGCTGGAGGGGGGTAGGGAGTGGCTGCTGGAGGGGACGGGAGTGGCTGCTGGAGGGGGGTGGGAGTGGCTGCTGGAGGGGGGTGGGAGTGGCTGCTGGAGGGGGTGGGAGTGACTGCTGGAGGGGGTGGGGAGTGGCTGCTGGAGGGCGGGTCGGAGTGGCTGCTGGACGGGAGTGGGTAGTGGCTACTGGATGGGGGTGGGGAGTGGTTGCTGGAGGGGGGTGGGGAGTGGCTACTGGCGGGGACAGGAGTGGCTGCTGAGGGGAGGTGGGAGTGGCTGCTGGAGGGGAGGTGGGAGTGGCTGCTGGAGGGGATGGGGAGTGGCTGCTGGAGGGGGTGGGAGTGGCTGCTGGAGGGGACAGGAGTGGCTGCTGGAGGGGGGTGGGAGTGGCTGCTGGAGGGGGATGGGGAGTGGCTGCTGGAGGGGGGTGGGGAGTGGCTGCTGGAGGGGACAGGAGTGGCTGCTGGAGGGGGGTAGGAGTGGTTGCTGTAGGGGGGGTGGGAGTGGCTGCTGGACGGGGGTGGGAGTGGCTGCTGGAGGGGGGTGGGAGTGGCTGCTTGAGGGGGGTGGGTAGTGGCTGCTGACGAGGATGGAGTGGCTGCTGAGGGGGGTGGGAGTGGCTGCTGGAGGGGGGGTGCGAGTGGCTGCTTGAGGGGGGTGGGCGAGGCTGCTGGATGGGGTGGGAGTGGCTGCTGGAGGGGTTGGGAGTGGCTGCTGGAGGGGGGGCAGGAGCGGCTGCTGGAGTGGGGCGGTGAGTGGCTGCTGGAGGGGGGTGGGAGTGGCTGCTGGAAGGCGGGTGGGAGTGGCTGCCGGACGGGAGTGGGTAGTGGCTGCTGGATGGGGGTGGGGAGTGGTTGCTGGATGGGGGTGGGGAGTGGTTGCTGGAGGGGGGTGGGGAGTGGCTGCTGGGGCGGGGACGGGAGTGGCTGCTGGAGGGGAGGTGGGAGTGGCTGCTGGAGGGGGGTGGGGAGTGGCTGCTGGAGGGGAAGGGGAGTGGCTGCTGGAGGGGGGTGGGGAGTGGCTGCTGGAGGGGGGATGGGGAGTGGCTGCTGGAGGGGACGGACTGGCTGCTGGAGGGGGGTGGGAGTGGCTGCTGGAGGGGGTGGGAGTGGCTGCTGGAAGGGGTGGGAGTGGCTGCTGGAGGGGGTGGGAGTGGCTGCTGGAGGGGGTGGAGTGGCTGCTGGAGGGGGTGGGAGTGGCTGCTGGAGGAGGTGGGGAGTGGCTGCTGGAGGTGGGTGGGAGTGGCTGCTGGAGGGGACGGGAGTGGCTGCTGGAGGGGACGTGAGTGGCTGCTGGAGTGGACGGGAGTGGTTGCTGGAGGGGTGGGGAGTGGCTGCTGGAGGGGGTGGGGAGTGGCTGCTGGAGGGGGGTGGGAGTGGCTGCTGGAGGGGGTGGGAGTGGCTGCTGGAGGGGGTGGGAGTGGCTGCTGGAGGGGGTGGGAGTGGTTGCTG
Organism: Scyliorhinus torazame; assembly: GCF_047496885.1. Classification (NCBI taxonomy): domain Eukaryota; kingdom Metazoa; phylum Chordata; class Chondrichthyes; order Carcharhiniformes; family Scyliorhinidae; genus Scyliorhinus; species Scyliorhinus torazame. The sequence goes on along the minus strand of NC_092712.1, from coordinate 60,242,304 downwards.
GAGGGGGTGGAGTGGCTGCTGGAGGGGGTGGAGTGGCTGCTGGAGGGGGTGGAGTGGCTGCTGGAGGGGGTGGAGTGGCTGCTGGAGGGGGTGGGAGTGGCTGCTGGAGGAGGTGCGGAGTGGCTGCTGGAGGGGGGTGGGAGTGGCTGCTGGAGGGGACGGAGTGGCTGCTGGAGGGGACGGGAGTGGCTGCTGGAGGGGGTGGGGAGTGGCTGCTGGAGGGGTGGGGAGTGGCTGCTGGAGGGGGTGGGAGTGGCTGCTGGAGGGGGTGGGAGTGGCTGCTGGAGGGGTGGGAGTGGCTGCTGGAGGGGGTGGAGTGGCTGCTGGAGGGGGTGAGTGGCTGCTGGAGGGGGTGGGAGTGGCTGCTGGAGGGGGGTGGGAGTGGCTGCTGGAGGGATGGGAGTGGCTGCTGGAGGGGGGGAGGGTGCTGGAGGGGGGAGTGGGTGCTGGAGGGGGTGGGGAGTGGCTGCTGGAGGGGGTGGGAGTGGCTGCTGGAGGGGTGGGGAGTGGCTGCTGGAGGGGGTGGGGAGTGGCTGCTGGAGGGGGTGGGAGTGGCTGCTGGTGGGGGTGGGAGTGGCTGCTGGAGGGGGTGGGGAGTGGCTGCTGGAGGGGGTGGGAGTGGCTGCTGGAGGGGGTGCGGAGTGGCTGCTGGAGGGGGGTGGGGAGTGGCTGCTGGAGGGGGTGGGAGTGGCTGCTGGAGGGGGTGGAGTGGCTGCTGGAGGGGGTGGGACTGGCTGCTGGAGGGGGTGGGAGTGGCTGCTGGAGGGGGTGGGAGTGGCTGCTTGAGGGGGATGGACTGGCTGCTGGAGGGGGGCGGGAGTGGCTGCTGGAGGGGGGTGGGAGTGGCTGCTGGGGGGACGGGAGTGGCTGCTGGAGGGGGGGTTGGAGCAGCTGCTGGAGGGGAGGTGGGGAGTGGCTGCTGGAGGGGTGGGTGTGGCTGCTGGAGGGGGGTGGGCGAGGCTGCTGAATGGGGTGGGAGTGGCTGGTGGAGGGGTTGGGAGTGGCTGCTGGAGGGGGGGGGCAGGAGCGGCTGCTGGAGTGGGGCGGTGAGTGGCTGCTGGAGGGGGGTGGGAGTGGCTGCTGGAAGGGCGGGTGGGAGTGGCTGCTGGACGGGAGTGGGTAGTGGCTGCTGGATGGGGGGTGGGGAGTGGTTGCTGGAGGGGACAGGAGTGGCTGCTGGAGGGGGGTGGGAGTGGCTCCTGGAGGGGATGGGGAGTGGCTGCTGCAGGGGGGTGGGGAGTGGCTGCTGGAGGGGACGGGAGTGGCTGCTGGAGGGGGGTGGGAGTGGCTGCTGGAGGGGGGGTGGGAGTGGCTGCTGAAGGTGGGTGGGTAGTGTCTGCTGGAGAGGATGGGTGGCTGCTGGAGGGGGGTGGGAGAGGCTGCTGGATGGGGGTGCGAGTGGCTGCTGGAGGGGGGTGGGAGTGGCTGCTGGAGGGGGTGGGGAGTGGCTGCTGGAGGGGACAAGAGTGGCTGCTGGAGGGGGGTGGGAGTGGCTGCTGGAGGGGATGGGGAGTGGCTGCTGGAGGGGGGTGGGGAGTGGCTGCTGGAGGGGATGGGGAGTGGCTGCTGGAGGGCGTGGGGAGTGGCTGCTGGAGGGTGTGGGGAGTGGCTGCTGGAGGGTGTGGGGAGTGGCTGCTGGAGGGGACGGAGTGGCTGCCGGAGGGGGGTGGGAGTGGCTGCCGGAGGGGGTGGGAGTGGCTGCTGGAGGGGGTGGGGAGTGGCTGCTTGAGGGGTGTGGGAGTGGCTGCTGGAGAGGGGTGGAGTGGCTGCTGGAGGGGGTGGAGTTGCTGCTGGAGGGGGTGGGAGTGGCTGCTGGAGGGGAGAGGAGTGGCTGCTGGAGGGGACGGGAGTGGCTGCTGAGGGGACGGGAGTGGCTGCTGGAGGGGACGGGAGTGGGTGCTGGAGGGGACGGGAGTGGCTGCTGGAGGGGGTGGGGAGTGGCTGCTGGAGGGGGGTCGGGAGTGGCTGCTGGAGGGGACGGGAGTGGCTGCTGGAGGGGGGTGGGAGTGGCTGCTGGAGGGGACGGAGTGGCTGCTGGAAGGGGCGGGGAGTGGCTGCTGGAGGGGGGTAGGGAGTGGCTGCTGGAGGGGACGGGAGTGGCTGCTGGAGGGGGGTGGGAGTGGCTGCTGGAGGGGGGTGGAGTGGCTGCTGGAGGGGGTGGGTGGCTGCTGGAGGGGTGGGGAGTGGCTGCTGGACGGGAGTGGGTAGTGGCTGCCGAATGGGGGTGGGAAGTGGTTGCTGGAGGGGGGGTGGGGAGTGGCTGCTGGCGGGGACGAGAGTGGCTGCTGGAGGGAGGTGGGAGTGGCTGCTGGAGGGGTGGAGAGTGGCTGCTGGAGGGGACAGGAGTGGCTGCTGGAGGGGGGGTGGGAGTGGCTGCTGGAGGGGATGGGGAGTGGCTGCTGGAGGGGGGTGGGGAGTGGCTGCTGGAGGGGACGGGAGTGGCTGCTGGAGGGGGTCGGAGTGGCTGCTGGAGGGGGGTGGGAGTGGCTCCTGGACGGGGGTGGGAGTGGCTGCTGGACGGGGGTGGGAGTGGCTGCTGGAGGGGGGTGGGTAGTGGCTGCTGGAGAGGATGGAGTGGCTGCTGGAGGGGGGTGGGAGAGGCTGCTGGATGGGGGTGCGAGTGGCTGCTGGAGGGGGGTGGAGTGGCTGCTGGAGGGGGTGGGTAGTGGATGCTGGAGGGGACAAGAGTGGCTGCTGGAGGGGGTTGGGAGTGGCGGCTGGAGGGGCTGGGGAGTGGCTGCTGGAGGGGATGGGGAGTGGCTGCTGGAGGGGATGGGGAGTGGCTGCTGGAGGGTGTGGGGAGTGGCTGCTGGAGGGTGTGGGGAGTGGCTGCTGGAGGGTGTGGGGAGTAGCTGCTGGAGGGGGTGGGGGAGTGGCTGCTGGAGGGGACGGAGTGGCTGCCCGGAGGGAGGTGGGAGTGGCGCTGGAGGGGGTGGGAGTGGCTGCTGGAGGGGGTGGGGAGCGGCTGCTTGAGGGGGGTGGGAGTGGCTGCTGGAGAGGGTGGGAGTGGCTGCTGGAGGGGTGGAGTGGCTGATGGAGGGCGTGGGAGTGGCTGCTGGAGGGGGTGGGAGTGCTGCTGGAGGGGGGTGGGAGTGGCTGCTGGAGGGATGGGAGTGGCTGCTGGAGGGGGTGGGGAGTGGCTGCTGGAGGGGGTGGGGAGTGGCTGCTGGAGGGGGTGGGAGTGGCTGCTGGAGGGTGGGGGAATGGCTGCTGGAGGGGGTGGGGAGTGGCTGCTGGAGGGGTGGGAGTGGCTGCTGGTGGGGGTGGGAGTGGCTGCTGGAGGGGGTGGGGAGTGGCTGCTGGAGGGGGTGGGGAGTGGCTGCTGGAGGGGGTGCGGAGTGGCTGCTGGAGGGGGGTGGGAGTGGCTGCTGGAGGGGGTGGGAGTGGCTGCTGGAGGGGGTGGAGTGGCTGCTGGAGGGGGTGGGACTGGCTGCTGGAGGGGGTGGGAGTGGCTGCTGGAGGGGGTGGGAGTGGCTGCTTGAGGGGGATGGGACTGGCTGCTGGAGGGGGGCGGGAGTGGCTGCTGGAGGGGGGTGGGGAGTGGCTGCTGGGGGGGACGGGAGTGGCTGCTGGAGGGGGGGGTTGGAGCAGCTGCTGGAGGGAGGTGGGGAGTGGCTGCTGGAGGGGTGGGTGTGGCTGCTGGAGGGGGGTGGGCGAGGCTGATGAATGGGGTGGGAGTGGCTGGTGGAGGGGTTGGGAGTGGCTGCTGGAGGGGGGGGCAGGAGCGGCTGCTGGAGTGGGGCGGTGAGTGGCTGCTGCAGGGGGGGTGGGAGTGGCTGCTGGAAGGCGGGTGGGAGTGGCTGCTGGACGGGAGTGGGTAGTGGCTGCTGGATGGGGGTGGGGGAGTGGTTGCTGGAGGGGGACAGGAGTGGCTGCTGGAGGGGGGTGGGAGTGGCTGCTGGAGGGGGGGGGTGGGAGTGGCTGCTGGACGGGGTGGGAGTGGCTGCTGGAGGGGGGGTGGGAGTGGCTGCTGAAGGTGGGTGGGTAGTGTCTGCTGGGAGAGGATGGGTGGCTGCTGGAGGGGGGGTGGGAGAGGCTGCTGGATGGGGGTGCGAGTGGCTGCTGGAGGGGGGGTGGGAGTGGCTGCTGGAGGGGGTGGGGAGTGGCTGCTGGAGGGGACAAGAGTGGCTGCTGGAGGGGGGGTGGGAGTGGCTGCTGGAGGGGATGGGGAGTGGCTGCTGGAGGGGGGTGGGGAGTGGCTGCTGGAGGGGATGGGGAGTGGCTGCTGGAGGGCGTGGGGAGTGGCTGCTGGAGGGCGTGGGGAGTGGCTGCTGGAGGGTGTGGGGAGTGGCTGCTGGAGGGTGTGGGGAGTGGCTGCTGGAGGGGACGGAGTGGCTGCCGGAGGGGGGTGGGAGTGGCTGCCGAGGGGGTTGGAGTGGCTGCTGGAGGGGGTGGGGAGTGGCTGCTTGAGGGGTGTGGGAGTGGCTGCTGGAGAGGGTGGAGTGGCTGCTGGAGGGGGTGGAGTTGCTGCTGGAGGGGGTGGGAGTGGCTGCTGGAGGGGAAGGGGAGTGGCTGCTGGAGGGGACGGGAGTGGCTGCTGGAGGGGACGGGAGTGGCTGCTGGAGGGGACGGGAGTGGGTGCTGGAGGGGACGGGAGTGGCTGCTGGAGGGGGGTGGGGATTGGCTGCTGGAGGGGGGTCGGGAGTGGCTGCTGGAGGGACGGGAGTGGCTGCTGGAGGGGGGTGGAGTGGCTGCTGGAGGGGACGGGAGTGGCTGCTGGAAGGGGCGGGGAGTGGCTGCTGGAGGGGGGGGTAGGGAGTGGCTGCTGGAGGGGACGGGAGTGGCTGCTGGAGCGGGGTGGGAGTGGCTGCTGGAGGGGGGTGGGAGTGGCTGCTGGAGGGGGTGGGTGGCTGCTGGAGGGGGTGGGGAGTGGCTGCTGGACGGGAGTGGGTAGTGGCTGCCGAATGGGGGTGGGGAGTGGTTGCTGGAGGGGGGTGGGGAGTGGCTGCTGGCGGGGACGAGAGTGGCTGCTGGAGGGGAGGTGGGAGTGGCTGCTGGAGGGGGTGGAGAGTGGCTGCTGGAGGGGATAGGAGTGGCTGCTGGAGGGGGTGGGAGTGGCTGCTGGAGGGGATGGGGAGTGGCTGCTGGAGGGGGGTGGGGAGTGGCTGCTGGAGGGGACGGGAGTGGCTGCTGGAGGGGGGTCGGAGTGGCTGCTGGAGGGGGGGGTGGGAGTGGCTGCTGGACGGGTGGGAGTGGCTGCTGGACGGGGGTGGGAGTGGCTGCTGGAGGGGGGGGGTGGGGGAGTGGCTGCTGGAGGGGGGTGGGTAGTGGCTGCTGGAGAGGATGGAGTGGCTGCTGGAGGGGGTGGGAGAGGCTGCTGGATGGGGGTGCGAGTGGCTGCTGGAGGGGGGTGGGAGTGGCTGCTGGAGGGGGTGGGTAGTGGATGCTGGAGGGGACAAGAGTGGCTGCTGGAGGGGGTTGGGAGTGGCGGCTGGAGGGGCTGGGGAGTGGCTGCTGGAGGGGATGGGGAGTGGCTGCTGGAGGGGATGGGGAGTGGCTGCTGGAGGGTGTGGGGGAGTGGCTGCTGGAGGGTGTGGGGAGTGGCTGCTGGAGGGTGTGGGGAGTGGCTGCTGGAGGGGGTGGGGAGTGGCTGCTGGAGGGGACGGAGTGGCTGCCGGAGGGAGGTGGGAGTGGCCGCTGGAGGGGGTGGGGAGCGGCTGCTTGAGGGGGGTGGGAGTGGCTGCTGGAGAGGGTGGGAGTGGCTGCTGGAGGGGGTGGAGTGGCTGATGGAGGGCGTGGGAGTAGCTGCTGGAGGAGGTGGGAGTGGCTGCTGGAGGGGAAGGAGTGGCTGCTGGAGGGGACGGGAGTGGCTGCTGGAGTTGACGGGAGTGGCTGCTGGAGGGGACGGGAGTGGCTGCTGGAGGGGGTGGGGAGTGGCTGCTGGAGGGGGGTAGGGAGTGGCTGCTGGAGGGGACTGGAGTGGCTGCTGGAGGGGGGTGGGAGTGGCTGCTGGAGGGGGTGGGAGTGGCTGCTGGAGGGGGTGGGGAGAGGCTGCTGGAGGGGGTGGGGAGTGGCTGCTGGAGGGGGTGGGAGTGGCTGCTGGAGGGGGTGGGAGTGGCTGCTGGAGGGGGTGGAGTGGCTGCTGGAGGGGGTGGGAGTGGCTGCTGGAGGGGATGGGGAGTGGCTGCTGGAGGGGGTGGGGAGTGGCTGCTGGAGGGGACGGGAGTGGCTGCTGGAGGGCGGTGGGAGTGGCTGCTGGAGGGGGGGGTGGGAGTGGCTGCTGGACGGGGGTGGGAGTGGCTGCTGGAGGGGGGGTGGGAGTGGCTGCTGAAGGTGGTGGGTAGTGTCTGCTGGAGAGGATGGGTGGCTGCTGGAGGGGGGTGGGAGAGGCTGCTGGATGGGGGTGCGAGTGGCTGCTGGAGGGGGTGGGAGTGGCTGCTGGAGGGGGTGGGGAGTGGCTGCTGGAGGGGGACAAGAGTGGCTGCTGGAGGGGGGTGGGAGTGGCTGCTGAAGGGGATGGGGAGTGGCTGCTGGAGGAGGGTGGGGAGTGGCTGCTGGAGGGGATGGGGAGTGGCTGCTGGAGGGCGTGGGGAGTGGCTGCTGGAGGGTGTGGGGAGTGGCTGCTGGAGGGGTGTGGGGAGTGGCTGCTGGAGGGGGTGGGAGTGGCTGCTGGAGGGGGTGGGAGTGGCTGCTGGAGGGGGTGGAGTGGCTGCTGGAGGGGGTGGGAGTGGCTGCTGGAGGGGTGGAGTGGCTGCTGGAGGGGTGGGAGTGGCTGCTGGAGTGTGTGGGGAGTGGCTGCTGGAGGGGGGTGGGAGTGGCTGCTGAAGGGGGTGGGAGTGGCTTCTGGAGGGGGGTGGAGTGGCTGCTGGAGGGGGTGGGAGTGGCTGCTGGAAGGGGTGGAGTGGCTACTGGAGGGGGATGGGACTGGCTGCTGGAGGGGGGCCGGAGTGGCTGCTGGACGGGGGGTGGGGAGTGGCTGCTGGGGGGGGGGACGGGAGTGGCTGCTGGAGGGAGGTGGGGAGTGGCTGCTGGAGGGGTGGGGGTGGCTGCTGGAGGGGGTGGGGAGTGGCTGCTTGAGGGGGGTGGGAGAGGCTGCTGGAGAGGGTGGGAGTGGCTGCTGGAGGGGGTGGAGTGGCTACTGGAGGGGGTGGGAGTGGCTGCTGGAGGGGACGGGAGTGGCTGCTGGAGGGGACGGGAGTGGCTGCTGGAGTGGACGGGAGTGGCTGCTGGAGTGGACGGGAGTGCTGCTGGAGGGGACGGGAGTGGCTGCTGGAGGGGGTGGGGAGTGGCTGCTGGAGGGGGGGGGTTAGGGAGTGGCTGCTGGAGGGGACGGGAGTGGCTGCTGGAGGGGGGTGGGAGGGGCTGCTGGAGGGGACGGGAGTGGCTGCTGGAAGGGGTGGGGAGTGGCTGCTGGAGGGGGGTAGGGAGTGGCTGCTGGAGGGGACGGGAGTGGCTGCTGGAGGGGGGTGGGAGTGGCTGCTGGAGGGGGGTGGGAGTGGCTGCTGGAGGGGGTGGAGTGGCTGCTGGAGGGGGTGGGGAGTGGCTGCTGGAGGGCGGGTGGGAGTGGCTGCTGGGACGGGAGTGGGTAGTGGCTGCTGGATGGGGGTGGGGAGTGGTTGCTGGAGGGGGGGTGGGGAGTGGCTGCTGGCGGGGACGGGAGTGGCTGCTGGAGGGGAGGTGGAGTGGCTGCTGGAGGGGAGGTGGGAGTGGCTGCTGGAGTGGGTGGGGAGTGGCTGCTGGAGGGGACAGGAGTGGCTGCTGGAGGGGGGTGGGAGTGGCTGCTGGAGGGGATGGGGAGTGGCTGCTGGAGGGGGGTGGGGAGTGGCTGCTGGAGAGGACGGGAGTGGCTGCTGGAGGGGACGGGAGAGGCTACTGGAATGGGTGGGGAGTGGCTGCTGGAGGGGGGTAGGGAGTGGCTGCTGGAGGGGACGGGAGTGGCTGCTGGAGGGGGGTGGGAGTGGCTGCTGGAGGGGGGTGGGAGTGGCTGCTGGAGGGGTGGGAGTGCTGCTGGAGGGGGTGGGGATTGGCTGCTGGAGGGCGGGTGGGAGTGGCTGCTGGACGGGAGTGGGTAGTGGCTACTGGATGGGGGTGGGGAGTGGTTGCTGGAGGGGGTGGGGAGTGGCTACTGGCGGGGACAGGAGTGGCTGCTGGAGGGGAGGTGGGAGTGGCTGCTGGAGGGGAGGTGGGAGTGGCTGCTGGAGGGGATGGGAGTGGCTGCTGGAGGGGACAGGGAGTGGCTGCTGGAGGGGGGTGGGAGTGGCTGCTGGAGGGGATGGGGAGTGGCTGCTGGAGGGGGGTGGGAGTGGCTGCTGGAGGGGACGGGAATGGCTGCTGGAGGGGGGTAGGAGTGGTTGCTGTAGGGGGGGTGGGAGTGGCTGCTGGACGGGGGTGGGAGTGGCTGCTGGAGGGGGGTGGGAGTGGCTGCTTGAGGGGGGTGGGTAGTGGCTGCTGGAGGGGATGGGGAGTGGCTGCTGGAGGGGGGTGGGGAGTGGCTGCTGGAGGGGATGGGGAGTGGCTGCTGGGAGGGTGTGGGGAGTGGCTGCTGGAGGGTGTGGGGAGTGGCTGCTGGAGTGTGTGGGGAGTGGCTGCTGGAGGGGGTGGGGAGTGGCTGCTGGAGGGACGGAGTGGCTGCCGGAGGGAGGTGGAGTGGCTGCTGGAGGGGGTGGGAGTGGCTGCTGGAGGGGGGTGGGTAGTGGCTGCTTGAGGGGGGTTGGAGTGGCTGCTGGAGAGGGTGGGAGTGGCTGCTGGAGGGGGTGGATGGCTGCTGGAGGGGGTGGGAGTAGCTGCTGGAGGAAGTGGGAGTGGCTGCTGGAGGGGAAGGGAGTGGCTGCTGGAGGGGGACGGGAGTGGCTTCTGGAGGGGACGGGAGTGGCTGCTGGAGTGGACGGGAGTGGCTGCTGGAGGGGGTGGGAGTGGCTGCTGGAGTGTGTGGGGAGTGGCTGCTGGAGGGGAGTGGGAGTGGCTGCTGAAGGGGGTGGGAGTGGCTTCTGGAGGGGTTCGAGTGGCTGCTGGAGGGGGTGGAGTGGCTGCTGGAAGGGGTGGGAGTAGCTGCTGGAGGGGGATGGACTGGCTGCTGGAGGGGGGCGGGAGTGTCTGCTGGAGGGGGGTGGGGAGTGGCTGCTGGGGGGGACGGGAGTGGCTGCTGGAGGGAGGTGGGGAGTGGCTGCTGGAGGGGTGGGGGTGGCTGCTGGAGGGGACGGAGTGGCTGCTGGAGGGGACGGGAGTGGCTGCTGGAGGGGACGGGAGCGGCTGCTGGAGGGGACGGGAGTGGCTGCTGGAGGGGACGGGAGTGGCTGCTGGAGGGGGGTGGGGAGTGGCTACTGGAGGGGACGGGAGTGGCTGCTGGAGGGGGGTGGGGAGTGGCTGCTGGAGGGGACGGGAGTGGCTGCTGGGAGGGGACGGAGTGGCTGCTGGAGGGGACGGGCGTGGCTGCTGGAGGGGACGGGCGTGGCTGCTGGAGGGGACGGGCGTGGCTGCTGGAGGGGACGGGCGTGGCTGCTGGAGGGGACGGGCGTGGCTGCTGGAGGGGAACGGGCGTGGCTGCTGGAGGGGACGGGCGTTGCTGCTGGAGGGGACGGGCGTGGCTGCTGGAGGGGACGGGCGTGGCTGCTGGAGGGGACGGGCGTGGCTGCTGGAGGGGACGGCGTGGCTGCTGGAGGGGACGGGCATGGCTGCTGGAGGAGACGGGAGTGGCTGCTGGAGGAGACGGGAGTGGCTGCTGGAGGGGGGTGGGGAGTGGCTGCTGGAGGGGACGGGAGTGGCTGCTGGAGGGGACGGGAGTGGCTGCTGGAGGGGACGGAGTGGCTGCTGGAGGGGACGGGAGTGGCTGCTGGAGGGGACGGGAGTGGCTGCTGGTAGGTTTAATTAATGCAGAGATGTGGATGTCACTGGCTGGGCCAACATTTATTTCCCAGCCCTATTGCCTTTAAATTGAATGGCTTTGCGAGGACATTTCAGTGGCCTTTTAAGAGTAAACCACATTGCTGCGGGTCTGGAGTCACCTGTAGGCCAGACCAGGTAAGGACGGCACATTTTCTTCCTTTAAGGACATTAGTGAATCAGATAAATTTTTACAATAATTGACAATAGTTTCATCATCATCAAGGGTGGCTGCGGGTGGCGGGGGTGAACAATGAACAAAGAAAAGTACAGCACAGGAACAGGCCCTTCGGCCCTCCAAGCCTGCACCGACCATGCTGCCCGACTAAACTACAATCTTCTACACTTCCTGTGTCCGTATCCCTCTATTCCCATCCTATTCATGTATTTGTCAAGATGCCCCTTAAACATCACTATCGTCCCTGCTTCCACCACCTCCTCCGGCCGTGAGTTCCAGGCACCCACTACCCTCTGTGTAAAAAACTTGCCACGTACATCTCCTCTAAATCTTGCCCCTCGCACCTTAAACCTACGCCCCCTAGTAATTGACCCCTCTACCCTGGAAAAAGCCTCTGAATATCCACTCTGTCTATGCCCCTCATAATTTTGTAGACCTCTATCAGGTCACCCCCTCAACCTCCGTCGTTCCAGTGAGAAAAAAACGAGTTTATTCAACCTCTCCTCATAGCTAATGCCCTCCATACCAGGCAACATCCTGGTAAATCTCGTCTGCACCCTCTCTAAAGCCTCCACATCCTTCTGGTAGTGTGGCGACCAGAATTGAACATTATACTCCAAGTGTGGCCTAACTAATGTTCGATACAGCTGCAACGTGACTTGCCAATTCTTATACTCAAAGCTCCGGCCAATGAAGGCAAGCATGCCGTATGCCTTCTTAACTCCCTTCTCCACCTGCGATGCCCCTTTCAGTGACCTGTGGACCTGTACTCCGAGATCTCTCTGACTGTCAATACTCTTGAGGGTTCTACCATTCACTGTATATTCCCTACCTGCATTAGACCTTGCCAAAATGCATTACCTCACATTTGTCCGGATTAAACTCCATCTGCCATCTCTCCGTCCAAGTCTCCAAACGATCTAAATCCTGCTGTATCCTCTAACAGTCCTCATCGCTATCTGCAATTCCACCAACCATTGTGTCGTCTACAAACTTACTAATCAGACCAGTTACGTTTTCCTCCAAATCATTTATATATACTATGAAGAGCAAAGGTCCCAGCACTGATCCCTGTGGAACACCGCTAGTCACAGCCCTCCAATCAGAAAAGCATCCTTCCATTGCTACTCGCTGCCTTCTATGACCTAGCCAGTTCTGTATCCATCTTGCCAGCTCACACCATGATCCCGTGTGACTTCACCTCTTGTACCAATCTGCCATGAGGGACCTTGTCAAAGGCCTTATTGAAGTCCATATAGACAACATCCACTGCCCCACCTGCATCAATCCTCTTTGTGACCTCGTCGAAAACCTCTATCAAGTTAGTGAGACATGACCTCCCCTTCACAAAACCGTGCTGCCTCTCACTAATACGTCCATTTGCTTCCAAATGGGAGTAGATCCAATCTTGAAGAATTCTCTCCAGTAATTTCCCTACCACTGATGTAAAGCTCACTGGCCTGTAATTCCCTGGATTATCCTTGCTACCCTTCTTAAGCAAAGGAACAACATTGGCTATTCTCCAGTCCTCCGGGACATCACCTGAAGACAGTGAGGATCCAAAGATTTCTGTCAAGGCCTCAGCAATTTCCTCTCTAGCCTCCTTCAGTATTCTGGGGTAGATCCCATCAGGCCCTGGGTTCTTATCTCCTTAATATTTTTCAAGACTCCCAATGTGGATCTCAATGTGACCCAGGCTATCTGCACACCCTTCTCCAGACTCAACATCCACCAATTCCTTATCTTTGGTGAATACTGATGCAAAGTATTCATTTAGTACCTCGCCCATTTCCTCTGGCTCCACACATAGATTCCCCTTGCCTGTCCTTCAGTGGGCCAACCCTTTCCCTGGCTACCCTCTTGCTTTTTATGCACGTGTAAAAAGCCTTGGGATTTTCCTTAACCCTATTTGCAAATGACCTTTCGTGACCCCTTTTAGCCCACCTGACTCCTTGCTTCAGTTCCTTCCTACTTTCCTTATATTCCACACAGCCTTCGTCTGTTCCCAGCCTTCTAGCCCTGACAAATGCCTCCTTTTTATTTTTGACATGGCCTACAATATCTCTCGTTATCCAAGGTTCCCGAAATTTGCCGTATTTATCCTTCTTCCGCACAGGAACATGCCAGTCCTGAATTCCTTTCAACTGACATTTGAAAGCCTCCCACAGTGTCAGATGTTGATTTACCCTCAAACATCCGCCCCCAATCTATGTTCTTCAGTTCCCGCCTAATATTGTTATAATTAGCCTTCTCACAATTTAGCACATTCACCCTAGGACCACTCTTATCCTTGTCCACCAGCACTTTAAAACTTACTGAATTGTGGTCACTGTTCCAAAATAATAATATGCTCCCCGACTGAAACTTCTACTACCTGGCCGGGCTCATTCCCCAATACCAGGTCCAGTACCGCCCCTTCCCTAGTTGGACTGTCTACATATTGTTTTAAGAAGCCCTCCTGGATGCTCCTTACAAACTCTGCCCTGTCCAAGCCCCTAGCACTAAGTGAGTCCCAGTCAATATTGGGGAAGTTAAAGTCTCCCATCACAACAACCCTGTTGCTTTTACTCCTTTCCAAAATCTGTCTACCTATCTGCTCCTCGATCTCCTCCTGGCTGTTGGGTAGCCTGTAGTAAACCCCCAACATTGTGACTGCACCTTTCTTATTCCTGATCTCTACCCATATAGCCTCGCTACCCTCTGAGGTGTCCTCCCGCAGTACAGCTATGATATTCTCCCCTAACAAGTAGCGCAACTCTGATACCCCTTTTACATCCCCCTCTATCCCGCCTGAAACATCTAAATCCTGAAGCGTTTCGCTGTCCGTCCTGTCCTTCCCTCAACCAGGTCTCTGTAATGGCAACAACATCATAGTTCCAAGTACTAATCCAAGCTCTAAGTTCATCTGCCTACCTGTTATACTTCTTGCATTAAAACACATGCACTTCAAGCCACCAGTCCCGCTGTTTTCAGCAACATCTAGTTCCCCCTCAATTTTTTCACCTTCTGACCTATTGCTCCGGTACCCTCCCCCCCCCCGCCATACTAATTTAAACCCTCCCGTGTGACACTAGCAAACCTCGCGGCCAGGATATTTATGCCTCTCCAGTTTAGATGCAACCCGTCCTTCTTATATAGGTCACACCTGCCCCGAAGAGCTCCCAGTGGTCCAGATAACGGAAACCCTCCCTCCTACACCAGCTGTTTAGCCACGTGTTTAGCTGCACTACCCTTCCTATTTCTAGCCTCATTGGCACGTGGCACAGGGAGTAATCCCGAGATTATCTAGAGGTCCTGTCTTTTAACTTTCTGCCTAGCTCCCTGAACTCCTGTAGCAGGACCTCATGCCTCAGGGTGGCATGAGAGTGGCTGCAGATCGGCTGAGTGAGTGTACGTGGTGTGTGTGATTGAACGTGTGTGATTGAGAGAGCATGTGTGAGTGAAAATGTTGTGTGAGAGAGAACTGGTGTGTGTGAGAGAGTAAGTGCGTGTGAGAATGTGTGTGTATGAGAGTGTCTGGCCAGCTCCCAGTCTCAGAGCTCACACTCACCTCACCAACACACACAGCGGGTGTGTTCTGGACAAATGCAATTTGACCCTCTCACACTCAAATGGTCATTTTTATTAATTACTCAATTTTTTAAATGATCAATTTATTGCTCTGACGTGGCTTTATTTTTGCTCAACAAGCTTCTTTCTTTCCTCTGACCTCAGCATTTTATTGAAATTCCTGTTTAAGGTTGCGCCAAACGTAGCTTTCTGAAATTTGCCATCAATAATGGCGGCCCTCATTATCTAAATGATCGAAGCCAGCAGATTCTGACAGGGTTTTTCAACCCAACTGTAGGATTGATCCTAATTCTAGGAAAAGGGACAATCAGTTGTACAGAAGTATTTTTATTTTCACTTGTGGGTGAAGCCAAAACTATGACCATCAGTAAAAGATAGTCACAAATAAATGCAATCAAAGCTCTTTACCCAGTAAGTGGTTAGAATGAAACCCAATACCACGAAATGCCAGAGAGATGAATAGTATAAATACATTTAAGGGGAAGCTGAGTACAAGGCATAAGGCCATGAGCCGTAGGAGCAGAAGTAGGCCATTCGGCCCATCGAATCTGCTCCTCCATTCAGTGAGATCATGACTGATCTAATATGATAATCCTCAGCTCCGCTTTCCTGCCTTATCCCCATAACCCTTGATTCCCTTACTGACTAAATATCTGTCAATCCAACCTTGAACGACCCAGCATCTACAGCTCTCTGTGGTAAAGAATTCCACAGAGTCACTACCCTCCGAGAGTAAAAATTCCTCCTCATCTCGGTCTGCAATGGGACCACTTACTCTGAGATTGTGCCCTCTGGTCCTAGAACCTCCACAAGAGGAAACATCCCCATAAGCATCTGCCCTGGTCAAACCCCATGAGAATCCTAGATGTATCAGTAAGGTCACCTGTCATTCTTCTAAACTTCCACTGAGTACAGGCCCAACCTACTTAACCTTAAGAAAACTACTTATCTTTAAGAAAATCCCTTCATTCGCAGGATCAGCCTAGTGAACGTACTCTGGACTGCCTCCAATGCCAGTATATCTTTCCTTAGATAACGGGGCCAAAGCTGTTTACAAGGTAGAAAGGAGCAGAAGGATATGTTGGCAGGGTGCGATGAAGTAAGTTGGGAGGAGGCACATATATATTGCCAGAGGCCTTTTGGATCAAGAAGCCTGTTTTTGAGCTGCAAAAGTCAATGCAAATCTACAGAATTTTCCACTTTTGCTGAATGTTAAAATAATTATTTCATGCCAATTTGCAGCTGATTGAATGGGATGTTGTGCTTATGTGGTCTGCTGAGAAGAAAAAAATCTTGTGCCTTTGAGGGTAGCAACATCCTTCATCAGCCTGCTCTAAGTCGTTCTGTCATCGAGCCAGACCTTGTGATTAATGTTCCCTGCAAGTAGTAAATAAAAGGCCATTTGGATGAAGACCAAGTAATGTACAGGTCTGGTATGTCAACTTGGTGCTTTTCGAAGTGCTTTCAGTTGGCAGTCAATGTGGTTAAATATAGTATTTCTCTTTGTATCTCCATTAATAGTAACAGAGAAGCTTTGCTCCAAACAAACGGCTATTTCACTGAAGGGGTCATCAAAGACAAGTCTAATCTTGTCCTAATCTGCTCTGGCATGGTGTACACTTTGCACAAATCAGCAGAATGGAAACGCAGCCTAATTTCCCCACGCCAACTGAAGGATTCTCATAACCACTCCGTCTCTGGTCATACACTGTGATAGGTCAGGTAAAAAGAATAGAGCGGTGTATTAGATTATTATCCTGGCTTTTACCCCCACCCACTGAACATATGGGTGGGGACCAGGGTGGGTGACAACCACCAGAGCCTCCATAGGATGAGGCCCAGGAAATTTTAACTACAAGCCTCATTTGAATATGTCCCATCGGTCTCTGGCCCAAAGCCGGGTTGGGGGATGGGTGGGCGGGGAGCACTAGCTGACCAGTGGACGAACGCATGATTTTGGACGGCGCGAGGTGAAGAAATGGTTCATAGCCCTCAGATAAGTGTTTGGATTGGTGAATAGAAACAAATTGTATTCAGGGGGAGAGGTGGGAATCTCAGTGCAGAGAAAGTCCAAGGTTTCCCGGTTGGGGCCCAGAATAATACTTCTAATCCTCCTGGCCCAGGGAGACTTTAAAAAAAATTAAAATGTACACCTTTCTGGAGCTCTAATAACACCCACCTTCTTTTATCATCTGGTTGATCCGGCAGGAAAGTCACAACCGTTACCCTTGGAAAGCCTTCGGTTAAGTTTGCGGTTAGGCCCCAATAACATCCTCAATGCTCGATTGACATATTTAACAAACATCCCTGCTGCTTTCTGCTGTACTCCCACCTACTCATAGCTGATTGAGTTCGCCTGGTGCTGGAGGACAGCAGAATAAGTGACCTTGCACCTGTTTTCCATCAGGTGGGCCGGATTAAAATCAACCCAGATTTACTGCTGGCCATTCCGATCAGTGGCTGTCCTTATAAGGTCAGCCATTTTACGTAAGCAGCGAATAAACCAATCACCAATCAACAGTCAGATCTTTGTACCAAGACCTGTACATACAAGGTTGGTTCAATCTTATTTTCAAAGTGGGAGGACCCAATCTGAAATATCGGTGAAAGCACCATTGTGTGTACACTGGAAATCTGAAATATAAGCAGAAATCTGGAAATACTCAGCAGATCGGGCATCATCTGTGGAGAGAGGAACAGAAGTAATGGGGTGAATTTTAACATGTAAGAATGCTGGGATGTAGATTGGGGTGGTGAAAAGACAGGGGCTAAACATATAAAATAGGAGCAGGTGGAGGCCATTTGGGCCTTCCAGCTTGCTCCACCATTTATAATGATCATGGCTGATCATCTAATTCAATAGCCTGATCCTGCCTCCTCCCCCCCCCCATATCCTGTGATCCCTTTCACCCCAAGAGCTATATCTAAATCGTACAATGTTTTGAACTCGAAAAAGTACAATGTTTTGGCTTCAACTACTAAGATCAAGCGTAGGATCAGGTTTAAAGGGCTGGTTTAGCTCAGTGGGCTAGACAGCTGGTTTGTGATTCAGAACAAGGCCAGCAGCGCGGGTTCAATTCCTGTACCAGCTTACCTGAACAGGCGTCAGAATGTGGTGACTAGGGGCTTTTCATAGTAACTTCATACTTGTGACAATAAAAGATTATTAATTATTATTAATTGTTAGGTGTGAGGTCAGGTAGGATACCTTTTCTTGTCAGCTTAGATCTAGTATGTCCCCCTTGTGGGGATCATGAATTGGATAATTGGGACAGCTATGGTGGCACAGTGGTTAGCATTGCTGCCTGAACGCCAGGGACACAAGTTCAATTCCTGTGTGGAGTTTGCAGTTTTTCCCCGTGCCTGCGTGGGTTTACTCGCACAGTCCAAAGGTGTGCAGATTAGGTGGATTGACCATGCTAAATTGCCCCTTAGTGTCCAAAAAGGTTGGTGGGGCTACTGAGTTACAGGAATAGGGTTGGGGCATGGGCCTAGGTAGGGTGCTCTTTCCAAGGGTAGGTGCAGACTTGATGGGCCAAATGGCCTCCTTCTGCACTGTAGAGATTCTATGATTCTATGGTTTCAATTTGAATTTGAATTGTTTTTTGAGACAAGCAAGGGCTTGTCCTGTCCACTTTGCGCATTCTCTTTGTCACTCTGAGAAAGGAATAACATTTAAAAAAAGATGGGAAATTGACGGCACTTTGTGATGCCAACTTCAACCACCAACCTTCATGGGCTAAGGTACATGTGAGCCTCTCCCTCAGGAGAATCAAATTATCCATTTCAATGTCCATTCTTGTCTCAATTAGAACGACATTAACATGGGGCTGGATTCTCCGTTTTTGGGACAATGTCCCCATGCCGTCGGGAAAACTGTGGTCTTTGATGCCAGAAGAACTGGCGTCAAAAGGCCACAAATTCCCCGTTTTGTTGGGGGCTAGCAGGCAGCTGACGTAGAGCTCGCAGCTCTAGCTGCCGATAAGGCCTCTGGATCAGAGGCCGCGCATGTGCACAGCGGCGGCCTCCAGTGGCCGTGCAGTGCTCCATGGCGGACTCAGCCCGCGGACCTGGACCACCATAATAGTGCCCCGCATCGGCCGCTCGCCCGCCCCGGAACGCCCGCACAAATTGCCCCCAGCACTGAATGAAGCCCCCCCTGCCCGCTGATTGGCCCTCTCCTGACTGTGGCGGCGCCGGACTGAGTCCGCAGCCGCCGTGCGAGGATCATGGACGGTGGGACCATGCTAGAACTACGGCGTGGGGAATTCGGCCGGTTGGGGGCGGAGCATCGCGGGACGGGCCTCAGGCAATGGCCTGAGGCGGTGGATACTCGGCGCGGCGTACTCCTGACTACCCCGAACGTGATTTTGCCGTCGGGGGAGGGGGGGGAGAATCCAGCCGATGGTTTTGGGATTTTAACTGTGGGTGCACAGGTTTCCCAGGCTTCCCAGAACTCCAGTGGAAGGATGACGAGAACATAGCAGCAATGGAGAGGGCTGAAGACATGACAGGAGAAGATGCCAATAAGCACTGGCATTTGTGTGGCACGAATGCTACTTGCCACTTAGGCCAAGAGTAAATGTTGTCCAAGTCTTGGGGCATATGAACATGAATTGCTTTTGCTGTTTTATTTTGAATCACAGATACAGGACCAAGCTGAACAGCAGCAGCAGGGGCAGGAAGAGCATCAGAGCCGCAGGAGCAGTAACAACCTGCTCCTGACAAATCTGTCACCCCACAGAGAGCTGAACCTGGCAGGAGGCCATACAGGCAGCACAGGGTAGCCAGGCACATGTTGAGTCTCCTTGACATGTTGGAACACCCTGTCTCGGGAGTCCCATGGTCTCGAGCCAGTGGGCGGCAGATATCTGCGGCCTGCTGGGACAAGACCTGCTAGCTGGCAGCTGTCAACATCACCACCACCCCAGTGTCTTTGCTGCTGGCCCCCTCCAGGGTTCTGCCCGAGACATTTGCAGGATCTCTCAGTCGGCTGCGCACAAGTGGGAACAGGTTACTGAGTTGGATGATCAATCATAGAATCATTGAATTTACAGTGCAGAAGGAGGTCATTCGGCCCATCAAGTCTGCACTGGCCCCCTGGAAAGGGCATCCTACTAAAGCCCACACCTCCACCCTATGCCCGCAACCCTTAACCCCACCTAACCTTTTTGGATACTAAGGGTAATTTATCATGTCCAAGTCACCTAACCTGCACGTCTTTGGACTGTGGGAAGAAACCGGGGCACCCGGAGGAAACCCACGCAGACACGGGGAGAACGTACAAACTCCGCAGTGACCCAAGCCGGGAATCGAACCTGGGACCCTGGGACTGTGGAGCAACAGTGCTAACCACTGTGCTACTGTGCCGCCCATGATCATAATAATGATCATAATGAATGGCGGAGCAGGCCCGAAGGGCCAAATGGCCTCCTCCTGCCCCTATTTTTCTATGTTTAGTTGCATAAGAAAGGCGACTGATGGCTCGTTTGCCAAACTGGACAATTATGTCAACATTGCCACCAGTGTTGCCAAGCAGAATGAGCAGGTGCTGGATCTTTCCAGCGAGTGAGGGTCATCAACTGCTCACAGGTGTCAATTAAGGCTGTCCCAGATTACACAGGAGTGCCCGCCAACAGCACGGGCTTTCACTCTGTTATATTTTTGAGTTTTGCCACAAAGAAAAAAGGTATGGACGTACGACACTCTTCGAAAACGATGAGAGGTTTTATTAGGGAGGTTTCTCCTACACTCTAAAATGGAGAACTGGACAGCGGGAGTGGTTTGAGCTGCCGTGAGGCAGTGAGTTTAGGTATATGCAGGTGTGGGACTTTGCACGGAAAGAGTGGATGTGGTGACCCAGCTTGCCGGAGTACACTCTGTTGGAGCAACTGCTAATCCCGGATGAGTTGGGGGAGGGCAGGACTGGAAATATATACAGGTGGTTGGAGGTGAAGGGTGTGGTGCAAGTGGTGAGGATCAAGAGTAAGTGGGAGGAGGAGGGAAATATGTTGGGGGCTATGGTGCGAGGCAGTGCGGAGGGTGAACTCAACCACCTCCTGCACGAGGATGAGCTTCAATCCATTCAAAGTGGTGCATAGTGTAGACATGACTCGGGCGATGAGAGTGGGTTCTTCCAGGAGGTGGCCAATGAGTGCGAGAAGTGTGGGCGGGGGCCAGCAAATCATGTGCACATATTCTGGGTCTGCGAGAAGGTGGGAAGATACTGGGAAGCAGTGATTGGGACGTTATCTAAAATAGTGGGGGTGGAGTTCAGGCCGGACCCAATGTTGGCGATCCTTGGGGTATTGGAAGTGCCGGAGCTTCTGGAGGAGAAGGGGGCTGATGTTGTGGACTTCGCCTCTCTAATTGCCCGGCGAAGGAGCCTGTTAAATTGGCGGTCGGATACGCCACTGGGGGTGGTGGCCTGGCTGAGGGATTTGTATGACTTTCTCCGGTTGGAGAAGGTTAAGTTCGAGTTGAGGGGGTCAGAGGAGGGCTTTGGGCTGTGGTGGGGGTTGTTCATGGCACTGTTTGAGGAGTTGTTTGTCGCAGGAGGGGGTGTGGAGGAGGGGAAGGGGAGGGAATAAAGGGGGGGGAAATTGTACAAACTGTGGACTGTGTTTTTATGGACTGTGTACTTTATATTTTGCTGTTGTCACATGTGTTTGGAATAAAATAACTTTTTAAAAAAAGATGGAGAACTGAAGCCTGTGCAAAAACTCACTGCTGAAGTCACCACAGATCACGTGACACTTCATCAGCAGGGATGTATTCTTTGATGCATAAAACCCTCTCCCCTTTACTTCAGAACAATGACAACGTCATAACATTTATACAACTGACCCACTTATGTATTATCATTACATATTGCTATATGTACAACGCGACAATCTCTCAGGTGGACATCTATTCCTTTTGGGTTCTAATTGACGATCTGGAACCTGGTTACTTGCGACTTTGGAAGTGTCCTTTGTTCCTTCAATAGATGGTACTTCCTGGGTTGGTACCCATCTCTCTAGGTATTGCAACGTCCTCCGAAAGTCCTCAGAAACAGAATCAGTGCTTGTCTCTGTGTTTAGGCTCTGTTCCGAAGTATCTCTGTCTAAACTTTCCATGGGAAATACTTCAAGAAGTTTCAGCAATTTCACTTCATGAAACTAGTAACTGGTGAGTCTGACATCGCCAAACCCTTTAATCCGTCTGTACGGTGTATGATATTGGGCCTGTCTTGCTAGGATCACAGCAGGCACCCATTTCCCGGGTGGTGGTGTAGCTTCTGGCCAGCGTTCACTCTCCTTGATTGAATATTTGCTTTTTAGAGTTCTGTTCTCTCCCAGCAATATGTGCTTGTTGTTGTCATTTGACAACCTCTGAAGTATCGGGTGGTATTAACAAATCAAACTGTGTTCGCAGTTTCTGCCTGAGCAGCAGCACAGCATTGCTGCTGAAGTCCATGTTGTTGCTTGTGCAATGTTCCAATAAGACATTAAGAATTTGTTTACTCTTCTTGCCAATGTATCTTGGTCCTTCGATGCCTTGATGGAATGTTTCAATGATTTAACAAAAGTTCAGCCAACCCTTTGTTAAAAAAATACTTGTAAATTTAGAGTACCCAATTATTTTTTTCCAATTAAGGGGCAATTTAGCGTGGCCAATCCACCTAGCCTGCACATCTTTGGGTTATGTGGGTAAGAACCACACGGACAGTGACCCAGGATGGGATCGAAGCCGGGACCTCGGCGCCATGAGGCAGCAGTGTGTATTGCCATTTTTGCACTTAATATTGTTATGGGCCACGGTTTAGAGAACCCCAAAGTGTATCATAGAGTTCACCTGACCCACAACGTTTAATAGATAGTGGTATGGGGAGCACACGGCCCACTCTACAGGTGTGGTATAGCAGAAATGGAAAAGTATTTTTTAAAGCAAAACAATGTTTATTGTATGAACTCAAGTTAACCTTTTCAAAACATACAGTGAACATCTTAGCAACCATTAATTCAAATACAACCCCCAAAGAATAAAACATTAAGTAATCCTTAAGCTGCCCTTTTAACATCCATTAGACTTAAAAAACAACTTTTAACAGAAGCACATCAGGTTAAAGTCACCACTGAGAGCAGTTATTAGTTTTAAATCACCAAAGGATCGATTTACAGTTTTTAGATTACAGAGAGAGACTCTAATACACCTTCTGGCTGAGACTGCAGCTATCCAGTTCTGAAAATGAAACTAAAATACACCCTGCAGCAAACAGCCTGAAACGAAAGTAAAAAGCGGACTGACAGCCCAGCTCCACCCTTCTCTCTGACATCACTGCAGTAATAAACATCCATTTCTTAACGGTACTCTCACTACAGATATTTATATACACACCCTTTTATAAACACCCATTTCTTAAAGGTCCTCTCACACGACAATATCCAAACTTTGCACAACAATACAGAAACAGCAATAACAACCAACACAATAACAACACCAACCCAGATATCACCATCTGTCACCACATCTGTGAAAGTGGTCCCAGTTCCATCTTTTCCCCACATTATTTACATTGATGTGTATTATGTTGTTTTTTAAGAAGTGTTCTGATTGGGGGGGGGGGGGGCACAGTGGCACAGTGGTTACACTGCTGCCTCACAGCACCGAGGAACCAGGTTTGCTCCCGGCCCCGGATCACTGTCTGTGTGGAGTTTGCACATTCTCCCCGTGTCTGCATGGGTCTCACCCCCACAACACAAAGATGTGCAGGGTAGGTGGATTGGCCACGCTAAATTGCCGCTTAATCAGGGAGGTGGAGGCCAGAGCATTCGCCCCTTTACCTGTCCAGAGGTCTGGGTGCTCTGACACCCTAAAGACCGCCACAGATGGGCACAGCTCCATCTCGACCCCACTCTGGACATAGCCTCGAGAAAGGCCATACAGATCTGCCTGAGTCTGGGGCAAGGGCAGAACATGTGAGTGTGGTTGGCCGGGCCACCTGACACCACTCGCACCTGCCTTCCACCTCCGGGACGAACCCGCTCATGTGTGTCTTGGTGAGGTGCGCACTGTCCACCACCTTGAGCTGCATCAGGCTTAGCCTAGCACAAGAGGCGGTGGAGTTGATCCTGTGCAGCACCTCGATCCAAAGTCCTCCCCTATCTCCATGCTCAGCTCCTCCTCCCATTTCTGCCTGGTCTCATCCAGTGGGGCCCTGACCTTCTCTATGAGTCGTCTGTAGATGTCACCACATTTTACGTCCCCTAACCAATCCAGCCCTACCTTTGTGTCCAGAAATCTGTGTTCAGGTCTCTGGGGAAATGTTTTTGTCTGCTTGCGGAGAAAGTCACTTGCACCATCTCGCGCTTTTCGCCTATCACAGGATCTCTCTTTGTCCTGGTACCTGTAGAGTCTCATGGCTATGACCCATGGTGGTTCCCCAGCGCTGGGCACCAGTCAAAGCAATCTGGCATGATCCACCTCTGGAGGCATGGCAAAGCCCTCCTCGCCGACCAGCTTCCCGAGCATCGCTACATATTTCCTGGGGATTCTCCCCTCCATTCCCTCTGACAGCCGCATGATTCTCAGAATCTGCCGACGCAATTGGTTCGCTTGGTCGTCGACTTTGTTTCCCCGCAGAGTACACAAACCAGTCTATCACGAAGAGTATCATCAAGTGTTGCACCAAACTTGTAATTTTTTGCTAACCTTCTTAAGGTTGCTACAAATTGTAAAATGCTTTCACCTTCCTTCTACCTATAGTAGTAGGACCGAGCACAGTGGTTAGCAATGTTGCTTCACAGCGCCAGAGTACCTGGTTCGATTCCCGGCTTGGGTCACTATCTGTGCGGAGTCTACACATTATCCCCGTGTCTGCGTGGGTTTCCTCCGGGTGCTCTGGTTTCATCCCACAAGTCCCGAAAGACGTGCTGTTAGGTAATTTGGACATTCTGAATTCTCCCTCAGTGTAGCCGAACAGGCGCCGTAGTGTGGCGACTAGGGGCTTTTCACAGTTACTTTATTGCAGTGTTAATGTAAGCCTACTTGTGACAATAATAAAGATTGTTATTATTATTATTTCTGCAATCAATAACAGTCTAAGTGAGAAATGCCCTTGTAAAATCTTCATTTGTTCGGGGCTGTTTAGCACATGGCTAAATCGCTGGCTTTGAAAGCAGACCAAGGCAGGCCAGCAGCATCGTTCAATTACCGTATCAGCCTCCCCGAACAGGCGCCGGAATGTGGCGACTAGGGGCTTTTCACAGCAACTTCATTTGAAGCCTACTTGTGACAATAAGCGATTTTCATTTCATTTCATACAGGACCTATCTCCTAGTTTTGGTGGATGAACTAAATTTTGTACCAACATAAAAGTTTTACGCCGTACTGAACAGAGAAATGTTGCGAGCTTTAGGTCGTTTGGTGTTTGATTTGCTGTGAGAAATAATTGGAAAGTTTCCTCATATGAGTTCCAAGTCTCCCAGTATTCATTAAATGCATCCATGGAATCTATTTTTCCCATCTTTTTGGATCCGGGTTCCTAGGGTTTATATTTCAACCAACATCCTCCCTTCCAATTCTTTTGGATGAATGTCACAAGCGATCCCCTTATCTACACTGTAGCTTCCTTTCCGCTTTACTGTGTTTTGTCTTTTTCCCGAGTCGTGGTCTGTACAGAGTCGGGAGACTTCGGAATCCTCATTCCTGCAGGCTGTTTAATTTTGCTATGTGCGCGGTCTCTGCAACCCAGATCCTACACCTTCAAAGGCAAGCCAGTTAGTGAACTGCAGTTCTCATGGTTGTATTTGATTTGATTTTCAAATCTTCAGCATCGGCAGCTTGCTTCGCTCGATGCGCGTGTGCGCGTCCGGTTCCAGGAATCTTTCTCCGCTCTTAACGCTGTCTCCACCGATTTAGTCGACGATTTGTTTTTTTGTTCATCAATTTGGTTTGCTTGCCTTAATCCTCGTAGCCAGTTTTCTCTTTTGTTACATCTTTGAGTTTGTCGGAATGAGAAACGGTATGGAGGTGCCCACACTCTGGATTCTTAAACAAAACACAATGAGAGGTTTTATTTCGGGATGTTGCTCATGCAGTCTCGGGTGCAGAACTTGAGACTGCGCAAACACTCTCTGCTGATGTCACTACAAATCATGTGAAGCTTCACCAGCAAGTATGTATTCATTGATACACTCCATCAATGTGCAGTTGGTGTACAACCACTAAATGAGGGGTGGGATTCTTAGCGCCAAATTCTCTGTCCTCGCTAGCAGTGGATGCGCGGTGAACACGCATCGGAGAATCCCAGTCGATGTTTGTGAAGATGTGTGCAGGATTCCCAAGCAGTTGCTGTGAGGCTTTTGCCTTCAGCAGTTCACCCTACCTGCTCTCTCCGCATCTCAAAGCAAGCATACTAGCTGTCTGGCTAGAGACAAAGTATACCCATTTAAAGGGTGGCTGATGGGAACAGCGAGTACCCTAACCAATAAGGACCAAAAGTAATACAATACAAGTCACATGACAACCAGAGCAAGCCATTGGCATGTTCAAGGTGCACTTGAGGTTTTGGGACAAATCTGATTGTGTGACCTTTAATAGAGCCCAACCAGGATCCCCAAAATGGTTATGGTGTTCTGTGCTCTGCATCGCATTGCGCAGAAGTGAGATCTGGGCCTGCAGAGAGAATGAGATGCAGAATTCAGAGCACCTTCGGACGATTCTAAGGAGAAAAATGAGGAGGCGGAGGAGGAGGCAGGACATGAAGAGACATGCACATTGACGCCAAGGATGCTCTGATTATTACCAACTTCACTTAGGTTCCACCAATCCACCTATCGGACAGCCACTTGCAAGGACCACTCCCTTCTCCCCTTACTCCAATACAAAGAGATCCTGTAAATAAATAACCAGGCATTCCATTTCCTGGCACCCATTGGCACCCATTCTTGTCTTACCATTCAACACAAGCTTTAAGACTATTTACCACACAGAAACCAAAAGTCTTCAACATTTAAAAATGGTGGAAAGGAATAATATTTTGGTGGCTCAAAAAATAAACAGACTGAACATTCTGTAAGTCACCCATACATATGTACAACTATCAATCTTTACTCTTCCTCTTCCGAGAATGTCCACATGGTGCAACTCCTGTGGCTTTCACAGGGCGAGAGACAGAATGCTTAGGTCCCTGGATGAATGGAGATGAATGCGCAAGATTAGTGTGGTGGCTTGAGACAATACACTGGAGACTTCCAGCAACAACAAAGGGGGTTTATTAGCAGTCAGCAACGGCAATCATACACAGGCACAGAGCAATGATGGTTAGGTCTTAACTTTCCAGCTCCAACGTCCAAGCTGCCCGGACCCCTGCTCCCAGGGACCCATGCTTTCCCTGTATTGGTGGGGGTTCATGTGCTCTTGCGCAAGGTGTTCAAGAAGCTCAATGCCAATATGATCTCCTGGAATACTGGCAGTGGTGCTAAGTTCTTTGGCAAGGGGAATCAACTCAATGTGTCCACATTGGTGATTTGGGTGCCAGACCTGTGTTGGAAAGTGGAGTTTAGGCCGTTAGCAGCAAGGCCCACGTTACACCCTGGTGGAGGCAATTGGGGGTATTGGCTTATCCTTCTCTCAAAAGACCCAACAGCAGCTTGTGGTTGGTTATTATTTTGAATCACTGTCCAGAAACGTATTGGTGGAACATTTTAACATCAATGGTGATGTCTAGTCCCTCCTTCCTTTCTGATTTGGGCGTAATCTCACTCAGCTTCTGAGAGAGTCCTTGAGGCAAAGATAATTGGCTGCTCTGACCCTTCCTCCATCTCATCGGACAGACCTGCCCCTATCCCATATGACTCCGTACGTATGTGAGAATAATTGTCTTTCCCGGATCGAAATGAACTAAAAGTTTCAAAGATTGCTGAGCTTTTCTTACCAAGTGAAAAGCTTCCGTTTGTCGCTCCTTCCATTACCAACGTTGGTGTTTCCTTAGCAACTGGTATAGTGGTGCCAATGTCGTGGCCAGATTTGGAATGAACCTGCCATAATAGTTCGCCATTCCGAGGAAGGATTTCAGCTCGGCTACATTCCTGGGTGCTGAGACCTCTCTTTTATGAAGTCATGGAGCATCCACACTGATTGCATTAAATAAACCTACGTTTATTTACAAGACTATAATACACAGCTCCAGGCAGTTCCGAACCGACTCTTCACGGTCGGTGCCGAACTGGCTGACCTTATATCCAACACAGATTCAGTTTCCCCCCAAGCCCTTAATGTCCGCCAGGGACACGGGGAAGACAATCATTCCCACCCCATAGATTCCATACAGCAGGTTATGACATCACCCCACAAAATCCGAAGGAACCCTTGACGGCCGTGGACGAGGTGGATGCCGGACTCTGGTGCAGGCAGAGCATTGTGTAACCATAGTACAGGATCCGGTGCCGCATACCACGAAGGGGAACGCTGTTCCTACAGGAATGCCGGGGCGGACGGTCGCCTAGAGGCAGTTGCACAGTGGAACCTGCATCAGAGACTTCAGAAGCCGTGTTTCCATGTTGGAATCCGAAGAGACGACATCCCGCATGTCGGCGCGTGATATCCTTGGGGTGCCACGTCAGGCTGGTCCGGGCTGGTTCGGAAACGGGCAGGGACGATCCTGACAGAAGGAATCTTAGGAAGGAGCGTTCTCCGTGAGGGAAAGTGATCCAGATCCCGTTTCATTCATCAGTTGGCCATGAACATGAACCTGGTAGGAGACTGGCTCTGACCAACGGAACACAGTCCGCGAGAGCCAGCGAGCGGTGTCAGCAAAGTTGCGAATGAATACCGTTTCACTAGGTGTGAATTGCCCGGGTGGCCGGCGCTGAATAGGGCAATGCCCTTCCAGCTCCTAGTTATGGCGCACCTTCGCGCCAATACTGGGAAACAGCAAGTCAAGGCGGGTATGAAGATGATCAACCATGAGCATCTCAGCCAGGGCAACACCAGTCACCGCTTGTGGTTGTAGCCACCTAAAATGGCTGATTCCCTATTAATTTGGCCAAAACCCGATATAAAATGGCTAACCGAAAAGGCTGATGGGAAAAGCAGCCAACAGGACACAAACAGACAGCTGCTGACAAAATAGCGTATTCGGCTCTGGGGAAGTCGGCCCAGATCGATACCTACGACTATTAGCAGCACATCAACCCAGACATCTGCAGTTTAATCGGCTATCCCCGGGAACAATTGCAACATATTAGCAATTGAATGCCGGGCCAGACCTCTCGGCGCCAGCAGTGGCCGAAACAAAGACAGGTGAACGACCACCCCCCGATTGAGGAATCGCCCCATTATTGGAGCATATCGAACCCAGTGATTGGGAACAAGTCCAATCACTTGGGACTCAGGGTCAAGGTCCGCCCCGAGAGGCGGGAAGCCCATGGCCCCTATAAAAATAGGGGCCAAGTTCAGATCTCTCTCTCTCTCCCTTCTTCTCCTGCTCGCAACCTTCGCAAGAACATCGACCAGAAATCGTAAATTTGACTCCAGCGATCGCTACCCGATAGAGACTCCTAGTCATTGACCCGTATCAGCCTTTTGAATCCCGCAGGCCAGACCCAATTCGATAAGCCATTTGTTTCCCTGACCTGGTGGGCCATTCCTAAAGTTAAGTATTGGCCAGTAGTGGTAGGTTTTGATATAGACAGTAGGATTATTGTGTAAGCATTTATTGTTGTGCATAATAAATGACCGTTGATTTCAATCTTACTAAGCGGTGTGCTGACTTATTAATCATAACTCAAGCTTGAACCACGGTATCCGAAAGATACCTGACGACTCGTGAGCAAAGGTGACATAATCAGAGCTAATAAAACTAAGGCTAATAAGAGCAACATGGTGGGGCCCCATAGGAGAATAGGAATGAGACAGCCAGTGAACCCGAAGTCTGCTTCTGCTTTGCCAACCAGTTCGACACCGGGTAGTACGGGGCAGTACCCACATGTTGAATCCCATTGGCCTTCAGGAATGCTGAGAACTCACTCATGAAAGAAGCACCATTGTCCGCGGTGAAGACCCCAGGAATGCCCTGCGTCGAGAAAGAGATACACAACTGCTCAATGGGCGCATGGGAGGTGATCACCGCCATTTTGTTGGCCCTCTAACCACTTGGAATGGACGTCTATTAAAAGAAGAAACATTGAACGCAGGAACGGACCAGCAAAGTCAGCATGCATTCGAGTCCAAGGGTGGCCCGGCCACTCCCAGGGGTGAAGAGGCGCAGCCGAAGGGAGCTTTTGGTGTTACTGACAGACGGAACACTGCTGAGTCATCCTCTTGATGTCTGTATCCAGGCATGGTCACCAGACATAGCTCCACGCCAACATCTTCCACTTGGACACCCCTGGGAGCCCATTATCCAAGGTATTTCAAGATAAGCTCTTGACCCTTTGCTGGGTTCACAGCCCACATGCCCCTCAGTTGAACCGTCTTTCACACTCAGCTCAGAGAACTTCAAGGAAAAGGCCCATAACTCACTCAATAACTATCGATGCTGGCCACCATGTACCACTCGATGACGCACCTTGGCAAGAATGGGGTTCGCCTGCCTCCAGTCGCGGACATGCGATGCAGTGACCAGCAGGGAGTCCATGAAATTCAACGCGGTGATCAATTTGTCTGATTTGGGTGGGGTGGAGGGGGGGGGGGGGGGGGGGTGGGCGGGGGGGGCGCAGCATCGACCAGCAAGGGTCGACGGCTCAGTGCGGCGGTATGGCCGATGTTCGAATGTGTACTCATAAGCAGCTAGCATCAGCAGCCAGCGCTGGATTCGTGCAGAGGCGATGGGTGGGATTGTCTTGTTCTCACGGAAAAGACCCAGCAAGGGCTTATGGTCTGTAACGAGGAAGAAATGGCAGTTGTCAACATATTAATTAAACTTTCTCGCCCCTAAGACCACTGCCAGAAAATTAAGTCCCGTATAGCAGGTTATGACATTCTCGTATGGCTTTGCCATTTTACTCGAGTGGTTGTCGGCCTGTGGCATCCACCGGGAATCCCAAGTACTGACCTCTGTAGGCTGGAAGGTGCATTTCTCATGCTTAAAGCGGACTTCCGCATCTCTGAATCTCTTTAATACCGATTCCAAACTTGACATTTTGAGCGTCTAGGTGGACCATCACTTTTGGGATACCCGAAAGGAGTTTTTGCATGGCCCACTGGAAAATTGCGCAGGCCGAGGGAATGCTGAAAGGTAGCTTCCTGGACTGAAATAGGCCCTTATGTGTATTGATCACACCAAACTTTGTGACTCTTCATCTAATTCCAGTTGCAGGTACACATTGCTGAGGTCCAGCTTGGAGTAGGTGAGATCAACTGCAAGCTTGGCGTAGTGGTCCCCGATTCAGGTGATCGGGTACTTATGTAGAGTTCCCCAGCTCCTGGCTACCTGAATCCCCAAATATCGGAAGCTCCTTTCCACTCTCCTTAACGGCAGGGCGTCTGTCCCTCTTCCCTGATCCCCAGGGTGTACTACGAAAAGCTCACTCTTCCCCATATTTAGCCTATATCCCGAAAAATCTCCAAACTCCCTCAATAGCTGCATAACCTCTGTCATCCCCTCCACAGGATCCACCACATATAACAGCAGGTCATCTGCGTAGAGTGACACTCTATGTTCCTCTCCCCCTCTAACCACCCCCCTCCATTTCTTAGAGTCTCTCAACGCTATGGCCAGTGGTTCAATTGCCAACGTGAACAGTAATGGGGACAGGGGGCACCTCTGCCTCGTTCCCCTATGTAACCGAAAATACTCCAATCTTTGCCGATTTGTGACTACACTTGCCACTGGGGCCCCGTATAGGAGTTTGACCCAACTGACAAACCCCTCCCCGAACCCAAACCTCCTCAACACCTCCCATCGATACTCCCACTCTATCCTATCGAATGCCTTCTCTGCATCCATCACTACCACTATCTCTGCCTCCCCCTCTGCTGGGGGCATCATTATCACCCCCAACAGCCGTCGCACGTTGACATTCAGTTGTCTCCCCTTTACAAACCCTGTCTGGTCTTCATGCACCACCCCCGGGACACAATCCTCGATCCTCGTCGCTAGCACTTTTGCCAGCAACTTGGCGTCTACATTCAGGAGCGAGATAGGCCTACATGACCCGCATTGCAGCGGATCTTTATCACGCTTCAGGATTAGTGACATCGTCGCCTCCGACATTGTCGGGGGTAGAGTCCCCCCTTCTCTGGCCTCGTTAAAGGTTCTCGCCAGCAGCGGGGCCAACAAGTCCACATATTTCCTGTAAAATTCCACCGGGAACCCGTCTGGTCCCGGGGCCTTCCCTGCCTGCATGTTCCCCAGCCCTTTAGTCACCTCATCCACCTCAATTGGCGCCCCCAGACCTGCCACCTCCTGTTCCTCCACCCTCGGGAACCTTAGTTGGTCCAGAAACTGTTGCATTCCCTCTTTTCCCTCCGGGGGTTGGGACCTATATAGCCTCTCATAAAAGGTCTTAAACACCTCATTTACCTTCCCTGCTCTCTGCTCCGTAGTTCCCAGAAGGATGTGGAGGCTTTAGAGAGGGTGCAGAAGAGATTTACCAGAATGTTGCCTGGTATGGAGGGCATTAGCTATGAGGAGCAGTTGAATAAACTCGGTTTGTTCTCACTGGAACGAAGGAGGTTGAGGGGAGACCTGATAGAGGTCTACAAAATTATGAGGGGCATAGACAGAGTGGATAGTCAGAGGCTTTTCCCCAGGGTAGAGGGGTCAATTACTAGGGGGCATAGGTTTAAGGTGAGAGGGGCAAGGTTTAGAGGAGATGTACGAGGCAAGTTTTTAACGCAGAGGGTAGTGGGTGCCTGGAACTCGCTACCGGAGGAGGTGGTGGAAGCAGGGACGATAGTGACATTTAAGGGGCATCTTGACAAATACATGAATAGGATGGGAATAGAGGGATACGGACCCAGGAAGTGTAGAAGATTGTAGTTTAGTCGGGCAGCATGGTCGGCACGGGCTTGGAGGGCCGAAGGGCCTGTTCCTGTGCTGTACATTTCTTTGTTCTTTGTTGTTCCCGTTTCATCCCTGGCTCCCCCAATTTCCCTCGCCGCTATCCTCTTGCGAAGCTTGTGGGCCAGCAGCCGGCTCGCCTTTTCCCCATATTCGTATCTCATCCCCTGTGCCTTCCTCCACTGTGCCTCTGCCTTTCCTGTGGTCAGCAGGTCAAACTCCGTCTGAAGTCTTCGCCTCTCTCTATATAGTCCTACGTCCGGGGCCTCCGCATATCTTTTATCCACCCTCAAAATCTCCCCCACTAATCTCTCCCTTTCTTTACCCTCTTTTTTCTCCTTGGAAGCCCTAATGGAGATCAACTCTCCCCTAACCACCGCCTTCAGCGCTTCCCATACTACCCCCACCTGGACCTCACCATCATCATTGGCCTCCAGGTACCTCTCAATACATCCCCGCACCCTTCCACAGACCCCCTCATCCGCCAATAGTCCCACATCCAGTCGCCAGAGTGGGCGCTGTTCCCTCTCCTCTCCTAGTTCCAGATCCACCCAGTGCGGGGCATGGTCTGAAATGGCTATGGCCGAATACTCCGTTCCTGCCACCTTCGAGATCAGTGCCCTGCTCAAAACAAAGAAATCTATTCGGGAGTATACCTTATGGACATGGGAGAAAAAGGAGAACTCTTTGGCCAACGGCCTAGCAAATCTCCACGGATCCACTCCCCCCATTTGCTCCATGAACCCCCTAAGCACCTTGGCCGCTGCTGGCCTTCTTCCGGTCCTGGATCTAGACCGATCTAACCCTGGATCCAGCACAGTATTGAAATCTCCCCCCATTACCAGGCTTCCCACCTCCAGGTCCGGGATACGTCCCAGCACCCGCTTCATAAATCCCACGCCATCCCAGTTCGGGGCATATACATTTACCAGCACGACCTCCTTTCCCTGCAATCTACCACTCACCATCACATATCTACCCCCGTTGTCCACCACTATATTCCTATCCTCGAACGACACCCGTTTCCCCACCAATATCGCCACCCCTCTATTTTTCGCGTCCAACCCTGAGTGGAACACCTGTCCCACCCATCCTTTCCTTAACCTAACCTGATCCGCCACCTTAAGATGCGTCTCCTGAAGCATGACCACATCTGCCTTCAGTCCTTTTAAGTGCGCGAACACCCGGGCCCCATCCCCCCTCTCAGTCCCTTTTTCCACCGGCGCCCACATTTCTCAGTGTCCCCCCATCAAGAGGAGAAAAAAACCCCGTCTATCGTCTCGATACTGTGAACCTCCCATTCCCCAATTTACATTTCTATACATCAACATCGTCGTCTCCCCCGCAGCATCAGTCCCTCAGTTCTGGTCCAGTTTCTCTTCTTGGATGAAGGTCCATGCCTCATCCGACGTTTCAAAGTAGTAATGTTTGCCTTGGTACGTGACCCACAATCACGCCGGCTGCAGCATCCCAAACTTTATTTTCTTCTTGTGAAGCACCGCCTTGGCCCGATTAAAGCTCGCCCTCCTTCTCGCCACCTCCGCGCTCCAGTCCTGATACACTCGTATCACCGCATTCTCCCACCTGCTACTCCGTACCTTCTTGGCCCAGCTCAAAACAGCCTCTCTGCCGGTGAAGCGGTGAAATCTCACCACTATCGCCCTTGGTGGTTCTCCAGCCTTTGGTCTCCTCACAAGGACCCGGTGAGCCCCTTCCACCTCCAGGGGGCCCGAGGGGGCCTCAGCTCCCATTAGCGAATGGAGCATCGTGCTCACATAAGCCCCAACGTCAGCTCCCTCCGCTCCTTCGGGGAGACCCAGAATCCGGAGGTTCTTTCTCCTCGAGCAGTTCTCCAGGACTTTGAGCCTTTCGATACACCTCTTATGTAGCACCTCGTGCGTCTCCATTTTTACCACTAGGCCCTGAATCTCATCCTCGTTTTCGGATGCCTTTGCCTTCACCCCACAGAGCTCTATCGCCTGGGCCTTTTGTGTTTCTTTTAGCCCTTCGATTGCCAATAACATCGGCGCCAGCACCTCCCTCTTTAATTCCTCCACACACCGTCGGAGGAATTCCTGCTGGTCCGGGCCCCATGTCATCTGGGCTCCATCTGTCGCCATCTTGCTTCTTCCTTCGCTTCTCTGCTGCTGCTCCAAAGGATCCTTCGCAATCTGGCCACTACCACCGATCCTTTCCATACACATTGGGTTTGGTCCGAAAAAAATTCCGTTGGGGCTCCCGAAAAGAGCCTAAAAGTCCGTTAGAACGGGAGCTGCCGAAACGTGCGGCTTAGCAGTGCATCGCCGCCAGGAGTTTTTTCTGAATGTTGAAGTTGTTAATTCCGCACACTAGACGGTCATGCAGCATATCACTGAGCAGTGCACCAAACTCACAACGCTCAGTCATTTATCAGATCTGGCTATGAAGGCAGCGATGGACTCCTCTGGGTCCCTAACGTGATGTGGAGATGCCGGCGTTGGTCTGGGGTGAGCACAGTAAGAAGTCTTACAACACCAGCTTAAAGTCCAACAGGTTTGTTTCGAATCACTGGCTTTTGGAGCACTGCTCCTTCCTCAGGTGAATGAAGAGGTAGGTTCCAGAAACACATCTGGAGACAAAGTAAATGATGCAAGATGATACTTTGAATGCAAATCTTTGCAGGTAATTAAATCTTTACAGGTCAAACGGAGAACTGGAGAGAGGTTAAAGAAGAGGAATTGTCTCACGCCAGGCCAATTGGTAGGATTTTGCAAGCCCAGACTAGATGGTGGGGGTGAATGTAATGCGACATAAATCCAAGGTCCCGGTTGAAGTCGTGCTCCTGTGTGCGGAACTTGGCCCTCAGTTACTGCTCGGCGATTCTGCAGTGTCGCGCGTCCTGAAGGCCGCCTTGGAGAACGCTTACACAAAGATCAGAGGCTGAATGCCCTTGACTGCTGAAGTGTTCCCCGACTGGAAGGGAACATTCCTGCCTTGCGAATGTCACTCGATGTCCGTTCATCCGTGCAAATTGGAGGATCTTCAAACAAAAGTTCCAACTTTATCTCAAAGCCACCGATCTTGAGGCCGCATCGGACACCAGGAAAATCGTACTATTCACCTCCACAGCCGGGGACCACGCCATCTACATCTACAACTCCCTTACATTCGCTGAAGGCGAAGACAAGACAAAATTTAAAACAGTCCTACTGAAGTTCGACAGCCACTGCGACATTGAGGTGAATGAGAGCTTTGAACAGTACGTTTTCAGGGTAAGGATGAACCTTTTCAATCCTTTCTGACCCATCTCCGCATCCCCGCGCAGTCATGTAACTATGACTCGACCACTGATTCCATGATCCGGGATCAGATCGTTTTCGGGGTCCACTCTGATTCCCTTCGCCAGCAGCTCCTGAAAGTCAAGCAGCTCACCCTCACCATCGTCATTGAAACGTGCGTTCTCCACGAACATGCTAACAATCGGTAATCCCACATCAGGGCGGCAGAAACGGCAAAGCTGTTGGTGGAATAGGTGCAGGCCACCGCACAAATGCAGGGCCTAAGTATCGACGAGAGTGGCCATTCCGCGCACTTTTCCCGGGCCCCTGCGCATGCATGCCACGACCAAGGGGACGGCGAGACCGACGACCAGACTGCGCAGGTGCATACGTCGTTCGACCGCACTGCGCATGCACGATGGCGCACGTAATGCGCTGACGTTGGCGTCATGACGTATCTGAATTGTGGCTCCGCCCATTTAAAGCGGCAATGTCCGGCAAAATCACGACGGTGTCCACAGTGTGGCAAGCTCGACCACTACGCAGCCCTTTGCAGATCTGTTCCACTGCCCAGCATCCAGCGATCCCAGCCGCGGCGCAGAAGCGTCCGTTCAATACAGCAGGCCATGCCAGACTCCGACCCCGACAGCCCAACAGATCCTGATGCTGCGTGCCTCAAATCTCCATACCGGGTGGGCATCATTACGAAGCATGCGCTGCCTTTCTCTAAGACAGGGAAGCACCTCCCGATCCTCAGTGTGGATCCCGACGACGAGTGGTGTGCTGTCCTCACAGTCAACAAGGCTCCCATCCGGTTCAAACTGGACACCGGTGCATTGGCGAACCTCATCTCCAAATCCGATCTCGACACCATCCGCATCAGACCAAGCATTCTTCCACCGGCCTGCCAGCTCCTTGACTACAATGGCAATGCCATAGCTGCCAGTGGCTCATGCCAACTCGGAGTTTCCAATAAGTCATTTAAAGCGACACTGCGATTTGTGATCGTGGGACCTGACAGAGCATCCCTGCTCGGTGCTCGGGCCTGCAAACTCCTGAACTTGGTTCAGCGAGTCCACACCATGTCATCCTCACAGGCGACGGCCTCACCTGATGAGAACTTCCAGGCTGAAATTGATGACATCATCACGCAGTACCACAGCGTGTTCGACGGAATGGGCACACTCCCAAACCGATACAAAATCCTGCTCAGACCGAGCGCCATCCCTGTGATCCACGCAGCACGTCGGGTGCCGGCACCCCTCAAGGACCGCCTCAAGCAGCAGTTACAGGACCTCCAGGACCAGGGCATCATATCAAAGGTCACAGAACCCACGGACTGGATCAGCTCCATGGTCTGTGTCAAGAAGCCGTCAGGGGAGCTTCGAATCTGCATCGACCCAAAGGATTTAAACCGCAACATCATAAGAACATAAGAACTAGGAGCAGGAGTAGGCCATCTGGCCCCTCGAGCCTGCTCCACCATTCAATGAGATCATGGCTAATCTTTTGTGGACTCAGCTCCACTTTCCTGCCCGAACACCATAACCCTTAATCCCTTTATTCTTCAAAACACTATCTATCTTTATCACCCTTTGGGTGAAGAAATTCCTCCTAAACTCAGTCCTAAATCTACTTCCCCTTATTTTGAGGCTATGCCCCCTAGTTCTGCTTTCACCCGCCAGTGGAAACAACCTGCCCGCATCTATCCTATCTATTCCCTTCATAATCTTATATGTTTCTATAAGATCCCCCCTCATCCTTCTAAATTCCAACGAGTACAGTCCCAGTCTACTCAACCTCTCCTCGTAATCCAACCCCTTCAGCTCTGGGATTAACCTAGTGAATCTCCTCTGCACACCCTCCAGTGCCAGTACGTCCTTTCTCAAGTAAGGAGACCAAAGCTGAACACAATACTCCAGGTGTGGCCTCACTAACACCTTATACAATTGCAGCATAACCTCCCTAGTCTTAAACTCCATCCCTCGAGCAATGAGGGACAAAATTGAACATTACCCGATACCAAAACGAGAGGAGCTGACCAGCGAGATGGCTCATGCCAAACTCTTTATGAAGTTGGACGCCTCCAAGGGGTTCTGGCAAATATCGCTGGATGCATCCAGTCGCAAGCTGTGCACATTCAATACCCCGTTCGGTCGCTACTGCTACAACCGGATGCCTTTTGGCATCATCTCTGCCTCAGATGTATTTCACAGCATCATGGAACAGATGATGGAGGGTATCGAGGGGGTGCGCGTGTATGTTGACAATGTCATAATCTGGTACACAACTCCTCAAGAACACATCGATCGCCTCAAGCAGGTATTCCACAGAATCCATGAGCATGGACTCCGACTCAACAGAGCCAAGTGCTCGTTCGGTCAATCAGAAATCAAATTCCTTGGTGACCACATCTCGCAGCAAGGCATGCAGCCAGATGCTGACAAGGTCTCGGCGATCAACGCCATGAAGACCCCGGAGGACAAGAAGGCTGTCCTCCGCTTTCTAGGGATGGTCAACTCCCTCGGGAAGTTCATTCGCAACATGGCGGCACACACCACAGCCCTCCGCCATCTCATCAAAAAGTTGATGGAATTCCAGTGGCTGCCCGCTCATGAGAACGAATGGCGTGAGCTCAGGGCAAAACTCACCACAGCCCCGGTTCTGGCATTCTTCGCCCCTGCCAAAGAGACCAAAATATCCACTGACGCGAGTTAGGACGGTATTGGGGCGGTGCTCCTCCAATGGGATGACTCCTCCTCATGGGCCCCAGTTGCGTATGCCTCCAGAGCCATGACGCCCACTGAGCAACGGTACGCTCAGATCGAGAACGAATGCCTGGGCCTCCTAACGGGAATTGACAAATTTCACAACTATGTGTATGGCTTCCCAAAATTCACGGTTGAGACGGACCACAGGCCACTAGTCCACATAATCCAGAAAGATTTGAATGATATGACGCCTCGGTTACAACGACTCCTTCTCAAGCTACGCCGCTATGACTTTGAACTTGTCTACACGCCAGGCAAAAAATTCATTGCTGCAGATGCCCTTTCCAGGTCTATCACCACACAGTGCGAACAAACTGACTTTGTCTGCCAAATCGATGCGCAGGTACAATTGTGTGCCTCCAACCTTCCGGCCACTGATGAGAGGGTCATCCAAATTCGTGAGGAAACGGCCAAGGATCCTCTGCTACAGTGTGTGATGCAGCACCTCACGAATGGCTGGCAGAAGGGACAGTGTCCCCAGTTTTACAACGTCAAGAACGACCTGACGGTGGTGGACGGCATCCTCATGAAGCTCGATAGGATTGTGATTCCGGAGAGCATGTGAGCTATGGTGCTCGGCCAACTCCATGAGGGTCACCTGGGGGTTGAGAAATGTCGGAGCTCGAGAGGCAGTATATTGGCCGGGCATCATCCAGGACGTTGCCAACACAGTCCTCAACTGTCCCACATGTCAGAAATTTCAGCCAGCTCAACCCAAAGAAACTCTGCAGCAACATGAGATAGTGACTTCCCCATGGTCCAAAGTCAAAGAACAAAGAACAAAGAAATGTACAGCACAGGAACAGGCCCTTCGGCCCTCCAAGCCCGTGCCGACCATGCTGCCCGACTAAACTACAATCTTCTACACTTCCTGGGTCCGTATCCTTCTATTCCCATCCTATTCATATATTTGTCAAGATGCCCCTTAAATGCCCCTATCGTCCCTGCTTCCACCACCTCCTCCGGTAGCGAGTTCCAGGCACCCACTACCCTCTGCGTAAAAAACTTGCCTCGTACATCTACTCTAAACCTTGCCCCTCTCACCTTAAACCTATGCCCCCTAGTAATTGACCCCTCTACCCTGGGGAAAAGCCTCTGACTATCCACTCTGTCTATGCCCCTCATAATTTTGTAGACCTCTATCAGGTCTCCCCTCAACCTCCTTCGTTCCAGTGAGAACAAACCGAGTTTATTCAACCGCTCCTCATAGCTAATGCCCTCCATACCAGGCAACATTCTGGTAAATCTCTTCTGCACCCTCTCTAAAGCCTCCACATCCTTCTGGTAGTGTGGCGACCAGAATTGAACACTATACTCCAAGTGTGGCCTAACTAAGGTTCTATACAGCTGCAACATGACTTGCCAATTCTTATACTCAATGCCCCGGCCAATGAAGGCAAGCATGCCGTATGCCTTCTTGACTACCTTCTCCACCTGTGTCGCCCCTTTCAATGACCTGTGGACCTGTACTCCTAGATCTCTTTGACTTTCAATACTCTTGAGGGTTCTACCATTCACTGTATAATCCCTACCTGCATTAGACCTTCCAAAATGCATTACCTCAGATTTGTCCGGATTAAACTCCATCTGCCATCTCTCCGCCCAAGTCTCCAGACAATCTAAATCCTGCTGTATCCTCAGACAGTCCTCATCGCTATCCGCAATTCCACCAACCTTTGTGTCATCTGCAAACTTACTAATCAGACCAGTTACATTTTCCTCCAAATCATTTATATATACTACAAAGAGCAAAGGTCCCACCACTGATCCCTGTGGAACACCACTGGTCACAGCCCTCCAATTAGAAAAGCATCCCTCCATTGCTACTCTCTGCCTTCTATGGCCTAGCCAGTTCTGTATCCACCTTGCCAGCTCACCCCTGATCCCGTGTGACTTCACCTTTTGTACTAGTCTACCATGAGGGACCTTGTCAATGGCCTTACTAAAGTCCATATAGACAACATCTACTGCCCTACCTGCATCAATCATCTTAGTGACCTCCTTAAAAAACTCTATCAAGTTAGTGAGACACGACCTCCCCTTCACAAAACCGTGCTGCCTCTCACTAATACGTCCATTTGCTTCCAAATGAGAGTAGATCCTGTCTCGAAGAATTCTCTCCAGTAATTTCCCTACCACTGAAGTAAGGCTCACCGGCCTGTAGTTCCCGGGATTATCCTTGCTACCCTTCTTAAACAGAGGAACAACATTGGCTATTCTCCAGTCCTCCGGGACATCCCCTGAAGACAGCGAGGATCCAAAGATTTCTGTCAAGGCCTCAGCAATTTCCTCTCCAGCCTCCTTCAGTATTCTGGGGTAGATCCCATCAGGCCCTGGGGACTTATCTACCTTAATATTTTTTAAGACACCCAACACCTCGTCTTTTTGGATCACAATGTGACCCAGGCTATCTACACCCCCTTCTCCAGACTCAACATCTACCAATTCCTTCTCTTTGGTGAATACTGGTGCAAAGTATTCATTTAGTACCTCGCCCATTTCCTCTGGCTCAACACATAGATTCCCTTGCCTATCCTTCAGTGGGCCAGCCCTTTCCCTGGCTACCCTCTTGCTTTTTATGTACATGTAAAAAGCCTTGGGATTTTCCTTAACCCTATTTGTCAATGACTTTTCGTGACCCCTTCTAGCCCTCCTGACTCCTTGCTTAAGTTCCTTCCTACTTTCCTTATATTCCACGCAGGCTTCGTCTGTTCCCAGCCTTTTAGCCCTGACAAATGCCTCCTTTTTCTTTTTGACGAGGCCTACAATATCACTCGTCATCCAAGGTTCCCGAAAATTGCCGTATTTATCTTTCTTCCTCACAGGAACATGCCGGTCCTGTATTTCTTTCAACTACCACTTGAAAGCCTCCCACATGTCAGATGTTGATTTGCCCTCAAACATCCGCCCCCAATCTATGTTCTTCAGTTCCCGCCTAATATTGTTATAATTAGCCTTCCCCCAATTTAGCACATTCATCCTCGGACCACTCTTATCCTTGTCCACCAGTACTTTAAAACTTACTGAATTGTGGTCACTGTTACCGAAATGCTCCCCTACTGAAACATCTACCACCTGGCTGGGCTCATTCCCCAATACCGGGTCCAGTACCGCCCTTTCCCTAGTTGGACTGTCCACATATTGTTTTAAGAAGCCCTCCTGGATGCTCCTTACAAACTCCGCCCCGTCTAAGCCCCTGGCACTAAGTGAGTCCCAGTCAATATTGGGGAAGTTGAAGTCTCCCATCACCACAACCCTGTTGTTTTTACTCTTTTCCAAAATCTGTCTACCTATCTGCTCCTCTATCTCCCGCTGGCTGTTGGGAGGCCTGTAGTAAACCCCCAACATTGTGACTGCACCCTTCTTATTCCTGATCTCTACCCATATAGGCTCGCTGCCCTCTGAGGTGTCCTCCCGTAGTACAGCTGTGATATTCTCCCTAACCAGTAGCGCAACTCCGCCTCCCCTTTTACATCGCCCTCTATCCCGCCTGAAACATCTAAATCCTGGAACGTTTAGCTGCCAATCCTGCCCTTCCCTCAACCAGGTCTCTGTAATGGCAACAACATCATAGTTTCAAGTACTAATCCAAGCTCTAAGTTCATCTGCCTTACCCGTAATGCTCCTTGCATTAAAACATATGCACTTCAGGCCACCAGACCCGCTGTGTTCAGCAACATCTCCCTGTCTGCTCTGCCTCAGAGCCACACTGTCCCTATTCCCTAGTTCTCCCTCAATGCTCTCACCTTCTGACCTATTGCTCCCGTGCCCACCCCCCGATCCACCCTTGAGGCGGTCAACCAGAATTCGCCGCCCGCCACAGAGACTAAACTTATAGACTGAACTTTTGCACAACTGTGTTACCGTATCGTTTTGACCTCTGTAATTATCGTTGTTACTGTTTCATCTGCCCTATATCTGCACTAGCAACACCTTCCTGTGTACATAAGGTCATTTTAGCACATTCTGTATATAGTCACGCACATATACACATCCACACGCACATGCACCTTAATATTTATTATCTCAACACACACAATATAGAAAAAAAAAGGGGGGGGGAGATGTCATAATATATATCTATGTATACAATGGAGTGCAGGCAGGCAGTGATTGACACACAGGATAACCAGTAAGCACACAGAAGAGAGCAGCCAATCACCAGACAGGTCACAACCACTATAAAGCCAGAGGGCACCAGTTTTCCCGCTCTCTCGGGACCCAGCCTCTGAGAAAGTCAGAGGTCGTGAGCTAGCCAGTGCCTACACCATGTGGTAGCTAAGTTAGTCTGGTCAGGCTAGTGTCAGGTCTCCAGTCAATTCAGCATAGTGTCGACCCACAGTTGAACATGTATAATAGTTTGGATGTTGAATAAAATCGTATT
This sequence comes from Scyliorhinus torazame, assembly GCF_047496885.1. Taxonomy (NCBI): domain Eukaryota; kingdom Metazoa; phylum Chordata; class Chondrichthyes; order Carcharhiniformes; family Scyliorhinidae; genus Scyliorhinus; species Scyliorhinus torazame. The sequence continues at coordinate 60,200,336 of NC_092712.1, read as the reverse complement.
GCATTTTATCAAGTGTTGGAGGTCTGTCTCTCGCTACACTGCATCAAGTGCAGTTCACCTTGACCCAGCCTACCCAACACATCAGCACACACCAAACGTAGGCGTTGGTTCAATAAGATTTATTGAACTTCAGTAACGAAGCACACAGCTGCCTGTGGGTTGACTCTCTACTACTCTAAGTAAACTAACATTAACTATCTAGACCAGGCTAGCTCTGATCCACGTGGAGAAGGTGTTGAATGATTTGTACACCCTGACTGTCACTACAGTTGTCACCAGTGGAAAGAGGCAGAGTGCTGATGCCTTGTGTGTTTTATAGTTGGAAGCCCCCCTCTGGTGTTCTGTCTGGTGATTGGTCGTGTTCTGTTCTGTATGTTGATTGGCTCACCTGGGTGTCTGTCACTGCCTGCTTTTACCTCATGATGTGCATGGGTGCATATTATGACAGACTTGATGGGCCGAGTGGGCTCCTTCAGCATTATAGGGATTCTGTGATTCTAAAGAGGAAAGCAGGAGAATGGAACAGAACGTTTCCAGAAAGCAGGGTGTGAGGAAAGGTAGATGTGGGGGTTACGGGGCTCATTGTATATTTAGGTTGATAGCCAATCACCTGAAACAGTGAGAGAAGACAAGGAAGCGAGGGGAAGAGTTGGTGATGGGCCAAGTGAAGGAAAGAGAAGGATGGAATTGGAAATCAACTCGATAAAATTTCCCAGTTCAGCATGAGTGCAGGAAATAGCACGGACACAGTCATCAATCTTCAAGAAAAAGAAGGGAGAATCATTGAATTTTACAGCACAGAAAGAGGCCATTCAGCACACCGGGTCTGCACTGGCTCCCAAAAGAGCTACCTAGCTAGTCCCATTCCCCAGTCCTATTTCCATAGCCCTCTAGGTTCATCACTTTCAAATATATATCCAGCTATCTTTTGAAACCTCCTATGGAATCCGCCTCTACCACTCTCCCAGGCAGTGGATTCCAAACCCCAATAACTTTCTGAGTAAAGAAATTTCGCCTCATCTCACTCCTAGCTCTCTTGCTGACCAACTTGAAATTGTGACCCCTAGCCACTGACTTACCAGCTAGTGGAAATAGAATATCCTTCTTTACCCTGACAAAATTGTTCTGAATTTTGAACACTTAGCACTGCTGCCTCACGGCGCTGAGGTCCCAGGTTCGATCCCGGCTCTGGGTCACTGTCCGTGTGGAGTTTGCACATTCTCCCCATGTCTGCGTGGGTTTCGCCCCTACAATCCAAAAGATTTGCAGGGTAGGTGAATTGGCCACGCTAAATTGCCTCATTCCTCATTCCTGGCATCATTCTAGTAAATCTCCTCTGCATTTTCTCTGGGGCGGCACGGTAGCACAGCGGTTAGCACTGTTGCTTCACAGCGCCAAGGTCCCAGGTTCAATTCCCGGCTTGGGTCACTGTCTGTGCGGAGTCTGCACGCTCTCCCTGTGTCTGCCGGGTTTCCTCCGGGTGGTCCGGTTTCCTCCCACAAGTCCCGAAAGACGTGCTTGTTAGGTGAATTGGACATTTTGAATTCTCCCCCAGTGTACCTGAACAGACACCGGAATGTGGCCACTAGGGGATTTTCACAGTAACTTCATTGCAGAGTTAATGAAAGCCTACTTGTGATAATAATAAAGATTATTATTATTTAGGACTTTAACATCCTTCCTTAAATAAGGTGCCCAGAACTGAACACAATACTCCAAATGTGGTCTGACCAGTGATTTGTACAGGTGTAGCATCACTTCCTTGCTTTTATACTCTATGCCTCTATTTATAATAATAATAATCTTTATTATTGTCACAAGTAGGCTTATTGATAAACCCAAGGATGCCAAAAGCATTTCTCCCAAATTTCTCCCAAATTTACACCCAACAATAAGCAATAATCAGTAACGAATGCAATGTCAATCCCCATATCAATAACAACGATCCCATCCTCCCACCAAACCCCCAAACATTAGCCCGCATGTTAATATAAACAGATGACAAAGAGGAATCAGGAATCACCCACAGTCACCATGAACACATACAGTCCCCCTCCCCCAACTCTCCCAGCCCCCCATCCCCTAATGTTCGATGTGATCCAATTCTCAAAAGTGCATAATGAATAACGCCCATGAATTGTAGAAGCCCTCCATCCTTCCCCTCAGTTCAAATTTGACCTTCTCAAGCGTTAAGAGTTCCAGCATATCCCCCCCCCATGCCAGGGCCCAGGGTGGAGAGGTTGATCTCCACCCTAACAGGATCCGCCTTCGGGCGATCAACGAGGCGAAGGCTACAACATCTGCCTCCGTGCCTGTTTCCAACCCCGGCTGGTCCGACACCCCGAATATGGCCTCCCCAGGGCCCGGGTCCAGTTTCACATGCACCACTTTAGAGATTACCCTAAACACCTCCTTCCAGTAATCCTCCAGCTTTGGACAGGACCAAAACATATGAACGCAATGTTCACACACATCTTCTACCCCTCAAAGAGCCGGATCATCCTCGCCCTTGTAAGGTGCACTCGATACACCACCTTCAGGTGTATCAGCCCCAACGTCGCACACGAGGTGGAGGCGTTCACCCTCCAGAGCACCGCACACCAGAACCCCTCCTCCAAATCCTCGCCCAACAGTTCCTCCCACTTTGCCTTGATCCCTTCTGGCGGCACCTTCTCCTCCTCCAAAATAGCCCCGTAAACTGCCGGTACTACCCCCTTCTCCAGTCCCCCTGTCGTCAGCACCTCCTCCAGCAATGTGGAAGCCAGCTCTACTCGGAAGCTCTGTATCTCCTTTCTGGCAAAGTCTCAAACCTGCATGTATTTAAATATTTCCCCCTGCTCCAACCCATACTTCGCTCCCAGCTCCTTCAATCCTGCAAAACGACCCCCAAGAAACCAATCTTTTAGTGTCCTAATTCCTTTCTCCTCCCATCTCCGAAAATTTCCATCTCACTTCCCTGGCTCAAATCTACGGTTCCCCCGAATCGACATTTCCCTTGACTCTTCCCCCCCAACCTGAAGTGCTGTCGAAACTGTCTCCAAATTCTCCACAAAGCTATTACTACCGGACTCCCTGAGTATTTCCCCAGGGCCGTCGGGAGCGTCGCTGTCCCTAGCGCCTTCAATCCCAACCCCCTACCCAAACTCTCCTCCATTCTGACCCATTGGGAGTCAACCTCTCTGACCCAGCTCCGTACCTTCTCCACATTCGCCGCCCAGTAATAATACATCAGGTTTGGAAGACCCAAACCCCCTGCCTGCCTTTCACTCTGTAATAGCACCTTTTTAATTCTGGCCTCCTTCCCTCTCCATATGAACAAGGTAATCATCCCTTCAATTTCTCTAAAAAATACCATTGGCAGGAAAATCGGCAAGCATTGAAAAATAAACATGAATTGCGGCAGCACATTTATTTTAACCGCCTGTACCCGACCCACCAATGACAGAGGGAGACCATCCCACTTTGCCAGATCCCCACCAAACTAGAAACATTGTACCTACGGGCCCCCCCCCCCCCACAATCTCAAGCAACCTGCACCCCCAGGTATCTAAAGTGAGTCCCTGCTTTACAGAATGGTAGCCCCCCCGCCCCTACCCCCACCGCTGGCCGAGACACCAGAAAATATTCACTCTTGTCTAGATTTAATTTGTACCCCGAGAAAGACCCAAACACCCGAAGCAGCTCCAGTATTCCCCCTATTGAGACACTTGGTTCCGACACGTATAATATCAAGTCATCGGCATATAAGGACACCCAATGCTCTATCCCTCCCTGCACTATCCCTTTCCATGCCCCGAACTTCTTAATGCATGGCCAATGGCTCAATCGGGAGTGCAAACAGCAGGGGGGCATAGGACATCATGGCCTAGTCCCACGGTGGAGGGGAAAGTATTCTGAGCTGATGTTATTTGTGCGAACACTGACCCTCGGCTCCTTGTATAATAGCTTTACCCAGTCCACAAACCTGGGTCCAATTCCAAACCGCTCTGGAACTGCCATCATGTACCCCCATTCTACCCAGTCAAACGCCTTCTCAGCGTCCAATGCCACAACCACCTGTTTCCTTCCCCTCCGCCGGTACCATAACCACATTCAATACCCTCCTAATGTTCGAAAAGAGCTGTCTCCTTCTCACAAACCCAGTCTGATCTTCACCAATCACCTTCGGGAGGCACTCCTCCAACCTACCCACCAGTACCTTCGCCAATATCTTTGCGTCCACATTCAGAAGTGATATGGGCCTATACGACCCACACTCCGTCGGATCCTTATCTTTTTTAAGTAACAGGGAAATCGATGCCTGCCCCAAAGTTTGTGGTTACACCCCCTTCCCTATCGCCTCCTCAAACATCCCCACCATCAGTGGTACCAGCTTATTTTAAATTTTTTAATAATATTCCACCGGAAACCCATCCGGCCCTGCCACCTTCCCCGACTGCATCCTCCCAATCGCATCCTTTATCTCCTGCTCCACTATTGCTCCTTCTCATGTAGCCCTGTCCCCCTCCCCTCACCTCGGGTACTCCAACCCATCTAGAAATTCCTGCATCTCCCGGCCTCCCCCAGGTGGCTCTGACCTGCACAACCTCTTATAAAATTCCTTAAAGACCTTGTTAATCTGGTCTGGAGTTACCACCAACTTCCCTGCCCTGTCCCACACCTGGGCAACTTCCCTTGTCGCAGCCTCCCTACAGAGCTGACCCGCCAACATCCAGCCTGCCTTCCCTCCATACTCGCAAACTGCCCCCCTTGCTCGTCTCAGTTGGCGTACCGCCTTCCTGGTAGATAGTCAGTCAAAGCTCGCCTGTAGTTCCTTCCCCTTTTCCAACTGCGCTGGGTCCCTATCTTCTGCATACCTCCTGTCTACCTCCAGCATCTCATCTATTACCCTCTGACGTTCCAACCTCTCCTCTTTGTCCACCCTGGCCTTAAACGAGATCACCTCACCCCTCACCACCAACTTTAAAGCCTCCCAGACAACGCCTTTGACACCTCACCCGTGCAGTTAAAACCTACATATTCCTCGATTACTTTTTCCATTTTGCCACAGAACCCTCGGACCCCCAACAGTCCTGCATCTAACTTCTAACCTGGTCTCTGTACCATCCCCTTCTCCAGTACCATATCCACCCAATGCGGAGCATGATCTGATAATACAATTGCCGAGTACACCAACCCTTTAACCCCAGCCAGTAGAGCCTTCCCCACCATGAAAAAGTCAATCCGCAAGTACACCTTATGGACCGCTGAGAAAAATGAGTACTCACGTTCCCTCGGGTGCACAAACCTCCAAGGGGCCACCCCTCCCATTTTCACCATTAGCCCAGCCAGCGCCTTCGCGCCCCCCCCCCCCCCCCCCCCCCCCCCCCCCACGGAACCAGCGAGCGTGGCCGTGACCTGTCCAATTTTGTCTCTTGCACCAAGTTCCAGCCCCTCCCCCCTATCAGTTTGTGTGTGTCCAAGTCGGGGATGGCCCCACACACCTTCTTCGCGAATCCCACATCATCCCAATTGGGACCATATACACTTAACAGCGCCATTAGCCTCCCCTCCAGTGCCCCTGTCACAATCACAATAACATACCTACCCCCCTGATCTGCAACCACCTTCTCCATCTGGAAGCGTACCCTTTTGCTGACCATTACCCAACCCTCGAGCTCTTCTGTCAGATCCAGAGTGAAACACCTGGCTAACCCAGCCCTTTTTAAGTCTGACTTGATCCTTCACCCTCAGGTGAGTCTCCTGCAGCATTGCTACATCGGCATTCAAACTTTTAAGATGCGCAAGCACCCTTGACCTCTTGACTGGGCGTCCCAGCCCCCTCACGTTCCACGTGACTATCCTAACTGGGGTCTCTCACCCCCCTCCCCACCCTTCTTATCCACCATCATCATACCACCGGGCCCTGCCCCATGAACCTGACCTGACCCTTTCCATTATTGACATCGAACCGCCTCCCGCCCTGCACTTTCCCTCGAAACAAATCACCCAGTATCGATCCTCCCGCCCCACTTGCTCGCCTCATAGGTCCATCGAAATCTGCTACCCAGGCTCCAATGTCCGCAGCCCCCTTCTCATCTCAGCTCCGTTCACTAGCCAACTTTAGTTAGCTAATGCGGGTAGTCACCCTCTCCCCCAAAAAGGCATACTGTCCCCTCCCACCCAGTCGCAGAAGAAAAAGAAAAACACTCAAACCCATACAATTCAATGAAATAACATATAGCCGTTGCAACAAAAAAACGGAGCAAAAATGCCAATCCAACCAAACAAAAACTTAAACTCTGTAACAATGTGAAGTCAAGTAAGTTACAGTACAGGCCAGTGAAAAGAAAGTTAGAACATTTATACATTTTCCAGCTCCCCAATCACAGCCCACAGTCTCTCTTCCAGCTCCATTCCTCACGTCTGTCCCAAGCCTTCTGCCTTCATGAACGCCTCAGCCGCCTCCACCGTTTCAAAATAAAAATCTTTGGTGTTGTACGTCACCCTCAGCTTTGCCGGGTATACCGTACCAAATCGCAGTCGCTTGTTGTACAGTGCCGCCTCACTCGGCTGAACGCCTCTCGTCTCTTTGCCAACTCCACCGTCGGGTCCTGGTAAATCCGAACTCCTGCACCATCCCACTGCACCTCCCTCTTCTGCTTCGCCCAGTTTAACACCTTCTCCTTCATGTGGTATTTATGGAAGCAGATAATTACCGCTCTCGGGGGCTCATTGACTTTGGCTTTTGGACTTAATGACCGATGAGCTCGGTCCAGTTCATACCGGGAGGGGTCTTCACCGCTCCCATCAACTCTGCCAGCCTCCTAGCAAAGTACTCAGTTGGCCTTGAGCCCTCTGCCCCTTCAGATAAGCCCATAATTCTCAGATTTTGCCACCTCGAGCGGTTCTCCAAGTCCTCGAGCTTTGCTCGGAGTCCTCTGTTGACCTCCACCAACCTCTGTAGTTCGTCTCCCATCGAGGTGAGCTGGTCACTGTGCTGCGACATCTCAAACATTCATTTTCAGTGGGGGACCACCCAGTGTGCGCTGCTCCCCCTCTCCATTAGCGCTGGATTCAGGCCTCGCCTCAGGCCACGCTCTTCCCCACTTGCTACGGGCTCAATGCCCCAGCTCCTCCGGTCCCTGGGGTCCCCACCGGCCCGACCCGGCACCCGTCCCTCAGGCCCCAACAGCCGAAGAAATCCCCACCGGCGAAACCACCGCCAAAAGCCTTCTTAACAACTGTTTCAACTTACCTGGCCACCTTCAGAGAATTATGAGCTTGAAGCCCGAGGTCCCTCTGCTTCTTACTCCCCTCAAAGTTGGACCATTGAGCCGATATTGTCTCCCTCTGTTTCTTCTCCCAAAATGCATTACCTCACATTTAGCTGCATTGAAATTCATCCGCCAGGTGTCTGCCCATTTGGCCATCTTGTTCCCTTGAAACCGCTCAGCGTCATCTTTACAACTCACTAATCTCCCTAGCTTAGTATCATCTGGACGCAGTAGTTAGCACTGCTGCCTCATGGCACTGAGGACCCAGATTTGATCCCGGCCCCGGGTCACTGACCATGTTGAGTTTGCACATTCTCCCCTTGTCTGCGTGAGTCTCAGCCCGACAAACCAAAGATGTGCAGGGTAAGTGAATTGGATATGCTAAATGGCCCCTTAACTGGAAAAAAAGAATTGGGTACACTAAATTTATTTTAAAAATAAACAAATAAATAAATTTCATGTCAGTGGTGCTAAAATGTGCTCCCTTGCCTCTCTCAGCAATCTATGATGCATCCCGTCCGGGCCTGGTGACTTCTCCATCTGGGGTGCTGCCAGCCTTTTAAAAAAATAAATTTAGAGTACCCAATTGTTTTTATCCAATTAAGGGGCAATTTAGTGTGGCCATTCCACCCAACCTGCACATCTTTGGGTTGTGGGGGTGAAACCCACGCAGACACTGGGAGAATGTGCAAACTCCACACGGACATTGACCCAGGGCCGGGATTCGAACCCGGGTCCTCAGCGCCGTAGGCAGCAATGCTAACCACTGTGCCAACGTGCTGCCCCCCTGTCAGCCTTTTTAGCACCTTTTCTTTATCACTATTTTGCTCAGTTGCTCAACATCCATATTTGTAACTGGGCCATTGTCACCATCTTCTATTTTGGTAAAGGCAGAAACACTGGGCGGGATCCTTCGGTTGGCGATGCTGAAATCGGGTTCGTCGATCGGCCGGAGGGAGAATCCCTGTTTGCGCCAAAGTCAGTGGTAGCGCCGCTTTTGCAATGCTCCGCCCCCTCAAAAATGACATACTCACAGAATACGGCGTACGTTATCGGGACGGCCTCAGGACGTCACCTGACACCCTCCCCTGATGCTCCGCCCCTGATGGGCCGAGTTCCCGACGCCGTGGAACACTTACCCTTTTTATTCATGAACCCGGCATGGCGGTTGCGGACTAAGTCCAGCACGCCACAGTCAGGGAGGATCTGTTCCTAGGGCAGGGGGGGCTTTGGTGGGGGCTGGGGGCACTGGTGGGGGGTGGTCAGGGGGTGGTGAGGCTGATTACAGGGGGGCAGTTTTTGGTACTAATCTTTTACCATTAATATGTCTGAAGATCAGTTTACTATTTGTTTTAGTGCAACCTGCCATCCTTTCCTCATTCTTCCTCTTAGCCTTCCTTATTCCAACCTCGGCCTCTGTCCTGCATTTAAGATACCCTCCCTGATTTCCATTGCTATTATTATTCTGACATGCATCATATGCCTGTATTTTCTTCCTTATTTTATCATCGATATCCTTAGTCATCCAGGGCACTCTAGCTTTGCATACCTCGTCTTTATTTCTCATAAGTACGTACCTAGCTTGCATGCTATTCATCTCTCCTTTGAAAGTCTCCCATTATTCATTCATCCACTGTCTTATCTACCAAAATGCGTTCCCTGCTCCAGTTCAACTTTTAGACCCCTAAAATTTATTCTTATTCAGTCTGGGATCTTAATCTGCGACTGATTTTTATCCTTTTCCAACTTGATACTGAACCTTATTATATTATGATCGCTATTTCCCAACTGCTCCCCCACTCTGACGTTCTTCACCTGGCCTGCCTCATTTCCCAGGACCAGATCCAGCACACTTCCTCCCTGCTAGGACTTGAAGTGTACTGTTCCAGAAAGTTCCCCTGCATATACTGCAGAAAATTCTCCCCTTCTGTGCCCCACACCTGACCCTTCTCCCAGTATACCTTAGGGTAACTGAAATCCCCAACTATCACAACCCTACTTGTCCTTCAGATTCCCATAATCAGCCTACAAATGCTCTCTTCTACTCCCTCCCCACTATTTGGAGGTCGACAGTAAATATCAGACATGGTCCCCACTCCCTTCCTGTTTCTCACCTCCAACCATATAGATTCTAATTCAGGAACTGCATCTCATTCAAGGGCTAAGATACTGTCTTAGACAAGACTGCCATGCCCCCCCTTTTAACCCACCCTGTTCCTACTAAAAACCTAATATTCCAGATGTTAATTACCCAGTCCTATTCTGACTTGAGCCATGTTTCTGTCAATGCTACTATGTAATATCCCCAGAGCAATTTCTGTTTCCAGTTCCCCAATTTTGAGAGGGAGTGGGCCAGAGTAAGCCTAGAATAAGGAGTGTTCTACACATCCCACAAAAAAGAAGCATAACTAGGACACAGGAGATCTTGTGGTGCATTTGGTAGCATCCCTGCCTCTGACCCAGAAATCTCACTCCAGGGCTTCTTGGCCAAGGAAGGTGCCTTCATTTTAAAAAATAAATTTAGAGTACCCAATTCATTTTTTCCAATTAAAGGGCAATTTAGCTTGGCTGACCCACCTACCCAGAACATCTTTGGGTTGTGGGGGCGAAACCAACACGAACACGGGGAGAATGTGCAAAGCAGACCAGGCCAGCAGCACGGTTCACTTCCCGTAACAGCCTCCCCGAACAGGCGCCGGAATGTGGCGACTGGGGGCTTTTCACAGTAACTTAATTTGAAGCCTCCTTGTGACAATAAGCGGTTTTCATTTCATTTCATTTCATTTCATTTCCACACGGACAGGGACCTCGGCGCCTTGAGTTGCAATGCTAACCACTATGCCATCGTGCTGCCCCTGGAAGGTGCCTTCATAATGTGGCCAAACAAGTTGAGGATAAACTTCTAAATCCTTCCAAAATTTGCTAATGGTGGGTGGCAAGAGCAGGAGAAATTCCTGGTCAGCGGTGTGGTGGAAAGAAATTGGAGCCTTTACCATCACTATCCAATAGCTCCAGGTTACAACATACATGTACAAGTGTACGTTGCCACAGAAACTCAGACTGGTTGGCGAGAGGGGGGCAGGTTATTTCAGTTGGCTGTATGGCTGATGTGGATCAGATTGCTGCTAACAGCATGGGTTCCCTTTCTGCCTGGCTGGATTTGGGCCTGCCTCTTTGCTCTTACAGTGGTGGAAATCCATGGATTGGACTTCCCTTTGGACAGATGACCAAAGAAGTAGAAGAACTTATTGGCTGGCATTATAAGTGAGTGGCGTTGATGGAGAAGTTGTTTAATATGCGATCAGCCAGGTGGAGGACAGTGGGAGTGGATGGGGGCTGGGTGCACTTTCATCCAAGGAAGTAGTGAGCAGCTCTCAGGCCATCCTGGTGAGGGATGGAAGAGCAGGGGGATTAGACATCCATAGCGAAAAGGAGATGGTTAGTGCCAAGAAATTGGAAAATGTTGAAGTGACAGAGCACTATGAATGTAGGTGGTGAGAGACTGGACAAGGGGTGGCAAATAGAGTTGAGATTGGAAGATTGGGTGCCACTGTGGCACAATGATTAGCACTGGCCCCTCACAGCGCCAGGGACACAGGTTCAATTCCAACCATTTGCGGGGGATCGGGCCTAGGTAGGGTGCTCTTTCAGAGGGTGAGTACAGACTTGATAGGCTGAATGGCCTTCTTCTGCACTGCAGGGGTTCTATGATTCTATGAAAGCAGTTCAGTGGGACAGGCTGAAATGATAGGTTTGCCAGGCTCGTCCTGTTTGTGGACCTTGGGAAGGAGGTAGAAGCAGGGTGTTAGGAGTTGGGTAACCACGCAGTTGGAGGTTGTGTGGGGACTCCTGGCCTAAGAAATGGCAGTGGATATAAGTACAACAGAAGTGGCACGGTAGCACAGTGGGTCGATCTGTTGCTTCACAGCTCCTGGGTCCCAGGTTCGATTCCTGGCTTGGGTCACTGTCTGTGTGGAGTCTACACGTTCTTCCCATATCTGCATGAGGTTACTGGGTAGGGTAGAGGTGTGGGCTTTGGTCGGGTGCTCTTTCCAAGGGCTGGTGCAGAATTGATGGGCTGAATGGCCTCCTTCTGCACTGTAAATTCTATGGTTGTTTTTCTTTAAAATTTTTAGAGTACCCAATTATATGTTTTTCCAATTAAGGGGCAATTTGTATCGTGGCCAATCCAACTACCCTGCACATATTTGGGTTTGTGAGGATGAGACCCACGCACACACGGGGATAATGTGCAAACTCCTCACGGACAGTGACCTGGGGCCGGGATCAAACCTGGGTTTCAATGCTGTGAGACAGCAGTGCTAACCCCTGTGCCACCGTGCTGCCCCTGTAAATTCTATGATGTGAGCTCAGAGAGATGCCAAGCTTGAAATTCATTGAAGTGAGAGTGTAAGGAAATGAAGCTAAGGCTTTGCGAAGGACAAATCACTCAGGGTCAGAGAGGGAAAGGTCAGAAGATAACTCCACCAAAGAACTGGCACTTGCACAGTGGGCCAACTGATCTTACTACATTCTAGATTGTTCTATGAATCGCTGTGACCCAGAGGACAATGAATTCACTTTGAATGACTTCCTGCTGACAATCAACATAGTTAACATTTTGAATTGATGGCAATAAAATGCTGTATAAATATTGCTCACTGATAAGTTTACGATGAGCTGATTAACAGTGACGGAGGTGCTGGCCTTAGCATGAAAGCGTTTGAGCTTGATCAAGCTTGACAGTGATGACTGGCAATGGCATATGAAAATAACCTGATGCACTGATGCATATTAATGCTGTAACCTAATGTAAAACGTTGTACAAAGGTTGACATACATTGCAACTTAGTTATCCTGTATTTGTCTTTGTATTTTTGAATAACATTGTGTGATCAACTGTTATCAATATAAAAATTCACACACATATTGACACATTGAAGTGGGCCAGAGGACTTTATACAATGCATTTCTTTTCTAGGTACAGTGACGTTGCTGCATAGGCAAATGTTATTGCCACATACAATGAACAAATATATCTCAATGTTCATCATAATAACAATAGTCTTTATTATTGTCAGAAATAGGCTCACATTAACTCGGCAATGAAGTTACTGTGAAAAGCCCCTAGTTGCCATAGTCCGGTGCTTGTTCGGGTACACTGAGGGAGAATTCAGAATGTCCAAATTACCTAACAAGCACATCTTTCAGGAATAGTGGGAGGAAACTGGAGCACCCGGAGGAAACCCACGCAGACACAGGGAGAATGTACAGACTCCGCACAGACAGTGACCCAAGCCGGGAATCGAACCAGGTTTCAATACCCGTTTAGATTAAATTTATGGGAAGGCAAGATACTACTTATTTTATACAGATTTGATAAATAGAATTATTTGCTGAATTAAATAAGGGTGACAACTTAATAGCAGAAGGAGGTCTTGTGGTACAATGGGTAGCCTCCCAGCCTCCGAACCAGAAGCTACAGGTTCAAGACCCCCTCCAGGACTTCATGACCAAGGAAGATGCTTTCATAATGCAGTCGAACAGGTTGAGTATCAACCTGAAAACCCTTCCAACACACACCAGTGGCAGGTGGTAAGAGTGGGAGAAAATCCTGGTCAGTAATGTGATGGAAAGAAAATTGGAGTGTCTACAGTCACCATGAAGAGAACACATCCGCCAGTTCCCGGCTGGCCCTCTCCAAAAGATTCTAAGTATTACTCGGGCAACATCGAAGAAAAGCCGGAAATCTTTAAAAGAGAGATTAAGGAGAGTGCGGAAACCACCAACAGGTGAAGGAGGGGAACCAACAAAGAATGATAGAAGTTGATGGATGAAAGAAAACTGGCAAATAGCAATAGAGACCAGGAAATGATCATTGAGCAAAGAAATGCGGGTGGCATGTAAAAAGAATAGAGCAGTAATTATGGATGACATTAATCTTCATGTTGATTGCGTTAATCAAGTTGGAGAGGGTAGCTACAACAACAAATTCATAGAGTGCATTAGCAATAGGTTCCTAGAGCAATCTGTCATGGAGCCAATCAGCGAATAGGCTATATTTGATTTAGTATTGGGTAATGAGGCAGGTTTAATAAATGACCTCAGAGTAAAAGATCCCCTAGGAAGTAGTGATCAAAAGATGATGGAATTTAACATTCAGTTTGAGAGTGAGAAACTTGGGTTGGAAACAACTGTTTGAATTAAATAAAGGGAATGACAATGACATGAGGATAGAGTTAGCTAGAATGGACTGGGTGGATAGATTAGCTGGAAAGACAGTAAACAAGCAGTAGCAGACATTTAGGAGGTCATAGAGTCAAAGAGGACCACAGCACAGGAAAGGACCTTTGGCCCATTACATCTGCACTGGTCAGAAACAACCACTTAACTATTCTAATCCCATTTCCCAGCACTTGCCCCACAGCCTTGTATGGCTTGGCATCGTAAGTGCATATCTGAATACTTCTTAAATGAGCTAATTCGTGACTCTCAACAAAAATATATCCCGGTAAGAGGAAAGATTCCAAGAGTGAGATAAACCAACCATGGTTAACGAAGTTAAGGGGAATATTAAGAAAAAGCATATAAGGATGTAAAAGTCAGTGATAGCACTGAAGATTGGGATAAATTCAGAATCCAGCAAAGGAGGACTAAAACATAATAAAGAAAGAAACTAAACTACGAGGGCAAACTAGCGAGGAATATATAAACTGACTATAAGAACTTATTAAATATAGTAAAAGGAAGAGAGAGGTCAAAGTGAACACAGGCACCCTAGAAAATGAATCCTGAGGGCGGCACGGTGGCGTAGTGGTTAACACCGCTGCCTATGGCGCCGAGGACCCGCGTACAATCCCGGCCTCGGATCACTGTCCGTGTGGAGTTTGCAAATTCTCCCCGTGTCTGCGTGGGTCTCACCCCCACAACCCAAAAATGTGCAGGGTAGATAGATTGGCCATACTAAAATTGCCACTTATTGGAAAAAAACCGAATTGGGTATCTAAATTTTTTAAAAAAGAAAATGAATCTGGTGAGATAGTTATGGAACAAGAAATGGCAGAGCAGTTAAACAAATATTTTGCATCAGTCTTTACAGTGGAAGATACTTTGAACATCCCTTTTTAATAAAGAATACAGGGAGGAATTAAATACCATCACCATCACCTGAGAAGTAATATTAGACAAACTAATGGGGCTAAAGGTAGATATGTCCCCTGGCCCTGATGACTAGTATCCAAAAATCCTTAAAGAAGTAGCTACAGAAATAGTGGATGCATTAGTCATAATTATCTAAAGATCCTTGGATTCCAGAGAAGTACCGGAGGATTTGAAAACTGCCAATGTGACACCCCTACTCAAAAAGGGAGGGAGGCAAAAAGCGGGTAACTGCCGGTTAGCCTAACATCTATTTTTGGGAAAATGTTGGAATCAATTATTTATTTATATATTTTAAAAAATTTTATGTGCTCAATTCTTTTTTTCCAATTAAGGGCAATTTAGCATGGCCAATCCACCTAGCCTGCACATCTTTGGGTTGTGGGGGTGAGACCCACGCAGACACGGGGAGAATGTGCAAACTCCACACGGACAGTGACCCGGGGCCGGGATCGAACCTGGGTCCTCGGCGCCGTGAGGCAGCAGTGCTAACCACTGCACCACCATGCCGCCCTGGAATCAATTATTAAGGATGTAATAGAGGCACATTTAGAAAACCATAATCTAATCAAGCAGAGTCAGCATGGCCTCATGAAAGGGAAATCGTGTCTGACTAATTTATTAGAGATTTTCGAGGAAGTCTCAAACAGAGTGGATAGAGGGGAACCAGTAGATGTGTTGTGTTTGAATTTCCAGAAGGCATTCGACAAGGTACATCACAAAAGGTTAAGTCATTAGATAAGAGCACATGGTGTTGGAGGTAGTCTCTTAGCATGGATAGAGAATTGGCTAATGGGCAGGAAACAGCAAATGGGGAGATAAGGGATTATTTTTCAGGTTGGTGACCTGTAACCAGTGGGGTTCCACAAGGATCATTGCTGGGACCGCAATTGTTGACAATATGTATTAATAACTTGGAGGAAGGAAGCAAATGTACTGGAGCCAAATTTGCAGATGACACAAAAATAGGTGGAAAGGCAAGTTGTGAGGTGGATACAAACAGTTTGCAAAGAGATATTGATAAGTAAGTGGGCAAAAAGTTGGCAAATGGAGTATAATGTGGGAAAACATGAAGTTGTCCATTTTTGAAGGAAGAACAAAAAAATGAAGTATTATTCAAATTGAGAAAAACTGCAGAAAGCTGCAACACAGAGGGATTTGGGGGTACTTGTGCACGAAACACAGAAAGTTAGCACATAGGTGATGCAGGTAAATCAGGAAGGCTAATGGAATGTTGGCCCTTATTCCTTTTTTAAATTTAAAGTACCCAATTCATTTTTTCATCAAATTAAGGGGCAATTTAGCGCTGGCCAACCCACCTACCCTGCACATCTTTGGGTTGGGGGGGGTGAGACCCATGCAAACACTGGGAGAATGTGCAAACTCCATTCGGACAGTGACCTGGGGCCGAGATTGAACCCGGATCCTTGGTGCTGTGAGGCAATAGTACTAACCATTGCACCGCCGTGCTGCCCTGTTGGCCATTATTTCAAGGGGGTTGGAGTTTAAGAATGGGGAAGTCTTGCTGCAATTTGTACCAGGTGCTGGTGAGACCACATCTGGAGTACTGTGAGCAGTTTTGATCCCTTTATTTCAGGAAAGATATTATTTTATTGGAGGTGGTTCAGAGAAGGTTCACTAGGATGATCTCCGGTGTGGAGGGATTGTCTGATGAGCAAAGGTTAAACAGGTTGGGACTCTACTCTTTGGAATTTAGACGAATGAGATGTGATCTCATTGAAACTTAGGATTCTTAAAGGGCTTGACAGGGTAAATGCTGACAGAATGTTTCCCCTTATGGAAGAGCCTAGGACCAGAGGGCATAATCTTAGAATAAAGGGGTGCCCATTTAAGACTGAGATGAGGAGGGATTTCTTTTCTCAGAAGGTTGTGAGTCTTTGAAGCTCCTTGTGACAGAGAGCTGTGGGGGCAGAGTCCTTGTGTATATTCACCTGAGGGAGGAGCAGCACTCCGAAAGCTAGTGACATCGAAACAAACCTGTTGGACTTTAACCTGGTGTTGTAAGACTTCTTACTGTGTATATTTAAAGCTGAGATGGATACTTGATCAGTAAGGGAATCATGGGTTATAGGGAAGGGGCAGGAAGGTGGATCTGAAGAATGTCGGATTGGCCATGATCCTATTGAATGATGGAGCAAGCTCAAGGGGCCGAACGGCCTCCTCCTGTTCCTATTTCTTGTGGTATTCTGGTTACTGGCTGGGCCAGCATTTGCTCCTCAATTGCCCTTGAACTGATTTAACACATTGCCCTCGAACATTTAAGAATCAACCACATTTCTGTGGGCCAGACCTGGTAAAAGTGACAGGACATTAGTGAACCAGACAGTTTCATGATCATCATCAGACTTTTAATTGAATTGTAACAGATCTGTATTGAATTTGAATTTCACCGACTGCCATGGTGGGATTCGAGCCCAGGTCCCCAGAGCATTTGGTTTGCTAGTCCAGTGACAATACCATTACACCACCACCTCCCTCCCTCCAGAGCTGCTGTAGTTACGCCACTGTAGGTGAACAGCTACCTGTGCCCCAAGTGGCTCAATCATTTCCAAAGAAGAATATTACCAATTTAAAATTCTTATCCGTGTGGTAAAATCCCTCCACGGACTGGCCTTTCCCCGGCCGGAATTCTCTGGTCGTTTTGATTCCCTTTTCCTGCCGGCAGCGCACTCACACCCTCAGGGTTCCCGGCGGCCGAGTGGTTAAAATGGGAAATCCCATTGACACGCGGCAGGAAGATAGAATCCCGCTGCCAGCAAACTGCACACCTCCAGGAAACATACGGTTGGGGAACCGGAGAATCACACCCACTGTCTGTGTTTCCTCTGGCCCAACAATCTTCAAAGAACTCCAATTCTGGCCTTGTGTGGCTGTCTGGCTTCCTTTACCCAGGAATTGGAGCCATGCCTTTGACTGTCCAGGACCAGGCTCTGAAATTCCCTTTCTAAATCTTTCCCCCAATCCTCTCTCTTGCCTCCTTTTATATGCCCCTTGAAGCCTACTTCCTTATCCCTTATCACCTCCCAATCTGGCTCAGTGTCAAATGTAGCTTGTTATCGCACCAATGGATCACCTTGGGATGTTTAACA
The DNA here is from genome assembly GCF_047496885.1 of Scyliorhinus torazame. NCBI lineage: Eukaryota > Metazoa > Chordata > Chondrichthyes > Carcharhiniformes > Scyliorhinidae > Scyliorhinus > Scyliorhinus torazame. The sequence goes on along the minus strand of NC_092712.1, from coordinate 60,182,812 downwards.
ACATTAATGATGCTACATGAATAACAATTTTGGACTTGGAAGCAGCTCATCTAGAAGCACAGTGGTTAGCACTGCTGCCTCACATCGCCAGGGGCCAAGGTTCGATTCCGGCCTCAGGTGACTGTGTGGCGTTTGAACTTTCTCCCCCTGTCTGCGTGGGTTTCCTCCGGGTGCTCCCGTTTCCTCCCACAGTCCAAAGATGTGCAGGTTAGGTGAGGCTACCGGGATAGGGTGGGGGAGTGGGGCGAGGTAACGTGCTCTTTTGGAGGGTCGGTGCAGACCCGATGGGCTGAGCGGCCTCCTTCTGCACTGAAGGCATTCTATTGGATCCTCTATTGAAAAAACACACAGCTTGTGAAATGAGTGGAATTGTTCATGGAGGCAAGTGACTCCTCTCGCGGTGATGTTGGGAGTGGGTGAAATGCCTATTCTCCTTATGAGCACCTTCTGAGGGAAACTAATAGATAATTATTACACGCTTTTATATTTCTTTTCACTCAACCCTTGGGAATACTTTGAACCAGACACACACCCTTAAACATCAAGCCGCACGGCAATAATATGATCACATTTACAGCCTGAAAAGTTAATATTTTACCAACCTTTCTTTTCCCCTTGACACTTTAAAGCAGCAACATTAATAGAACTAATCAATTGTGTTTTGTGATCTGTAAAATAGAGGAGATATTCACATGGTGTACGATGGCAGTACATGCTATAAAACGGTGCCTGTTCAGAAATTAACAGACTGGAAAAGTTTGCTTCACAATTTCTATGGTTGTTGCTTGGGTCACTGCCATATGGTTTGCATGTTGCCGTGTTACCATAAAGAGAGAGAGAACAAAATCTCTCAGATCTGGGGAAGTGGGCTGAAATTCTGCGTGGCCTGTACACAAGTTGACTGTTCTTCTAATAGTTGGGCTGAATTACTTAAGAACTTCAATTTCTGCCATCAGATAAATATGATTAACTTTCAAAGTTGGTTTTGGCTCTCTGTCGACTTAGAGCAGTCAGCTCCATTCTCCTGCTCGTTCTGAGATGGGCAATCTTATCCGTGGACTTTAAATAAAATTAATTTACGGGATATGGGCATGCTGGCTAGGCCAGCATTTATTGCCCATCCCTTTATGTCGTTGAGAAGGTGGTGGTGAGCCACCTTCTTGAACTGCTGCAGACCCTGTGGTGTAGGTGCACCATCAGTGCTGTTAGGGAGGGAGTTCCAGGATTTTTACTCAGTGACAGTGAAGGAATGGCGAAATATTTCCAAGTCAGGATGGTGAGTGGCTTGGAGGGGAACCTCCAGGCCATGTGTTCCCATGTGTCTGTTGCCCTTGTCCTTCTAGGTATTAGTGGCCATGGGTTTGGAAGGACTCTAGGCGTGGTTCTTGGTTATAGAATAGACAAAATGAAGACGAGTCGGTAATGGACCGGGTTGCATTTGTCCTACTTTTTGTGTACAGGATATACCTGGGCATTTTTCCGCATTGTGGGCAGATGCCAGTATTGTAGCTGGACTGAAGCAACTTATTAGGGATGCTGCAAGTTCTGGAACACAAGACTTCAACACTATTTCCAGAATATTATTTATGAAGAAATAAAAGATTCATAACCTCAACCAGGGCTCTAGTGAATAGTGTCTCGGTGAAAGAAAGGAACTTGCTACTGATTGAATAAACTCCCTCAGATGCTGTAGGTCGAGGTTCCACTGGCTGGAAATAAAAGGTTGAAAATTGTTCCTTGAGTTGTTCGAATGCTGGGTATCATCTGTTTTTCCTGAATTCCCAGAAGTATGTCAACATCGCAACTCAAACAGGATGGACATTTATTGTGAACAACATAGAGCTAATCAATGATTTGCCGCCCCTTGTAACCAAGAGGAGCAATAATCCCGCTTAAGGTCTGTAATTGTAATTTGCTGTTTGATGGATAAAGGCCTATCAGCTGAAGCCAGTCAAGACCTATCTGCTAGTTTGTTATCCCCAGCTCCAGTTAATGTTGGTTTTGAGCCTTTAAATTTGCACTGGAACGGACCAGCAATCTGAACTATCAACTTTTCCTGGGAACTCTGTAATTTAATGTTTTCCTTAATTTACAATTTCTTGAATGGAGTGCATTTCATAAACATTTTCTTGTCTCCTACCTTGATTAAAATTGCTGAATTCGCAGAAATGCTTGAAATGTCCAGTTTTCCTATGAGAGGCATTCCACGCGCCCTGCTGGCACTCCTGGCGTCTATGTTGGTTCATCATGCCATCTCAAAATGGCTGCCAGTGTGGCGTTTCCCATCCTTTCCCCAGATTTGGCAGGCTAAGGTATGTAGGGGACTAGGAGCAGCCGAGTGGCTGCAATACTGCTGTACGGCTTTTCCTATTGATATTGATTTGTGTTTCTGATGAGGTCTGTGAAAGTGCATCATTACGGCACAATCGTATGGCCTCGTCACACCCAACTTGGTACGCGATGAGAGCGTTAAATCCCGCGAGAGGCCTCTCGGAGATATGTGATGCTCAGGACGCCTCATGAGATCTAATGAGACGTCACGGTCTGGATCCCACGCTAACTGAGTGGAATCCAGATTTGCATATTTAAGTGAGTAGTTAGGCTCATTTACATATGCCTGTGCCGAAGTCTCCCAAGGACTGGGATTGAATCCCCACGCCTGGGAGACCTCGCTGAGGTGTCGTTTAGCACAGATCCACACAAATGTGGACCAGGCATAACAGCACCTGAAGGGGGTCTCCCAGGTCTTCCGAGGGTCTGGGTCGGGTGGTAAGAGGGAATCGAACCTGAGACCCTTGCGCTATGAAGCAACAGTGCTAACCACTCTGCTACCGTGCCGCCCATAATTGGGTACTCTAAATTTAAAAAAGGTTAGTTATGGCTGGTTATTGCTCATTCATTCATTAAGTCGACCCAAGGTGTACAGAGATGTAACATATTATAATCACAAAGTGAGAGCTTTCTGATGGCCTGTGGTTGAAACGCAAAGGAAGTGGCGGTGGAGGAAGTTAAGTAGGGTGGTGAGGGGGAGAGGGTGGTGGGAATCCTCAAAGCAATCACTAATTCTGTATTTCCTGAATGTCTGAGAGGCAAAGTTCAAAATCCAGTCTGGTCAGTCAGCAGCCTCCAGTCTATAAATCAAATGTGGTCAACCGTTCGACGTTGCAGAGCCTGAAGCAGGAAATTGTGTATTGACAAAAAAAATCACAGGATGAACTTGTTCAACACCCGTCTGCACAACATGGGCCCATAATGAAGCAACAGCTCATTTTACACTGTAAAACTAGGTGACCAGCTCTGCTGAAATAAAATAAGGGCCACTTTGTCCATGGGATCCAGTAGGAGGGGAGTTTTGAATGGCAATGTCTTCATTACATTGTTAAAGTCTGTTAATGTCATGTCAATTACATTGTTAAGTTTGAGAGAAACAGGTGATGAGTATTAATTGACTTTGAGCGCATATAGATAGAGGATCCTTTGGTATTTTCTTTCAGTTAAAGTAAAGTCGCCATAGACCAGATGACTGTAGGCTGCTTTCTCTTTTGCCTGCTGACCAATTACATGCCCCATGACTTTGATCAAGTTTTAACGTTTGTTATGGTCACCCATGTCAGTCCACATTGGACGCCATTTCCCTGGCCCTACACTCATCCCGAGAGCATCTCGAAAACAAGGACTCCTACATCAGACTCCTATTTATTGACTACAGCTCCGCCTTCAACACCATAATCCCAGCCAAGCTCATATCAAAGCTCCAAAACCTAGGACTTGGCTCCCCATTCTACAACTGGATTCTCGATTTTCTGACCAACAGACCACAATCAGTAAGAATGAACAACAACACCTTCTCCACAATAGTCCTCAACACCGGGGCCCCGCAAGGCTGCGTACTTAGCCCACTACTCTACTCCCTGTACACACACAACTGCGTGGGAAAACTTGCTTCCAACTCCATCTACAAGTTTGCTGATGATACGACCATAATGGGCCAGATCTCAAATAGCGATGAGTCAGAATACAGGCGGGAGATAGAGAACCTAGTGGGGTGGTGTAGCGACAACAATCTCTCCCTCAATGCCAGCAAAATTAAAGAGCTGGTTCTTTCAGCGGGAGCGGTGCGCAAGTGATTTCTGGGAGGTAAGTTTATCCTTTAAAAACACTTACCTTCACAGGAACAGGCCAGTCGATTTCAGCGGGAGCGGAGCGCAAGTGATTTCTGGGAGGTAAGTTTATCCTTTAAAAACACTTACCTTCACAGGACCAGGCCAGTCGATTTCAGCGGGAGCGGTGCGCAAGTGATTTCTGGGAGGTAAGTTTATCCTTTAAAAACACTTACCTTCACAGGAACAGGCCAGTCGATTTCAGCGGGAGCGGTGCGCAAGTGATTTCTGGGAGGTAAGTTTATCATTTAAAAACACTTACCTTCACAGGAACAGGCCAGTCGATTTCAGCGGGAGCGGTGCGCAAGTGATTTCTGGGAGGTAAGTTTATCCTTTTAAAAAAACACTTCTTTTCTGTTTTATTTTTTTTCGACCCGCGGACTTCTGGGAAGCCCCCCCCCCCCCACCAATAAATTCTGGTGGAGAGGAAACCCGAGACACTACACGTGTAGTGTCTCCCACCCGCCCTCCTCCTCTAACCTAATAATAAGACCCATTGGTGTGAGATAAGTGCCATATTATATTATTATTATATTAAATTATTAGCATTGTGCAGGTCAAGGTTCGGAGGTGGAGGAGCAGTCTCTGTCAGGGAGAGAACCTGAGAACATCTAAGACACTCAGAAGGTAAGAAGGTAAGTAAGTGATTTTTACTCATTTTTACTTTTATACCTTTTTCAAATTGTGTGTGTCGGGGGGGAAACTGAAGTGACATCACAGAAAAGCTGTGGCCTGAGTGGCTGGTTGGGAATCTACACTAAATTAAAAAAATTAAGCATTGGTAACTAATTAAACATAATTACTTAATTATAATTTAGAGGGGTATCTAAGCCAGAGATCGGAGAGTACTATATTTAGCTTTCTCATTTCTATGAGAAATCTAGTGCTAGGAAACAGATAGTTAACAGTAACTTTGAAATTAAAAAAAATATATATTAAAAAAATTAAAAAAATTTTTTTAAATTAATTGACGCAATGTCAGTTAGAGGGGTGCAGTGCTCTGACTGTGAGATGTGGCAGGTCCGGGAGGCTTCCAGCGTCCCGGATGGCTTAATCTGCAGAAAGTGCACCCAACTGGAGCTCCTCACAGACCGCATGGTTCGGTTGGAGCAGCAATTGGATGCACTTAGGAGCATGCAGGTGGCGGAAAGCGTCATAGATCGCAGTTATGTAAATGTGGTCACACCCAAGTTGCAGGCAGAGAAATGGGTGACCACCAGAAAGGGCAGGCAGTCAGTGCAGGAATCCCCTGTAGTTGTCCCCCTCTCGAACAGGTATACCCCTTTGGATACTGTCGGGGGAGATAGCCTATCAGGGGAAAACAGCAGCAGCCAGAGCAGTGGCACCACAGCTGGCTCTGATGTTCAGAAGGGAGGGTCAAAGCGCAGAAGAGCAATAGTAATAGGGGACTCTATAGTCAGGGGCACAGATAGGTGCTTCTGTGGACGTGAAAGAGACTCCAGGATGGTATGTTGCCTCCCTGGTGCCAGGGTCCAGGATGTCTCCGAACGGGTAGAGGGAATCCTGAAGGGGGAGGGCAAACAGGCAGAGGTCGTTGTACATATTGGTGCTAACGACATAGGCAGGAAGGGGCATGAGGTCCTACAGCAGGAGTTCAGGGAGCTAGGCAGAAAGTTAAAAGACAGGACCTCTAGGGTTGTAATCTCGGGATTACTCCCTGTGCCACGTGCCAGTGAGGCTAGAAATAGGAAGATAGAGCAGCTAAACACTTGGCTAAACAGCTGGTGTAGGAGGGAGGGTTTCCGTTATCTGGACCACTGGGAGCTCTTCCGGGGCAGGTGTGACCTATATAAGAAGGACGGGTTGCATCTAAACCGGAGAGGCATAAATATCCTGGCCGCGAGGTTTGCGAGTGTCACACGGGAGGGTTTAAACTAGTATGGCAGGGGGGTGGGCACGGGAGCAATAGGTCAGAAGGTGAGAGCATTGAGGGAGAACTAGGGAATCGGGACAGTGGGGCTCTGAGGCAGAGCAGACAGGGAGAAGTTGCTGAACACAGCGGGTCTGGTGGCCTGAAGTGCATATGTTTTAATGCAAGAAGTATTACGGGTAAGGCAGATGAACTTAGAGCTTGGATTAGTACTTGGAACTATGATGTTGTTGCCATTACAGAGACCTGGTTGAGGGAAGGGCAGGATTGGCAGCTAAACGTTCCAGGATTTAGATGTTTCAGGCGGGATAGAGGGGGATGTAAAACGGGAGGCGGAGTTGCGCTACTGGTTAGGGAGAATATCACAGCTGTACTGCGGGAGGACACCTCAGAGGGCAGTGAGGCTATATGGGTAGAGATCAGGAATAAGAAGGGTGCAGTCACAATGTTGGGGGTTTACTACAGGCCTCCCAACAGCCAGCGGGAGATAGAGGAGCAGATAGGTAGACAGATTTTGGAAAAGAGTAAAAACACCAGGGTTGTGGTGATGGGAGACTTCAACTTCCCCAATATTGACTGGGACTCACTTAGTGCCAGGGGCTTAGACGGGGCGGAGTTTGTAAGGAGCATCCAGGAGGGCTTCTTAAAACAATATGTAGACAGTCCAACTAGGGAAGGGGCGGTACTGGACCTGGTATTGGGGAATGAGCCCGGCCAGGTGGTAGATGTTTCAGTAGGGGAGCATTTCGGTACCAGTGACCATAATTCAGTAAGTTTTAAAGTACTGGTGGACAAGGATAAGAGTGGTCCGAGGATGAATGTGCTAAATTGGGGGAAGGCTAATTATAACAATATTAGGCGGGAACTGAAGAACATAGATTGGGGGCGGATGTTTGAGGGCAAATCAACATCTGACATGTGGGAGGCTTTCAAGTGTCAGTTGAAAGGAATTCAGGACCGGCATGTTCCTGTGAGGAAGAAGGATAAATACGGCAATTTTCGGGAACCTTGGATAACGAGAGATATTGTAGGCCTCGTCAAAAAGAAAAAGGAGGCATTTGTCAGGGCTAAAAGGCTGGGAACAGACGAAGCCTGCGTGGAATATAAGGAAAGTAGGAAGGAACTTAAGCAAGGAGTCAGGAGGGCTAGAAGGGGTCACGAAAATTCATTGGCAAATAGGGTTAAGGAAAATCCCAAGGCTTTTTACACGTACATAAAAAGCAAGAGGGTAGCCAGGGAAAGGGTTGGCCCACTGAAGGATAGGCAAGGGAATCTATGTGTGGAGCCAGAGGAAATGGGTGTGGTACTAAATGAATACTTTGCATCAGTATTCACCAAAGAGAAGAAATTGGTAGATGTTGAGTCTGGAGAAGGGTGTGTAGATAGCCTGGGTCACATTGAGATCCAAAAAGACGAGGTGTTGGGTGTCTTAAAAAATATTAAGGTAGATAAGTCCCCAGGGCCTGATGGGATCTACCCCAGAATACTGAAGGAGGCTGGAGAGGAAATTGCTGAGGCCTTGACAGAAATCTTTGGATCCTCACTGTCTTCAGGGGATGTCCCGGAGGACTGGAGAATAGCCAATGTTGTTCCTCTGTTTAAGAAGGGTAGCAAGGATAATCCCGGGAACTACTGGCCGGTGAGCCTTACTTCAGTGGTAGGGAAATTACTGGAGAGAATTCTTCGAGACAGGATCTACTCCCATTTGGAAGCAAATGGACGTATTACTGAGAGGCAGCATGGTTTTGTGAAGGGGAGGTCGTGTCTCACTAACTCGACAGAGTTTTTTGAGGAGGTCACGAAGATGATTGATGCAGGTAGGGCAGTGGATGTTGTCTATATGGACTTCAGTAAGGCCTTTGACAAGGTCCCTCATGGTAGACTAGTACAAAAGGTGAAGTCACACGGGATCAGGGGTGAGCTGGCAAGGTGGATACAGAACTGGCTAGGTCATGGAAGGCAGAGAGTAGCAATGGAAGGATGCTTTTCTAATTGGAGGGCTGTGACCAGTGGTGTTCCACAGGGATCAGTGCTGGGACCTTTGCTCTTTGTAGTATATATAAATGATTTGGAGGAAAATGTAACTGGTCTGATTAGTAAGTTTGCAGACGACACAAAGGTTGGTGGAATTGCGGATAGCGATGAGGACTGTCAGAGGATACAGCAGGATTTAGATTGTTTGGAGACTTGGGCGGAGAGATGGCAGATGGAGTTTAATCCGGACAAATGTGAGGTAATGCATTTTGGAAGGTCTAATGCAGGTGTGGAATATACAGTGAATGGTAGAACCCTCAAGAGTATTGAAAGTCAAAGAGATCTAGGAGTACAGGTCCACAGGTCATTGAAAGGGGCGACACAGGTGGAGAAGGTAGTCAAGAAGGCATACGGCATGCTTGCCTTCATTGGCCGGGGCATTGAGTATAAGAATTGGCAAGTCATGTTGCAGCTGTATAGAACCTTAGTTAGGCCACACTTGGAGTATAGTGTTCAATTCTGGTCGCCACACTACCAGAAGGATGTGGAGGCTTTAGAGAGGGTGCAGAAGAGATTTACCAGAATGTTGCCTGGTATGGAGGGCATTAGCTATGAGGAGCGGTTGAATCAACTCGGTTTGTTCTCACTGGAACGAAGGAGGTTGAGGGGAGACCTGATAGAGGTCTACAAAATTATGAGGGGCATAGACAGAGTGGATAGTCAGAGGCTTTTCCCCAGGGTAGAGGGGTCAATTACTAGGGGGCATAGGTTTAAGGTGAGAGGGGCAAGGTTTAGAGTAGATGTACGAGGCAAGTTTTTTACGCAGAGGGTAGTGGGTGCCTGGAACTCGCTACCGGAGGAGGTGGTGGAAGCAGGGACGATAGTGACATTTAAGGGGCATCTTGACAAATACATGAATAGGATGGGAATAGAGGGATACGGACCCAGGAAGTGTAGAAGATTGTAGTTTAGTCGGGCAGCATGGTCGGCATGGGCTTGGAGGGCTGAAGGACCTGTTCCTGTGCTGTACATTTCTTTGTTCTTTGTTGTTTGTTCAAATTCCTAGGGGTGCACATCTCCAAAAATCTGTCCTGGTCCACCCACATCGACACTACCACCAAGAAAACAGAACAGCGCCTATACTTCCTCAGGAAACTAAGGAAATTCGGCATGTCCACATTAACCCTTACAACTTTTACAGGTGCACCATAGAAAGCATCCTATTGGGCTGCATCACAGCCTGGTATGGCAACTGCTCGGCCCAGGACCGCAAGAAACTTCAGAGAGTCGTGAACACCACCCAGTCCATCACACAAACCTGCCTCCTCCCATCCATTGACTCCATCTATACCTCGCCGCCTGGGGAAAGAGGGCAGCATTATCAAAGATCCCTCCCACCCGGCTTACTCACTCTTCCAACTTCTTCCATCGGGCAGGAGATACAGAAGTCTGAGAACACGCACGAACAGACTCAAAAACAGCTTCTTCCCCACTGTCACCAGACTCCTAAATGAGCCTCTTATGGACTGACCTCATTAACACTACACCCTGTATGCTTCATCCGATGCCAGTGCTTATGTAGTTACATTGTATATGTTGTGTTGCCCCATTATGTATTTTCTTTTATTCCCTTTTCTTCCCATGTACTTAATGACCTGTTGAGCTGCTCGCAGAAAAATACTTTTCACTGTACCTCGGTACACGTGACAATAAACAAATCCAATCCAACAAGTCCAAAATGTTCTCTGACCCCGCCTCAGCTAATCTGCTGCTGAAACCCTCATCCATGCCTTTGTTATCTCCGATGTGGAGATGCCGGCGTTGGACTGGGGTGAGCACAGTAAGAAGTCTTACAACACCAGGTTAAAGTCCAACAGGTTTGTTTCAAACACTAGCTTTCAGAGTGCTGCTCCTTCCTCATGGGAATGAAGAGGTATGTTCCAGAAACATATATATGGACAAATTCAAAGATGCAAGACAATGCTTAGAATGCTAGCATTTGCAGTTAATTAAGCGTTTACAAATCCAGAGATAGGGGTAACCCCAGGTTAAATGTGAATTGTCTCAAGCCAGGACACTTGGTAGGATTTCGCAAGCCAGATGGTGGGGGATGAATGTAATGCAACATGAATCCAAGGTCCCAGTTGAGGCCGTACTCATGTGTGCGGAACTTGGCTATAAGTTTCTGCTCGGCGATTCTGCGTTGTCGCGCGTCCTGAAGGCCGCCTTGGAGAACGCTTACCTGGAGATCAGAGGCTGAATGCCCTTGACTGCTGAAGTGTTCCCCGACTGGAAGGGAACATTCCTGCCCAGTGATTGTCGCGCGATGTCCGTTCATTCGTTGTCGCAGCGTCTGCATGGTCTCGCCAATGTACCACGCTTCGGGACATCCTTTCCTGCAGCGTATGAGGTAGACAACGTTGGCCGAGTCGCACGAGTATGTACCGCGTACCTGGTGGGTGGTGTTCTCACGTGTAATGGTGGTATCCATGTCGATGATCTGGCACGTCTTGCAGAGATTGCCATGGCAGGGTTGTGTGGTGTCGTGGTCGTCGTTCTGAAGGCTGGGCAGTTTGCTGCAAACAATGGTTTGTTTGAGGTTGCGTGGTTTTTTGAAGGCAAGTAGTGGGGGTGTGGGCATGACCTTGGCAAGATGTTCATCTTCATCGATGACGTCATTCACCTGAGGAAGGAGCTGTGCTCCGAAAGCTAGTGTTTGAAACAAACCTGTTGGACTTTAACCTGGTGTTGTAAGACTTCTTACTTTGTTACCTCCAACCTCAACACAACACTGCTCTGATGCCTTCCACCCTCTAGAAATCGCACCTCATCTGAATCTCTGCTGCCCGCATCCAAACTCGCACCAAAACTTGTTCACCTATTACCCTGAGCTCGCTGACCAACATTGGCTCCTGACCTAACACCTTCATATTAACATTTTCATCCTTGTTTTCAAATCCCTCCATGGCCTTACCCCTCTATATCTCTTTAGGCAGGGCTATAGTGATAGGGTACTCAATTGTAAGGGGACTAGACAGGCGGTTCTGCGGACGCAATCGAGACTCCAGGATGGTATGTTGCCTCCCTGGTGCAATGGTCAAGGATGTCTCGGAGCGGCTGCAGGACATTCTGGGGGGGGGGGGGGGGGGAGGGTGAACAGCCAGCTGTCGTGGTGCACATAGGCACCAACGATATAGGTCAAAAACGGGATGAGGTCCTACAAGCTGAATTTAGGGAGCTAGGAGTTAAACTAAAAAGTAGGACCCAAAAGGTAGTAATCTCAGGATTGCTACCAGTGCCACGAGCTAGTCAGAGCAGGAATGTCAGGATAGAGAGGATGAATACGTGGCTCGAGAGATGGTGCAAGAGGGAGGGATTCAAATTCCTGGGACATTGGAACCGGTTCTGGGGGAGGTGGGACCAGTACAAACCGGACGGTCTGCACCTGGGCAGGACTGGAACCAATATCCTAGGGGGGGTGTTTGCTAGAGCTGTTGGGGAGAGTTTAAACTAATGTGGCAGGGGGATGGGAACCGATGCAGGAAGTTGGAAGGTAGTAAAACAGGGACAGAAATAAAAGGCAGTAAGGGGGAAAGTGTAAGGCAGAGAACCCATAGTCAAAAATCAAAAAGGGCGACAGTACAAGGTACCGTGACTGAGGGGAGCTCAGTGAATAGGACCAGGAATACTAAAAGAAATAAAACGGGAAGTGAAAACATTAATGGTAAGCGACGCGGCAGGTTGTTACAGGAAGATATGGGTTCGACGACAAGGAAAATTAGGAGAAAGGTGAAGAGGAAATATAACTTAGGAGAGGTTACTGATCGAGGTGTTAAGATTCAGAACAGAGGTAAAAAAGCCAACATAAGTGTACTTTACCTGAATGCTCGTAGTATTCGGAATAAGGTAAATGAGTTGATGGTGCAAATCATCGTGAATGATTATGATTTAGTGGCCATTACTGAAACATGGTTAAAGGATGGTCACGACTGGGAGTTAAATATCCGAGGGTATCAAACCTTTCGGAAGGACAGAGTGGATGGTAAGGGAGGTGGTGTAGCTCTGTTATTTAAGGATGACATCTGGGCAATAGTAAGGGATGACATCGGTGCTATGGAGGATAAGGTTGAATCCATTTGGGTGGAAATCGGGAATAGTAAGGCGAAAAAGTCACTGATAGGAGTAATCTATAGGCCACCAAATAGTAACATTATGGTGGGGCAGGCAATAAACAAAGAAATAACAGATGCATGTAGAAATGGTACAGCAGATATCATGGGGGATTTTAATCTACATGTCGATTGGTTTAACCAGGTCGGTCAAGGCAGCCTTGAGGAGGAGTTTATAGAATGTATCCGCGATAGTTTCCTAGAACTGTATGTAATGGAACCTACGAGGGAACAAGCGGTCCTAGATCTGGTCCTGTGTAATGAGACAGGATTGATTCAGGATCTCATAGTTAGGGATCCTCTCGGAAGGAGCGATCACAATATGGTGGAATTTAAAATACAGATGGAGGGTGAGAAGGTAAAATCAAGCACTAGAGTTTTGTGCTTAAACAAAGGAGATTACAATGGGATGAGAGAAGAACTAGCTAAGGTAGACTGGGAGCAAAGACTTTATAGTGAAACAGTTGAGAAACAGTGGAGAACCTTCCAAGTGATTCACAGTGCTCAGCAAAGGTGGATACCAACAAAAAGGAAGGACGGTAAAAAGAGGGAAAATCGACGGTGGATATCTAAGGAAATAAGGGAGAGTATCAAATTGAAGGAAAAAACATTCAAAGTAGCAAAGATCAGTGGGAGACTAGAGGACTGGGAAATCTTTAGGGGGCAACAGAAAGCTACTAAAAAAAGCTATAAAGAAGAGTAAGATAGATTATGAGAGTAAACTTGCTCAGAATATAAAAACAGATAGTAAAAGTTTCTACAAATACATAAAACAAAAAAGAGTGGCTAAGGTAAATATTGGTCCTTTAGAGGATGAGAAGGGAGATTTAGTAATGGGAGATGAGGAAATGGCTGAGAAACTGAACAGGTTTTTTGGGTCGGTCTTCACAGTGGAAGACACAAATAACATGCCAGTGACTGATGGAAATGAGGCTATGACAGGTGAGGACCTTGAGGGGATTGTTATCACCAAGGAGGTAGTGATGGGCAAGCTAATGGGGCTAAAGGTAGACAAGTCTCCTGGACCTGATGGAATGCATCCCAGAGTGCTAAAAGAGATGGCTAGGGAAATTGCAAATGCACTTGTGATAATTTACCAAAATTCACTAGACTCTGGGGTGGTCCCGGTGGATTGGAAATTAGCAAATGTGACACCACTGTTTAAAAAAGGAGGTAGGCAGAAAGCGGGTAATTATAGGCCAGTGAGCTTAACTTCGGTAGTAGGGAAGATGCTGGAATCTATCATCAAGGAAGAAATAGCGAGGCATCTGGATGGAAATTGTCCCATTGGACAGACGCAGCATGGGTTCATAAAGGGCAGGTTGTGCCTAACTAATTTAGTGGAATTTTTTGAGGACATTAACAGTGCGGTAGATAACGGGGAGCCAATGGATGTGGTATATCTGGATTTCCAGAAAGCCTTTGACAAGGTGCCACACAAAAGGTTGTTGCATAAGATAAAGATGCATGGCATTAAGGGGAAAGTAGTAGCATGGAAAGAGGATTGGTTCATTAATAGAAAGCAAAGAGTGGGGATTAATGGGTGTTTCTCTGGTTGGCAATCAGTAGCTAGGGTGTCCCTCAGGGATCAGTGTTGGGCCCACAACTGTTCACAATTTACATAGATGATTTTGAGTTGGGGACCAAGGGCAATGTGTCCAAGTTTGCAGACGACACTAAGATAAGTGGTAAAGCAAAAAGTGCAGAGGATACTGGAAGTCTGCAGAGGGATTGGGATAGGCTAAGTGAATGGGCTAGGGTCTGGCAGATGGAATACAATGTTGACAAATGTGAGGTTATCCATTTTGGTAGGAATAACAGCAAAAGGGATTATTATTTAAATGATAAAATATTAAAACATGCTGCTGTGCAGAGAGACCTGGGTGTGCTAGTGCATGAGTCGCAAAAAGTTGGTTTACAGGTGAAACAGGTGATTAAGAAGGCAAATGGAATTTTGTCCTTCATTGCTAGAGGGATGGAGTTTAAGACTAGGGAGGTTCTGCTGCAATTGTACAAGGTGTTAGTGAGGCCACACCTGGAGTATTGTGTTCAGTTTTGGTCTCCTTACTTGAGAAAGGACGTACTGGCACTGGAGGGTGTGCAGAGGAGATTCACTAGGTTAATCCCAGAGCTGAAGTGGTTGGATTACGAGGAGAGGTTGAGTAGACTGGGACTGTACTCGTTGGAATTTAGAAGGACGAGGGGGGATCTTATAGAAACATATAAGATTATGAAGGGAATAGATAGGATAGATGCGGGCAGGTTGTTTCCACTGGCGGGTGAAAGCAGAACTAGGGGGCATAGCCTCAAAATAAGGGGAAGTAGATTTAGGACTGAGTTTAGGAGGAACTTCTTCACCCAAAGGGTTGTGAATCTATGGAATTCCTTGCCCAGTGAAGCAGTAGAGGCTCCTTCATTAAATGTTTTTAAGATAAAGATAGATAGTTTTTTGAAGAATAAAGGGATTAAGGGTTATGGTGTTCGGGCCGGAAAGTGGAGCTGAGTCCACAAAAGATCAGCCATGATCTCATTGAATGGCGGAGCAGGCTCGAGGGGCCAGGTGGCCTACTCCTGCTCCTATTATGGCCAATCCACCTAACCTGCACGTCTATGGGACTATGGGAGGAAACCGGAGCACCCGAAGGAAACCCACGCAGACATGGGGAGAACGTGTAGACTCCGCACAGGCAGTGACCCAACAGGGAATCGAACCTGGGACCCTGGCGCTGTGAAGCCACAGTGCTATCCACTTGTGCTACCATGTTGCCCATGTGTGTGGGGAAAAAGCTTTAAGAGAAACAGTCTTTCATTGATAATTTTCCACTTTCTTGAAAGAAAATCTTTTTTATTACAGGTCAATGAAAACATCAATCATAAATTCACAGTTCACCATGTGCTGTGGCAGTATTCAAATCTGGGTCCCAAGATTATTATTCTGGGTGTCTGGGTTACTAGCCTCATTGCCCTTTTACGTATTTTCTTTTCATGTACAAATGATCTGTTTGAGCTGCACGCAGAAAAATACTTTTCACTGTACCTCGGTACACATGATAATTGTTATGGGCCAGAGCTTAGAAACGCCAAACTGTATTATGGAGTTCATCTGACCTGCAACCCTTATGTTGAATTTGGTTAGGATGAGCACAAAAACCTTCACTGCAGGTGTGATTCATCAGACTTCCTCGGTACTTTAATCAAAACAAGGTTTATTCTAAGAATGTAGTTAACATATATATATATTTATATATACATATAAAAATACATCAAGAATTTTTATCAGTTACAAACATAAAGAAACCACACGGCTACAGTAATCTGTATATAACACTTAATGAATTCCCCCTTAGCTGTTCCAATTCAATAACAAAATCCAATTAAATCAAAACAACTTTTCAACGGCGTGGCCCAGCACACTATGGGTGGGATTCTCTGATCCTGAGGCTAAGTGTTGACGCCGTCAGAAACACCGTTGCGTTTCTCGATGGCGTCAACACAGCCCCAGTTCATGCTGCTCCAGCTGCTGATCTGTCCATGGAATGGGTGCCGGGCGATACGTGCATGCGCAGTGATCCGGCGCGAACCTGTGCATGCGCAGTCCCACCGGCGCGATTTCTGTACATGCGCGCCGGCCCCGACCCCGACCCCGGCCCACCATGGCGCAGGAGAATGGACGCCAGCGCGGAAGAAAGGAGGCCGGGAGACAGAGGCTGGCCCGCCGATCGGTGGGTCCCGATCCGGGCCAGGCCACATTGGAGGCCCCCCCCAGGGCCAGAATCCGCCCCCCCCCATAGGCCACCCCTGGACCCTTCAACGCCGAGGTCCCGCCGGCTCAGAGCATGTTAGAACGGCACTGCGGGACTCGGGTTTTTTTTACGGCCGCTCGGCCCATCCGCGATGGAGAATCGCGGGGGTGTCCGCATAGTGCGGCCCCCGTCCGGTGCTGCGCCAACCACTGGTGCCGATTCTCCGCAGTCCCATCTTCGGGGCAGCGTGGCGCGATTCGCGCGACCCCCCGGAGATTCGCCGACCCGTCGCGGGGTCGGAGAATCCCGCCCTGTATTCTCACTTGAATGGGACTGGGTCTGTTCCTGAAATTCTGATCCAGTTCCAACCAGAAAATCCAAACTCCTTCCGGACTGTGTCCTTAAAGTTACCAAGACAGTTAGCCACAAACAATGGGCTTTTTACTGGAACAGCTTTTAAAATGAAAGCAGAGAAAAAAAAGGAAAAAACACTTCTTTCTCCCTCTGAGTCCAAAGCAGTCAAACTGAAACTGAAACCCCCTCTCACCTCACAGCCACAGCCCAATGTGCTACAAGTCACATGATAAGAGACTAAACCTTTCTTAAAGGGACATTCACATGACACAATAAACAAATCCCATGACAATACCACTACACCATCACTTCCCTTTTCCGCAGAGTGGGCGCTGGAAATGTGGAGCTTTGCTTCCCAGAAAGGCTGCTAATGGTGGATCGATCAAAATTACGCAAGGATGGATAAATTAGGGGCAGTACGCTGGCGCAGTGGGTTAGCACTGCTGCCTCACGGCGCTGGGTACCAGGTTCGATCCTGGCTCTGGGTCACTGCCCATGTGGGGTATGCACATTGTCCCCGTGTTTCCATGGGTTTTGCCCCCACAACCTAAAGATGTGCAGGGTAGTTGGATTGGCCACGCTAAATTGCTCTTTAATTGGAAAAAATGAATTGGGTGCTCTTAATTTAAAAAAAAAAGATGGATAAATTCAGCTGAGGTGCAAATCAACCATGGTCTAACTGAATAGCATGATAGGACCGAGGAGCTGAATGGTCAATTCTTATTTCTATACTTTTTATGTTCCCCTGTGGCAAGAAGATTGTCTGTTTTATTCTGGTTGGTCCAGTTACCTGTTCTTCAGCCTCCATCACAAAATAAATGGATTTGGGAGTAATCGGAAAGAGTGATAGTTCAGTGATTTAAAAAAATCTGTAGATAGGGCAGGAGATGCTGATTGTCCATTCCTTATCTGTCCATATTGTAGACCAGGATTTTATGGCCTCCCCCGCCGGATGGGATATTCCCTCTGAGGAAAACCAGAATTCAAATGGCCCACCGCGTCCACAAGGGGGAGACACTCCATGGCGGGGCTGTGAAATCCTGGCCACAGTTGATAATTATTTTCAAGCTTTGTGGAAAACAATAGGATCAAATTTTTAAAAGAAGTATTAAAACTTAATATATTCAACGAAGTACAGTTTTCATAGACCACAGGGAATATGATAACTCATAGACACATCAAAAATTCTATAGCTGCGCACCAGATAAACTGTAAGTACAGTCAGTCAACCAATTACACAATTCTGTTCGTGCTTGTTTTAAAATTGTTTCATCTTTCCAAGATGTTCTCACATGCTTTAATGATTTTCAAAGATCAAATACATATTTCAAGGATTCTGCCCAGAAATTGGGCCTACAGTATTGGGTAAGACCAAGCCAAAGACACCCTTTGTCCATGCCTGAAGTAGTGTTAGGCCCGTAACCCCTCCTAGCCCCATCGACTCCCAGCCTCCTTACCCCCCATCGATCTTTCACCCACACCCAGCTCCTGTAACATAAGATTTTCCTCTGTTGCACCACCTGGTACCATAACCACTATGATTCCCAGCCCGACAACATAAACCCAGCCCCAGACTTGGTCTCCAGCCTGATCTGTGTTCTTGTGTTGTTTCACCTCCTCATCCCTGACTAGACCCATTTCCCTGAGTTCTGTAGCGGTGCTAGCAGTGGTCCTATTTCTTAAAAGTCTTCTCCTCTCTTTGCTAGTGGGCTGTAGCCCCATGCTGACCATATTGCAGTAAGCCCACACCCCCATCGTTCACGCTGTCCCCCTCCGATCTCCACCGCCCCCTTCCTCATGTCTCATCGCCTTCTGGTGCGATTTAACAGGCAAAAAGCAGAGTCCTGATTTGGGCATGTACTTTTTTTTTGGCACCTGTACCAAGTATGGGCTTTGGTCCTCGGCCCGTGATCAGGGACCCATCGGCCTTTGTAAAATTCAGCCCAGAGTCTCCTTGGTTTGGTGTCGCATTTTGTCTGAGAATGCTCCTGTGAAGCACCTTACTAGGTTTTCCTGAGTTAACACCACTATACAAATGCAAGCTGTTGTTTGTAGTGATCTCTGTTTATGTAAGTACATGAAGGGGTAATGTGCAGTGAGTATAGTCAGATGATCACTAGAGGGCAACACTATCAGGGAGTTCATAAACAAGCTGAATCTGTTTTCCTGCTCTCTTCGGGTGTGTTGTAGCTAGAGAACATAAATATAATAAGTTCAGAGTGTATAGTGTAATATTCATAGTTAATCTAATTCTATCTTGTTTAATTTGACTACTAGTAAAAGTAATGAAGAATCAAACTCACATAAATAATTTGTTATCACTGGAAGGCTTTGAGTATTCATCATCAAAGTTAAGTTTAGCTCGGCATAAACAAATGAGTAACATATATTACTCCCACGTAATATAACATTGTTGTTTATGAACTGGAGGCAGCATTGAGAAGAGCCATGAAGCTAATCTCTAGTGTCAAAGTTCTGAGCTCTGAGTAAAGACTGATGAGAATTATGAGGGGAATTTTGCACAAATTGGATTTTTTACTGAACTTCCATCAAAGTTAGAGTGGATAATTAGAAGGAACCCTCAAGGAAATGATTGGTGTTGGGGCGTTTCAGCCAGGAAATGCAGCATCAGAGACTTGATAGGTTCACATGATAGTCACGGGTTTGGGAAATGTAAATCCAGATCACAACTGAAAATTGAGTAGGACAAAGAGACACAGGTTTAAACTCATAGAAAAAAAATTTTGAGCTGACATCTTCATCGTGGAGTAAGTGATTAACAGTGAATGGGCTTCAGGACAGGGATCAAAAGTCCTGGATTTAAGAAACAATTAGATTCGGAGAGATTCAGAAGGGTGATTCCGGATGGATGCTGAACTCTTCACCTCTAATTATTCTGTGCTTTGTGATCCTCAGGGATAGCATTACACATCGAGACCTGTGCACAAGCCTCTTGTTCAAATGGTTGCATAGTCTATTCCTGCCAAACAAAAGCAAATTATCTACTAATTCAAATGAAGTAAAGTAACTAATGACAAAACAAGAATTTAGAGCATACAATTTTGGATTATCAGATAATTTGAATGAAGCAACTTTTAATTCAAAGTACATAGCTGCCGAAGCTTCAAGCCTGTCCATGCCTGGATGTTAACATGATTTCTAGCTTGCACACAAGTAATCAGATTGTCATTGCAATACTTGGGGTGGCAGGTTGGCGCCGTGATCAGCACTGCTGCCTCATGGCGCCGAGGACCCGGGTTCGATCCCAACTCTGGGTACTGTCCGTGTGGAGTTTGCACATTCTCCCCGTGTCTGCCTGCGTCTCAGCCCCACAACCCACACTGTGCAGGGTAGGTGGATTGGCCATGCTAAATTGCCCCTTAATTGGAAAAAAAAGAATGGGGTACTTTAAACTTATAGTAAAAAGTAATTGCAATGCTCCAGTTAATGTCAGTGAGACCAGATGTTAAAAAGGATAAGAACTGTCAGGAGCTTCAGTCAGCCTCTAACTGATATCCAACAGCGCAGGTTCAATTCCCTCAATGGCTGAGGTTATTCACGAAGGCCTCACTTTCTCAACTTGCCCCTCGCCTGAGATGTGGTGACCCTTCAGCTCTCAAAGTGGGACTCTCACAGCCTCCTCTGGGGCTGTGGTAACATTTTACATTCAGTGAGCCCTGTTACATTGTTACCCTGCCTTTCGTACTCCGATACAGTGCACTGCATGACATGCTTTGCAACATTGCTTCTTACTACTACTACTAATAATAATCTTTATTGTCACAAGTAGGCTTACATTAACACTGCAATGAAGTTACTGTGAAAAGCCCCGAGTCGCCTCACTCCGGCGCCTGTTCGGGAACACTGAGGGAGAATTCAGAATGTCTAATTCACCTAACAAGCACGTCTTTCGGGATTTGTGGGAGGAAACTGGAGCACCCGGAGGAAATCAACGCAGACAACGGGAGAACGTGCTGACTCCGCACAGACAGTGACCCAAGCTGGGAATCGAACCTGGGTCCCTGGCTCTATGAAGCAACAGTGCTAACCACTGAGCGACCGTGCTGCCCATTCACTATCAACTATCATTCACCCCTAACAGTAACGGCAGATTGATCAATTTCATCTCAATCCAATCCACCTAGAATCATAGACTCCCTACAGTGCAGAAGAGGCCAATCGAGTCTGCACCGACCCTCTGAAAGAGCACCCAAACCTAGCGACAGGTCCCCACCCTATCCCCGGACACCACCTAACCTTTTTGGACACTAAGGGCAATTTATCATGGCCAATCAACCTAACCTGCACATCTTTGGACTGTGGGAGGAAACCGGAGCACCCGGAGGAAACCCACGCAGACACAGGGAGAACGTGCAGACTCCACACTGTCACCTGAGGTCAGAATTGGAGCCGGACCCCTGGCACTGTGAGGCAGCAGTGCTAACCACTGTGCCACCGTGCCACTCTTAAGTTGAAGTGTTTATTTATTTTTTCTTTCATGCTGGGCCAGCATTTGTTGCCAATCCCTAATTGCCCTTGATGAGACAGGTAAGAGTCAGCCACATTGCTCCACACAAACCTATCTCCATTTATATCTGCATCAACCTTTCTTTTCTTCCTCCTGTATTTATTTAAGTTCCCATTGGACGTATCAGTATAAATTGCGGGAGTGGGATTGTTGGAGATGTCATATCTTGGATGCTAAATTATGTCCCACCTCTTTAAGAGGATGTAGAGACCTTGGGGCAGATAATCCATAGAAGGATAGGGAGTTGTCCTGGGTACATTCTTCTTTCAGACACGGGAAACAAATTGACAAGTCATACATCTCATGCAATGGTTTGTGGGATCTTGCTGAATACCAGTGGTCTGCCACTCACAGATGCACAAGGGTGGTTGCACTGGAAACAGCGGGCGCAATTGTCCCATTGGGAGTCTAAGTGCTGACGCCGGAGTGAAAACCGGAGTGTTTCACTCCGGCGTCGGAGCCCGCTCCCAGCCCCCTATTCTCCCACCCCCGCGGGGCTAGCAGCGGCGTCGCGTCATTTACGAGCGCCGGGATTGGCGCCGCGAAATGACGCGGCCGGCGCCGCGTAACTGGCGTCACCCGCGCATGCGTTGTTGCCTTCCTCCCCGAGGCCGCCCCGCAAGAAGATAGAACATAGAACAATACAGCGCAGTACAGGCCCTTCGGCCCACGATGTTGCACCGAAACAAAAGCCATCCAACCTACACTATGCCATTATCATCCATATGTTTATCCAATAAACTTTTAAATGCCCTCAGTGTTGGCGAGTTCACTACTGTAGCAGGTAGGGCATTCCACGGCCTCACTACTCTTTGCGTAAAGAACCTACCTCTGACCTCTGTCCTATATCTATTAACCCTCAGTTTAAAGTTATGTCCCCTCGTGCCAGCCATTTCCACCCGCGGGAGAAGGCTCTCACTGTCCACCCTATCCAACCCCCTGATCATTTTGTATGCTTCTATTAAGTTTCCTCTTAACCTTCTTCTCTCCAACGAAAACAACCTCAAGTCCATCAGCCTTTCCTCATAAGATTTTCCCTCCATACCAGGCAACATCCTTGTAAATCTCCTCTGCACCCGCTCCAAAGCCTCCACGTCCTTCCTATAATGCGGTGACCAGAACTGTACGCAATACTCCAAATGCGGCCGTACCAGAGTTCTGTACAGCTGCAACATGACCTCCCGACTCCGGAACTCAATCCCTCTACCAATAAAGGCCAACACTCCATAGGCCTTCTTCACAACCCTATCAACCTGGGTGGCAACATTCAGGGATCTATGTACATGGACACCTAGATCCCTCTGCTCATCCACACTTTCAAGAACTTTACCATTAGCCAAATATTCCGCATTCCTGTTATTCCTTCCAAAGTGAATCACCTCACACTTCTCTACATTAAACTCCATTTGCCACCTCTCAGCCCAGCTCTGCAGCTTATCTATATCCCTCTGTAACCTGCTACATCCTTCCACACTATCGACAACACCACCGACTTTAGTATCGTCTGCAAATTTACTCACCCACCCTTCTGCGCCTTCCTCTAGGTCATTGATAAAAATGACAAACAGCAACGGCCCCAGAACAGATCCTTGTGGTACTCCACTTGTGACTGTACTCCATTCTGAACATTTCCCATCAACCACCACCCTCTGTCTTCTTTCAGCTAGCCAATTTCTGATCCACATCTTTAAATCATCCTCAATCCCCAGCCTCCGTATTTTCTGCAATAGCCTACCGTGGGGAACCTTATCAAACGCTTTGCTGAAATCCATATACACCACATCAACTGCTCTACCCTCATCTACCTGTTCAGTCACCTTCTCAAAGAAGTTAATAAGGTTTGTGAGGCATGACCTACCCTTCACAAAGCCATGCTGACTATCCCTGATCATATTATTCCTATCGAGATGATTATACATCTTGTCTCTTATAATCCCCTCCAAGACTTTACCCACTACAGACGTGAGGCTCACCGGTCTATAGTTGCCGGGGTTGTCTCTGCTCCCCTTTTTGAACAAAGGGACCACATTTGCTGTCCTCCAGTCCTCTGGCACTATTCCTGTAGCCAATGATGACATAAAAATCAAAGCCAAAGGTCCAGCAATCTCTTCCCTGGCCTCCCAGAGAATCCTAGGATAAATCCCATCAGGTCCCGGGGACTTATCTATTTTAAGCCTGTCCAGAATTGCCAACACCTCTTCCCTACGTACCTCAATGCCATCTATTCTATTAGCCTGGGGCTCAGCATTCTCCTCCACAACATTATCTTTTTCCTGAATGAATACTGACGAAAAATATTCATTTAGTATCTCGCCTATCTCTTCAGACTCCACACACAATTTCCCATCCCTGTCCTTGACTGGTCCTACTCTTTCCCTAGTCATTCGCTTATTCCTGACATACCTATAGAAAACTTTTGGGTTTTCCTTGATCCTTCCTGCCAAATACTTCTCATGTCCCCTCCTTGCTCGTCTTAGCTCTCTCTTTAGATCCTTCCTCGCTACCTTGTAACTATCCATCGCCCCAACTGAAACTTCACACCTCATCTTCACATAGGCCTCCTTCTTCCTCTTAACAAGAGATTCCACTTCCTTGGTAAACCACGGTTCCCTCGCTCGACGCCTTCCTCCCTGCCTGACCGGTACATACTTATCAAGAACACGCAGTAGCTGATCCTTGAACAAGCCCCACTTATCCAGTGTGCCCAACACTTGCAGCCTACTTCTCCACCTTATCCCCCCCAAGTCACGTCTAATGGCATCATAGTTGCCCTTCCCCCAGCTATAACTCTTGCCCTGCAGTGTATACTTATTCCTTTCCATCATTAACGTAAACGTCACCGAATTGTGGTCACTGTCCCCAAAGTGCTCTCCTACCTCCAAATCCAACACCTGGCCTGGTTCATTACCCAAAACCAAATCCAACGTGGCCTCGCCTCTTGTTGGCCTGTCAACATATTGTTTCAGGAAACCCTCCTGCACACACTGTACAAAAAACGACCCATCTATTGTACTCGAACTATATCTTTTCCAGTCAATATTTGGAAAGTTAAAGTCTCCCATAATAACTACCCTGTTACTTTCGCTCTTATCCAGAATCATCTTCGCCATCCTTTCCTCTACATCCCTAGAACTATTAGGAGGCCTATAAAAAGCTCCCAACAGGGTGACCTCTCCTTTCCTGTTTCTAACTTCAGCCCATGCTACCTCGGAAGAAGAGTCCCCATCTAGCATCCTCTCCACCACCGTAACACTGCTTTTGACTAGCAGTGCCACACCTCCCCCTCTTTTGCCTCCTTCTCTGAGCTTACTAAAACACCTAAACCCCGGAACCTGCAACATCCATTCCTGTCCCTGCTCTATCCATGTCTCCGAAATGGCCACAACATCGAAGTCCCAGGTACCAACCCATGCTGCCAGTTCCCCTACCTTGTTTCGTATACTCCTGGCATTGAAGTAGACGCACTTCAAACCACCTACCTGAACACTGGCCCCCTCCTGTGACGTCAAATCTGTGCTCCTGACCTCTATACTCTCATTCTCCCTTACCCTAAAACTACAATCCAGGTTCCCATGCCCCTGCTGCATTAGTTTAAACCCCCCCAAAGAGCACTAACAAATCTCCCCCCAGGATATTTGTGCCCCTCAGGTTCAGATGTAGACCATCCTGTCTGTAGAGGTCCCACCTTCCCCAGAAAGAGCCCCAGTTATCCAGAAATCTGAATCCCTCCCGCCTGCACCATCCTTGTAGCCACGTGTTTAAATGCTCTCTCTCCCTATTCCTCATCTCACTAACACGTGGCACGGGCAACAACCCAGAGATAACAACTCTGTTTGTTCTAGTTCTGAGCTTCCATCCTAGCTCCCTGAAAGCCTGCCTGACATCCTTGTCCCCTTTCCTACCTATGTCGTTAGTGCCAATGTGGACCATGACATAGGTAGGAAAGATGTCGGATGGATCTTGCGGTGCGGCGGAGGAAAGGAGGTCCTCCTTCAGAGAGGCCGGCCCGCCGATCGGTGGGCGCCGATCGCGGGCCAGACCCCATTTGAGGCCCCCCCCGGTGCAGAAACCCCCCTCCCCAGCATTCCCGCGCTGTTCCCGCCGACAGCGACCAGGTGTGGACGGCGCCGGTGGGAACCCGTCGTATTGGGCAGGCCGCTCGGCGCACCCGGGCCGGAGAATCGCTGCTTGTCCGTTACAAACGTCGAGCGGCGATTCTCCAGGCGGCCAGCCGTGACTCTCGCCGCGCCGGTTTGAGGGGGGGTGGGAGAATCACGTGCGGGCGTCGGGGCGACGTGGCTGGACACGCGCGCCGCCCCGGCGATTCTCCCACCCGGCGTGGGGGGGGGGGGGAGAATTCCGCCCAGCATTTGCTGGTTGTGCAGTGTTGGGATATGCTGGTGATTCGATCAGCTCCTGTTAATGCAGATTCATTTTTAAAAATAAATAATTTTTATTGAAGTTTTCACAAAATATCAACAACAAAATGAAAAAGGAACCCAATAGAATTAAATACAAAACAAAATAAAACAACTCCCGTGCACCCCTCCCCCCTATACATAAATAATAAATTAACACCCCGAATTAACACATAGCAAACATATCCCCCCCCCCACGCTCCCTCCCCCGCTTCCCCCCCCGCTCCCCCCCCCCCCGCCCCCCCGCAATGGGAGAATTGCACCCGCTGTTTCCAGTGCAACCACCCTTGTGCATCTGCTGGCCCTCCCAGCAATTCCCCGGGCCCCGATGGGCTGAGCAGCCGCCGTTTCCTGGCCAGTCCCGCCGGCGTGAAATGGACATGGTCCATCACGGTGGGACCTGGCTTGTAGGCCGGCTGGGTGAGTCTTTGAGGGGCGCGCGAGATCCGGCCCCGGTGGCCTGGCCCATGATCGGGGCCCACCGGTCTCTGTAGGCCGGCCTCTGTAGGACTCCACCATGGCTGGCGTGGAGAAGAACCCGCCTGTGCATGCGCAGGAAACACACTGGCCAGTCTGCGTTTGCGCGGAACCACGCCGGTGTCTCTGCGCATGTGCCAGCTCACGCCAGCCCTTCGGCGCAGCGCCAAACCCTCCGGTGCGGGCCTCGCCCCCGAAGGTGCGGAGGATTACGCAACTTCCGGTTGGCCCGCGCCGGAGTGGTTCGCACCGCTCTTGGCGCCTGCGTCGGGCCATCCGGCCAGTTGCGGGAGAGTCCCACCCATTGTGTTTGGTCCTGACTAAACAAGTCAAGGGACATCTTGTAAGAAGAGATAAAAGAATGCCTTATGCTTTGGGTATATTTGATGTAGTTAATGGGAGGAGTCAGGTCTGTCTGAAAAGTCAGTAGGTCCTAGAACTCTATCAGAACAGACGTGTTTCAGTTTGGTCCTGAAAAGTTCTCTCTCCAAATATTCTGCACACAGAAAAGCAAGTAGAAACCTGGTTGTTAACTTTATTCATGAGTGGCATTTGATATATATTGGTTTGCTTAGTTGGAATACAGTGGCAGGTTTAGGAAGTAAGTTGAGGTTTCTTCTTTTACTTCAGAACTGTTGTAACTGTAAAGCTGTTTCTTTGCTGCTAATGCAGTTAATTCTGTGATTAAATTAAAGTTTGTTTTGACATAAACGATGCCTATAGGTCAGTGTTATCACTCCTGTTGTGCCGTTACATTTCTAGTAAACTGTGTTGTGTTGTTCACTGACTTTCATTGCAAACAAGATGCAAAACCAAGATAACACAGTTTTACACTGGTTTGCAAATTGAAAATAGTTGGGTTTTTGTTTGGGATCCAAACAAAAAGTGTAGTCTCTGTTGGCATGTGGGAAACCTGACAGCCAATTTGTGTGCAAGCAAGCTCCCACACACAGCAATGTGATAAAGACAAGATAATCTGTTCTTGTGTTGTATGTTTGGAGATGTATAAACAAAAAGATAGGCTTTAGCACTGGGGCTAATTTCCCCACTGTTCTTCATGCTGTGGCATCTTTTGTACTCCCCCGAGTAAGCAGATAGGAGGCCTCAGTTTAACAGACGGCAGCACCACTGATTGTGCAGCACTTCCTCAGTGGGGAACTGATGTGTCAGCCTTGATTCTTATGCTCAAGTGCTGGAGTGCGGCTAGAAGCCAGAACCTGTTGACTCAGAGACAAGAGAGTTGCCACCGAGTCACACCGAACAACTCAAGCTGCATTGAAATTAAATATTGCAAGTAAATGGACATGGGGTGTCAGCAATTTCAAGATTACATTAATTAACACAATGACAGAAAAGCTCACTCATTATAGCAAGCTACAGTGCGTGCATAATATCGTTTCACCAGATGAAACGACGGATGATTAACTATAGTTAGAAGGACAGTACTGAGACTCGATATACTGGGAATGTCTGCAATAAAGCAGTGAAAGGTGGAAAGATATGCAGAAGTTAAAAAATATATATATTAAGGACTTTGGTGGGGGAAATAGGAATGGATTACTTCCTTTGATTGGCGGGGTGAGTCCAATTTAAATTTGTCAGGGGGAAAGCGAAGAGAGAAGTGAGGTTGATTAGTTTAACGTGTGGAATTCATTATCGCAGTGTGTGCCTGGGGCAGACTCCATTCCATTTTGAAGGGAAAATAAATATTTAAAGCAGAGGTGTTGGGAGCAAGAGAGGCAGGGCTATTAGTAATGGGTGGCCCTAACAATGATTTAGCACATAAACAATGGGCCAAATGGCCTCTTTCTGTGTTGTCACCTTCTATGGCTCATCAAAGCGGATGGGGGGCATACTATTCATATTTCATTGGTCTCGTTATGGGTCTGGATTCTCCAATTTTGCGGCTATGTCCGGAGGAAGTGTCTGGTCTTTTGACGGCAAAGACGGTGCCGCCCCCACACCGATGCTCCGCCCGGTGGGGGGGGGGGGGCTAGCAGCCGCGCCACGTAAAGCTCCCGGCTTTACTTGCCGATACGGACGCAGAATGGCCGTGGAAAATGGCGCCGGCTGCAGGTGGACCCGGCCTGCCAGATAGTGCCCCCCCCTATAACCCCCCTTGCCACCCTGGCCCACCCTCCACCAGTCCCCCCAGCCCCGCCGAAGCCTCTGCCAGTGGAACGGCTCCCCCCACCCCCCCCCTGACTGTGGCGGCGCTGGACACAGTCCGCAGCCACTACGCCAGGTTCATGAAAGTTGAGGGAGCAGGTGTCGCACGCCGTCGGGATGTTGGTCCATCGGAGGCGGGGAATCGGGAGAGGGCCTCAGGTGATGTCCTGAGGCCGTCCCAATGGCATGCGGCGTACGCGTAGGCCATTTCTGAGGGGGCCGAGCATCCGGAAAAAGGTGTCGCTCCTGATTCCGCCATTAAATCGGATTCCCCGGCCGATCGTTGAATGCGATCTTGGCATCGGCAATCAAAGAATCCCGCCCATGGTATTTCTCAACATTCCGACCTATTTTATTCTTGCACTGCAATTTAAAAATGAAATTCTCACCTTTAAAATGTTTGAAAGACGGATTTTTGTGAAACTCACTGCAAGTGAACATTTCTGCCAACCTTTGTAGTACTCTATCTGGATTTGCTTGTGTGCATGCAAGCCAGAAATTCCCGTTGACAGTTTTAATTACATTTAAACATTCCTGTAATGTGTCACAGATGGTGCAAGTTATGATCTCTCTGTTTGCCTACTTTTTATTTTCCTTCTCTTGTGCCTGTTGGGATCCCTGGGGAAGGTTGGACATTGTGTTCAGCTGCCCAGGTTCTGTCAGTGCCTCGCCCTTTGTGTTGATGCAGAGTGGACAAGCATTCTTCCCCTGTGCCATTTGTTTCTGGCATCTTGTTTGTGTTGGGCTCGGTGGTTAAGGAACATGGTTATGGTTTGTGAATAGGCAGGGCAGGGGCAGCTTCACGTGTAGAGAAAGAGCGTTTTGTAAATATTTTCATATTCCAGTGGAAGATAAAAAATCAACCCGAGGTAATAATTAGGCGGAGGGACAGGAACTTGCCTGCAGCACACCCCCTACCCCGGACAAGGATGATGGCAGTATATTATGAGCAATGTTTCCTGGGACTCAATTGCACCCATGAGGCCCGAATGTAGTTTCAGAAACTGTCAGTCAGTGATAGAAGTCCCAGGTGTGGTGCTCTTTGTGATTCTTGTTCTCAGGATGGATGTTGTAGTGTTCACAAAGACCACAGAAGCTAAGGGCAATGAAAATCTAACATTTATTTACTCTACTTAGTAAACAATAATCTAGCAATCGACAATCTACACTCAACTAACACTAGTCTCTACATTCTATCTACAGCTGTACTCTGATCTCTCTCACTACTCTTAGGCTCCCCTCTCCAGCCTTCTCCTCGAAGTCTGTGAGTCAGTGCTTTATATAGTTCTGCATCTGGCTCCATCTAGTGGTTAGTCAGGGCAGCACGGTAGCACAGTGGGTAGCACTGTTGCTTCACAGTTCCAGGGTTCCAGGTTCAATTCCCGACTTGGGTCACTGTCTGTGCGGAGTCTGCACATTTCCCGCGTCTGCGTGGGTTTCCTCCGCGTGCTCTGGTTTCCTCCCGCAAGTCCCTAAAGACGTGCTGTTAGGTAATTTGGACATTCTGAATTCTGCCTCTGTGTACCCGAACAGAATGTGGCGACTATGGGCTTTTCACACCAACTTCATTGCTGTGTTAAACGTAAGCTGACTTGTGACAGTAAAGATTACTTTAATTATGATATGACATTAACGCTTTGTACTGTGAACATTTCCCGTAATGTCACACCAGTTAGGCGCATCTGTAGACATCTATAACAGGAGGTGGCTCTCCTCCATGAATTTGCACCCTCCCATTCTGTCACCTCCAGCCCAGTCAATTGATTTGTTT
Organism: Scyliorhinus torazame; assembly: GCF_047496885.1. Lineage (NCBI taxonomy): Eukaryota > Metazoa > Chordata > Chondrichthyes > Carcharhiniformes > Scyliorhinidae > Scyliorhinus > Scyliorhinus torazame. The sequence continues at coordinate 60,153,158 of NC_092712.1, read as the reverse complement.
CTGAAATTCAATATGGATCTGACCTTTGTCACCTTTAATGCTGCTGCAATTCCCAAATCCCAAGAATCCCAGCCTCCCCGGATTTTAAGTTAAAATCCTGTTTTTAAATGGTGATACATTGTGGCAGTCTGTGTTAGGAGGATTACGGTACCTGGTAATGCCGGAATACCATTGGTGGAGAATGTACTTGTTCCCATTGGTTAAGCTTGTATGTTAGCTCCGCCCTGCAAGGCAGGGTATAAGAGCCCGTGCCGCCCCAGCAGCTTTCTTCTGTGCCTGCGCTGCTGGGGGAAACATCTAGCATATTAAAGCCTTCAATTGTCTCCAATCTCGCTTCTGGAGTTATTGATCGTGCATCAATTTAATATGCTAGTTTTTAAAGAATGGAGCTCCGAATCAAGCTGGAGTGTCTGCAACTCAGCCCCCAAGGGGCAAACGCAGCAGCAGCCTTCAAGCACTGGCTGGCGTGCTTCAACGGATATATTGGGATGGGCGAAAACACACGCATGGGAGAACAGAAACTACAAGTCCTGCACTCGAGGGTGAGCCCAGGAATCTACACGCTCATCGAGGACGCGGACGATTTCGATGCAGCAATGGAGCTGCTGAAAGGACATTATATTCGCCCTGTAAACCAGGTCTACGCCTGACATCTACTAGCGACGAGGCGACAAATCCCTGGGGAATCACTGGAAGAATTCTACCGTGCGCTCCTGGGGTGAAATTCTCCGTAATCGGCGCGATGTCCGCCGACCGGTGCCAAATACGGCGCAAATCAGTCGGACATCACGCCGCCCCAAAGGTGCGGAATCCTCCGCACCTTGACCAGCCGTGCCCTAACCTTGAGGGGCTAGGCCCGCGCCGGACTGATTTCCGCCCCGCCAGCTGGCGGGAAAGGCCTTTGGTGCCCCGCCAGCTGGCGCGGAAATGACATTGCAGGGCGGCGCATGCGCGGGAGCATCAGCGGCCACTCACGGCATCCCTGCGTATGCGCAGTGGAGGGGGTCTCTTCCGCCTCCGCCATGGTGGAGACCGTGGCAAAGGCGGAAGGAAAAGAGTGCCCCCATGGCACAGGCCCTCCCGCGGATCGGTGGGCCCCGATCGCGGGCCAGGCCACCGTGGGGGCACCCCCCGGGGCCAGATCGCCCCGCGCCCCCCCGCAGGACCCCGGAGCCCGCCCGCGCTGTCTTGTCCCGCCGGTAAGAGAGGTGGTTTAAACCACGCCGGTGGGACAGGCATTCTAGCAGCGGGACTTCGGGCCATCCGGGCGGGAGAATCCAGCGGGGGGGCCCGCCAACCGTCGCGGCGCGATTCCCGCCCCCGCCGAATATCCGGCGCCGGAGAATTCAGCAACCGGCGGGGGCGGGATTCACGCCAGCCCCCGGCTATTCTCCGACCCGGCGGGGGGTCGGAGAATCTCGCCCCTGGTGTTGGGGAGAAACTGCAGCTGCCTGCAAGTTTCGGCGAGCGAACGCACAGAACCTTTGATCCGGGACGCTTTCGTTGCAGGTATGCTGTCCTCCCAAATCCGCCAGCGATTGCTGGAGAAAGAGACACTAGGCCTCAAGGAGGCACGGGCCCTTGCTGGCTCCCTGGATGTGGCATCCCGAAACACCCGCGCTTACGTCCCCGACCGCGCGCCAGCCCCCTGGGCAGCGTGGAAGCCCCACGCAGCCAACCCTGAGGAATCTCCCATCCCCACACAAGCTTGTGCTGCGAGACGGCCTGGCAACCCCGGCGGGCCCCGCTACTATTTTTGCGGTCAAGCCAAGCACCCCCGACAGCGCTGTCCGGCCCGCTCATCCATCTGCAAGTGATGCGGCAAAAAGGGCCACTTTGTGGCGGTATGCCAGGCCTGGGTGGTCGCTGCGGTCTCCGGAGGCGTATCCGGACCGCCACCACACCCCTCTCCACGGTCCTCCTCCAGGGCCACATGTGGTCTCCGGGCGCTGCCATCTTGTCCCGCAGACGCCACGTGCGATGGATGGGCGCCGCTATTTTGTGCACCCCCAGCCATGTGCGAACAATGGGCCATCTTGACCACACACCGCCTGAAGAGAACTCTCAACTGCTGCGATTAGCCTCGGTGACCCTGGACCAGTCTCGGCCACGAAACTCTCGACTGCTACGACGACGGTGCTTATCAACGGGCATGAAACGTCCTGCCTAATCGACTCTGGGAGCATGGAGAGCTTCATACACCCCGGCACGGTAAGACGCTGTTCTCTCCCCGTCCACCTCGTTAATCAAAAAATCTCCCTGGCCTCCGGATCTCACTCAGTAGAGATCAAGGGGTTTTGTGTAGCTAGCCTCATGGTCCAGGGAAGGGAGTTCAAAAAATACCGACTCTACGTCCTTCCCCACCTCTGCGCGGCCACACTCCTAGGGTTGGACTTTCAGTGCAACCTCCAAAGTCTAACTTTCAAATTCGGCGGCCCTATACCCCCCTCACTTACTGCAGCCTCGTGACCCTCAAGGTCGATCTGCCTTCCCTGTTTGCGAACCTCACCCCGGATTGCAAACCCGTCGCCACCAGGAGCAGACGGTACAGTGCCCAGGACCGGATCTTTATTAGGTCAGAGGTCCAACGGTTACTGAGGGAAGGTGTCATTGAGACTAGCAACAGTCCCTGGAGAACTCAAGTAGTGGTGGTAAAGACCGGGGAGAAGCATAGTATGGTCATCGACTACAGTCAGACCATCAACAGGTTTACGCAGCTTGGCGTGTACCCTCTCCCCCGCATATCCGACCTGGTCAACAGGATCGCGCAATGCAAGGTCTTCTCCACAGTGGATCTTAAGTCTGCCTACCACCAGCTCCCCACCCGCACTAGTGACCGCAGGTACACTGCCTTCAAGGCAGATGGGCGGCTCAACCACTTCTTAAGGGTTCCCTTCGGTGTCACTAATGGAGTCTCGGTCTTCCAACGAGAGATGGACCGAATGGTTGACCGGTACAGTTTACGGGCCACATTCCCGTACCTCGATAATGTCACCATCTGTGGCCATGACCAGCAGGACCACGACACCAACCTCCAAAAATTCCTCCAGACTGCAAAAATCCTTAACCTCACATACAACAAGGATAAATGCGTGTTCAGCACCGCCCGCCTAGCCATCCTCGGCTACGTAGTGCGTAATGGAGTTATAGGCCCCGACACTGAACGCATGTGCCCCCTTATGGAGTTCCCCCTCCCTCACTGCTCCAAGGCCCTGAAGCGCTGCCTAGGTTTTTTCCTACCACGCCCAGTGGGTCCCCAACTATGCGGTGAAGGCCCGTCCACTGGTCCAATCCACAGTTTTTCCCCTGTCGATAGAGGCCCGCCAGGCCTTCAGCCGCATCAAAGCCGCATCAAAGGCCACGATGCACGCCATCGACGAGTCCCTCCCCTTCCAGGTCGAGAGCGACGCGTCCGAAGTAGCTCTTGCGGCCGCCCTCAACCAAGTGGGCAGACCCGTGGCCTTCTCCTCACGCCTCCGAAATCCGCCATTCCTCGGTCGAAAAGGAGACCCAGGCTTGCGACATTGGAGGCATTATCTGGCCGACAGGAGATTCACTCTCCTCACTGACCAACGGTCGGTTGCTTTCATGTTCGATAATGCACAGCGGGGCAAGATAAAAAACAACAAGATCTTACAGTAGAGGATCGAACTCTCCACCTACAACTATGAGATCTTGTATCATCCCAGGAAGCTAAACGAGCCTTCTGATGCCCTATCCCGCGGCGCATGTGCCAACGCACAAGTGGACCGCCTCCGAGCCCTCCACGAGGACCTCTGCCACCCGGGGGTCACTCGATTTTTTCACTTCATCAAGACCCGCAACCTGCCCTACTCCATCGAGGAGGTCAGGACAACCACCAGGAATTGCCAAATCTGCGCGGAGTGCAAGCCTCACTTCTACAGGCCAGAGAAAGTGCACCTGATAAAGGCTTCCTGTCCCTTTGAACGCCTCAGTATGGATATCAAAGGCCGCAACACGTACTTCCTGAACGTGATTGACGAGTACTCCCGGTTCCCAATCGCCATCCTCTGTCCCGACATGACCGCAATCACCGTCATAAAAACCCTCCATCCATTACGCGGTTCGGTTTCCCCGCCTACATACACAGTGATAGGAGGTCCTCCTTTATGAGTGACGAACTGCGTCAGTTCCTGCTCCGCAAGGGCATTGCCTCGAGCAGGACGACCAGTTACAACCCCCAGGGAAACGGGCAGGTAGAGAGGAAGAACGGAACGGTCTGGAAGACCGTCCTACTGGCCCTGCGGTCCAGGAATCTCCCAGTCTCCCGCTGGCAGGAGGTCTTCCCGGATGCCCTCCACTCCATCTGGTCACTGCTATATACCACGACCAACCAAACACCTCACGAACGTCTCCTCATCTTCGCCAGGATGTCCTCCTCTGGGACCTCGCTTCCGACCTGGCTGGCAGCTCCCGGACCCGTCCTGCTCCGAAAACACGTGCGGGCGCACAAATCGGATCCATTGGTCGAGAGGGTCCATCTCCTCCACGCTTACCCTCAGTACGCCTGCGTGGCGTACCCCGACGGCCAACAGGATACGGTCTCCCTACGGGACCTGGTGCCCGCTGGATCCCCACACACAACCCCACCACCAGTCCCACCCTCCCTCCCACCAACGCACCCCACAGTCACCCCCTTCCCAGGTGGATCGGTCCTTCCACCGGCCTCGTCTAGGCCCTCCTGCCCACCGGTGCACCCCACAGCCGCCCCCTTCCCAGGTCAGTCGGTCCTTCCACCGGCCCCGTCGAGGGGTGGTGAAGCTGCCACAGAAGCCGAAACCACGTTCCCGGAGTCACAGACGCCCGAACCTTTCCCGGCATCACAACCAAAGCTACGACGATCGCAAAGGACGACCAGGGCCCCCGATCGACTAATTGCTTCATTTTGAAATGTACATTACTGTTGTAAATAGTTCAAATGTAATAAGGCAAAATGCTGTACGGAGGTATTACGGTACCTTCATAACTAACTTCTACCACATTGTAATACTAAGCCCCCCCCCCCCCCGACTCTTTTTTAACAGGGGGTGAATGTGGTAGTCTGTGTTAGAAGGATTACGGTACCTGGTAATGTCGGAATACCATTGGTGGAGAATGTACTTGTTCCCATTGGTTAAGCTTGTATGTTAGCTCCGCCCTGAAAGGCGGGGTATAAGAGCCCGTGCCGCCCCAGCAGCTTTCTTCTGTACCTGCGCTGCTGGGGGTAACATCTGTTGATCCCCAAATTTCTTTCTCTGTCAATCTGGCCTCAATAAAAGATGAGATGGATTCGCACGTAAAAAGAAGTTATTTATTTAGCTTGCAAGCTTGAATCATCTTACAGAAACGTAAGAGACATCCAGCCTCTTACACCCCAGAAAACGACTGAACTAAAAGACAAAGGGATCTCTGCAAAATCAATTCAAATGGTATCAAGTTTCACATACTCGACGGACATAGGTCAGCCTATGTCCCTCCTGACCTGTTCGATCTATTCTGATTGGCTCACTTCCAATCCCTTTCTCTGGCCCCTATCAATGCAGCATCACTCTCATAGACACACCTCTTCCTGCTTTTTCCATGCGGTCTCAAACCCCTTTGTCCCTAACTGCCAGAATCAAAGTGGCTTATTTCTACATTACATTAACTAGTAACTCTAAAGTAACTATTTTATATCACATTCGTCATTCCCTCCTTTTATCATTCCATGATAACCGAACTATCCAATCCATAGCTACGGTTCCTCATCTAAAAAGATCCGTCGCTGCATTTCCAATTCCTGTCTTAGCCCCCCTTCATCTGCCTCACCCTCATGGATTTTAACAGTTAAATTTTTTTTCCGGTGATTGGGGCGGTGATCTGATCTAGTGCACCCCGCATTCTACCCATCACACATTTAAGGATGGCCAGGCCCACAAAGATGCAGCCGATAGCTACCACTAGATACATGGCCATATTTATCAACCAGTCCTTCCATCCTCCAAATCCCCAGTTACCCCAAGAGTCAGGATCCTGCAACCCGTCCAAGTGATCCCGTATGCGATCCATAAATTTAGTAATGTTAGCGGTCAAGTCTTGAACACCCATGATACACTTGCCCTGTACTATGGCGCATACCCCACCCTCACGGGCCAGAAGATAGTCAAGAGCATGCCGGTTCTGCATTGCAAACAACCGTAGCTGAGACAACTCCTTGGTTATTGCCCCGAGGGCTCCCAAGGTTTACTACCCGGGTTTTCCTCAGTTTGGCCTTTAACTAACTTAAGTGTATCTCCCGGTAACCTACGTTCTAGCTGTACTTCCCTTCTCACACGCCCCGTCCTCTCTCTAGTCCCTTTCTCTTTCTCATGGTCTCTTCCTACACTCTTCTGACAGCCTGATTTTACCTTTATTGTACCACTTTTAACACATCCAAAATCAAATTTACATGTATTCCAAAAACAAGGCAATGTCCATATAATGTTCCCTTCCCATTGCCGGGACCGGTGCAGCTGCTTCATGACTCCTGCATTCTCCTTAACTTTGATGACCTTCCATGAGTCGATACCATGTCCTCGTATATGGGGCAGCGAAGAACATCACCTTTGCATAGGTGATGTATCCTTGTAGATTGGTTGGGGCTACACAGATACATAATATTCCCCTTTTCCATATCCATCGCCAATAACACGCCAAGCGAAGTGAGGCCAAATATCAGACAGACGATGTGTAGCCACTCCATCATGCTCCACACCTGTAAAATAGCACTGGAGAAGGGAGGCAGGTTAGTATCCGACCTTTTACAGTAGTGGAGATGGACTCAATTTACAGTGATGTAGGTGGAACCAAGCACTTCGCCCCTCCACTTTAACTGCTGTGGGGGTGGTAAGGAGAACTTGGAAGGGCCCGTCCCATCGCGGCTCCGACCCCTTCCTAGTCCAATTTTTGACCATGACATAACTACCGGGCTGGACTGAAAGTGAGCTAGGTACTGGGGCAATGGCTGGTGAGCCGCGCGGACTTGGCCATGGAGTTCCTTGAGCACTTGCGTAAGAGCTAGAACATAGGTGGTCATTTCTTCAGTCATCTGATGAAACTGAACCCGTCTGGGAACCTGCAGGCTCCAAGGAGTTCTAAGAGGCCTGCCATAAAGAATCTCGGCGGGAGAGAGCCGGGCTGGTCCCGCAGGTGTAACCCGCAGCTGGAAGAGGGCAACGGGGAGCAACTTAAGCCATGTCAGTCCCGTGTCTGCTCTTAATTTTGCCAATTTAGTTTTGAGGGTCTGATTGTGTCTCTCAACCAACCCGGCCGCCTGCGGTCTGTAAGGACAGTGTAACTGCTGGCGTATGCCCAACTGGGAGCAAAACTCCTTGTTAATTTGTCCAATAAAATGAGGCCCATTATCAGAACTTAACTGAGCTGGTATACCGTACCGGGGAATGATTTCCCTCATCAAGACTTTAACCACAGGAGCAGCTTTACTATAGATAGTCGGATACGCCTCGACCCATCTGCTGAACACATCCACAATGACCAAAACATATTTGTAACATTGACACCTTTCCAACTCAATGTAATCCATTTGGAGCGTCTCAAAGGGACCACTGGGCAACGGGGTTTGCCCCTTCCCACAAGGGATACCTTTTCCGGTGTTATATTGCTGACAAATCAAACACCGATTACTGATACTTTGGGCCAACCCCTGCATTTTAGGGTGCCACCAAGTGTCAAGCAACAAATCACTAGTCCCTCGAGCCCCACAATGAGTTGCAAAGTGTACACATTCAATGACCCATAAAGCCAGCGCATCAGACATACAAGTCTGATGTGCAGGCGTGGTCCATAAAGAGGAAACAGAATCATATGTACAACCTAACCGTTTCCACATTTGTTTATCACTCTCAGGAGCGTCCTCCTGTAACCTTATGACGTCTTGGATGGTTGGCATTCGCTTGTCAGAAGCAGACATATTCATAGTAGATCGTTTAGTCTGACTTAACATTTTAGGCACCATCACTTGCTGAATTTGTGCAGCTGTGCGCGCTGCACGATCTGCTCGTTCATTACCAACGTCAACTGGGGTTGTACCATTCGTGTGGGCAGCGCATTTAATAACGGAAATCTGCGCGGGCATAAGGAGGGCCTGCAGTAGGTCATTAACTAAACCCCGGTGGGATATTTGACCACACATAATCATGTCAGGTTGTTCTGACGAAATGTCACTCAAATCGCCCCTTATTGTGGTAGTTTCCTGAATCAAGGCTAAACAGTCGTGGCCAGGTGCGTCTTCATGGACAGGGGGACCACTAAGAAAACAGGCTGGATTGATAGTGGTACAGTATTTAAATGTCAGACGTGGATTGTTCAAAAGGTATATCTCATACCTATTCTGACGAGCTGCGGTAAGATGCTGACCATTCGCCCCATATCCCTGGCATGGTACTGGTCATGGACCTGACGTGTAATATGAGGGCTTACCGAAGCTGACTGTGGCCATAAATGTGGTGATATTGTAACAAAATCGGCTGTACCTTCTTTTCCCGTGACTGTGGCTGTAACCTTGACTGGCCATTCGGTCTCAAGTAATGGCCGGTATTTGTCCTCCAACTCCCTGTTTCGTCCATTTCTGTCATAGGCCAGGGTAACGTGATGCAGTGACTGTTCAACGTCTAACGTCCACCACTGGGGGGTGATAGAAATATAGCACTGTTGTCTCATCCTCCTCTTCGCTGATCCACCCACCCAAAGTCACTATATTGGAGCTCCTGCTGGTAAACTACCATTTCTGCCGCTTGTTGGGGTCGCAGATCATCCTTTTTCATTACATACTCAGTCTTAACCTTCGTAACTGAGCCTCCTTCTTGGCCTACACCCTCCTTCCAGTAAAATCTGACTGCCCTTGCCATCTGGGAAGGGTCGTTCTCTGTCCAATTCATGTTATTACATTTCACAGCAGTAACCACAGAAGGTGGTAGGCAATGCATTAACATAGCACAGTATTGAGGGGAATTCTGACCATTTTGATACAGCAAATCGCCTGACTGCCCCCGGTAGATTTCATTAAAACGCTCCAGAAATTCCTCTGGCTCGTCAATCTTCCTAGGTTTTAGGTCTAAGATAACAGAAAGATTTATGGGCCTTTGAAATGTGCTATTCAACGCATTCAAGATCTGTGTCCTTCTTTTCTCTATTTGCTCTCTTTTTTTTTTAAAAACTTAAAAATGTTTGAAAATTCAAATTGAATTACTGCAACTTGCAAGCTGAGCTCTGATCTCAACTCAGAACTAAATTTACAATTTGCTTAACACAAACTTGTATAACATTTACAAATTAATTATTTCTTTATCTTAACAATTTTTCTTTTAACAAGTTTTTTTTCTTTTACATACACATAAGTATTAGCAAAATCAACTATCATCTCCAGATTGACACTTTTTAAAATGGTGTCCATGATCTTCTTTAAGTTTCTATTAATCTCCAGATAAAATGAGATAAACCTTATTTCAAGTAAGTAAAACTTAAGATTCTGGCAATTTCAATCAATTGCTTTCGAAAATAATAACTTTTATCAAAGAGGTGGAGAAACCCACTGGTTTCCTTTAATTAATTCAAAACGTAACTTTGCTGGTGTTCACTGACTCAAAGGAAAGGTATCCGATTACACTACGGCTGCTGCTGTTATCTCAAAGCCTGAGTGAGAAGCACTGTCTGTTTTCAACTCCGCCTGCTGCTGTTAACCCTTTGAGAGACTTCTGCTTCAACCAATATGCAGCATTCCTCACAATCTCAACTAGACCTCGGAACTTTACAGGCCAAGGAGACAATTTTAGCTTAATCAACTATATATTTAAAACACTCACACATAGAGTTGAACCATCTTCAGATTTAAAAACAGTTATACTGGACTGAACCTCCATCTATTGAAGTCTCATCAGCCCCTGAACCCATATAATAGACTGAACCTTCATTAATGAAGTCACATCAGCCTCTGAACCCTTATAATAGACTGAACCTTCATTAATGAAGTCACATCAGCCTCTGAACCCATATAATAGACTGAACCTTCATTATTAAAGTCCCATCAGCCCAAAACCCTAACCCAAGCCGAAACAACAATATGAAATCCCATCAATTAAAGTGCTAATCCCCAGACTGACCTGTGATTTCGTCGAGGCGGTCTTTCTGTGCCAACCGCGAGTGACCAGACTAATCAGACGATAAGAAGAGGGGAACAATCAATGCGCGGTCGTTTTCCAGTTCTACATTGAGGGCCCTTTGTTCCCCATCCTCCTGTTCATAATCAGTCTAATTCTGATTTCGCAGTTGGATCAGGATCGCCCAGAGAAATCCCGGGTTTCGGCACCAAATGTTGATCCCCAAATTTCTTTCTCTGTCAGTCTGGCCTCAATAAAAGTTGAGATGGATTCGCACGTAAAAAGAAGTTATTTATTTAGCTTGCAAGCTTGAATCATCTTACAGAAACGTAAGAGACATCCAGCCTCTTACACCCCAGAAAACGACTGAACTAAAAGACAAAGGGATCTCTGCAAAATCAATTCAAATGGTATCAAGTTTCACATACTCGACGGACATAGGTCAGCCTATGTCCCTCCTGACCTGTTCGATCTATTCTGATTGGCTCACTTCCAATCCCTTTCTCTGGCCCCTATCAATGCAGCATCACTCTCATAGACACACCTCTTCCTGCTTTTTCCATGCGGTCTCAAACCCCTTTGCCCCTAACTGCCAGAATCAAAGTGGCTTATTTCTACATTACATTAACTAGTAACTCTAAAGTAACTATTTTATATCACATTCGTCACATCTAGCGTATTAAAGCCTTCAATTGTCTCCAATCTCGCTTCTGGAGTTATTGATCGTGCATCACACATAGACACCTAATAGATTTCAGTGGCCAGCATCCGTTTTGAGAGTGGATAGTTTGTCTGTGCACCTCAACTGGCCCTATCAAGACTAAAGGGAGGCATCTTTTGGTCAGGTTTGAGATGTCATCTTTGTTTTCCTTCCCATCCATTCATGGAGGGTTAAAATTGCCCTGTAAATGTTTGATCCCCAAAGGCCATCAGGATGACTTTAACCCAGCCCGTCCTGCAGCAAGAGCTGACTGAATTGTGATGTCTGGTTCTGTAGAAGGATCGTTTAGATCCAAAACGTTAACTCTGTTTTTCACTCTCCACAGATGCTGTCAGATCTGCTTTGTTTATCCAGCATTTTTTGTTTTTTTGCTGATTTGTGCCAATTCTGATTATCGATCAAGAGCAGGCGGAAGAGGCGCCCACGCCGAATTGAGGGCATCTGACCTTCAACCATCTTTGCAATTGTTTTCTTTAAAGCATCAAATAGATTCAAATTTAGCCTTTGTTTACAATATAATCATTTTTCCAAATCTGTTTTAAATCTTTAGCACAAAATGCCTTAAATCAGGCCTCTTATAATTCATGCACAGTCAGTAAAAGTTCAATTCAAATTTATACAGACACTTCTGAAAATTGTAGGCGTGGAATCTGGAGAGTAAGGCTCTTAATGGTTACATGTTATGTATATTCTGCATATGTCATTGGGCCTAAGAGTGATTTTAACTGCAGCCTGAGGGGGCCGTTTTTGGTGTTGCGGAGCTATTGCTATTTTCCCGCCAGCTGAGGATAGTGAGAAGAGGCTCTGGGTCCAGAAGTGGCCATTTAAACAGACTTGTTTTCCTTTCCATTTGTTGCCAAGAGACCAAAGCTTGCTCCTTGACAGTATATAGGAACCCCTAGGACAGGCTCTCACCACAATGTCTTACCAAAACCCCTTCCTCTTGAAGGAGCTTTCTGCTGCTAAGCATTCCTTCGATGTTGACCCGTGATCTCCTGCTTCCAAAATTTTTAGTCTCACCCTCTGACCAGCTACTGACCTCCACCATTCTGGGTGGTAGACAGTCAACGCTGGAGTTAAAGTCAGCTGTGCCTCATTGCCTGTCCTGCCCCACCCTCCTCGCTCCAACCTGTCCACCTGGATCCCACTCCCAGTTAAAATTCCTTTGTGGAAGTGTGTGTTCCATGTTTTACAGCATTGTTTGTGCCTTGGAATTGCGGTTTATCTGCAAAATTTATACATTGCAGTTCCTAAAGTTTACAGAAAGATGGCGCTGGAGATACAGAATTAAATATCGGACTTTTTGACATCACACCTCAGTTGATTCGCACACGTGCATGCAAATACATGTAATTGAGATTAATAGAAATGACTTCCTTTTTATTCCCAGTCATCTCCCTTGACACATCAGCAGCAATCGTTAACAAAGCTTAAAATATGCTTTTCATAACAACAGATGATCATGAATGGGATTGCCAATACTGACTCCAGGCCAACATCAGGATCATATATCTGTCTGACATCACCGACTGCTTCTTGTCCCCCAGGAACCGTGACCCGACTATACTTCCACATAAGTCAATGCGCAATAAGTGAGACTTGGGCGGAGAGATGGCAGATGGAGTTTAATCCGGACAAATGTGAGGTAATGCATTTTGGAAGGTCTAATGCAGGTAGGGAATATACAGTGAATGGTAGAACCTCAAGAGTATTGACAGTCAGAGAGATCTAGGTGTACAGGTCCATAGGTCACTGAAAGGGGCAACACAGGTGGAGAAGGGAGTCAAGAAGGGATACGGCATGCTTGCCTTCATTGGCCGGGGCATTGAGTATAAGAATTGGCAAGTCATGTTGCAGCTGTGTAGAACCTTAGTTAGGCCACACTTGGAGTATAGTGTTCAATTCTGGTCGCCACACTACCAGAAGGATGTGGAGGCTTTAGAGAGGGTGCAGAAGAGATTTACCAGGATGTTGCCTGGTTTGGAGGGCATTAGCTATGAGGAGCGGTTGAATAAACTCGGTTTGTTCTCACTGGAATGACGGAGGTGGAGGGGCGACCTGATAGAGGTCTACAAAATTATGAGGGGCATAGACAGAGTGGATAGTCAGAGGCTTTTTCCCAAGGTAGAGGGGTCAATTACTAGGGGGCATAGGTTTAAGGTGCGAGGGGCAAGGTTTAGAGGAGACGTACGAGGCAAGTTTATTTACACAGAGGGTAGTGGGTGCCTGGAACTCGCTGCCGGAGGAGGTGGTGGAAGCTGGGACGATAGTGACATTTAAGGGGCATCTTGACAAATACATGAATGGGATGGGAATAGAGGGATACGGACCCAAGAAGTGTAGAAGATTTTAGTTTAGACGGGCAGCATGGTTGGCACAGGCTTGGAGGGCCGAAGGGCCTGTTCCTGTGCTGTACTTTTCTTTGTTCTTTGTTCTTTGTATTGTTTTCAAAAGAATATATGGAGCTTCAAAGGTAGGAACACTGACAGCGTAAAAGTCCAATTTGACGGGAGCTTAAAAACACAATATCACAAATTGATCACCCGCTGTACAACCCAATCGATTTCCTTTCCCACCCACTTTATACTCTTGCTGAAGTTGAATTAAATCCCCTGCCCACCAACCGCAACCATCACCTACCCTGAGAACATTATATTATGAATATTCACAAATGTGTTGACCTTGAAAAGACACTGGGACACATTGGGACATAGGAGCAGGAGTAGGTTGTTTAACTTTTCCTGCCTTTTAATGTGATTGTGATCTGCACTTCAATTCCATTAATCTGCCTTTAATTCATACTCCTCGTTATGTTTACTCAATGAACACCAATCCATCTTAGTCTGGAATATCTCTTGTTGCCCATCAGTGACACGGTAGGTGGTGGTCAGGGCAGGTGGGGTGTGCAGGGAATTTAGTTCAACTTCGACAAGAGAACGAAGGGTATGGTACAAAGCGTATGGTAGTGAATCGCCATCCGTTATACGTCCTGCCCACATTGGTGGCACTTTTGCATCTGAGTCATAAGTTCAATACCCACCCCACAACCTGAGCACTAAAGTTGACACTCCAATACACTACTGCGGAGGTTCTGCACTGTCAGAGATGCTGAGCACGATTCTCCGCTCCTGCGCCGGTTGGGAGAATCGCCTGGGTCGCCAAATTTTCCCGCGACGCCGGTCCGACGCCCACCCGCAATTCTCCCAAGCGGCGAGAACGGCCCCGTCGAGTTCCGCGCGGCACAGGCCAGAGAATCGCCAGAGACACCCAAAATTGTGATTCTCCGGCACCCCTGCTATTCTCAGGCCCGGATGTGCCGAGCGGCCAGCCCAAAATGGCGGGTTCCCCCCGGCGCCGACCATACCTGGGGCGGGATTCTCCGATATTGGCGCGCTGTCGCCGGCCGGCGCCAGAAATGGCGCGAATCAGTCCGGCATTGCGCCGCCCCAAAGGTGCGGAATTCTCTGCATCTTCAGCGGCCGAGCCCTCACCTAGGGGCTAGGCCCGCGCCGGACTGATTTCCGCCCCGCCGCTGGCGGGAAAGGCCTTTGGTGCCCCGCCAGCTGGCGCGAAAATGACTTTTCCGGGCGCTGCATGCGTGGGAGCGTCAGCGGCCACTCACGGCATCCCCGCGCATGCGCAGTGGAGGGGGTCTCTTCCGCCTCCGCCATGGTGGAGACCATGGCGAAGGTGGAAGGAAAAGAGTGCCCCCACGGCACAGGCCCACCCGCGGATCGGTGGGCCCCGATCGCGGGCCAGGCCACCGTGGGGGCACCCCCCCGGGGCCAGATCGCCCCGCGCCCCCCCCCCAGGACCCCGGAGCCCGCCTGCGCCGCCGTCCCAAAGGTGGTTCAATCCACGCCAGCTAGCGTGGGTTGACAGCGGCGGGACTTCGGGCCATTGCGGGCCAGAGACTCGCCGGGGGGGGGCTCGCCAACCGGCGCGTCGCGATTCCCGCCCCCGCCGAATATCTGGTGCCGGAGAATTCGGCAACCGGCGGGGGCGGGATTCACGCCAGCCCCCGGCGATTCACCGACCCGGCGGGGGTCGGAGAATCCCGGCCCTGGTCGCTGCCGGCGGGAACAGTGCGGGAACGCTGGGGGGGATCCTGCACCGGGGGGGGGGGGGGGGGCTGAAATGGGGTCTGGCCCACGATCGGTGCCCACCGATCGTCGGGCCGTCCTCTCTGAAGGAGGACCTCCTTTCTTCTGCAGCCCCGCAAGATCCGTCTGACATCTTCTTGCGGGCGGACTCGGAGAGGACGGCAACCACGCATGCATGGGTTGGCGCCGGCCAAACTGCCCATGCGCGGGTGATGCCAGTTATGCGTCATATTTGATATATATATCATGGCTGATCTTTTGTGGACTCAGCTCCACTTTCCGGCCCGAACACCATAACCCTTAATCCCTTTATTCTTCAAAAAACTATCTATCTTTATCTTAAAAACATTTAATGAAGGAGCCTCTACTGCTTCACTGGGCAAAGAATTCCATAGATTCACAACCCTTTGGGTGAAGAAGTTCCTCCTAAACTCAGTCCTAAATCTACTTCCCCTTATTTTGAGGCTATGCCCCCTAGTTCTGCTTTCACCCGCCAGTGGAAACAACCTGCCCGCATCTATCCTATCTATTCCCTTCATAATCTTAGATGTTTCTATAAGATCCCCCCTCATCCTTCTAAATTCCAATGAGTACAGTCCCAGTCTACTCAACCACTCCTCGTAATCCAACCCCTTCAGCTCTGGGATTAACCTAGTGAATCTCCTCTGCACACCCTCCAGTGCCAGTACGTCCTTTCTCAAGTAAGGAGACCAAAACTGAACACAATACTCCAGGTGTGGCCTCACTAACACCTTGTACAATTGCAGCAGAACCTCCCTAGTCTTAAACTCCATCCCTCTAGCAATGAAGGACAAAATTCCATTTGCCTTCTTAATCACCTGTTTCACCTGTAAACCAACTTTTTGCAACTCATGCACCAGCACACCCAGGTCTCTCTGCACAGCAGCATGTTTTAATATTTTATCATTTAAATAATAATTCCATTTGCTGTTATTCCTACCAAAATGGATAACCTCACATTTGTCAACATTGTATTCCATCTGCCAGACCCTAGCCCATTCACTTAGCTTATCCAAATCCCTCTGCAGACTTCCAGTATCCTCTGCACTTTTTGCTTTACCACTTATCTTAGTGTCGTCTGCAAACTTGGACACATTGCCCTTGGTCCCCAACTCCAAATCATCTATGTAAATTGTGAACAGTTGTGGGCCCAACACTGACCCCTGAGGGACACCACTAGCTACTGATTGCCAACCAGAGAAACACCCATTAATCCCCACTCTTTGCTTTCTATTAATTAACCAATCCTCCATCCATGCTACTACTTTACCCTTAAAGCCATGCATCTTTATCTTATGCAACAACCTTTTGTGTGGCACCTTGTCAAAGGCTTTCTGGAAATCCAGATATACCACATCCATTGGCTCCCCGTTATCTACCGCACTGTTAATGTCCTCAAAAAATTCCACTAAATTAGTTAGGCACGACCTGCCCTTTATGAACCCATGCTGCGTCTGCCCAATGGGACAATTTCCATCCAGGTGCCTCGCTACTTCTTCCTTGATGATAGATTCCAGCATCTTCCCTACTACCGAAGTTAAGCTCACTGGCCTATAATTACCCGCTTTCTGCCTACCTCCCTTTATAAACAGTGGTTTCACGTTTGCTAGTTTCCAATCCGCCGGGACCACCCCAGAGTCTCGTGAATTTTGGTAAATTATCACTAGTGCATTTTCAATTTCCCTAGCCATCTCTTTTAGCACTCTGGGATGCATTCCATCAGGTCCAGGAGACTTGTCTACCTTTAGCCCCATTAGCTTGCCCATCACTACCTCCTTGGTGATAACAATCCCCTCAAGGTCCTCACCTGTCATAGCCTCATTTTCATCAGTCACTGGCATGTTATTTGTGTCTTCCACTGTGAAGGCCGACCCAAAAAACCTGTTCAGTTTCTCAGCCATTTCCTCATCTCCCATTACTAAATCTCCCTTCTCATCCTCTAAAGGACCAATATTTACCTTAGCCACTCTTTTTTGTTTTACGTATTTGTAGAAACTTTTACGATCTGTTTTTATATTCTGAGCAAGTTGACTCTCATAATCTATCTTACTCTTCTTCATAGCTTTTTTAGTAGCTTTCTTTGCCCCCTAAAGATTTCCCAGTCCTCTAGTTTCCCACTAATTTTTGCCACTTTGTGTGCTTTTTCCTTCAATTTGATACTCTCCCTTATTTCCTTAGATATCCATGGTCGATTTTCCCTCTTTCTACCGTCCTTCTTTGTTGGTATAAACCTTTGCTGAGCACTGTGAAAAATCACTTGGAAGATTCTCCACTGTTCCTCAACTGTTTCACCATAAAGTCTTTGCTCCCAGTCTACCTTAGCTAGTTCTTCTCTCATCCCATTGTAATCTCTGTTTAAGCACAAAACACTAGTGCTTGATTTTACCTTCTCACCCTCCATCTGTATTTTAAATTCCGGTCTCATTACACAGGACCAGATCTAGGACCACTTGTTCCCTCGTAGGTTCCATTACATACTGTTCGAGGAAATTATCGCGGATACATTCTATAAACTCCTCCTCAAGGCTGCCTTGACCGACCTGGTTAAACCAATCAACATGTAGATTAAAATCCCCCATAATAACTGCTGTACCATTTCTACATGCATCTGTTATTTCTTTGTTTATTGCCTGCCCCACCATAATGTTACTATTTGGTGGCCGATAGGAGTAATCTATCAGTGACTTTTTCGCCTTACTATTCCTGATTTCCACCCAAATGGATTCAACCTTATCCTCCATAGCACCGATGTCATCCCTTACTGTTGCCTGGATGTCATCCTTAAATAAGAGAGCTACACCACCTCCCTTACCATCCACTCTGTCCTTCCGAAAAGTTTGATACCCTCGGATATTTAACTCCCAGTCGTGACCATCCTTTAACCATGTTTCAGTAATGGCCACTAAATCATAATCATTCACGATGATTTGCGCCATCAACTCATTTACCTTATTCCGAATACTACGAGCATTCAGGTAAAGTACACTTATGTTGGCTTTTTTACCCCTGTTCTTAATCTTAACACCTCGATCAGTAACCTCTCCTAAGTTATATTTCCTCTTAACCTTTCTCCTAATTTTCCTTGTCGTCGAACCCATATCTTCCTGTAACAACCTGCCGCGTCGCTTACCATTAATGTTTTCACTTCCCGTTTTATTTCTTTTAGTATTCCTGGTCCTATTCACTGAGCTCCCCTCAGTCACGGTACCTTGTACTGTCGCCCTTTTTGATTTTTGACTATGGCTTCTCTGCCTTACACTTTCCCCCTTACTGCCTTTTATTTCTGTCCCTGTTTTACTACCTTCCAACTTCCTGCATCGGTTCCCATCCCCCTGCCACATTAGTTTAAACTCTCCCCAACAGCTCTAGCAAACACGCCCCCTGGGACATCGGTTCCAGTCCTGCCCAGGTGCAGACCGTCTGGTTTGTACTGGCCCCACCTCCCCCAGAACCGGTTCCAATGTCCCAGGAATTTGATCCCTCCCTCTTGCACCATCTCTCGAGCCACGTATTCATCCTCTCTATCCTGACATTCCTACTCTGACTAGCTCATGGCACTGGTAGCAATCCTGAGATTACTACCTTTGAGGTCCTACTTTTTAGTTAACTCCTAGCTCCCTAAATTCAGCTTGTAGAACCTCGTCCCGTTTTTTACCTATATCGTTGGTGCCTATGTGCACCACGACAGCTGGCTGTTCACCCTCCCCCCTCCCCCCAGAATGTCCTGCATCAGCTCCGAGACATCCTTGACCCTTGCACCAGGGAGGCAACATACCATCCTGGAGTCTCGATTGCGCCCGCAGAACCGCCTGTCTATTCCCCTTACAATTGAGTCCCCTATCACTATAGCCCTGCCATTCTTCTTCCTGCCCAGCTGCGCAGCAGAGCCAGCCACGGTGCCATGAACCTGGCTGCTGCTGCCTTCCCCTGGTGAGCCATCTCCCTCAACAGTATCCAAAGCGGTATATCTGTTTTGCAGGGAGATGACCGCAGAGGACACCTGCACTGCCTTCCTACTCTTGCTCTGTCTTTTGGTCACCCATTTACTATCTCCCTCAGTACCTTTCACCTGCGGTGTGACCAACTCACTAAACGTGCTATCCACGACATCCTCAGCATCGCGGATGCTCCAAAGTGAGTCCATCCACAGCTCCAGAGCCGTCAAGCGGTCTAACAGGAGCTGCAACTGGACACACTTCATGCACGTGAAGGAGCCAGGGACAGTGGACGTGTCCCTGAGCTCCCACATCGTACACGAGGAGCATGACACGGGTCTGAGATCTCCTGCCATGTCTTAAACCTTCGGTTAACTTCAACAATTTCAATTCCCCCCCCCCAAAATTTAAATAAATAAATAAACAATAAAGAAAAAAATAAATAAATATACCAATGAAAAGAAACAGAAAAACAGAAACACTACTTACCAGTCACTTACCAGTGACAAAAAGCACTTCCTCCCCACCCAACTTTGAATTCCCACCTCGATTCAAATTTCCAAACTCACTCTTTGCTGTCTCACTCCTGGCTGTCTTCTGTGTCTCACTGGGAGAACTCACTGAGAGGGAGTTTACAAGTTGCTCTTTTTAAACTGTCCTGAATTGACTCCCCTCCCCCACCTGCTTTTAGATCAAAGTAGATTAAAGTGACTGACACTTAACTGCCAACCAGTGATGTGAGTGGGTGGGACAGCCCTTGTTAACCTACACTGCACAATACTAGCTTAATTTAAATTAGTTTAAACTCCTGAAATTTAAAAGGAGCTGCCTTACTGATTCAATTTAATTCAATTCAATTCCCACCTCGATTCAAATTCCCAAATTCTCTTCTGAGCAAAGGTCTTCCAGGCAGTGATGTCTATGTTCCATTTCCTGAGGTATGCCTTCAAAGTGTCTTTGAATAGCTTCCTTTGTCCTCCTCTTGTTCGTGATCCTTTCTTGAGCTGGATAAAGAAGATTTGCTTTGGCGGTCGAGACTCTGACATCCTAAGCACATGGGTAGCACAGCGGAGTTGGTTTTGGATGATCATGGACTTGATACTGGTGCTATTAATTCCTTCAAGGACAATAATGTTAGCACGCCTGTCTTCCCAGCTGATTCAGAGCTATAGTACATTTGGATTTTGCAATGTATTTGAAGGTGTGTTGTTTAAGAATCTCCTTGATGTAATGTTTATCCATACCAGCCCCAAATTACTTCAAATGCTTTAACAAAGTTTCGTGCCTTAGGTGCCATTTGCAAGCCTCCCGTAGGCTAATGTGAACTATCTCTGACAGGTATTGCAATGAATCAATTACCCACCCCTAAGGGTGTATTGCCAAAGGACATCACAAAATGATGTCAGCAGAGATGTATGCCAGGACACTGCGCTTCAGCAGCTGTTGCTTTCGGACTTTGAGCTTGTAACATTTAGAATTGATAAGTCAAAACCCTCCCCCTCCTCACCTCTTCCCTCCTCCTTCCCTCTTCGCACCTTCCCCTTTACAAATAGACAGAACCATTGTGTTTGTGGAAAATAAATTTTATTGCACAAAATTTGTAAAAATTGAGGTCGGTTAATGCCATTGTTAAGTTGATAAGATTTAACTTAAACGTTTAACTTTAACTGGTTTCAAAGTTGTGTGTTTATAAAATTATTCTTGTTAATAAATATTTCACATTAAACTTTACAAGCTTCGACAAATGTCTTGCTGAAACATCAAAACACATTTAATGATGAGATAATTATAAATGAATCAGAGAATTGAAGTAAACAAGGCCAAAACATAATAACAAGAGTAGCACCGTAGACCTGGGGGTGCCCTGGGGGGGACCTATAACACCTATCTGACCCATGGCACGAAGTTCAAAGTGGGCTGTTAGCGGTGTGCGCAGCTGCATGGCTACCTTTCTGGAACTCGGCCCATCAGAGGTGAAGCATTGCGAAGGTCCCGGGTCAGGCCGCAAAGGATGTGCAAGTGGTGTTTACTGTACGTGCGTTCCGGAACGCATTGACGCTGCTGTGGAGGTGATGGAGAATTGCGATTTGGTGTCAAATCGGCGCCTGCCACAATTTTGTTGTCGGAACTTATTCACCACCCAAATCGCATTTCCCAATTTTGATGTCAGCCAACAGAAAATGCCGCCCAGGATTATTTTAAACTTTTAGAACTAGTTCACCTCGGATCTCCAGAAATACTCTTGTGATATTGTTTTTGATATCACCTATAGCTTTTCTGCTGAAAGGTGACTGACCTGAAAGGGTAACTCCATTTCCTTCTCTCTCCGTTGGTTCCATCTGAGTGTTTCCAGAATTTCCTGTTCCTCATGCAATGAAGCTGACAATAGGATTGTCGATTATTCCTGAGAGTATTCTCTAAATAGTTAGTCATCAAAATTGTATTTTCGGCGTATAGTTTTAGTTATGTTGCGCAACAGAAGAGCCCAATAATGTTTTGATAGCAAACATGCCGACTTTTAACCAGAAATCTTTTAAAGGCAAGTTGCAATGTTCCAATATAGGAACATTTTGACAAAAGTGTGATTGATTATCTGTCACAGATAGCAAGGTGGTGAAGGATAGACCAGGAGCAGAATCTTTATGCACTTATAAGCTTTTATTTACTGAGACGCATATTACAAACATGCGCCTCCTAACCCAACCACTGCACTTTCAGTCTGTTCTTATTTATGGAAGCACCAAGTGAATCCTCGGTTAATGCCCATAACCTATGTGCAATTAAACACAAGATTAACAATCCATTGGATGTTCAATCCATCAGTTTGCTCTCAATCCAATGCAGGCACGACATAAAAATCTTTCAAAAGAGCACATTTATATTTTAACAACATTAAACATCCCTTGAGTCTGGCAACAGCAACAGAACCTGGTGTGGTGCTGATTGACAAGGATCAAAATTCAGATTGGTAAAATTCACACATGAGCACTTAATGCATTCCTGTGGCACAATTTTTATGCAGGTGTTAACCTGTTGAAAATAAGCAGGTTAGTGCCTGTGTGAAAAGAGCACAGGAAGAAGCATGGTGCTGTACCTCAAGCACTCACACGTGAACTGTGTGTGCCAACATTTCTCGTGTCATTTCTACCTGGTTCAGTGGTAACACGGTAGCATTGTGGATAGCACAATTGCTTCACAGCTCCAGGGTCCCAGGTTCGATTCCGGCTTGGGTAACTGTCTGTGCGGAGTTTGCACATCCTCCCAGTGTGTGCGTGGGTTTCCTCCGGGTGCTCCGGTTTCCTCCCACAGTCCAAAGATGTGCAGGTTAGGTGGATTGGCCATGCTAAATTGCCCTTAGTGTCCAAAATTGCCCTTAGTGTTGGGTGGGGTTACTGGGTTATGGGGATCGGGTGGAGGTGTTGACCTTGGGTAGGGTGCTCTTTCCAAGAGCCGGTGCAGTCTCGATGGGCCAAATGGCCTCCGTCTGCACTGTAAATTCTATGTCTACGTAACATCCTGAGTCAGAAGGTTGTGCTCTTAAGATCTCCCTGAAGGACTTAAGCACAAAATGATGGTCTATCCCCAGCTTTTGACATGCTGGGCCCATTTCGACAGGAGATCAGGAATGAAAACCTTTACTGAATGCTGGTTCATAATCTGAACGTGTTGCCCAATTGTAGAGTCCAACTGCCTCATGAGCAAAATTGGATTCGACAAGGAACTTTCCTGGTCTCAGAAATCTCACCCAATTTCCGTTTCTCTTTAGCTTTGACAAAGAGTCATCCAGACTCGAAACGTTAGCTCCCTTTTCTCTCCAGAGATGCTGTCAGACCTGCTGAGATTGTTCAGCATTTTCTGTTTTGTTTCAGTTTCCAACATCCGCTGTAATTTGCTTTTAGCTTTTCTGATCTAAATGCCTCCGCTATACACACAGCACACTTAGAGACTGAAATTGGGGGAACATTGATTCAGGAGTTCATACACTGCAATGATACTCACATTGATCCCTGCATATGCTACAGGATAGCATAAGGAATAAGGCCACTGAGTCATATTTTTGGAATGACACAATTTTTACTGGCCTTTTCTCCTTTTTCAAAGATCCAAATATTATCCTGGCGTAACTTTGTGGGTGGCTTTGTGGCAGAGAAATACTAACACTCAACAAATGGAACCCACCACTAACCTGCACAAATCGTCTCAAAATCAATGTTGACTCTGAGCCGCAAATGTAGAGTCTGCGGGACAAAACATTCACTGGATTAGCAACACCAGAAAAAAGCTGTTGTGAATACTTGAAGTACAGCATAGTGCGCCTGCATGTGTTATTATTACACAAGTTCTAAACTGTGCTTAAGACTCGCATAAATCATAGAATTTACAGTGCTGCAGGAGGCCATTCGGCCCATTGGGTCTGCACCGGTCCTTGGAAAGAGCACCCTACCCCATAACCCAGTAAACCCACTTCACTTTTTTGGACACTAAGGGCAATTTAGCATGGCCAATCCACCGAACCCGCACATCTTTGGGCTGTAGGAGGAAACCGGAGCACCCGGAGGAAACCCACGCAGACACGGGGAGAACGTGCAGACTCAGCACAGACAGTGACCCAAGCCGGAATCGAACCTGGGAA
Organism: Scyliorhinus torazame; assembly: GCF_047496885.1. Lineage (NCBI taxonomy): Eukaryota > Metazoa > Chordata > Chondrichthyes > Carcharhiniformes > Scyliorhinidae > Scyliorhinus > Scyliorhinus torazame. Next base: position 60,129,612 of record NC_092712.1, on the reverse strand, counting down.
CCGGGAGCTGTGAAACAACTGTGCACACCACTATGCTACCGTGCTGCCCAAGATAGAGAGATCAGGAATGCTAGATAATTGGAAGTCAGTTCCACTACAACAGTTAAAGGATGACAACCAGTTAAATGAACAATGTTAACAGAGAATCTGGATTTTCACCTGAAGATATTGGCCGATGTTTTAATGAAGCATATCCTTCTGATAGAACACTGATATAATGAGGCACATCACTCTGACAGAACACTGATATAATGAGGCACATCCCTCTGATAGAACACTGATATAATGAGGCACATCACTCTGACAGAACACTGATATAATGAGGCACATCACTCTGACAGAACACTGATATAATGAGGCACATCACTCTGACAGAACACTGATATAATGAGGCATATCCCTCTGATAGAACACTGATATATTGAGGCACATCCCTCTGATAGAACACTGATATAATGAGGCACATCCCACTGATAGAACACTGATATAATGAGGCACATCCCTCTGATAGAACACTGATATAATGAGGCATATCCCTCTGATAGAACACTGATATATTGAGGCATATCCCTCTGATAGAACACTGATATAATGAGGCACATCCCTCCGATAGAACACTGATATAATGAGGCACATCCCTCCGATAGAACACTGATATAATGAGGCACATCCCTCCGATAGAACACTGATATAATGAGGCACATCCCTCAAATAGAACACTGATATAATGAGGCACATCCCTCTGATGGAACACTGATAATCAGGCACATCCCTCTGATAGAACACTGATATAATGAGGCACATCCCTCCGATAGAACACTGATATAATGAGGCACATCTCTCAGATAGAACACGGATATAATGAGGCACATCCCTCTAATAGAACACTGATATATTGAGGCACATCCCTCTGATAGAACACTGATATATTGAGGCACATCCCTCTGACAGAACACTGATATAATGAGGCACATCCCTCTGATAGAACACTGATATAATGAGGCACATCCGTCTGATAGAACACTGATATATTGAGGCACATCCCTCTGATAGAACACTGATATAATGAGGTACATCACTCTGACAGAACACTGATATAATGAGGCACATCCCTCTGATAGAACACCGATTATAATGAGGCACATTCCTCTGACAGAACACTGATATAATGAGGCACATCCCTCAAATAGAACACAGATATAATGAGACACATCCCTCTGACAGAACACTGATATAATGAGACACATCCCTCTGATAAAACACTGATATAATGAGGCACATCCCTCTGATAGAACACTGATATAATGAGGCACATCCCTCTGACAGAACACTGATATAATGAGGCACATCCCTCTGACAGAACACTGATATAATGAGGCACATCCCTCTGATAGAACATGGATATAATGAGGCACATCCCTCATATGGAACATGGATATAATGAGGCACATCCCTCGGATAGAACACTGATATAATGAGGCACATCCCTCTGATTGAACACTGATATAATGAGGCACATCCCTCGGATAGAACACTGATATAATGAGGCACATCCCTCTGATAGAACACTGATATAATGAGGCACATCCCTCTAATAGAACACTGATATAATGAGGCACATCCCTCTGATTGAACTCTGATATAATGAGGCACATCCCTCTGATTGAACACTGATATAATGAGGCACATCCCTCTGATTGAACACTTAAAGTAAGTGAGTACTTACTTTAAAAAGCCTTGCCTTTACAGGAGCAGCCCTTTGGATTTCGGCGGCAGCGGTGCGCAGGGGCCCTCTGGGAGGTGAGTACTTACTTTAACAAGCCTTACCTGGTCCCGTGTCTGTTCTTCTTTTCTGCTTTATTTGTTTTTATATAAGGCGGGAGCCGGAAGTTCGACCCGCGGACCTCTGGGAAGTCCCCCCCGCCCCCCCCCCCCCCCCAACCAATAAATTCTGGTGGAGAGGAAACCCGAGACACTACACGTGTAGTGTCTCCCACCCGCCCTCCTCCTCTAACCTAATAATAAGACCCATTGGTGTAAGGTAAGTGCCATATTATATTATTATTATATTATTAGCATTGTGCAGGTCAAGGTTCGGAGGTGGAGGAGCAGTCTCTGTCAGCGAGAGAACCTGAGAACATCTAAGACACTCAGAAGGTAAGAAGGTAAGGAAGTGATTTTTACTTATTTTTACTTTTATACCTTTTTTCAAATTGTGTGTGTCGGGGGGAAACTGAAGTGAGATCACAGAAAAGCTGTGGCCAGAGTGGCTGGTTGGGATTCTACCCTAAATTTTAAAAAAATTTGAGTATTTGGTAACTAATTAAACATAATAACTTAATTATAATTTAGAGGGATATCTAAGCCAGAGATCGGAGTGTATTATAGTTAGCTATCGCATTTCTATTAGAAATCTAGTGCTAGGAAACAGATAGTTGACAGTAACTTTCAAATTTTTATAAACATATTTAAAAAAAAAAGACAAATTTTAATTTTAATTAATTGATGCAATGTCAGTTAGAGGGGTGCTGTGCTCTGACTGTGAGATGTGGCAGGTCCGGGAGGCTTCCAGCGTCCCGGATGGCTTCATCTGCAGAAAGTGCACCCAACTGGAGCTCCTCACAGACCGCATGGTTCGGTTGGAGCAGCAATTGGATGCACTTAGGAGCATGCAGGTGGCGGAAAGCGTCATAGATCGCAGTTATGTAAATGTGGTCACACGCAGTTTGCAGGCAGAGAAATGGGTGACCACCAGAAAGGGCAGGCAGTCAGTGCAGGAATCCCCTGTGGTTGTCCCCCTCTCGAACAGATATACCCCTTTGGATACTGTCGGGGGGGATAGCCTATCAGGGGAAAACAGCAGCAGCCAGAGCTGTGGCACCACGGCTGGCTCTGATGTTCAGAAGGGAGGGTCAAAGCGCAGAAGAGTAATAGTAATAGGGGACTCTATAGTCAGGGGCACAGATAGGCGCTTCTGTGGACGTGAAAGAGACTCCAGGGTGGTATGTTGCCTCCCTGGTGCCAGGGTCCAGGATGTCTCCGAACGGGTAGAGGGAATCCTGAAGGGGGAGGGCAAACAGGCAGAGGTCGTTGTACATATTGGTACTAACGACATAGGCAGGAAGGGGCATGAGGTCCTGCAGCAGGAGTTCAGGGAGCTAGGCAGAAAGTTAAAAGACAGGACCTCGAGGGTTGTAATCTCGGGATTACTCCCTGTGCCACGTGCCAGTGAGGCTAGAAATAGGAAGATAGAGCAGATAAACACGTGGCTAAACAGCTGGTGTAGGAGGGAGGGTTTCCATTATCTGGATCACTGGGAGCTCTTCCGGGGCAGGTGTGACCTGTATAAGAAGGACGGGTTGCATCTAAACCGGAGAGGCATAAATATCCTGGCCGCGAGGTTTGCTAGTGTCACACGGGAGGGTTTAAACTAGTATGGCAGGGGGGTGGGCACTGGAGCAATAGGTCAGAAGGTGAGAGCACTGAGGGAGAACTAGGGAATAGGGACAGTGTGGCTCTGAGGCAGAGCAGACGGGGAGAAGCTGCTGAACACAGCGGGTCTGGTGGCCTGAAGTGCATATGTTTTAATGCAAGGAGCATTACGGGTAAGGCAGATGAACTTAGAGCTTGGATTAGTACTTGGAACTATGATGTTGTTGCCATTACAGAGACCTGGTTGAGGGAAGGGCAGGATTGGCAGCTAAACGTTCCAGGATTTAGATGTTTCAAGCGGGATAGAGGGGGATGTAAAAGGGGAGGCAGAGTTGCGCTACTTGTTCAGGAGAATATCACAGCTGTACTGCGAGAGGACACCTCAGAGGGCACTGAGGCTATATGGGTAGAGATCAGGAATAAGAAGGGTGCAGTCACAATGTTGGGGGTATACTACAGGCCTCCCAACAGCCAGCGGGAGATAGAGGAGCAGATAGGTAGACAGATTTTGGAAAAGAGTAAAAACAACAGGGTTGTGGTGATGGGAGACTTCAACTTCCCCAATATTGACTGGGACTCACTTAGTGCCAGGGGCTTAGACGGGGCGGAGTTTGTAAGGAGCATCCAGGAGGGCGTCTTAAAACAATATGTAGACAGTCCAACTAGGGAAGGGGCGGTACTGGACCTGGTATTGGGGAATGAGCCCGGCCAGGTGGTAGATGTTTCAGTAGGGGAGCATTTCGGTAACAGTGACCACAATTCAGTAAGTTTTAAAGTACTGGTGGACAAGGATAAGAGTTGTCCGAGGACGAATGTGCTAAATTGGGGGAAGGCTAATTATAACAATATTAGGCAGGAACTGAAGAACATAGATTGGGGGCGGATGTTTGAGGGCAAATCAACATCTGACATGTGGGAGGCTTTCAAGTGTCAGTTGAAAGGAATACAGGACCGGCATGTTCCTGTGAGGAAGATAGATAAATACGGCAATTTTCAGGAACCTTGGATGACGAGTGATATTGTAGGCCTCGTCAAAAAGAAAAAGGAGGCATTTGTCAGGGCTAAAAGGCTGGGAACAGACGAAGCCTGCGTGGAATATAAGGAAAGTTGGAAGAAACTTAAGCAAGGAGTCAGGAGGGCTAGAAGGGGTCACGAAAAGTCATTGGCAAATAGGGTTAAGGAAAATCCCAAGGCTTTTTACACGTACATAAAAAGCAAGAGGGTAGCCAGGGAAAGGGTTGGCCCACTGAAGGATAGGCAAGGGAATCTATGTGTGGAGCCAGAGGAAATGGGCGAGGTACTAAATGAATACTTTGCATCAGTATTCACCAAAGAGAAGGTATTGGTAGATGTTGAGTCTGGAGAAGGGGGTGTAGATAGCCTGGGTCACATTGTGATCCAAAAAGACGAGGTGTTGGGTGTCTTAAAAAATATTAAGGTAGATAAGTCCCCAGGGCCTGATGGGATCTACCCCAGAATACTGAAGGAGGCTGGAGAGGAAATTGCTGAGGCCTTGACAGAAATCTTTGGATCCTCGCTGTCTTCAGGGGATGTCCCGGAGGACTGGAGAATAGCCAATGTTGTTCCTCTGTTTAAGAAGGGTAGCAAGGATAATCCCGGGAACTACAGGCCAGTGAACCTTACTTCAGTGGTAGGGAAATTACTGGAGAGAATTCTTCGAGACAGGATCTACTCCCATTTGGAAGCAAATGGACGTATTAGTGAGAGGCAGCACGGTTTTGTGAAGGGGAGGGCGTGTCTCACTAACTTGATAGAGTTTTTCGAGGAGGTCACTAAGATGATTGATGCAGGTAGGGCAGTAGATGTTGTCTATATGGACTTCAGTAAGGCCTTTGACAAGGTCCCTCATGGTAGACTAGTACAAAAGGTGAAGTCACACGGGATCAGGGGTGAGCTGGCAAGGTGAATACAGAACTGGCTAGGCCATAGAAGGCAGAGAGTAGCAATGGAGGGATGCTTTTCTAATTGGAGCGCTGTGACCAGTGGTGTTCCACAGGGATCAGTGCTGGGACCTTTGCTCTTTGTAGTATATATAAATGATTTGGAGGAAAATGTAACTGGTCTGATTAGTAAGTTTGCAGACGACACAAAGGTTGGTGGAATTGCGGATAGCGATGAGGACTGTCGGAGGATACAGCAGGATTTAGATTGTCTGGAGACTTGGGCGGAGAGATGGCAGATGGAGTTTAATCCGGACAAATGTGAGGTAATGCATTTTGGAAGGTCTAATGCAGGTAGGGAATATACAGTGAATGGTAGAACCCTCAAGAGTATTGAAAGTCAAAGAGATCTAGGAGTACAGGTCCACAGGTCATTGAAAGGGGCAACACAGGTGGAGAAGGTAGTCAAGAAGGCATACGGCATGCTTGCCTTCATTGGCCGGGGCATTGAGTATAAGAATTGGCAAGTCATGTTGCAGCTGTATAGAACCTTAGTTAGGCCACACTTGGAGTATAGTGTTGAATTCTGGTCGCCACACTACCAGAAGGATGTGGAGGCTTTAGAGAGGGTGCAGAAGAGATTTACCAGAATGTTGCCTGGCATGGAGGGCATTAGCTATGAGGAGCGATTGAATCAACTCGTTTTTTTCTCCCTGGAACGAAGGAGGTTGAGGGGAGACCTGATAGAGGTATACAAAATTATGAGGGGCATAGACAGAGTGGATAGTCAGAGGCTTTTCCCCAGGGTAGAGGGATCAATTACTAGGGGGCATAGGTTTAAGGTGAGAAGGACAAGGTTTAGAGTAGATGTACGAGGCAAGTTTTTTTACGCAGAGGGTAGTGGGTGCCTGGAACTCGCTACCGGAGGAGGTAGTGGAAGCAGGGACGATAGGGACATTTAAGGGGCATCTTGACAAATATATGAATAGGATGGGAATAGAAGAATACGGACCCAGGAAGTGTAGAAGATTGTAGTTTAGTCGGGCAGCATGGTCGGCACGGGCTTGGAGGGCCGAAGGGCCTGTTCCTGTGCTGTACATTTCTTTGTTCTTTGTTATAATGAGGCACATCCCTCTGATAGAACACTGATATAATGAGGCACATCCCTCTGATAGAACACTGATATAATGAGGCACATCCCTCTGATTGAACACTGATATAATGAGGCACATCCCTCTGATTGAACACTGATATAATGAGGCACATCCTGTCGTGTTGGGTGCACTGCTACACAGACGAACCAACACGGTTGCGGAAGGTACAACTGTTTTATTGCTATCAATATTAACATTTGTAAACTGGTTACTGTGGTTCGTTCATTACCCTCTAACCTGTGGACCCAGCCCAACACTATCTTGGAGAGGCACTCTGCACATGGTGAATGTCGGAGTGGCACGCTGTGAGCTCTGTGCCCAGAGCTGTCTCCTGCTGGAATGAATCGGAAGTGTCGTGTTCCCCGTTTTATAGTGTGTCTGCTCTTGTTTGTGATTGGCTGTGATGTTGCGTGTGTACTGATTGGTCTGATGATCTGTCCAATAGTGTGTATGTGTGTTTGCACCATGATGTTTATCTGAATATCATGACACATACCTCTGATAGAACACTGATATATTGAGGCAGATCCCTCCAACTGGACACTGATATAATGAGGCATATCCCTCCTACAGAACACTGATATAATGAGGCACATCCTTCTTCTATAACACTAATATGATGAGGCACATCCCTCTGATAGAACACTGATATATTGAGGCAATCGTAAGGGGACTAGACAGGCGGTTCTGCAGACGCAATCAAGACTCCAGGACGGTATGTTGCCTCCCTGGTGCAAGGGTCAAGGATGTCTCGGAGCGGCTGCAGGACATTCTGCGGGGGGGGGGGGGGGGGGCGGGGAGGAGGAGGAGGAGGAAGAAGGTGAACAGCCAGCTGTGTGGTGCACATAGGCACCAATGATATAGGTGAAAAACAGGACAAAGTCCTACAACTGAATTCAGGGAGTTAGGAGTTAAACTAAAAAGTAGGGCCTCAAAGGTAGTAATCTCAGGATTGCTAACAGTGCCACGAGCTAGTCAGAGTAGGAATGTCACTGTGAATGAGTGGATGAATGAGTGGCTCGATAGATGGTGCAAGAGGGAGGGATTCAAATTCCTGGGGCATTGGAACCGTTTCTGGGGGAGATGGGACCAGTACAAAGCGGACGGTCTGCACCTGGGCAGGACTAGGGGCGGGGGGGGGGGGGGGGTTGCTAGAGCTGTTGGGGAAGGTTTAATCTAATGTGGCAGGGGGATGGGAACCGATGCAGGAAGTTGGAATGTAGTAAAACAGGGACAGAAACAAAAAGGCAGTAAGGGGGAAAGTGTAAGGCAGAGAAACCATAGTCAAAAATCAAAAAGGGCGACAGTACAGGTACAGTGACTGAGGGGAGCTCAGTGAATAGGACCAGGAATACTAAAAGAAATAAAACGGGAAGTGAAAACATTAATGGTAAGCGACGCGGCAGGTTGTCACATGAAGATATGGGTTCAACAACAAGGAAAATTAGGAGAAAGGTTAAGAGGAAATATAACATAGGAGAGGTTACTGATCGAGGTGTTAAGATTCAAAACAGAGGTAAAAAAGCCAACACAAGTGTACTTTACCTGAATGCTCGTAGTATTCGGAATAAGGTAAATGAGTTGATGGCGCAAATCATCGTGAATGATTATGATTTAGTGGCCATTACTGAAACATGGTTAAAGGATGGTCACGACTGAGAGTTAAATATCCAAGGGTATCAAACTATTCGGAAGGACAGAGTGGATGGTAAGGGAGGTGGTGTAGCTCTGTTATTTAAGGATGACATCCGGGCAATAGTAAGGGATGACATCGGTACTATGGAGGATAAGGTTGAATCCAATTGGGTGGAAATCAGGAATAGTAAGGCGAAAAAGTCACTGATAGGAGTAGTCTATAGGCCACCAAATAGTAACATTATGGTGGGGCAGGCAATAAACAAAGAAATAACGGATGCATGTAGAAATGGTACAGTAGTTATCATGGGGGATTTTAATCTACATGTCGATTGGTTTAACCAAGTCGGTCAAGGCAGCCTTGAGGAGGAGGAGTTTATTGAATGTATCCGCGATAGTTTCCTAGAACAGTATGTAATGGAACCTACGAGGGAACAAGCAGTCCTAGATCTGGTCCTGTGTAATGAGACAGGATTGATTCATGATCTCATAGTTAGGGATCCTCTCGGAAGGAGCGATCACAATATGGTGGAATTTAAATTACAGATGGAGGGTGAGAAGGTAAAATCAAACACTAGTGTTTTGTGCTTAAACAAAGGAGGTTACAATGGGATGAGAGAAGAACTAGCTAAGGTAGACTGGGAGCAAAGACTTTATGGTGAAACAGTTGAGGAACAGTGGAGAATCTTCCAAGCGATTTTTCACAGTGCTCAGCAAAGGTTTATACCAACAAAGAAGGACGGTAGAAAGAGGGAAAATCGACCATGGATATCTAAGGAAATAAGGGAGAGTATCAAATTGAAGGAAAAAGCACACAAAGTGGCAAAAATTAGTGGGAAACTAGAGGACTGGGAAATCTTTAGGGGGCAACAGAAAGCTACTAAAAAAAGCTATGAAGAAGAGTAAGATAGATTATGAGAGTCAACTTGCTCAGAATATAAAACGGATAGTAAAAGTTTCTACAAATACATAAAACAAAAAAGAGTGGCTAAGGTAAATATTGGTCCTTTAGAGGATGAGAAGGGAGATTTAATAATGGGAGATGAGGAAATGGCTGAGGATCTGAACAGGTTTTTTGGGTCGGTCTTCAGTGGAAGATACAAATAATATGCCAGTGACAAATAGAAATGAGGCTGTGACAGATGAGGACCTTGAGAGGATTGTTATCACTAAGGAGGTAGTCATGGGCAAGCTAATGGGGCTAAAGGTAGACAAGTCTCCTGGATCTGATGGAATGCATCCCAGAGTGCTAAAAGAGATGGCTAGGGAAATTGCAAATGCACTAGTGATAATTTACCAAAATTCACTAGACTCTGGGGTGGTCCTGGCGGATTGGAAATTAGCAAACGTGACACCACTGTTTTAAAAAGGAGGTAGGCAGAAAGCGGCTAATTATAGGCCAGTGAGCTTAACTTCGGTAGTAGGGAAGATGCTGGAATCTATCAAGAAAGAAATAGCGAGGCATCTGGATGGAAATGTTCCCATTGGACAGACGCAGCATGGGTTCATAAAGGGCAGGTCGTGCCTAACTAATTTAGTGGAATTTTTTGAGGACATTACCAGTGCGGTAGATAACGGGGAGCCAATGGATGTGGTATATCTGGATTTCCAGAAAGCCTTTGACAAGGTGCCACACAAAAGGTTGCTGCATAAGATAAAGATGCATGGCATTAAGGGTAAAGTAGTAGCATGGATAGAGGATTGGTTAATTAATAGAGAGCAAAGAGTGGGGATTAATGGATGTTTCTCTGGTTGGCAATCAGTAGCTAGTGGTGTCCCTCAGGGATCAGTGTTGGGCCCACAACTGTTCACAATTTACATCGATGATTTGGAATTGGGGACCAAAGGCAATGCGTCCAAGTTTGCAGACAACACTAAGATGAGTGGTAAAGCAAAAAGTGCAGAGGAAACTGGAAGTCTGCAGAGGGATTTGGATAGGCTAAGTGAATGGGCTAGGGTCTGGCAGATGGAATACAATTTGACAAATGTGAGGTTATCCATTTTGGTAGGAGTGCAGAGAGGCCTGGGTGTGCTAGTGCATGAGTCGCAAAAAGTTGGTTTACAGGTGATTAAGAAGGCGAATGAAATTTTGTTCTTCATTGCTAGAAGGATGGAGTTTAAGACTAGGGAGGTTATGCTGCAATTGTATAAGGTATTAGTGAGGCCACACCTGGAGTATAGTGTTCAGTTTTGGTCTCCTTACTTGAGAAAGGACGTACTGGCACTGGAGGGTGTACAGAGGAGATTCACTAGGTTAATCCCAGAACTGAAGGGGTTGGATTACGAGGAGAGGTTTAGCAGACTGGGACTGTACTCGTTGGAATTTAGAAGGATGAGGGGGGATCTTATAGAAACATATAAAATTATGAAGGGAATAGATAGGATCGATGCGGGCAGGTTGTTTCCACTGGCGGGTGAAAGCAGAACTAAGGGGCATAGCCTCAAAATAAGGGGAAGTAGATTTAGGACTGAGCTTAGGAGGAACTTCTTCACCCAAAGGGTTGTGAATCTATGGAATTCCTTGCCCAGTGAAGCAGTTGAGGCTCGTTCATTATATGTTTTTAAGATGAAGATAGATAGTTTTTTGAAGAATAAAGGGATTAAGGGTTATGGTGTTCGGGCCGGAAAGTGGAGCTGAGTCCACAAAAGACCAGCCATGATCTCATTGAATGTCGGAGTAGGCTCAAGGGGCCAGACGGCCTACTCCTGGTTCTTACGTTCTTATGTCCCTCTGATAGAACATGAAATAATGAAGCATATCCTCAGATAGATAACTGATATAATGAGGCAAAACCCTCTGATAGAACACTGATATAATGAGGCACATCCCTGTCATGATATCCATATTAACATATCATGGTGCAATCACACACACACTGATGGACAGGTAGACGGACCAATCAACACACACACAACATCACAGCCAGTCACCAGAGAAAGCACACGCACTATAAAACAGGGAACACCACAGTTCCCACTCATTCTACCAGGAGTTAGCTCAGAGCACAGAGCTCACAGCGTGCCACTCAGACATACACCATGTGCTGAGTGCCTGTCTAAGATAGTGCTAGGGCTGGGTCCACAGGTTAGCTGGTGAAGTATGAACCACAGCCAAAAGTTTTGTTTTATTATTCTGTACAATAATAACTGAGTTGTACCATCTACAACCGTGTTGGTTCGTTTGTGTGTCGGAACACCCAACACATGACACCAGGTTTGGAAACTCGCCAGCGACTGTGAGACCTACCTACACCTCTTCAGAGATCCGCCATCCTGCGCCATGGACACCATCAGCCCGCCGCAGCCGCTCCAAATCGCTGGCAATCTCGGTGTCAACTGGAAGCCGTTTAAACAGCGCTTCCAGCTCTTAGAAGTCACAGAAAGGGAGAATGCATCGGATACCAGGAAGATCGCCCTCCTCCTCTCCACGGCGGGGCAACACGCCATCCACATCTACAACTCCCTGGCATTCGCGGAAGGTGAGGACAAGACGAAGTACAAGACGGTCCTCCTAAAATTTGAGCAACACTTCAGCGTCAAAGTGAATGAGAGCTTCGAGAGGTACCTTTTCCAGCAGCGCGTGCAGGGTAAGGATGAGCCTTTTCAATCTTTTTTGACACCTCCGTATCCTCGCGCAGTCCTGCGGCTACGAGGCCCCCTCCGATTCCATGATTCGGGATCAGATAGTTTTGGGGTCACCTCGGACACCCTACTCCAGCAGCTTCTCAAAATAAAGTGCCTCACCCTAGCCACCGCCACGAAAACGCGACCAGCCGCTACTCCCAGTTCCAGGCAGCCGAATCGGCATGGCAGGGGTCCTACGAGGCAGAGCGGGTCCAGTCGATTGAGTTCCGCCCGGCCCGGACGAGGGCGGCCATTTTGCGTGCTTTCAAAGGCCTCCCGTTGTATGCGCCGAAAGGGGGGACGTCGACACAGAGGGACGTGATGCGCAGGCGCGCTCTACGCAGGACCGCGCCGCACATGCGCGCAACGAACGCCTTGACGTCACGACGTGTGGCAACTGTGGATCCGCACACTTAAAGCAGCAATGTCCAGCCAAAACGCAACAATGCCTCCGCTGTGGCAGGATGGGCCACTACACTGCCTGCTGTCCGCAATTCCGCCAGCCTCGCAGGGACGTGCGGGCCATTCAGCCTCCATACACCGAGTCATACCCTGACGACATACAGACCGGTGATACCGACGACCGGGAACCCTTCCTCGTTGCGGTAATAGACAGAAATCGGATGTCCCCAAGTAGGACCCACCAGCCGATGCCAATGCACAGCGTTAATCCGGGCGATGAATGGTGTGCCACCCTAACGGTCAACCCGATTTCGTCGCCCACCTACTAGACTGATAAGCCTGTTTACACATTGGACTCACTGAATTGTTGTGCAATAATGCTAATGTGTTTCTTTTTTTTGTCGTTCCAGGAGTTCTCTTTCGATATTTGATGATTGCACTGGTTTTGTTTGTGGTACAACCTCGTTGCTCCTGACACCTTCCTATGTATATAGTTTAGCCTCATGTACATGTTGTAAATATTGCACACATCCTCAGCCACACTCAGTACACACCAATATTTATTATCATGTAGGCACATATCTTTGTGAAAAGGGGGGGGATGTCATGATATCCATAATAACATATCATGGTGCAATCACACACACACTGATGGACAGGTAAACGGACCAATCAACACACACACACAACATCACAGCCAATCATCAGAGAGAGCACACGCACTACAAAACAGGGAACACCACAGTTCCCACTCATTCTGCCAGGGGTTAGCTCAGAGCACAGAGCTCACAGCGTGCCACTCAGACATAGACCATGTGCTGAGTGCCTCTCTAAGATACTGCTAGGGCTGGGTCCACAGGTTAACTGGTGAAGTACAAACCACAGCCAGAAGTTAACAGTTGTTAATGTACAGAATAATAAAACACCATCTACAACGTTTGTGTATCGGAACACCGAACACGACAATCCCTCTGATAGAACACGGATATAATGAGGCACATTCCTCTGATAGAACACGGATATAATGAGGCACATTCCTCTGACGGAACATTGATATAATGAGGCACATCCCTCTAATAGAACACTGATATAATGAGGCACATCCCTCAAATAGGACACTGATATAATGAGGTACATCCCTCTGACAGAACACGGATATAATGAGGCACATCCCTCTGACAGAACACTGATATAATGAGGCACATCCCTCTGACGGAACATTGATATAATGAGGCACATCCCTCTAATAGAACACTGATATAATGAGGCACATCCCTCAAATAGGACACTGATATAATGAGGTACATCCCTCTGACAGAACACGGATATAATGAGGTACATCCCTCTGACAGAACATGGATATAATGAGGCACATCCCTCTGATAGAACACTGATATAATAAGGCACATCCCTCAAATAGAACACTGATATAATGAGGCACATCCCTCTGACAGAACACGGATATAATAAGGCACATCCCTCAAATAGAACATGGATATAATGAGACACATCACTCTGATATAATGAGGCACATCCTTCTGACAGAACACTGATATGAGGCACATCCCTCTGATAGAACACTGATATAATGAGGCACATCCCTCTGACAGAAGACCGATTATAATGAGGCACATCCCTCTGACAGAACACTGATATAATGAGGCACATCCCTCTGACAGAACATTGATATAATGAGGCACATCCCTCTGACAGAACACTGATATGAGGCACATCCCTCTGATAGAACACTGATATAATGAGGCACATCCCTCTGATAGAACACTGATACAATGAGGCACATCCCTCAAATAGAACACTGATATAATGAGGCACATCCCTCTGATAGAACACTGATATAATAAGGCACGTCCCTCAAATAGAACACTGATACAATGAGGCACATCCCTCAAATAGAACACTGATATAATGAGGCACATCCCTCTGATAGAACACTGATATAATAAGGCACGTCCCTCAAATAGAACACTGATATAATGAGGCACATCCCTCAAATAGGACACTGATATAATGAGGCACATCCCTCTGACAGAACACTGATATAATGAGGCACATCCCTCAAATAGAACACTGATATAATGAGACACATCCCTCTGATAGAACACCGATTATAATAAGGCACATCCCTCTGACAGAACACTGATTATAATGAGGCACATCCCTCTGACAGAACACTAATATAATGAGGCACATCCCTCTGACAGAACACTAATATAATGAGGCACATCACTGACAGAACACTGATATAATGAGGCACATCCCTCTGATAGAACACTGATATAATGAGGCACATCCCTCTAATAGAACACTGATATAATGAGGCACATCCCTCTGATGGAACATTGATATAATGAGGCACATCCCTCTGATAGAACATTGATATAATAAGGCACATCCCTCAAATAGAACACTGACATAATGAGGCACATCACTCTGACTGAACACTGATATAATGAGGCATATCACTGACAGAACACTGATATAAAGAGGCACATCCCTTTGACAGAACACTGATATAATGAGGCACATCCCTCTGACAGAACACTGATATAATGAGGCACATCCCTCAAATAGAACACTGATATAATGAGGCACATCCCTCTGACAGAACACTGATATAATGAGGCACATCCCTCTGAGAGAACATTGATATAATGAGGCACATCCCTCTGACAGAACACTGATACAATGAGGCACATCCCTCAAATAGAACACTGATATAATGAGGCACATCCCTCTGACAGAACACTGATATAATGAGGCACATCCCTCTGATAGAACACTGATATAATGAGGCACATCCCTCTGATAGAACACTGATACAATGAGGCACATCCCTCAAATAGAACACTGATATAATGAGGCACATCCCTCTGATAGAACACTGATATAATGAGGCACATACCTCAAATAGAACACTGATATAATGAGGCATATCCCTATGACGGAACACTGATATAATGAGGAACATCCCTCTGACAGAACACGGATATAATGAGGCACATCCCTCAAATAGAACACTGATATAATGAGGCACATCCCTCTGATAGAACACTGATATAATGAGGCACATCCCTCTGACAGAACACTGATATAATGAGGCACATCCCTCTGATAGAACACTGATATAATAAGGCACGTCCCTCAAATAGAACACTGATATAATGAGGCACATCCCTCAAATAGGACACTGATATAATGAGGCACATCCCTCAAATAGAACACTGATATAATGAGGCACATCCCTCTGATAGAACACTGATATAATGAGGCACATCCCTCTGGTAGAACACAGATATAATGAGGCACATCCCTCTGACAGAACACCGATTATAATGAGGCACATCCCTCTGACAGAACACTGATATAATGAGGCACATCCCTTCGATAAAACACTGATATAATGAGGCACATCCCTCTGACGGAACACTGATATAATGAGGCACATCCCTCTGATAGAACACTGATATAATGAGGCACATCACTGACAGAACACTGATATAATGAGGCACATCCCTCTGATAGAACACTGATATAATGAGGCACATTCCTCCGACAGAACACTGATATACTGAGCCACATCCCTCCAATAGAACACTGATATACTGAGGCACATCCCTCCAATAGAACACTGATATAATGAGGCACATCCCTCAAATAGGACACTGATATAATGAGGCACATCCCTCTGGCAGAACACTGATATAATGAGGCACATCCCTCAAATAGGACACTGATATAATGAGGCACATCCCTCTGGCAGAACACTGATATAATGAGGCACATCCCTCAAATAGAACACTGATATAATGAGGCACATCCCTCTGACAGAACACTGATATAATGAGGCACATCCCTCTGATAGAACACTGATATAATGAGGCACATCCCTCTGATAGAACACTGATACAATGAGGCACATCCCTCAAATAGAACACTGATATAATGAGGCACATCCCTCTGATAGAACACTGATATAATGAGGCACATCCCTCAAATAGAACACTGATATAATGAGGCATATCCCTATGACGGAACACTGATATAATGAGGAACATCCCTCTGACAGAACACGGATATAATGAGGCACATCCCTCAAATAGAACACTGATATAATGAGGCACATCCCTCTGATAGAACACTGATATAATGAGGCACATCCCTCTGACAGAACACCGATTATAATGAGGCACATCACTCTGATAGAACACTGATATAATAAGGCACATCCCTCAAATAGGACACTGATATAATGAGGCACATCCCTCAAATAGAACACTGATATAATGAGGCACATCCCTCTGATAGAACACTGATATAATGAGGCACATCCCTCTGACAGAACACTGATATAATGAGGCACATCCCTTCGATAAAACACTGATATAATGAGGCACATCCCTCTGACGGAACACTGATATAATGAGGCACATCCCTCTGATAGAACACTGATATAATGAGGCACATCACTGACAGAACACTGATATAATGAGGCACATCCCTCTGATAGAACACTGATATAATGAGGCACATTCCTCCGACAGAACACTGATATACTGAGGCACATCCCTCCAATAGAACACTGATATAATGAGGCACATCCCTCAAATAGGACACTGATATAATGAGGCACATCCCTCTGGCAGAACACTGATATAATGAGGCACATCCCTCAAATAGAACACTGATATAATGAGGCACATCCCTCTGGCAGAACACTGATATAATGAGGCACATCCCTCAAATAGAACACGGATATAATGAGACACATCACTCTGACTGAACCCTGATATAATGAGGCAAATCACTGATATAATGAGGCACATCCCTCAAATAGATCACTGATATAATGAGGCACATCCCTCTGTGGAACACTGATATAATGAGGCACATCCCTCTAATATAACTCTTATATAAATGAGGCACAACCCTCTGACAGAACACTGATATAATGAGGCACATCCCTCTGAAAGGAAACTGACATAATGAGGCACATCCCTCTAATAGAACACTGACATAATGAGGCACATCACTCTAACAGAACACTGATATAATGAGGAACATCCCTCTAACAGAACACTGACATAATGAGGCACATCCCTCTAACAGAACACTGATATAATGAGGCACATCACTCTGATAGAACATTGATATAATAAGGCACATCCCTCAAATAGAACACGGATATAATGAGACACATCACTCTGACTGAACACTGATATAATGAGGCAAATCACTGACAGAACACTGATATAATGAGGCACATCCCTCTGATAGAACACTGATATAATAAGGCACGTCCCTCAAATAGAACACTGATATAATGAGGCACATCCCTCAAATAGGACACTGATATAATGAGGCACATCCCTCAAATAGAACACTGATATAATGAGGCACATCCCTCTGATAGAACACTGATATAATGAGGCACATCCCTCTGGTAGAACACTGATATAATGAGGCACATCCCTCTGACAGTACACTGATATAATGAGGCACATTCCTCAGACAGAACACTGATATAATGAGGCATATCCCTTCGATAAAACACTGATATAATGAGGCACATCCCTCTGATGGAACACTGATATAATGAGGCACATCCCTCTGACGGAACACTGATATAATGAGGCACATCACTCTGACAGAACACTGATATAATGAGGCACATTCCTCCGACAGAACACTGATATACTGAGGCACATCCCTCCAATAGAACACTGATATACTGAGGCACATCCCTCCAATACAACACTGATATAATGAGGCGCATCCCTCTGACAGAACTCTGCTATAATGTGGCGCATCCCTCTGACAGAACACTTATTTAATGAGGCGCATCCCTCTGATGGAACACTGATAGAATGAGGCACATCCCTCTGACAGAACACTGATATAATGAGGCACATCCCTCAAATAGAACACTGATATAATGAAGCACATCCCTCAAATAGGACACTGATATAATGAGGTACATCCCTCTGACAGAACACTGATATCATGAGGCACATCCCTCTGATAGAACATTGATATAATAAGGCACATCCCTCAAATAGAACACGGATATAATGAGACACATCACTCTGACTGAACACTGATATAATGAGGCACATCACTCTGACAGAACACTGATATAAAGAGGCACATCCCTTTGACAGAACACTGATATAATGAGGCACATCCCTGACAGAACACTGATATAATGAGGCACATCCCTCAAATAGAACCCTGATATAATAAGGCACATCCCTCAAATAGAACACGGATATAATGAGGCACATCCCTCAAATAGAACACGGATATAATGAGGCACATCCCTCTGATAGAACACTGATATAATGAGGCACATTCCTCCAACAGAACACTTGTTCTATCAAAGGGATGTGCCTCATTATATCAGCGTTCCGTCAGAGGGATGTGTCTCATTATATCAGTGTTCTGTCAGAGGGATGTGCCTCATTATATCAGTGTTCCGTCAGAGGGATGTGCCTCATTATATCAGTGTTCTATCAAAGGGATGTGCCTCATTATATCAGTGTTCTGTCGGAGGAATGTGCCTCATTATATCAGTGTTCTATCAAAGGGATGTGCCTCATTATATAATGAGGCACATCCCTCTGATGGAACACTGATATAATGAGGCACATCCCTCTGACGGAACACTGATATAATGAGGCGCATCCCTCTGATGGAACACTGATATAATGAGGTGCATCCCTCTGACAGAACACTGATATAATGAGGCACATCCCTCTGATAGAACACTGATTTAATGAGGCACATCACTCTGACAGGACACTGATATAATGAGGCACATCCCTTTGATAGAACACTGATATAATGAGGCACATCCCTCTGACAGAACACTGATATAATGAGGCACATCCCTCTGATAGAACACTGATATAATGAGGCACATCCCTCTGATAGAACACTGATATAATGAGACACATCCCTCTGATAGAACACTGATATAATGAGGCACATCCCTCTGATAGAACACTGATATAATGAGGCACATCCCTCTGATAGAACACTGATATAATGAGGCACATCACTGACAGAACACTGATATAATGAGGCACATCCCTCTGATAGAACACTGATATAATGAGGCACATCACTGACAGAACACTGATATAATGAGGTGCATCCCTCTGGTAGCATGTATTTCGTCACAGGAGACTCTATTCTCTCACTGTATCACCATATCGTGATTTTTCATCAAAGTCCTGTGCCTGTCCAATTCTCCTTTGCTTTAATTTTGCCCCGCTGTGCATTATCGAACATGAAAGCTACCGACCGTTGGTCAGTGAGGAGAGTGAATCTCCTGCCGGCCAGGTAATGCCTCCAATGTCGCATAGCTTCCACTATGGCTTGGGCTTCCTTTTCCACTGAGGAGTGGCGGTTTTCTGAGGCGTGGAGGGTTCGGGAGAAAAAGGCCACGGGTCTGCCCGCTTGGTTAAGGGTGGCCGCTAGAGCTACGTCGGAGGCGTCGCTCTCGACCTGGAAGGGGAGGGACTCGTCGATGGTGCGCATCGTGGCCTTTGCGATGTCCGCTTTGATGCGGCTGAAGGCCTGGCAAGCCTCTGTCGACAGAGGGAAGGTCGTGGTCTGTATTAGGGGGCGGGCCTTGTCGGCGTACTGGGGGACCCACTGGGCGTAGTACGAAAAGAACCCCAGGCAGCATTTCAGGGCTTTTGGGCAGTGCGGGAGGGGAAATTCCATGAGTGCGCGCATACGTTCGGGGTCGGGGCCTATTATCCCATTGCGTACTATGTAGCCCAGAATGGCTAGCCGGTCGGTGCTAAAAACGCACTTGTCCTCGTTGTACGTGAGGTTCAAGGCTTTGGCGGTCTGGAGGAATTTTGAGGTTGGCGTCGTGGTCCTGCTGATCGCGGCCACAGATGGTTACATTGTCAAGATACGGGAACGTGGCCCATAACCCATGTTGATCAACCATCCGGTCCATCTCCCGTTGGAAGACCGAGACCCCGTTTGTGACGCCAAAAGGGACCCGTAGGAAATGGTATAATCGCCCGTCTGCCTCGAAGGCTGTGTACTTGCGGTCACTTGGGCGGATGGGGAGCTGATGGTAGGCGGACTTGAGGTCCACGGTGGAGAAGACTTTATACTGGGCAATCCGATTGACCATGTCGGATATGCGGGGGAGAGGGTACTCGTCTAGTTGTGTGTACCTGTTGATGGTCTGGCTATAGTCAATGACCATCCTTTGTTTCTCCCCTGTCTTCACTACTACCACCTGCGCTCTCCAGGGACTATTGCTGGCCTGGATTATGCCCTCCTTTAGTAGCCGCTGGACTTCGGACCGAATGAAGGTCCGGTCCTGGGTGCTGTACCGTCTGCTCCTAGTGGCGACGGGTTTGCAATCCGGGATGAGGTTCGCAAACAAGGACGGGGGTTGCACCTTGAGGGTAGCGAGGCCGCAGATAGTGAGTGGGGGTATGGGGCCACCGAATTTAAACGTAAGGCTCTGTAGATTACATTGGAAATCTAATCCCAGCAAGGTGGGGGCACAGAGTTGGGAAGGACGTTAAGTTTGTAGTTTTTGAACTCCCTCCCCTGCACCGTTAGGGTAACTATGCAGAATCCCTGGATCTGTACGGAGTGGGATCCTGCAGCTAGGCAAATCTTTTGTGCGCTGGGATAGGTGGTCAAGGAACAGCGTCTTACCGTGTCGGGGTGTATAAAGCTTTCCGTGCTCCCAGAGTCGACTAGGCATGGCATCTCGTGGCCGTTAATTAGGAACGTTGTCGTCGTCGTCTGGAGTGTCCGGGGCTGAGCCTGATCGAGCGTAACCGAAGCGAGCCGTGGTTGTAGTAGTGGGGTGGGGTCCGTTGTTGCCGTCCAAGATGGCGTCGGGGATGGACAAAATGGCCGCCCCATACATCGCACGTGGCTGGGGGGGTCACAAGATGGCGGCGGGAGTGGACAAAATGGCCGCCCCCATGCGTCGTACAGGTCGGGGGTGGTCCAAGATGGCGGCGCCACTCCTCCCCTCGTGGTGGTGGGGACCCAAAATGGCGGCTTCTGCGGGTCGCACAACGGCGTCCCTCCTCCCCTCGTGGTGGTCGGGACCCAAAATGGCGGCGTCTGCGGGTCGCACATGGTGTGCTGGGGGGTCTGGGGAGCGCTAGGACCGCGAGCGCTAGGACCGCGCGGAGCTCCCTCACCGCGAGCGCTAGGACCGCGAGCGCTAGGACCGCGCGGAGCTCCCTCACCGGGGACAGCGGTGGTCGGGGCCCAAGTCGGCGGCGCCAGCGGGTCAGGCGTGGGGCCGCGAGCGCAAGGAGCGCGAGGAGCTCCCTCACCGGGGACAGCGGTGGTCGGGGTCCAAGTAGGTGGCGCTGGCGGGTCAGGCGTGGGGCACGGGACGGGGGTGAGGGTGGCGTTAGGGACACGAAAAACCCCCTCCTCTCCGTGGAGAGTGTTGGCCGGGACCCAAAGCGGTAGCGCCGGCGGCGGGTCGTACATGGGCTGCGGGGAGGGGGGTTGGGGAGCGTAGGCGGCGTGCAGGGCTCCCAGTTCTCCCAGGACCGCGGTGGTCAGGAACCAGAGCGGCTGCACCTGCGGGTTGCACATGGCGTGCTGGGGGGGTTGGGACGCATAGACTGCTTGTAGGGCTCCCTGTGGCCCCGGGACGGCGGCGACCTCGCGGGATCGGCACACAACCGCATAATGGCCCTTTTTCCCGCAGCTTTTGCAGATGGCTGCGCTGGCCGGACAGCGCTGTCGGGGGTGTTTCGCCTGGCCGCAGAAATAACAGCGGGCGCCCCCGGTGCGACTCGGCGTTTGGACTGCGCAAGCCTGTGGGGTGTCCGGGGGGGGGGGGGGGGGGTAGGGGATTTGCCGCGACGGGTACGTACGGGGCCAAATGGCCTGCCGCACGGTCAGGGCCGTAGGCGCGGGTATTACGCACGGCCACGTCTAGGGAGGCTGCTAGGGCCCGTGCCTCTGAGAGTCCTAGCGACTCTTTTTCTAGAAGTCTTTGGCGGATTTCGGAGGATTGCATACCTGCCACAAAAGCGTCGCGCATTAACATGTCCGTGTATTCGTTTGCATTCACCGACGGGCAGCTGCAGGCTTGTCCCAAAATCAGCAGCACGGCGTAGAACTCGTCCATCGATTCTCCGGGAGCTTGCCGTCTTGTCGCAAGCTGGTAGCGAGCGTAGATTTGGTTAACTGGGCGAACGTAGAGACTTCTGAGTGCTGTGAACGCCGTCTGGAAATCGCGGGTGTCTTCAATGAGGGTGAAAATCTCCGTGCTCACCCTCGAGTGCAGGACCTGCAGTTTTTGTTCGTCTGAGACTCGGCCTGTGGTCGATCTGATGTAGGCCTCGAAGCAAGTCTGCCAGTGTTTGAAGGCTGCTGCCGCATTCACTGCGTGGGGGCTGATCCTCAGGCATTCTGGAATGATCCTGAGCTCCATAGTCCTTTTTAGGCACGCTTAATAAATTGTAGCGCACAAAGACTCCATGAGACAAATACAGTGAAGTCGATGAGGTTTTATTAAGCGTGTCTGTTCCCCCAGCAGCTCGATAGTAAACTGGACTGCGGGGGAAGACACCGGCTTCTTATACTCCGCCTTCAGGGCGGAGCTTGAGGTCAACGGCCAACCAGGACCCGGGATCTGTCAGCCAATGACATTAGGGCTTCCAGTCCCACATGACCCCCAATACCTACTACCACAGAGAGGCAGTGTTGTAAAGGTATTGTCGCTGGAATGGCAATCCAGAGGCCCAAGGCACAAGTTACCGGCAGCCACCGCTAGAATTGGAACAGGACATTGCGGTATATACTGGTGGAGGCGTCTTCCAGGATTCCCGATTATCGTTACGCCTTGCAAGATCGGATGAGATATTACGTGACATTGCAGTATGGATCCCGCCCACAATGGGGTTAAGTGGTAACCCTGCTGACATCAGATTTAAAAAAAAAAAATGTTTATTAAGAATTTTTTAAACAAAATTTTCAACCATACAAACAAACCCCCCTCCCATAACAAAAAGGAAACTCGCATAGCAAGACATAAATATGGCAAATCAATATGATACAGAACTTTGTACATTGTTTTCTTGCTCAGATGCCCCCCAGAAAACCCCCCTCCCCCCCCCTTCTCCCCCCCGCCCGCCCCCCCCCCCCCGCCGCCCTGGGTTGCTGCTGTCGACCGAACTTCATCTAACGCTCCGCGAGATAGTCTAGGAACGGTTGCCACCGCCTGGAGAACCCCTGCACAGACCCTCTCAAGGCAAACTTTATCCTTTCCAACTTGATAAACCCTGCCATATCATTTATCCAGGCTTCCACACTGGGGGGCTTCGCATCTTTCCACACTAACAAGATCCTTCGCCGGGCTACCAGGGACGCAAAGGCCAGAATGCCGGCCTCTTTCGCCTCCTGCACTCCCGGCTCGTCCGCTACTCCAAATAATGCTAGCCCCCAGCTTGGCTTGACCTGGACTTTCACCACCTTAGATACTGTTCCCGCAACTCCCCTCCAGAACCCATCCAGTGCCGGGCATCACCAAAACATATGGACATTGTTCGCTGGGCTTCCTGAGCACCTCCCACATCTGTCCTCCATGCCAAAGAACCTACACATCCTCGCCCCTGTCATATGCGCTCTGTGAACAACCTTAAATTATATCAGGCTAAGCCTGGCACACGAGGAAGAGGAATTAACCCTACTTAGGGCATCAGCCCACAGACCCTCCTCAATCTCCTCCCCCAGCTCCTCTTCCCATTTACCCTTCAGCTCCTCTACCAAAGCCTCCCCCTCTTTCATTTCCTGGTATATCGCCGACACCTTGCCCTCTCCGACCCATACGTCCGAAATCACCCTGTCTTGAATCCCCTGTGCCGGGAGCAGCGGGAATTCCCTCACCTGCCGCCTCACAAACGCCCTCACTTGCATGTACCTGAAAGCGTTTCCCGGGGGTAGTCCAAACTTCTCCTCCAGCGCCCCTAAGCTCGCAAATGTCCCATCGATGAACAGGTCCCCCATTCTTCTAATCCCTGCCCGATGCCAGCTCTGAAACCCCCCGTCCATCCTTCCTGGGACAAACCGATGGTTATCTCTGATCGGGGACCACACCAAGGCTCCCAGCACTCCCCTGTGTCGTCTCCACTGCCCCCAGATCTTTATCGTTGCTGCCACCACCGGACTCGTGGTGTACCTTGTCGGCGAGAGCGGCAGCGGTGCCGTCACCAGCGCCCCCAGGCTCGTTCCTTTGCAGGACGCCATCTCCAACCTCTTCCATGCCGCCCCCTCTCCCTCCATCACCCACTTACGGATCATCGCTACGTTGGCTGCCCAGTAGTAGCCACCCAGATTCGGCAACGC
Source organism: Scyliorhinus torazame (assembly GCF_047496885.1). Taxonomy (NCBI): domain Eukaryota; kingdom Metazoa; phylum Chordata; class Chondrichthyes; order Carcharhiniformes; family Scyliorhinidae; genus Scyliorhinus; species Scyliorhinus torazame. Next base: position 60,105,080 of record NC_092712.1, on the reverse strand, counting down.
CAGCCCTCCTCTATCTCTACTATGCTCCAGGAACCCCCTCCTTACCCTCGGGGTCTTACTCGCCCACACAAAACCCATAATGCTCCTGCCTACCCTCTTAAAAAAGGCCTTGGTGATCACAATTGGAAGGCATTGGAATATGAAAAGAAACCTCGGGAGGACCACCATTTTAATCGACTGTACTCTGCCTGCTAGTGAGAGTGGCAACATGTCCCACCGTTTAAAGTCCTCCTCCATCTGCTCCACCAGCTGCGTCAAATTAAGTTTGTGCAGGGCCCCCCTGCTCCTAGCTACCTGGATCCCCAAGTATCGAAAGTTCCTTTCTGCCCTCCTCAACGGTAGGTCATCTATCCCTCTTCCCTGATCCCCCGGATGCACCACAAAGAGCTCACTCTCCCCTACATTGAGCTTGTAGCCCGAGAAGTCCCCAAACTCCCTCAGGATCTGCATGACCTCCATCATCCCCTCCTCTGGGTCCGCCACAGACAGCAACAGGTCGTCTGCGTACAGCGACACTCGATGCTCCTCTCCCCCTCGGACCACCCCCCTCCATTTCCTGGACTCCCTTAAAGCCATGGCCAAAGGTTCAATTGCTAATGCAAACAACAGGGGGGACAGGGGCGCCCCTGCCTCGTCCCTCGATACAGCCGGAAGTACTCCGACCTCCGCCGATTCGTAACCACACTCGCCACCGGGGCTCTATATAGGAGCTTAACCCAGCTAATAAACCCTCCCCCGAACCCAAACCTCCTCAACACTTCCCAGAGATACTCCCACTCTACTCATCAAAGGCCTTCTCCGCGTCCATAGCTGCCACTATCTCCGCCTCTCCCTCCACCGATGACATCATAATCACATTTAGGAGCCTCCGCACATTGGTGTTCAGCTGCCTGCCCTTTACAAATCCCGTCTGGTCCTTGTGAATCACCCCCGGGACACAGTCCTCAATGCTCGTAGCCAACACTTTTGCCAGCAACTTAGCATCTACGTTGAGGAGCGAGATCGGTCAATACGACCCACATTGCAGTGGGTCCTTATCCCGCTTCAGGATCAAAGAGATCGTCGCCTCCGACATTGTCGGGGTAGGGACCCCCCTCCCTTGCCTCATTGAAAGTCCTTACCAGCAACGGGGCTAACAGGTCCACATACTTCCTATAGAACTCCGCCTGGAACCCATCCGGTCCCGGGGCCTTCCCTGCCTGCATGCTCCCCAGACCTTTAACCAGCTCCTCCACCCCAATTGGCGCCCCCAAACCAGCCACCTCCTGTTCCTCCACCCTCGGGAACCTCAGTTGGTCCAAGAATTGTCGCATTCCCTCTTTTCCCCCTGGGGGCTGGGACCTATACAGCTCCTCGTAAAAGGCCTTGAATGCCTCATTCACTTTCACCGCACTCCGCACCGTAGTTCCCCTGTCATCCTTGATTCCACCTATTTCCCTTGCTGCCATCCTCTTACGGAGCTGATGTGCCAGCATCCAGCTCGCCTTCTCCCCATACTCATACATCGCCCCCTGTGCCTTCCTCCACTGTGCCTCTGCCTTCCCTGTGGTCAACAGGTCGAACTCCATCTGGAGACTTTGCCTCTCTCTAAGTAGTCCCCCATCAGGAGCCTCTGCATATCTCCTGTCCACTCCTAAAGTCTCCCCCACTAACCTCTCCCTTTCCCTGCCCTCTCTCTTCTCCCTATGAGCCCTGATGGAGATTAACTCTCCCCTGACCACCGCCTTCAGCGCCTCCCGTACTACTCCCACCTGCACCTCCCCGTTGTCGTTGGCCTCCAGATACCTTTCGATGCACCCCCGCACCCTCCCGCACACTTCCTCATCTGCCAGCAGTCCCACATCCAACCGCCACAGTGGGCGTTGGTCCCTCTCCTCCCCCAGCTCTAGTTCCACCCAGTGCGGGGCGTGGTCTGAAATGGCTATGGCCGAATACTCCGTTCCCTCCACTTTCGGGATCAATGCCCTGCCCAGAACAAAAAAATCTATCTGGGAGTAGGCCTTGTGTTCATGGGAGAAAAAAGAAAATTCTCTGGCCAAAGGCCTGTCAAATCTCCACGGATCTACTCCCCCCATCTGATCCATAAACCCCCTGAGCACCTTGGCCGCAGCCGGCCTCTTTCCGGTCCTAGATCTGGAGCGATCCAGTGCTGGGTCCAACACCGTGTTGAAATCCCCACCCATTATCAAGCTTCCTACCTCCAAGTCCGGAATACGCCCCAACATACGTTTCATGAATCCAGCATCGTCCCAATTCGGATCGTATACATTTACCAATACCACCCCCGTCCCCTGCAACCTACCGCTCACCATCACGTATCGGCCTCCATTGTCCGCTACTATGTTCTTTGCCTCAAACGACACCCGCTTCCCCACCAGTATTGCCACCCCTCTATTCTTCGCATCCAGCCCCGAATGGAACACCTGTCCTACCCATCCCTTCCTTAACCTGACCTGATCTGCCACCTTCAGATGTGTCTCCTGAAGCATGACCACGTCTGCCATCAGCCCCTTTAAGTGCCCGAACACTTTGGCCCTCTTAACCGGCCCATTTAGGCCTCTCACATTCCACGTGATCAGCCGGATTGGGGGGCCCATCTACTGCTCCGCTCCTTCTTGGCCCATCTCAGGACACTCTCTCTGTCCGCGAAACGATGGAATCTCGCCACTATCGCCCTTGGTGGCTCGCCAGCCTTGGGTCTCCTCGCCAGGGCCCGGTGAGCCCCTTCTAGCTCCAGGGGGCTCGGAGAGGCCTCCGCACCCACCAGCGAATGGAGCATCGTGCTCACATACGCCCCAGCATCGGCCCCCTCCACCCCTTCAGGGGGACCCAGAATCCGGAGATTCTTCCTCCTCGACCTGTTCTCCAGGACCTCTAGTCTCTCGGCTCACCGCTTGTGCAGCGCCTCGTGCGCCTCCATCTTCACCGCCAGCCCCAAGATCTCGTCCTCGTTCTCGTTAGTTTTGTCCTTCACCTCTCGGAGCTCTACCTCCTGGGCCTTCTGGATCTCCTTCAGCCCCTCGATTGCCAACAGCATTGGCGCCAGCACCTCCTTTTTAAGCTCCTCCACGCAGCGCCTGAGAAACTCCTGCTGCTCCAGCCCCCATGCTGCTCGATCTCCGCCCTCCGTCATCTTGTTTTTTCCTCCCTCGTTTCTGCCGCTGCTCCAAAGCCTCTTTTCCGCCGCTCCACTTCCAGTCCCTTCCATACACGACGGAAGGGGGACCTTGCTTCATCTTCCCACACGGGATTTGGTCAAAACATTTCCGTTGGGGCTCCTCCAGAGAGCCCAAAAGTCCGTTCTAGCGGGAGCTGCCGAAATGTGCGGCTTAGCTCCGCATCGCCGCAACCGGAAGTACTGACATCAGATTTAGCTGGCTCCCAGGATCTGCAGGCCTGGCGCCCGTTCTCTTCCTGCACTGAGGGGATCCACTCATCAGATCTCCTCAATGCAGGAAATGACGCTAAGGCGTGCCTCGGTGGGCTTTCCCCACTGGGGCCCAAATACACAAGGCGAATGACCCCTCCCCTCCTGCCCTGCACGGACTCTGCCTTTGTTTGGTTGGACTGCGCCCCCAGGTTCTGTAGATCTAGGTTCCAATCCCACCATGTCAGATGGTGATATTTGAATTCAATAAAAAACACCTTGTCGCAAAAAGTCTAATGATGACCATGAAACCATCGTCGTAAAAACCCACCTGGTTCACGACTGTCCTTTAGGGAAGGAAATCTGCCGTCCTTACTTGGTCTGGCCTCCATGTGACTCCAGACCCAAAGCAATGTGGTTGACTCTTAAATGCCCTCAGGGATGGGCAACAAATGCTGGTTCAGCCCAGCGACGCCCACATCCCAGATACAAACAAAAAAAAATGTTCAAATTGAGAAATATCATTCCCTTTATTGAAGAGGAGCTGATTTTCCAGTCTGTTGCTATTCTGGGCAGATTGCCTTTAAGTGGAGGAAGCAGTAGCTCCTCACTCGATGCACAAACAGCCGACATCCTGAACCTGGGGCAACTTTACGAGTGAACAAATTAGAATTACGCTAATGAGGTGACGCTGAAATACCGCGAGGTCTTTTCTTCAGGAAATGTGTGTGCTGTGCATTAAAACCATCCAAATACCAGTGGCAGTTTGCCACGGGTGCAATATCTATGCGTTAATAGATTTTACCTCAGAATTACAAGCAGACATATTTATACCTCTCTGAAACCTTGGAGCAGAATTTAAACAGTCCAACTCTTGGCTCATCTCTCAAGGTAATTCGGAAACATCTGCACCATTGCCTCCGGGGAAATTATTTTGGAATTAAAAGGGCATATTTCTAAAATTGAGCAAAGGTTGGCTAAGCCTGTATACCTAACAGAGACATTTTCATCAGGTTTGACATTCAGCTCGTCCTACTAAGAAATAGACATTTACAACAGTTAAATCACTGAAAGCTCCAAATTGCTTTTGTTTTTCTTAATATTGGACAATGTCCAAATTGGCTTGATGGAAGATCGCCCAAAATGTTGTCCTGTTGAATTTAGGTGGATTGTTATTTTAAGAAATGTGTTCTGAGTTCCAATGACAGTATGTAACATTGCTGGATTCATGGCAGGGATCCAACCATCATGCTCTTGGAGTCACGGTGTCTACATGGGCTGCTGGAGTTTTAATGTTGCACGTGCGTGAATAAGGACCACTATTATTTCACAATCTAAAGAAAATGTGTTAGATTTTATCTTTTTCCATACTAATGTAAATACTTGCTTATGACAGTTTCAATCAAATGATCTGCTGATAGTTTCTGATCAATTATTTGTTGCTGGGATGTGGGCATCGCTGGCTATGTCAACATTTATTGCCCATCGCTAATTGCCCTTGAGGTGGTGGTGGCGAGCTGCCTTCTTGAACCGCTGCAGTTCCTGTGTTGTAGGTACACCCACAGTGCTGTTAGGGAGGGAGTTCCAGAATGTTGACCCAGCGATAGTGATGGAGCTCCGATATATTTCCAAGTCAGGTTGACGAGTGGCTTGGAGATAACTTCCAGGTGGTGGCAGTGCCCATGCTGCTGCTGCCTTTGTCCTTCCGGCAGAAAACACAACTGCTATCTGAAATAGAACAGAAGGAGTGATACATACCCCAGAGGAGTACTGAGGGGTATGTCCTCCAGATAACAGTGAAAGACGAGCTTGAGTGCACCGTCAGAAGCTCCATCTTTCCCTGTCAGTTTTTGTCAATTTAGTTTTGGAAAGTAAATGTAAGCTCCATTGTTTATTATAAACTCCTTCTCTCAGGGAACAAAGAACAAAGAAAAGTACAGCACAGGAACAGGCCCTTCGGCCCTCCAAGGCTGTGCCGACCATGTTGCCCGTCTAAACTACAATCTTCTACATTTCCTGGGGCCGTTTCCTCCTATTCCCATCCTATTCATGTATTTGTCAAGGTGCCCCTTAAAGGTCACTATCGTCCCTGCTTCCATCACCTCCTCTGGCAGCGAGTTCCAGGCACCCACTACCCTCTGTGTAAAAAAACTTGCCTCGTACATCTCCTCTAAACCTTGCCCCTCGCAGCTTAAACCTATGCTCCCTAGTAATTGGCCCCTCTACCCTGGGAAAAAGTCTCTGACTATCCACTCTTCTATGCCCCTCATAATCTTGTAGACCTCTATCAGGTCGCCCCTCAACCTCCTTTGTTCTTGTGAGAACAAACCAAGTTTATTCAACCTCTCCTCATAGCTAATACCAGGCAACATCCTGGTAAATCTCTCCTGCATCCTCTCTAAAGCCTCCACATCCTTCTGGTAGTGTGGCGACCAGAATTGAACACTATACTCCAAGTGTGGCCTAACTAAGTTTCAATACAATGCAACACGATTTGCCAATTTTTATACTCAATGCCCCGGCCAATGAAGGCAAGCATACCTTATGCCTTCTTGACTACCTTCTCCACCTGTGCTGCCCCTTTCAGTGACCTGTCGACCTGTACACCAAGATCTCTCTGACTGTCAATACTCTTGAGGGTTCTACCATTCACTGTATATTCCCTACCTGTATTAGACCTTCCAAATGTATTGCAGGGGTAACTCACTCTCACCTCTGAGTCTGTAGCTTGTCAGCTCAAGCCCCACTCCAGGCTGAGCACATAATCTAGACCGACGCTCCAGCGAAGTCCATCCCAAAAGACTTTATGGACAATGGAGTCGTTTCCGAAGTGTATCTGCCGTTGTAAAGTAGGAAACAGGCCCGCTAATTTGCACAGAGCAATGCCCTATAATTGGTAATGTGATAATGACCAGATAATCTGTTTTTGTGATATTGGTTGAGAGTTGAATTTGGCTAAAGTGTTCTGCTTTGAAATACTTTCAAGGTGGCAGACAGAGCTTCAATTTAGCCTTTGAACTGAATCGAAGGTTGGCACTTCTGACAGTGCATCACTCCCTCAGTACTGTCCTGGGGTATGTCCCCCAGATTACAGTAAAAGATGAGCTTGAGTGGAGCTGCCTATGCACTGGGTTCTGTCCTCCAGCCAAAGTGTTAATCCAGCAGCAAACTAAGTGTCACCCATTCAGGGAATATCTGATCATTCAAGCCTCAGACTGAAAACAGCCCCGCCTGATTAACAGAGAGAAAGAAAGCCTTGTGCAGAACAGGCAGTTTGTGCTGGAAAACGAGCTGGTCCTGAGTTCAGTCGGAGAGTTTGAAAGTAATTGGGGTGATGGCAGCTGAGTTAGGCAATGTCGTTTCAGAACTGGAAAACAAATTACGTTAATTCCCTTTAATACTGAAAGAAGGAATGCCAATCTTTACCTGCTGCTGTAATGCGCAGGTGGTACAGAGATTTTGACAAGGTTTTAATTTTTAATTGTAGTTAAACACAGTCGCAAACAATTTTCTTCCATTTATATTAATTATCTATCACCATATGTCACTGGCAATTGGTCTTTTAACCTGAAGAAATGACAAATACATTCTGACAAAGTGTTTTTAATAGTTTGATTATTTAATCCTTTGAGACATAGTCAGAACCTGCAGGGAATAAATCTGAATAGTTTAATCAACCTGTAACATCTTATTGAGAGTAAAGGTGTCAAATGGGATTGATTTGTTCTCGAGAATTTCCCAGGGTTCAGCGCAATCCTTTAAATTCAGAGTAAAGAAAAGAAGATTGTGATAGCTTTCCCGACGAATAATAAAATACAATTGTATCTGAAGGATTTTGTTCCAGAAGGTTGAGCAGAAATATATATGCTGTATCAGTTTTTGCAAAAATAATATTCAACACTGGTACTCAGCTTGTGCACAGTATGGCCAGATTTTTCTGCCCACACCTGCCACTAGGATGCTCTGATCCCACGGAAGGTCAATGGGGCCTTGACTGGTCCACGCTGCGTCCCACACGATGGGTCCTGATAGTGCAAGGCTGACAAATCCCTGCCTGTAATTCAAATAATACCGACGCCTGGTATATCAACCGGGCCCAGCCGAAAAAGTCCTGCCCAAACCCAAACCACCCCAGGACCTCCCACAAATACTTCCAGTCCACCCAGTCGAAGGCCTTCGCCGCATCCATAGCGACCACCTCCCTCCCCTTGGAGGGCATCATAACGACATTCAAGGGTCTTCTAACATTGGCCGTTAACTGCTTTCCTTTGACAAATCCCGTCTGGTCCGCCCCTAACACCCCCGGAACACAATCCTCTATTCTCGAGGCCAAAACCTTGGCCAGCAATTTGGCGTCTATATTTAGTAGGGAGATTGGTCTGTATAATCTGCATTATTCTGCGTCCTTCTCCCGCTTCCGAATCAATGTGATCAAAGTCTATGACATTGTTGGGGGAAAAGTACCCCGCTCCCCAGCCTCATTAAATACCCTCACCAGTAATGGACCCAGCGCCCCAGAAAACCTCTAATAAAATTTCACTGGGTATCCGTCTGGCCCCGGGGCCTTCCCGACTGCATGGACTCCAATCCCTCCACTACACCACCAATCCCCCCTCTATCCTTCACTCTTCCTATCTCCCTGGCCGCCTCCCATTTCCTGAGCTGGTGTGCTAACATCCTACTGGCCTTCTCCCCATATTCATACACCGCCACTCTCGCCTTCCTCAACTGTCCCACCGCCTTCCCTGTGGATATCAGACTAAACTCCATCTTCAGCTTCTGCCGCTCCTTCAACAACCCTGCCTCCGGGGCTTCCGAGTACCTTCTATCCACCTGGAGTATCTCCCTAACCAGCCTATCCATCTCCGCCGGCTCCACCTTCTCCCTATGAGCCCGTACTGAAATCAGCTCCCCCCTAACTACTGCCTTCAGCTCCTCCCACACCGTTGCTGCCGAAACATCCTCTGTGTCACCAGTCTCTTGTTTTGTTGGTCAAATCTATCGTAAATGGGGGCAAAAAGTTCCCAAATGTCCACCACGAGCGGGTGCTACCAAATAAGCGACCACTCACTCCATGGCCGCCACCAGAAGTCCATTAATTTTAATTTTAATAATCTTCATTGTCACAAGTAGGCTTACATTATCGCTGCAATTTATTTTTAATAAATTTAGAATACCCAATTAATTTTTTTCCAATTAAGGGACAATTTGGTGTGGCCAACCCACCTACCCTGCACATCTTTTGGGTTGTGGGGACGAAACCCACGGAAACACAGGGAGAATGTGCAAACTCCACACGGACAATGACCCAGATCTGGGATCGAACTTGGGACCTCGGTGCCGTGAGGCCGCAGTCCCAACCACTGCACCACCGTGCTCCCCTGCATTAACGCTGCAATGGAGTTACTGTGAAAAACCCCTAGCCCCCACATTCCGACGCCTGTTCGGTACACAGAGGGAGAATTCAGAATGTCCAAATTACCGAACAACGCGTCTTTCGGGACTTGTGGGAGGAAACCGGAGCACCCGGAGGAAACCCAGACACGGGGAGAACGTGCAGACTCCACACAGACAGTGACCCAAGCCGGGAATCGAACCTGGGACCATGGACCTGTGAAGCGACGGTGTTAGTCCCCATGCTACCGTGCCACCCCGGAATTAACAGAGCAGGTAAAAATTAAAAGCAAAATAAAAACAGAAAATGCAAAATAAATTCAGTAGATCTGGTATCATGTGTGGAGAGAAACAGAGTAATGTTTCAAGTCTGCATGACTTGTTCAGAGCTAAAGTGATGGATTTGACACTGTCTAAGAGGGGTGAAACAGGTGGGTTAAAATTGAAGGCCAGTGATGGGTATGAACTGGGAGAGACTGCACAAAGTTGTTTAGGGCACAAGACAAAGAAAGTGTTAATGACAGTGTTGAGGGCTGGAGAAGGTGCTGATAGTGGCAAAAGGAGAACAAAGGTCTGTGAAAGCAAAGCTAAAGAACAAGTGACAGGCGGCCCTGAGGGGTGGGGGGTAGTTTGCGTCGGGCAAAACATTTTTTGGGGGAGTTACAAAAACCCTTCATGATGTAGGGGAAAGTTCACCGTCTAAAGTTGTTGAACTCAATGTTGAGTCCAGAAGGCAGGAACATGTCTAATCGGAAGATGAGATGCTGTTTCTCAGTTCACATATGTAAACTATAAATAATTCACTTATTTTTTGGTATTAAATGTAATAAATGTATAAGGGCCGGTTAGCTCAGCTGGCTGGATTGCTGGTTCATGATGCAGCGTGACACCAATGGCACAGGTTCAATTCCAGGGTGGGGTTGAAGCTTAGGCCTGTTCTGTTGTTTGGCCCCAGTGTTACGTATCAGTGACTTGCGTGTTGAAGCGAGCAGCCCGCGGATCACCAGGAGGACGCTTGTGCGCCACACTTTGAGAACCACTGACTCCAGTGCGAGGGTGGGAGTGGGGTCCGAAGAATTTAAAGGCTCTGAAAGGGTTGGATTTCTGAAGCAATTGAGCGACTCTTTAAACAAAGCTTTATTCTGCACTGCCACCCTGTGGCTTTTGAATGCAGCTGCTAGTCGCAGGCCAAGTTTAAGATTGAGAATATGGTTCAGGATGCCGGCATTAAAATTGGATCACAGGATCATCTACAGGTGTAACTGGTCCTGCAAGTAAATGTTGACACTTTTCAAATAATAGTTGTCATTGAAAAAGCCCCGGAATAGGAGCTTTCAAACATATTTTCATATGGAATATTGAGATAAAGGGTGGCATTTTACATTCCCCCCAGTGGATTTTCAGATTTGGGGTGTGGAGGTTGTGGGGGGTGGGGGGTGGGGGATGGGGTGGGGGGTAGGGTTGCCGTAAAATCCAATGGCATTCCCACCCTGGCCTCTCTGCACTGTTATAGTGGGAGGGCAAAGCCCAGACCTCCCTGTCCCCTCACCCTTTCTCCAGTTGAGGCCCTTAAGTGGGCAATGAATGACAACTCAAGGGCGTTTCCTGCCTAGCCTCAATTTTCAGGCTGGTGGGGGGAGTTCAGCAGCAGAGATGAAGTCCAGTAGGTCACCCTGCTGAGGCCTTGATCAGTAAGGGCAAGGGTGCCTCCATCAATGATCTTCTTTCAACGTTGGATACCCACCCCGCAAGGTCTGCCCTTACAAGTGCTCCCTGCCCACCCCACCCCCTCCCAGTCTCACCTCCCCACCCAAGGAGCCCTCCCCCTCCCCCACCCCACCTCCCGCAGTCCTAGTCCTGTTGACTGCAGCTTCTGGCCCTCTTGGGGCTAGAGAGCTGCAGCAAATCGACCACCAGCAAAGGGCTCCCCGGTAATTGTGGGTGTGCGGTACGGCACTGCAAAGAGATCTGCCACTGGAGGAAGGCAAAGAACAGCTGGCATCTTCCTCGTCCGAGGAGGAGAACGAAGAGCATTCTGAAATTCCATTGGTGTCTGCAGCCACAGGCCTGCTAGCAGGACAAGCCCACAACACCCTCATCCAGCATGCTTCACCTGAGAACTGTACTTGCAACATTGAAAGTTTCCTTGTACAAAACTCTCCCCCTGCCACGCCAGCAAACTTCCAACCGTCATATTCACAGCCTTGCCTCCTCATTGAGGCGGTTCATTCCTTTGACCAGGATCAATGGGGTATCCAACAATGTAACAGGAGTAACAATATATAGTTTCCATAAACTCATTCCTTCATTCAAATGGAAGGGTAACTACTTAATAAACACTCAAGTGAACATCTTTATGCCACTAAGACCTTTTCCTTTTCCGCATTCGATTGCGTCCACGTGATGCTGTACCTGTGGTTACAGCAAGCATTGAGACTGCCAATTCCCCTACTCTGGCACGAGATGGATGTCCCCTATGTTTTGGAGCCAGTTATGGAGGCAAGATGAGCATGTATGGCTCTGCCAAAAGTAGGAGGGTAAGGACCACGAAATGGGGGTGCCTTGAGAAGGTGGGACTGAATCGGTGGAGGGTGCACAGAAGCTCTGTGACGGTGCATCCTCAGAGTACTGGTCCTTCTCCGAAGACCCATCAGGCTCTTCCCCAATGCCATCAATCCCTTATCCAGCTTCCCTCTCAGCTCTCAGTGTCCACTTGCAGCTAAGCAAGAAAGTACTTGGCTTCAGCTGGGTGTGGCATTCCACCACCATGGTGAGGCTTTGATCAATGTGATGTAAACTGACAGAGTATGCAGGCCATTGTTGTGTGCCAGTTTGCACTCAATAATCCAGTGATGGAAAACATACCTTGCAATTACGTTTGAGAAATAAATATATCTGCTTTAATTTTAAGATGTGGAGATGCCGGCGTTGGACTGGGGTGAGCACAGTAAGAAGTCTTACAACACCAGGTTAAAGTCCAACAGGTCTGTTTCAAATCACTAGCTTTCGGAGCACTGCTCCTTCCTCAGGTGAATGAAGAGGTATGTTCCAGAAACATATATATAGACAAAGTCAAAGATGCAAGACGATACTCTGAATGCGAGCATTTGCAGGTAATTAAGTCGTTACAGATCCAGAGAGAGGTAATCCCAGGTTACAGGTGTGAATTGTCTCAAGACAGAACAGTTGGTAGGATTTCGCAAGCCGAGGCCAGAGGCCAGATGGTGGGGGGTGAATATAATGCGACATGAATCCCAGGTCCCGGTTGAGGCCGCACTCATGTGTGCGGAACTCAGCTATAAGTTTCTGCTTGGCGATTCTGCGTTGTCGCGGGTCCTGAAGGCCGCCTTGGAGAACGCTTACCCGGAGATCAGAGGCTGAATGCCCTTGACTGCTGAAGTGTTCCCCGACTGGAATGGAACATTCCTGCCTGCCGATTGTTGCGCAATGTCTGTTCATCTGTTGTCGCAGCGTCTACATGGTCTCGCCAATGTACCATGCTTCGGGACATCCTTTCCTGCAACGTATGAGGTCGACAACGTTGGCCGAGTCGCACGAGTATGCACCACATGTAATGGTGGTACCTATGTCGATGATCTGGCACGTCTTGCAGAGGTTGCCATGGCAGGGTTGTGTGGTGTCGTGGTCGCTGTTCTGAAGGCTGGGTAGTTTGCTGCAAACAATGGTTTGTTTGAGGTTGCGCGGTTGTTTGAAGGCAAGTAGTGGGGGTGTGGGGATGACCTGGCAAGATGTTTGTCTTCATCGATGACGTGGTGAAGGCTGCGAAGAAGATGTCGTAGTTTCTCCGCTCCGGGGAAGTACTGGACGACGAAGGGTACTCTGTTGGTTGTGTTCCGTGTTTATCCTCTGAGGAGGTTGGTGCGTTTTCTTGCTGTGGCGCATTGGAACTGTCGATCGATGAGTTGAGCGCCATATCCCGTTCATACAGGGGCATCTTTCAGCGTCTGTAGATGTCTGTTATGCTCCTCCTCGTCTGAGCAGACACTGTGTATACGGAGGGCTTGTCCAGAGGGGATGGATTCTTTAATGTGTTTAGGTTGGAAGCTGGAGAAGTGGAGCATCGTGAGGTTATCCGTGGGCATGCGGTAAAGCGAAGTGCTGAGGTGACCGTCGTTGATGGAGATGAGTGAGTCCAAGAACGCAACCGATTTTGGAGAGTAGTCCATGGTGAGTCTGATGGTGGGATGGAACTTATTGATGTCATCGTGTAGTCGTTTCAGTGATTCTTCGCCGTGGGTCCAAAGGAAAAAAATGTCATCGATGTATTTGGTATATAACGTCGGTTGAAGGTCCTCCGGTGAGGAGGTCTTGTTCAAACATGTGCATAAAGATGTTGGCATATTGAGGTGCGAATTTGGTCCCCATGGCTGTTCCGTGTGTCTGGATGAAGAACTTATTGTCGAAGGTGAAGACGTTTTGATCCAGAATGAAGCGGATGAATTGCAGAATTGCATCTGGAGATTGTCAGTTGTCAGTTGAGTACTGAGGCTGTTGCAGCAATGCCATTGTCATAGGGGATGCTGGTGTAGAGTGCCGAGACGTCCATAGTATCGAGGAATGTTCCTGGTTTAACTGGGGTCCATGGGTGCTGAGTTTCTGTAAGAAGTCTGTCGTGTCACGACAGAAGTTGAGCGTCCCTTGTACGATGGGTTTCAAGATGCCCTCGATGTAGCCAGAGAGGTTCTCACACTGGGTCCCATTGCCTGATACGATCGGACGGCCTGGTGTGTTGGCCTTGTGTATCTTCGGGAGGCAGTAGAGATCTCCAACGCGGGGAGTACGTGGGATGAGAGCACGTAGGGTGCTCTGAAGGTCTGGATCCAAGGTCTTGATCAGTCTGTTGAGTTGGCGGATGTGTTCCTTGGTCGGATCTGCGGGTAACTGTCTGTAGTGTTCCTGGTTGTTGAGTTGTCGGTACACTTCTTTGCAGTAGTCCGTTTTGTTCAGTATGACGGTGGCCCCGTCACTTAATTTTAAGAGAAGAACACTTATCATTTATTAACTCTTCTGACAAATGGAATCATACATTTTATGAGCACATTATAAAGGAAACGTTTCTGAGTGTGATCTACCCAAATGGGGACAGAGCGCCGCAATGCGTGAGATTAGCTGCGTGCTTCCCAGCGCTCAGAACGGCGAGAAACACCCGACTATCTAATGCCCATCCAGATAGATCGGGGGCCTCAGCAGGGAACTCCCCGACGAGGCTGCACTGAGCCCCATTTTCTGCACTGAAGAGCTCTGGTCGCCGGAAGTCTTCAATGCTCCGAGAGATCGGGACGCCATTTAAAAATGGCGTCCCTATCTCTCTAGCCCCCTAACACGATGCCCCGACCCCCCGAATCACTATAAGGGGGTCCCCGGCCCCCACGCATTCTCCACACATATGCAGGGCACCCCACGGCCTGAACACATCAACGCACAAATTGCCAGCTTGGCACCTTGGCTGTGCCCACCTGGCAGTGTCAGGTGCCCAGGTGGCAGTGCCAGGCTGCTGCCCTGCCCAAAGGGCATGCAACTGGGAGCCTTCAATCCCCTGGGAGACCCCCGCAAGTGCCATTCCACCTGGTCGCTGTTTGTCGAGACCAGTACTGATCGGCATTCGCCCGAAGTCTCCAAGGCGAGGGAGTTATATCCCTGGCCTTGGGTAGATCTCGGGAACACATACTAGAGTGAGACTAGCTGCCTCACTCTAATAAGCAGAGTTAGTGGAAAGTGGTCCTGCCTACAATGGGTGGGATTCACATTGTGAATCTCACGAGATCACGTTAGATCTCGCGAGGCACGGTGAGCCGGCTGGATCCCGGAAATGGGATCACCCAGCATCTACTGGTTGTGTTGCACTGCACTGTGCTGCTTTTCAGCCGCAACACGACTGGTAGATCCCGCCGTCTGAATGTCATTTGTGGCGGGTTTTGCTGGGAGTTTCACCCCGCTTTGTCGGTGAGTCCCCCACTGCTATCTGATCCCACTGAGGGCATGATCTACCCAAACGTGAATAGAGGCCCGTAGAGAGCGCATTTAAACGGGTGTTTCCCAGCGCTCAGAGCACTGAGAAACACCATGCTATTGAACATCCGTTCGGGGGAACACCCTAATGATGCTGCACTTAGTCCCATTTACAGCACTGAGGAGTTAGCTCACTGGAACTCAGTGCAGAAGGAGATCAACACCATTTTTAAATGGTGTCCCGCTCTCCAGACCCCCGGATATGACCACCGAATCCCCCCCCAAAGCCCCAACTCACGAATGAAAGGGTCCTCTGCACCCCCCACACCCATTTGCATCCACACAGGTGCCCGGGCCTGATCCGTAATGCGGGGACAATGCCAACGTGGCACTGCCAGCCTGGTACCCTGGCAATGCCTCTGCCAGCTGGCAGTGCTGCATGGGCACCTTGGCAGTGCCAGACCGGCACCCAGGTGGCACTTCTGGGGTGCCAGCCTGCTGGTACCAGGGTGACAGGCTGCAGTGCCAGGGTGCCAGCCTGCCCAGAGGGAAAGCACCTGGGGCCCTCCGATCCCGTGCCAGGCTGGCAATGCCAATCTAACATTTTCTGCGATTGAGATAGGGCCCGGGGGGTGCCTTGTGCGGGTGCAAGGGGTTCTGGGATGGGAGTCGGAGTACCCCCTTAAAGGTGAGTTGGGGTTTTGGGGGGTTTGGAGGTTGTATTGGGGGGGTCGAGAGATCAGGACGTCATTTAAAAATGGCGTCCCGATCTCCTTTTAGAAAACAGGACTAAGTACAGCCTCGTCAGGAAATTCTACCACAATGGGAACAGAGCCCCGTTCAATAGCGTGGGGTTTCTTGACGCTCCGACCGCCGGGGAACACCCAGCTAAACGTACTCATTCTGGGACTCTGTCCCCATTTAGGTAGATCGCACCCTAGGAAATTAATGGAACTAAAGAGTGACAAATCCCCAGAGCTTGGTTTCCATTTGAGGCTGGTAAAGGAAATGGGGAAGCACATTGTAGATGCCCCAACTATAATTTCAGAGTTCCCTAGATTCAGGAGAAGTCCCCCTGGATTGGAAAATTGCACATGTCACTCCACTTTTTAAGAGGGTTGAAAGGCGGAAACCAGGGAATTACAGACCAGTTAACCTAACTTCTGTGGTGGGGAAATTGCTGGTGTCTATAATCAGCGATGGGATAACTGAACATCTCGAAAAACTTTGGTCGATCAGGAAGAGCCAGCATGGATTTGTGAAGGGAAGGACTTGCCTGACTAATCTGATTGAAGTTTTTGAAGAGATGACTACAGTAGTGGACAGGGGAATGTCTATAGATGTCATTTACATGGACTTCCAGATGGCATTTGATAAGTCCCACAGAAGAGACTGTTAACTAAGGTGGAAGCCCTCGGAGTTGAGGGGAAATTATTGACATGGTTAGGAAATTGGTTGAGTGGCAGGTGACAGAGAGTGGGGATAAAGGGCAATCATCCTAATTGGCAGGATGTAATTGGTGGGATTTGTGTCGGGGCCTCAATTATTCACATTATTCATTAACAATTTGGATGATGGCATCGAAAGTCGTGTATCCAAATTTGCTGATGATACAAAGTTAGACGGCATTGTAGACAGTCAAGATGATAATCTAAAATTGCAAGGAGATATTGATAGACTAGTGAATGGGCAAAATTGTGGCAGATGGAATACAACGTAAGCAAGCATGAGGTTATCCATTTTGGACCAAAAAAGGATAGAACAGGGTACTTTTTACATGGAAAGAGGTTAGGTACAGTGGATGTCCAAAGAGACTTATTAAAAGTAAATTTAAAATTCCCAATTCGTTTTTTCCAATTAAGGGGCAATTTAGCGTGGCCAATCCACCTACCCTGCACATCTTTGGGTTGTGGGGGTGAGACCCACGCAGATACGGGAAGAGGGTACAAACTCCAAATGGACAGTGACCCGGGGCCGGGATCAAACCCGGGTCTTTGCGTTGTGAGGCAGCAGTGCTAACCACTGTGCCACCGTGCTGCCTCATGTCCAAAGAGACTTGGGGGTTCAGGTGTACAGATCTTTAAAATGCCACAAACAAGTACAGAAAATAATCAAAAAGGCTAATGGATCGCTCGCCTTTGTATGTAGAGGATTGGAATATAAAGACACAGGTGTTATGCTGCAGCTATACAAAACCCTGGTTCGACCACACTTGGCGGACTGTGAGCCGTTATGGGCACCACACCTTAGGAAGGATATTTTGGCCTTGGAGGGGATGCAACGTAGGTTTACAAAAATGATACCTGGACTGCAGGGGTTAAGTGACAAGGAGAGATTGCACAAATTAGGCCTGTTCTCGCTCAGATTTAGAAGGTTAACGGGTGATCTGATCAAAGTATTTAAGATATTAACAGGGAAAGAGAGGGTAGATAAAGATCAACTAATCCCACTGGTTGGAGATTCTAAAACTAGGGGGCATAGTCTAAAAATTAGGGCTAGACCGTTTAGGAGAGATGTTAGGAAGCCCTTCTTCACTCAAAGGTTGGTAGAGGTTTGGAACTCTCTCCTACAAACAGCAGCTGAAGCTGGAACAGTTGTTCATTTTAAATCTGAGGTCGATAGTTTTTTGTTAAGCAAAAGTATTAAAGGATATGGGCCAAATGCAGGTATTTGGAGTTAGGCCACAGATCAGCCATGATCTCATTAAATGGTAGGACAGGCTCGAGGGGCTGAATGGCTACTCCTGCTCCTCTGTTCCTATCTGCAGGACAACGGTCCCATAACTTTCCTTTCAATTCCGAGTGGTTGAGACATTTAACAATCTTTGGAATCCAATTGATGGGTGCACATGCTTTGTCAAAGGTGGTCGAGAGATGTGAGTCAAATGATATAGGCCTCTGGCTTGTGGAACATCTAAACTGAAAAACCCTTTCTGCTGTCTATCATCTAACCGGCAGCTTCACAGAAAAGGAACTCTGGCCCAGGTTGAGCACCTGGTCCCATCTACATTGTTTTTGCTGGAAATTCTGTGCCATCACCTACAAGACTGATTTATCTCTGTGTGCCTATCTTATTGTATGAAGTCAACATTACCAGAAAAGTGAAATATGCAGCAGCAGTATACGTACCACCAACCTGCGTGAAAGAATGCCTCACTGGCGTTGATTCTGGACTCTGGAACTCATGCGAACCAATATTTATTTTTCCTGTGGTCTCTGTACTTTAAATCTTTCTTTTCTCTATGCATCTCTTTACTCTCTGAGTGTAGAGCTGACATTATGACCCTCCTTTTGCGGTTTGAATGTGTGCAATAAACTAACCCTTTGAGTTCATCCTATCTTGAGCTTGCTGTGTGGTTATTAATAGAAAATTGTATCTCACCAGATTAGGGATTCGGAAATACGCCACCTCATATAAAGAGGGAAATAAATCAAAACACCTTTCTGCTTATGGGCCGGTAGTGAGAGGAGAAATTAGTGCTGGTTAAATTAATCCCCCTCCTGTCCGCAACATTACAAAATGGAGGAACTATTTGAACAAGAAGCCCTCCGAGATTGAATGAAGGAAGAATGGATAGAAATTAAGAAATCAATCTCTGGATTACCAAGAAATATTTCATGTCATTTATCTGTCGCTGTAAATCAGTCATTCTGAGAATTCCGCCCATGTGTTATGAAATAATGGATCCCTGACTCCCCAGAGCCTACATATTGGGACTTCAGTTTCTTTCTGTGGCCCTGATTTATGGCTGAGATGTCAGCCTTGCATCTAACCAGCCTGAGAAGATCGTGGGATCAAAGTCCAGAGGCTTGTGCACATAGTTTGAGACTATAGTATTGAGGGAGTGCTGCACTGTCAAAGATGACGGGCGGGATTTACCCACCAGCCCGCCGTGTGATATTCAGCAGTGGGGGCGGCCCGCCAGCGGGATCTACCGGTCCCGCCACTGTCAACGGGGTGGGACCGGAATTTCCCGCTGGCGTGGACAGCCGGTAAATCCCACCCGCCGTCTTTTTGAAGGGACATTAAGCTGAGGTTCTCTTAAAGGAACATTAAGGACCCCATGGTAATATTCAAAGAGGAGCAGAGGAGTTCTGCTGGTGTCATGGTCAACATTCATATTCCAACCAACAGCATTAATAGAGATTATCAAATTATTATTCTCATTCTTATCCATGGGGCCTAGCTGTGTGTAAGCTCTGCAGGAAAGAAATTCAAATTTAGTTTCGGAATATTGCACATTATTCAGTAATAATGAGGGGCCTTGAGCCGACGATACTTTCCACTTCCTCCCACGTGATTAGGTAAATAGTGAGCCACGTTTGAAATGAGCGTTATTCAGCATTGAAATCAATATGATTCAAAATGCAAATTGAACGCTTTTTCTGGCTCTCTGGAAGTAGGATTTATTTGGATGTTAATTACATAAATATTCATAAATTAAAGGTCTTGCATATTTTCACATTTATAGATGCTGATAATTCAGGCAAGACTGATTATGCCTGGCCTCAAATATCACCAGCGCACTGGTGTAAACCTTAAAATAACAGCAAAAATACGCTTTAGTCCCAAAGATACAATATGATTTTTTGATCCCAGTCATAGTAGTTTCTGTATCAACGTGCAAAATGGAATATAGCTGCGGTTTCAGGTCACTGATCTTAGCATTTGAATTGCAGCAAGTAATTAGGAAAGTAAATGGAATGTTGGCCTTTATTGAAAGGGGAATGGAGTATAAAAAGAGGGACATCTTGCGCCAACTGTACAGGACACAGGGGAGACCATGACTGGAAAACTGTGTACAGTTTTTGGTCACCATATTTAAGAAGGAATGTACCTGCAAGGTTCACGAGGTTGATCCCGGGTACGGAGGGATTTTCTTATCCGGAGAGGTTGAGTGTTGGGCCTGTACTCATTGTAGTTTAAAAGAATGAGAAGTGACCTAATTGAGACATATAGGATTTTTTTTTTTAACTTCAAGTGCCCAAGTCTTTTTTTCAAATTAGCAAATTACCTTGAGGGGCTAGGCCCACACCGGAGCGGTTTCCGCTCTGCCGGCTGGCGGGAAAGGCCTTTGGCGCCATGCCAGCCGGCGCCGAAAGGACTTCGCCGGGAGACGCATGCGCGGGATCGTCAGCGGCCGCTCACAGCATCCCTGCGCATGGGAGGGGGTCTCTTCCGCCTCCGCCATAGTGAAAACCATGGCGAAGGCGGAAGAAAAAGAGTGCCCCCACGGCAAAGGCCCGCCCGCGGATCGGTGGGCCCCAATCGCAGGCCAGGC
This sequence comes from Scyliorhinus torazame, assembly GCF_047496885.1. Taxonomy (NCBI): domain Eukaryota; kingdom Metazoa; phylum Chordata; class Chondrichthyes; order Carcharhiniformes; family Scyliorhinidae; genus Scyliorhinus; species Scyliorhinus torazame. The sequence continues at coordinate 60,085,068 of NC_092712.1, read as the reverse complement.
CACCGTGAGGGCACCCACCGTGGCCAGATCGCCCCGCGCCCCCACCCAGGACCCCGGAGCCTGCCCGCGCCGCCTTGTCCCGCCGTTCAAAAGGAGGTCTAATCCACGCCGGCTGGCGAGGGTTGACAGCGGTGGGACTTCGGCCCATCGCGGGCCGGAAAATCACCGGGGGTGGGCCCGCCGACCGGCGCGATTCCCGCCGACTGGCGCGGCGCGATTCCCGCCCCCGCCGAATCTCTGGTGGCGGAGAATTCGGGTCACGGCGGGGAGGGGATTCACGCCAGCCCCCGGCGATTGTCCGACCCGGCAGGGGGTCGGAGAATCGCGCCCTAGCTGTCTCGCTTTAATATGCAGATTTGCCAAAAAGTGATCCCGTCCACAATGAGTGAGATTTACGTTGCAAAGTCTCGTGATATCACGTTAGACCGAACTGTCTAGATCCCGGGAGTGGGATCTCCCGGCTTTTATCGGTCACGCTGCGCCGTGGCGAGCTGCTTTTCGGGCGCAACTTGGCCATTGGATTGCGGCCAATATTTCAATAAAAATTAACAATGTTTTATTACATCAGAGGCGCTACATAAATGTAATCTGTTGTTGTTACATCAAACAATGTCCAGAAAGTGATCCACTATTCAAGATCAAAACTGAACACTTAGAAGCGTATTTGATATGAAGCTAGTCATGGAAACTTAGCCAAATACGTGACACCATTACAACCTACAGCAGAAGAGGACCACTTTAAAATAATTGATCATGATTGATGCAATATTTGACAGTCTTTTCAAATATTTAATATTTCCAGGTAATTTGTGATGCTGTCCTTCAGCACACTGTTGTACAGTGAAACTCCCAGTTCTGGGGCTAAAAATGGACACGATCAATAATACTCATCAACAATGCATTATCAGAATGCATAGCCGTTTTCCTATGGCGCATTGTCTCAGCCGTTTCAGGTTATCTACTGTGTGTGCGTCACCTTGTTAAATATGTTAAGGTTAACTTTGTATTGACACCATTTATGGGCAACTATGTGACACTTCATTAAATGATCACTACTTCCTGCCTATGACAATTTACTCATATTATTCAGGATCATGTTTTTTACATTATTGTAAAGGAATTAATAGCAAGTTGGAATTAGAAAGATTAATTCTAATGTCTACAGGTTTATGTGATCTTACTGAACTTTTAATTGCATATTTATTTTTATATTTATTGCATCTAAATTGATATAGACATATTCTGCATTATATGTTTCAATAATGAGAACTTTCAGTAACACAATCCAAGACACAAAGTTAGCCTCATCATCAGCAATTTACATTCAGATGGTACTTTTGATGTTGTAAAATGCCTCAGTGCTTCATTGTAACTTTAAGTCAGATGAGGTAATATTAAAAAAGTTTAAGTCGTTTTTGTCAGAAAGTTGGAATGAAATGAAAAGGAAAGATTTAGGCAGGGAGTTCCCAAGCTTCGAGGCGAGGCGACTGAAAAACCTGCTGCCATTTGGTTGAGTGATTGAAATTGTGGATGTGCAAGAGGCCAGGACTGGAGGAGCGCAGAGATCTCAGCGGGTTTTCGGGCTGGAAGGGTTTGCAGAGAAAGCGATGGGTGAGTGCCTGGGGAAGTTTGAAAAGAAGGATGGGATTTTAAACTTGAGGTGTTGCTGGCTTTGAGTGAGACACCAGAGGAAGATTGTGAGGACTACTTTCCATTGTCTCTGGTCTCTGTGGCTGTAGAAATGAGCTCCGGGGGCGGGGAATCTTTGGAAGGGATAGTCTTGTGGACCGAACGTGGTCTACATGTTTGCGCTGGAGACGACCCTGGGCTTGCACCTGGTAAGATATAGGGCCCGTCTGGCGAAAGATTACACCAGGGACCCACTGGGCACTACCAGCAAAATTGCGAACGAGCACTGGGTCACCGGGCGCAAACTGCTGAATCGGCCAATGCCGAGAAAAATCCTGTCCCTCCCGTTCTTGTGTGCGGCGTACTTTTGCGCCAATATCCGGGAAAACCATACTAAGGCGGGTGCGAAGTCTCTGGCCCATTAGGAGTTCTGCGGGAGCTACCACATTCACCGCATGGGGGGTGGTCCTATACAAAACAAAAAGCGAGCCAGTCTCGTGTCCATTGACCCGGAAGACTGCTTCTTTAGGCCTCGTTTGAATGTCTGCACTGCGCGCTCCGCCAACCCATTGGAAGCCAGGTGGTAAGGGGCAGTGCGGATATGGCGTACGCCGTTCATCTTCATGAACCTCGCAAACTCCTCATTGATGAATGGAGTGCCATTATCCGTGACCAGCACCTCGGGGAGGCGTACTAAAAGACAAACGCATCTTCTCAATTGTTGCGCAGGACGTTGTGCCGAGCATCTTATGCACCTCCAACCATTTAGACTGGGCGTCGATTAATAAAAGGAACATGGATCCTTGAAAAGGGCCGGCCAAATCCACATGCAAGCATGCCCAAGGCCGCCCGGGCCATTCCCAGTGATGTAGGGGCGCGGCCGGCAGAAGCTTCAGATGCGCCTGGCAAATGGAGCAGTTTTGGGCCACCTTCTCAATGTCGGTGTCGAGGCCTGGCCACCAAACATAACTCCGGGCCAACATTTTCATTTTGGTCACACCTGGGTGCCCATTGTGCAAGTCTCTTAGTATCAGCTGCTGTCCTTTTTCTGGGACAATCACACGCATCCCCCACAAGAGGATGCCGTCTTCCACGCTGAATTCTGACAGCTTGGAGTAAAATGCCCGCAACTCGCCTGGGAGCTGTCTATGCTGCCCACCAGACAGGACTATGTGTCGGACCTTTGACAGGACTGGCTCCGTCTGGGTCCACTCACAGATCTGTGATGCCGTGACAGGCAAGATGTCCATAAAATCTAGGGTTGCAACTACCTCACCGGTCGTGGGGGTCGACATGGGGCCAGTCGATAAAGGCAATCGGCTCAGTGCGTCGGCATTCGCTATCTGCGTTCCTGGTTTGTGCTCCAGAGAATACTCGTATGCAGCGAGCAACAAAGCCCAGCGCTGGATCCGTGCGGAAGCAATGGGCGGTATTGGCTTATCCTCTCTGAAAAGTCCCAGCAGAGGCTTATGATCAGTCACGATAGTGAAGTGGCGGCCATACACATACTGGTGGAAACGTTTCACCGCAAAGACCACTGCCAGGCCCTCCTTCTCGATCTGCGCGTACTTTATTTCCGCTGCAGTCAATGTGCGGGAGGCGAAAGCTATTGACCGCTCGGCCCCGTTCTCCATCTTGTGGGACAGGACGGCCCCAATACAATACGGGGATGCATCACATGTGACGAGCAAAGGCTTTCCAGAATCATAGTGGGTTAGTAACCCAGACAACGACAATTGTTGCTTTACTCGCCAGAAAGCGGTTTCTTGCGGCTGACCCCAAACCCAGGTGTGATTTTTCTTTAGCAGAAGGTGCAACGGGGCCAACGTAGTTGCCAGATTGGGAGGAAGCCTGAAAGACGCACTTTGTGCGACGTAAACGGACTCCAGCCTCCGAAATGCGTCTAAGGACAGCCTCCAGATTTTCCAAATTTTCCTGCTCAGACGTCCCTGTGATCAAAACGTCATCTAAGTAGACAGCGACATGCGGTAAACCTCTCAAAATGCCCTCCATAACGCGTTGAAAAATAGCGCAGGCAGAGGATACTCCAAAGGGCAAACGTGTATATTCATACAGGCCCCGGTGTGTATTAATCGTTACATATGGGCAGGAGGCAGGGTCCAGCTCCAACTGTAGGTAGGCGTGACTCATATCTAATTTTGTGAACGAGAGTCCGCCTGCAAGCTTCGCGTAGAGATCCTCTATGCAAGGCACTGGATATCAGTCGAGTCGGGAAGCCGTATTCACTGTAAGTTTATAGTCGCCGCACAAGCGAACTGTGGCATCTGACTTCATTACAGGTACAATTGGTGCTGCCCAGTCAGCGAAACGGACAGGCCTGATAATACCCAAAGTCTCCAAACGAGTGAGCTCCCCTTCTACCTTCTCGAGCAAGGCGTAAGGCACCGGGCGCGCCCGGAAATAGCGTGGCATGGCTCCTGGTTCGACTTGGATATGGGCTACGGCCCCTTTTATTTTCCCCAAACCGGGCTGGAATACATCTGGGTATCGTCCTAGCACCTCAGTCAACCCTCCAGAAACTGTTTGGAGGATGTGCTGCCACTGCAACCGCAAATGGCACAACCAGTCCCGACCCAGCAGGCTGGGCCCATGGTCGCGCACCACGATAAGTGGGAAACGCCCCTCCTGGCGTCCATAAACAACAGGGGTCATCGTCGTTCCTGCAATGTCCAATGGTTTCCCCGTATAGGTGGCCAAGCTGGCCTGTGTGTTGGTTAATGTAAGAGTCTGTATACCCTGCTTGATGCGGTCGAATGTCCCCTGGGCCATCACGGAGACCGCTGCGCCAGTGTCCAACTCCATCTCGAGCAGGTGACCATTGACCTGTACTGTCACCTTAATGGGGGCCACACAGGGGGCTGCCACACAATGCAGCTGCAGGCAGTCGTCCTCCGTCCCCACGTCCTCAGGAGTAGTTGCCGCAGGTTCATTCACATGGAAGGGACGGCCCTGGGCTTGTCCCAGTTTCGGTCGGAACGACGGCGCCCCCAGGACCGGCGTCCGCGGCGGGGTCGGCGCCTACAAGTCTGACATGGACATGGCTCCTCATCCATTGGTTCTGAAGTAGGCTCCCTTCGGGGAGGAATGTCCGACGGCCACTGGCGTCGATCCGGATGTTGCCTCGCCCAAGGTACCGCAGGAGTGCGGGGGGAAGTTTTTGGGCAGCAGGGGTTGCGCCCCAAGGCATGCACCTCCATTCCCTGTAGCTCCTGCACTCCTCGTTCTGCGCTCTCTCGGGACAATACTATTTGAATGGCCTGTTGAAAAGTCAATGTTGGCTCAGCTAACAACTTTCTTTGGGTGGCCGCATTGTTAATACCGCAAACCAAACGGTCGCCTAACATTTCTGACAAGGTCTCACCATAGTCACAGTACTCCGCAATCCTGCGTAGCTTGGATAGAAAGTCGGCAAGGGATTCTCCTGGGGTCCTCTCAGCGGTATTAAACCGGTAACGTTGGACTATCGTGGATGGGGTTGGGTTAAAATGTTGCCCCAGTAAATTCACAAGTTCATCAAACATTTTGGTGTCCGCGCAGCTGGGTACGTAAGGCTCCTAATCACCCCAAACGTATGCGGGCCGCAGGCGGTGAGCAATATGACCACCTGGTGCTCAATTTTGGTGATATTGTTTGCCCGGAAATAGTAACGCATCCATTGTGTGAACTGGTCCCAGCTTTCCAGCGCAGCATCAAAAACATCCAAACGTCCGTACAGAGGCATGGTGTAATAGAAAACAACTTCCAACCTGTATCCAAAAAAATCCAGGGAGGTGGCTTCAGCAGTGTAGACAGCTATTCACTTTAACCCTCGTCGCCAGTTTTGTGAGGACCACGAAGAATCCAGCACGAGTTCCAAAGATTCAAAGAAATAACATTTATTTACAATAATATATATATATACAACAGCAACCCCGCGTGCTGCTTACTCCTTCCTGCTAGTTCCAAACTAGCCAGCTTTATTTATACAGGGAGTCTGCTAATGATTTCTCCACCCCCCTCATTGGGGAAGCTCATACTCCCACAGGATTGTGGGATTGTCATTAGTCCCCAGCCAATGGTAGCAGGCTGGTTATAACATCTAGACATAAAGGCATAGATGATATCTCAATGGAGATGAGCTAAGGCTGGAGAGGGAGTGGGGAAGTGTTGACGAGGTGGATATACTTGCATTTGGTGATTGAATAGATGTGATGACATTTCAAGTCAAAAACACCCTAGTTATTCTTCAACATGTAAGACATTTTTTATAGAATAAGCAATTTGTCTAATCCTTACATTACAGCGATAATTCCTGAAGTTGAACACTTTGCACTCCTTTGTACTTGTGATAAATGAATACTTGTATCAAAATAGCTTGCTGCTCTCTCAAATAACATCCCTTATTCAATAGTGGCTCTTCAAAATTATTACATACTCGAAGGTGAAGTATGCATGGGCCTGATGGTGTCAGTCATAAACTCATTTCCTCATTTCTAAAATAAATTTGGAGTACACAATTCTTTTTTTCCAATTAAGGGGTAATTTAGTGTGGCCATTTCACCTACCCTACACATCTTTGGGTTGTGGGGGTGAGACAGGGAGAATGTGCAAACTCCACACGGACAGTGACCCAGGGCCCGGATCGAACCTGGGTCCTCGGCGCCGTGAGGCAACAGTGCTAACCAATGCGCCATCGTGCTGCCCGTATTTCCTCTTTTAGTCAATTTATAAGAATGATAACATGCATTTTATTCTATCTGGAATGGTCTGTTAGTTGGTTTATTGGCTGGACAGACCTTGAGTACACTCATGTGCTCCAATGGATGCTCACATCCCCTGAACAAAAGTGAGAAGAGGTTTTGAAGGTGGTCTTTGCCATGTGGTTAGTTGAAGTGAAATGTTATTTCTTGATGTTGAGAGCGAGAAGCTTTACTGAGTTTGAATGTAACATGTGTCATGGAGTTGAGTGATGGGACAGCAACTGCATATCATTCTGTCATCATGAATATGGATGGCACCATTTAACATCTGAAGGAGCACATTGTTACTATTTCCAAACATTAACTAATTTGTCATTCAAGTAACGCAAAAGAGAGTTATTTAAGGTGGAGCCTTTCCGTTTCAAGTGTGTTTAATTACAGTGAGCTTTTATTTTTGTTCACCAAAATAGATGAGAATATCGAGGTGAAAGTGAATAGCCTACCAAGATGGATCAGCGGGTTGGTTGAGAGCTGTGTGGAATTTTATACAATTTTCCAGGATTGAATTGGGCCATTCGGCCCTACAGCTCCAAGATTGTCTTTGTCCTCCACACATGCCTCTTAGAGTCATAGAGTTATAGATGTTTACAGTATGGAAACAGGGCCTTCGGCCCAGCTTGTCCATGCCGCCCAGTTTCTATCACTAAGCTAGTCCCACTTGTCCGCAATTGGCCCATATCCCTCTATACCCACCCTGCCCATGTAACTGTCTAACTGTTTCTTAAAGGAAAATTTGTAGCCGGCTCTACCACTGCCTCTGGCAGCTAATTCCAGATGCTCACCACCCTCTGTGTGAAAAGATTTCCCCTCTGGTCTCTTTTGTATCTCTCCCCTCTCACCGTAAACCTATGCCCTCTAGTTCCAGACTCCTCTACCTTTGGGAAAAGATGTTGACTATCTACCTTATCTATGCTCCTCATTATTATATAGACCTCTATAAGATTACCCCTAAGCCTTCTATGCTCCAGGGAAAAGAAAGCCCAACCTATCCAGCCTCTCCCTATACCCCAGACCATCAAATCCTGGTAGCATCCTCGTAAATCTCTTCTGCATTCTCTCTAGTTTAACAATATCCTTTCTTTCATAGGGTGACCAGAACTGAACACAATATTCCATGTGTGGTCTTACTAATATCTTGTACAACTTCAACAAGACGTCCCAACTCCTGTATTCAATATTCTGACCAATAAAACCTAGCATGCTGAATGCCTTCTTCACCACCCTGTCCACCTGCGACTCCACCTTCAAGGAGCTATGAGCCAGTACCCCTAGATCTCTTTGTTCTGTAACTGTCCCCAACTCCCTACCATTAACTGAGTAAGTCCTGCCCTGATTTGATCTACCAAAATGCATCACCTCACATTTATCCAAATTAAACTCCATCTGCCATCCATCGGCCCACTGGCCCAATTGATCAAGATCCTGTTGCAATCTTATATAACCTTCTTCACTATCCACTATTCCACCAATCTTGGTGTCATCTGCAAACTTACTAACCATGCCTCCTACATTCTCATCCAAATCATTAATATATACAACAAATAACAGTGGACCCAGCACCGATCCCTGAGGCACACCGCTGGTCACAGGCCTCCAGTTTGAAAAACAACCTTCCACAACCACCCTTTGGTTTCGGTCACCAAGCCAATTTTGCATTCAATTGGCTACCTCACCCTGGATTCCGTGAGATTTAACCTTTTGTAAAGGCCTTGCCAAAGTCCATGTAGACAACGTCGGCTGCATTGCCCTCATCTACCTTCTTGATTACCCCTTCACAAAACTCAGTCAAATTGGTGAGACATGACTTTCCCCTTACAAAGCCACGCTGACTTTCCTTAATTAGCCCTTGCCTGTCTAAATGTCTATAGATCCTGTCCCTCAGAATTACATCTAACAATTTACCCACCACAGAAGTAAGGCTAACCGGTCTGTAGTTCCCAGGCTTATCCCCACAGCCCTTTGTTACATTACCTTGTTACTCATTTGCTTCTTACCAAGATGATCTTTTACTCGATGTTGATTAACATTCGTAGTCTTCCAATTAAAGCAAATAATTTATTTAGTAACATTAACAAATTAACTTGAGATTTTGTTCTCTCTCCAACACTTATACTAGATATTAAATAAACAAGATTGAATATGAATTAACTGTGATTAACACACCTGCACTCTGAGCTATCTCTCTCTACCTCTGGTCACTAGTCACTACACACACAAAGAGGCGGGAACTCAGCTTGAGTCTGTCTTTTATACCCATCTCTAGCGCTGCCATCTAATGATTACTTAGCAGTTATGTCTATACATTAACCCCTTGTATACATACAGATATGCAGATCACTACATCCCCCCCTTTTTTTAAAACAAATTTTCTGTACTGTTTAAAGAAAATTGTACAACACAAGTTGATAAATGATGATGTGAATATCTGTACAAGTTGTGATGATATTGATAATTATACAAAGTCAATTAGCTTTTTTGAGTCCAATCTTTATAAATTTAGTGAGTTAGGTTTCCATCTTCTTCTACTGGGTCTTCTTAACGGTTGCAGTGGTGTTGTGGATATTTTAATGTCTTTGTGAACGTCATCTGTCGTCTTGCTGTGAAGTAAGTTCTGTCGAGTAAGTGACTCATTCAGATTCAATGTAGGAAAAACTGATGGTTGAAGTTGAATCTTCAGTGGGTCTCGCCAGTTACGTCAGAAAATCACTCCCTCCGCAGCCTTGACAATGTAGGATCGCGGTGCTGCTTGCCTGAGTACTGTGGCTGGAGCAGACCATCCATGCAGCAGGTATCATCTTGTGTTCCCCTGGAATCGAGTTGAGATCTTTGCTTGTCAGGAGATTGGCTGAAGCCACAGTGTCAAGCTTGGACAATATTGGGAAATTGTTAACTTGCACTGTTGAAGTCCATTCACTGTTGGCGTTGATCTGTTGAGGAGCATTAGTTATTGCTTGAGGTTCCTCAGTCTTGTCAATTATTACTCCGAAAAACATGTTCTCGAAGGAAAAATGATCCTCTTCGGATGAATAATTTTGTCCAGATTTGTTCTGCTCCGATGAATCAACACTGTGAACGTTGACGTTCTTTTGTTTTGGTGTCGGAGATTGATAATGCGCTGTAGATCTGCACTGTGAGGCATAGTGATTGAGTTTTCCACATTTTAAACATTGTTTGCCTTGAGCTGGGCATTTTCTTTTTAAGTGGGCGTTGCCTCTCTGACGCATGAGACACGTTCGCGCATATGCAGGCTTCTTTTCTTCAGTCTCGCATTTCCGAGCGAAGTGCGCATGTCCTGGACTGGAGTGTGCACACGCAAGATAGCTGCTGTCCGAAACGTGCTTCTTTACTGCCTGCGGCACCATTTTAACACTCTCGACCTCATGGTTGACTTTCACCCCTTTTCACGGTGATAAAATTCAATATATTGTTTTTTACTCTGTTCGTGAGATAAACACTTTTCAATGGCGATTTCTCGCCTTGTTGCCTGAACAATGCTTCCCTTAGACTCTCATCACATAGTCCATACACAATCTGATCCCAGATCAGCGATTCATGCAAATCTGCGTAGTTACATACCTGTGCTAGCAACTTTAAGTCGGTGACAAAGCTGGTGAATGACTCTCCATGCTTCTGCAATCGTTCGTTAAACCTAAATCTCTCAAAGATTTCAATTGGCTGCGTTTTGCAGTGGTCGTCAAATTTGGTGATTATCGACTTCTGATGGCGGCTATGAAGGAGTAAGTCGCACATTTGGTGGCTCCCGCTCGGGTCGGACTTTTGGACCTTTCCCCTGATTTTTTACCGGACTTGAAGACAGAGGTAATTGTGTACTGAATTCCCACATCGGTGGATGGAGAGAAGGACTAGAAGTGTTCGTAATGGCAGAAACAGAAAGATAGAGAAGGCTTGGGCTGAAGCTGCAGCAGGAGACAGCATGGCGGAGGACCGGACCTCTGGTTTGTTGACCCAGCGGTCAACGGAGCAGTTGCTGCAAGTTATTCAGGAGGGCTTTGCTAAGCAGAAACGGGACTGCTTGGACCCGATGAAAGAGTCGATTGAGCGGCTGGAGCTTAGATTGGACGCCCAGGATCGGGCGATCCAGAAGGTGGAGAAGGCGCTGGCTGAGCAGGAGGAACATCAAACTGCGGTGGAGTTCATAGATTATCATAGAATTTACAGTGCAGAAGGAGGCCATTCAGCCCATCGAGTCTGCACCGGCTCTTGGAAAGAGCACCCTACCCAAGGTCAACACCTCCATTCTATTCCCATAACCCAGTAACCTCACCCAACACTAAGGGCAATTTTGGACACTAAGGGCAATTTTGGACACTGAGGGCAATTTATCATGGCCAATCCACCTAACCTGCACATCTTTGGACTGTGGGAGGAAACCGGAGCACCCGGAGGAAACCTACGCACACAAGGGGAGGATGTGCAGACTCCGCACAGACAGTGACCCAAGCCGGAATCGAACCTGGGACCCTGGAGCTGTGAAGCAATTGTGCTATCCACAATGCTACCGTGCTGCCCCTTGGAGATGGAGGTGGAGTTGGAGGTGGAGATGCTGAGAGACCAGCAGAAGAAGCTTCTGGAGAAGTTTGAGGACCTAGAGAATAGTCCCGCTGGCAGAACTTGAGAATCGTTGGGCTCCCGGAGGGGTCCGAAGGAGCGGACACTGGGGCATACATCGCAGATATGTTTGAGATGCTGCAGGGGGATGGGGCATTCTCCCGACCCTTGGGGGTGGCAGGATTCACAGAGCACTCGTGAGGAAGCCGTGAAGAGGAGACCCCCTGAGGGCAATGGTGGTGTGATTCCACAGATACTTGGATAAGGAGCGAATTCTACAGTGGGCCAAGCAGACATGGAGCTGTAAGTGGGACAATAGTATCCTGTGGGTCTACCAACACCTGAGTGTGGAGGTGGCCAGGAGAAGAGCAGGCTTCAACCAGATTCGGTCGATCCTTTTAAAGAAAAAGTGAAGTTCAGACTGTTGTATCCGGCCCGTCTCTGGGTCACATACGAGGAACAGCACTTTTATTTTGAGTCGCCTGAGGACGCGCTGGACTTCGTGAAAAGGAAAGGACTGATGGCCGACTGAGAACTTTTGAACTTTGTTGCAATGTTTATTTTTTTTCTTCTTTTTGTTTCTCTGTTCTTTAGAAAAAAGGTTTCTCGTTTTTCGTTTTGTGGAAGCTGTTTGTAATGCCTTCTGTATTGATTTGGGACCAGTGGCAGAGTTGAGTGAGTTAAGGTTTTCATTTGCAGTGTTGAGGGATGGAGGTGTGCTTGTTTACATTTTGGTGTTTTTCTGTTGGGCAGTTGTGTGGGGATTGTTTGATGTTGGAGCATGTTTGTATGAGCAGGAGGAGGGTGGGGAGGGAACAATAGGTGGGAGACTATACGGCGCCAAGTTGCTGGGCGGGCTAGCTCACTGAAGCGCAGTGGGGGGGGGGGGGGGGTGCATATGTTCCAAATGTGTATGTGCCAAATTGGGATGATGTGGAGTTTATAAAGAGGATGCTGGGGAAGACACCGGACCTGGACTCGCACAGGTTGGTCATGGGAGGGGACTTCAACACAGTTATTGACCCTGGCTTGGACCGGTCAAGCTTGAGACCGTGCAGGGTGCCAGCAATGGCAGGGGAACTAGGGGGGTTCATGGAGCAGATGGGCAGGGGGGGGTGGATGGATCCGGGGGGCGGGGATGGATCCAGGGGGTGGGGGGGGGCGGGATGGATCCATGGAGATTTGGGCAGCCGAGGGTGAAGGAGTTCTCTTTCTACTCACACGTCCATAAAGTGTACTCCCGGATCGATTTCTTCATTTTGAGCAGGGCCTTACTGGCAGGGGTGGTGGACCCGGGGTACTCGGCGATCACAATCTCAGACTATGCTCCGCACTGGGTTGACCTGCAAGTTAGTAAAGACAGTGACCAGCTCCCGCACTGGAGGATAGATGTGGGACTTTTGGCTGACGAAGGGGTGTGCGAGCGGCTGAGGAAATATATTCAGAACTACCTGCAGGTCAACGACACGGGGGAAACTTCAGCAGTGATGGTCTGGGAAGCACTGAAGGCGGTGGTCAGAGGGGAGCTGACCTCGATAGGGGCCCATAGGGAGAAGGTGGACAGGGCAGAGACGGACCGACTGGTTAAGGAGATATTACAGATCGATAGGAGGTATGCGGAGACCCCAGAGGCATTGCTTTTAAGGGAACAGCGGCGGCTACAGGCGGAGTTTGGCTTGTTAACCACAAGGGAGGGCGGTGGAGCAGCTGAGAAAGGCGAGGGGGGCGATCTATGAGTATGGAGAGAAGGCCAGCAGAATGCTTGCACAGCTGCTTAGAAAGAGGGAGGCAGCCAGGGAGATAGGGAAAGTAAATGATGGAGATGGGAACCTGGTTGGAGATTTAGCAGGGGTGAATAAGGCGTTTAGGGATTTCTACAGTAGGCTGTATAGGTCGGAACTCCCTATGGGGCCGGAGGGGATGAGACACTTCTTGGAGAGTCTGAATTTCCCAAAGGGGGACAGGGAGCTGGTAGAAGGGCTGGTGGTCTCGATCGGGTTGGAAGAGATAGTGGAGGGTCTGAAGGCCATGCAGTCGGGTAAAGCCCCGGGGCCGGACAGATACCCAGTGGAGTTTTATAAAAGGTTCTCTGGGGATTTGGGGCCGGTGTTGATGAGGATGCTCAATGAGGCAAGGGAAAGAGGGGGGCTGCCCCCGACGATGTCACAAGCCATGATTTCGCTGATTCTGAAGCGGGACAAGAACCCGGAACTGTGTGGGTTCTACAGGCCGATATCCCTGTTGAATGTGGATGCCAAACTGCTGTCCAAAATTCTCTCCTCCAGGATTGAGGATTGTGTTCCGGACGTTATTGGGGAGGACCAGACGGGGTTTGTTAAGGGTAGGCAGTTGGTGGCCAATGTAAGAAGGTTGTTAAATGTGATCATGTTGCCCCCGGAAGGTAGGGAGGTGGAGGTAGTGATCGCAATGGATGCAGAAAAGGCTTTTGATCGGGTAGAATGGGAGTATCTGGGGGAGATACTGGGACGGTTTGGATTTGGACGGGGCTTTATTGACTGGGTCAGGTTGCTGTATCAGGTTCCTGTGGCAAGTGTACGGATGAATAGGACAACATCGGACTATTTTAGACTGCACCGGGGGGACGAGACAGGGATGCCCCCTCTCCCCACTGTTGTTCGCGCTAGCTATAGGGCCATTGGCAATTGCTCTGAGAGCCTCAAGGGTCAAGGGGCTGGTCCGGGGGGCAGTTGGGGGGGGGTGCGGAGAGGTGTTGAGCACTGAGTCTCGCTCTATGCAGATGACCTGCTTCTGTATGTTTCGGACCCAATAGAGGGGCTGGAAGAAATCATGAGGATTCTAGTGGAATTTGGCCGGTTTTCGGGGTGTAAGCTAAATATGGGGAAAAGTGAGATGTTTGCGGTCCAGGTGAGGGGACAGGAGAGGCGATTGGGGGAGCTGCCGTTTAGATTAGTAGGGGGAAGCTTTAGGTACCTAGGCATCCACGTGGCGCGGGAATGTGACTGGCTGCATAAATTAAATCTGGCCCGACTAGTAGACCAAATGAAGGACGATATTCGGAGATGGGACACGCTCCAGTTGTCATTAGATGGGAGGGTGCAGACAGTGAAGATGATGGTTCTCCCAAGATTCCTGTTCGTGTTCAATGTCTCACCATCTTTATTCCGTGGTCCTTTTTTAAACGGGTCAACAAAGTGATCTCTGGCTTTCGGTGGGCAAGACCCTGCGGGTAAGGAAGGTAATGCTTGAGCGGAGTCGCGGAGAGGACGGGCTGGCGCTGCCAAATCTTAGTAACTATTACTGGGCGGCGAATATAGCCATGATCAGGAAGTGGGTGGTGGGGGGGTGTTGGCATGGGACCGTATGGAGGCGGCTTCATGTAAGGGCTCCAGTTTGGGGGCATTGGTAACTGCACCTCTGCCGTTCCCACCGGCACGGTACTCCACCAGCCCCGTGGTGGTGGTGGCCCTGAGAGTCTGGGGGCAATGGAGGAGACATGTGGGAGGAGAGGGAGTATCGGTCTGGTCCCCAATCTGTAATAATCACCGGTTTGCCCCGGGAAGTATGGATGGAGGGTTCCGGATATGGCGGAGAGCAGGGATTGAGAAGATGGGGGCAATGTTTATAGAGGGGAGCTTTCCGAGTATGAGGGCGCTGGAGGAGAAGTTTGGGTTGGCGAGGGGAACAAATTCAGGTATCTCCAGGTGCGGGACTTCCTACGTAAACAGGTGTCAACCTTCCCGCTCCTACCGCTAAGGGGGATTCAGGACAGGGTAGTTTCCAGAGGGTGGGTAGGAGAAGGGAGTGTCTCGGACATTTACAAAGAACTTATGGGGTCAGAGGAGACACAGACCGAGGAGCTGAAGCGCAAGTGGGAGGAGGAGCTTGGAGGAGAGATAGAGGATGGTCTATGGGCGGACGCGTTGAGTAGAGTCAACGTGTCCGCAACATGTGCCAGGCTCAGCCTGATCCAATTTAAGGTCGTTCTCCGGGCTCACATGACAGTGGCCCGGATAAGCAGATTCTTTGGGATGGAAGACAGGTGTGCAAAATGTGCGGGAGGGCCAGTGAACCATGTCCACATGTTCTGGGCATGTCCGAAGCTTAGGGGGTTTTGGCAATGTCATGTCTAAGGTGTTAAAAACAAGGGTGGCGCTGAGTCCAGAGGTGGTGATTTTCGGGGTGTCGGAAGAGCCGGGAATCCAGGAGGAGAAAGAGGCAGACGTTCTGGCCTTTGCTTCCCTGGTAACCCGGAGACGGATACTATTAGCTTGGAGGGACTCAAAGCCCCCGAGGTCGGAGACCTGGCTATCGGACATGGCTAGCCTTCTCTGTTTGGAGAAAATCAAGTTCGCTTTGAGAGGGTCACTGTTAGGGTTCACCCAGAGGTGGCAACCGTTTGTCGACTTCTTCGCGGAAAATTAATAGTCAGCAGAAGGGGGGGGGGGGGGGGGGGTGTTAGTTTAGCTTAGAGTAGGGGGTTAATAAAGGTGGGACCTGTAAGTGAGGGAGACAGCTTTTGCACTATGTTTATAGTTTCTTGTACATTGTTTATTGTGTTGTAATACCAAAAAATACCTCAATAAAATGTTTATTTAAAAAAAAAATTTGGTGATTATCAAATTAAATTTGCTTTTGCCTCCCCTTCAGAGTAAATGAAAGAGTTATAAACTTCAATAGCCTGCTGTCCTGCCATGGATTAAAGCAGTGCTATTTTTCTAGCCTCAGTAGCGGTGGTCAAATCATGTGCCTCTAGATAAATTTGGAATTGCTGTTTGAAAAGTTTCTAATTTGAGTTTAGATTACCAGTAGTTTTTAGTTGATGTGGCGCTTGAATGTAGTCCATCGACTCGATTGTTCTTCGAGAGATCCGAATGCTGCGAAGCCTTCCAAAGTTGAATAGCCGGTATGAATTTTTTCTTTTTTTCTTGCTGATTCTAATCTAATCTATCTAGTAAGCTTTCTTGAAGTCAATATCCTGGCACCATGTTAAATTACCTTGTGTAAATATGTTACTCATTTGCTTCTTACCAAGATGATCTTTTACTCGATGTTGATTAACACTTGTAGCCTTCTAATTAAAGCAAATAATTTATTGAGTAACATTAACAAATTAACTTGTGAGTTTGTTCTCTCTCGAACACTTATACTAGATATTAAATAAACAAAATGAAAATGAATTAACTATGATTAACAACACCTGCACTCTGAGCTATCTCTCTCTACCTCTGGTCACTTGTCACTACACACACGAAGAGGCGGGAACTCAGCTTGAGTCTGTCTTTTATACCCATCTCTAGTGCTGCCATCTAGTGATTACTTAGCTGTTATGTCTATACATTAACCCCTTGTATACATACAGATAGGGAGATCACAACAGCCTTCTTAAACAAGGGCACAACATTTGCTACCCTCCAATCTTCAGGTACCTCTCCTGTGGCTGTCGATGATTCAAATAGCTCAGCTCAGAGGCCGGCAATTTCCTCCCTATTTATCTACCTAGATGCGCTTTAATACCTCCAGCACCTCCTTCTCTGTAATATGTACACTCCTCAAGACACCACTTATTATTTCCCCAATTTCCCTAACATTTGTGCCTTTCTCAACAGTAAATACTGACGAGAAATATTAATTTAGGACCTCTCCCATCCCTTGTGGATCTGCACAGAGATGATCTTGTTTATCCTTAAGCCCCACCCTCTCCCTAGTCACCCTTTTACCCTTTATGTATCTGTAAAAGTTCTTTGGATTTTCTTTTGCCTTATCTGCCAAGACAATCTCATGTCCCCTTTTTGCCCTCCTGATTTCTCTCTTAACTCTACTCCGACAAACCCTATACTCTTCAAGGGATCCACTTGATCCCAGCTGCCTATACATGTCATATGCCCGTTCCCTCCTTCTGCCAGCCTTACACTTCACCCTAAGAGGAATGTGCTCATCCTGAACAATAGTTAACACCTTTTTGAAAGACTCCCACTTACCAGCTTTCCCCTTGCCTGCAAATAGGGGTTGGTTTAGCACAGGGCTAAATCGCTGGCTTTGAAAGCAGACCAAGGCAGGCCAGCAGCACGGTTCAATTCCCGTACCAGCCTCCCCGAGCAGGCGCAGGAATGTGGTGACGAGGGGCTTTTCACAGTAACTTCATTTGAAGCCTACTTGTGACAATAAGTGATTTTCATTTCATTCAAATAGGCACCCCCAATCAACTTTTGAACGTTCCCGCCTAATACCCTCAAAATTGGCCTTGCTCCACTTTGCACCTTACATCTCCTCACTCTATTGCCATATTGCTCTGATCTTTTCTCCCTCATATACTTGCCTCACCTCTCTTAAGTGCAGCTGTGTTGACCTATTCCATTGGCGACAGGTTTGTGGAAAACAATAACACAGCGGTTGAATTGATCAATCAGCAATAATACTGAAACTCGCCTAAAAAATGAGTGCTGGTAGGTGGGGTGTAGGTTGCAGTACAAGAAGAGATAACTAGGATAGAAGGGACCAGAGGGATTAATTCAGGGAAATATGCCTGGAATGAGCAAAACAAATTCCTTACACCACTGATAATTCACTGATGTAGCATCAGGCCTTTAGATAGGCGAGGACATTTCAGACCATATACTATGAATCAGGTTTTGTTTAGAAAAATAATAGTCAGAAGCAACACTCAAGTAACAGCAGTGTAGAATCCACCGAAGCAGCACACATGGGTCAGCCAGGTAGAAAACAAAGATTCTAGTTATTCACAATATTACACTGTCCACTCCCCGAAGGGCCTCCTCCCCAACCTGCTTCCTGGCCAGGGTTTGTATACCAGAGTACTAAACTCTCAGTTAAGGGGGAGCTTGTGACCGGGGAGAACTCATATTCAGAGGAGGTCACCTGGAATTTAAATATCCTGATCTTGTGACCTCCCTGAGGGTTGTAACATCCTCCCCCCACCCCCTCTCAAGTCCGGTGATACGTCCATGACCATGTCTGCGACCGGGACTACTGGCTCTTCAGGTGTCCCAGCCCGGGAAGAGCTGAACGTGTAGCAGCCGGTGGTGTATACCGGACTGGGGAGCATCGCCGTCACATGGAGTGTTTCGGCATGGTCATAGGCGCTGCGGCGGCCGGGGTCATGGGCATTGCTGGCTCAGGCTGTGGCAATATGTCAATGACGACTTTGGTAACAGTGTCCAGTGGATCCTCATCTGGCATTTTGGCGTCCTCTACGCTCAAAACCAGTTTCTTTATGGAAGGTACGTCCAGGACCAACGGCGGCGACTGGACGGAGATGTTGGTTAGAGATTGCGGCGGTTTTGGTGCAAAACCTCCGGAATTCGATCCAGTGTCTCTTGGATGTGTCCTCGAAGGTGGCCCACATGCTGGTTTATCATAGAATTTACAGTGCAGAAGGAGGCCATTCGGCCCATCGAGTCTGCACCGGCTCTTGGAAAGAGCACCCTACACAAGGTCAATACCTCCCCCCTATCCCCATAACCCAGTAACCCCACCCAACACTAAGGGCAATTTTGAACACTAAGGGCAATTTATCATGGCCAATCCACCTAACCTGCACATCTTTGGACTGTGGGAGGAAACCGGAGCACCGGGAGGAAACCCACGCACACACGGGGAGGACGTGCAGACTCCGCACAGACAGTGACCCAAGCCGGAATCGAACCTGGGACCCTGGAGCTGTGCAGCAATTGTGCTATCCACAATGCTACCGTGCTGCCCTCACGGGTTTGCCCTCAAGGATTGTCATCCTTGTGTCAATATGAGACTGGTCCCGTCTGGCCCAACACAACGCCTGGTATCCACGTGACACCTCCAAAATTCCGGATGTACACTGAGTCTCCCACCGTGAAGATGCGTAAGGGTGAACGCCGTCTGGCCTCAGCCTCGGCTCGATCCTGACCCCGGTGCAATTTCCCACCAATATCCAGGAGAACTAAACTTAAACGTGTTCTCAGGCGATGGCTCATCAACAATTCGGCTGGAGAGACCCCCGTTGTGGCGTTGTCCTGTAATAAAAAAGGAAACACGCAAGCCTCGTCTCCCAGGACCCTGAGATCTGCTTCTTCATTCCATTTTTAAAAGTTTGCATGCCGCGTTTGGCCAATCCGTTCGATGCGGGTGGCACGGGGCGGTGTGTACATATCGAATCCTCTGGGTGGCCATGAATGCCCCAAACTCCGCACTTGTAAATGCTGTCCCATTACCCGAGACCAGCCCCTCCGGTATCCCATGAATGCTGAACAATTGCCGCAGTCTGTCTATTGTGGCTCAAGGCGTCGTGCTCTACATTTTGTAGACCTCCATGCACTTGGAATGGGGCATCTACGACAATGAGGAACATCGCCCCCCTGGAATGGTCCCGAAGAATCGAGGTGGAGACGGGACCAAGGACGGGCCGGCCATTCGCGTGGGTGGAATGGTGCCGCCGGTGGCAGCTTCTGGCGCTCCTGGCACGGGGTGCAACGCTGGGCCACCTTGTCAATATCCGCGCCTATTCCTGGCTACCATATGTAACTGCGGGCCAGCATCCTGATTTTTGACACTCCTGGAGGTTCATTGTGGAGGCTTTGTAAGAACGGTGCTCTTCCCTGCTCGTGAAGCACTACATGCAGTCCCCACAATCTGACACCGTCCTTGACGCTCAACTCGGGAATTTTATCAGCCCTCGGCAAGGCACGTGATTGGGCTCCAAATTGGATTATTTGTCACACCCGTGACAACTGCGGGTCCGTTTGAGCCCAGCTGCAGATGTGGGAGGCCGTAATTGGCAAAGAATCAATGAAATTGAGTGCGGCTATCACGCCATCAGCCAATGTCTGTGCAGGCGACCTGGTGTGGAGGAGGAGGCAGCTCATAGCATCGCCCTGAGGTATTGCAGATCCGGAACGGTGTTCCAAAATGTACTGGTATGCTGCTACGGCCCACCGCTGGATCCTGGCTGACGCAATGGGGGAAAAACCGCCTGGTCTTCTTTGAGCAACCCCAGCAGGGGCTTGTGGTCGGTGTAGACGATGAACAAGTATCCATAGATGTACTGGTGGAATTTCTTAACTCCAAATACCACTGCCAAGCCTTCCTCCTTGATCTGCGTGCTCCTTTTCTCACTGTTGGCCAATGTCCGTGATGCGAACGCAGTGGGGTGCTCTGACCCATCGTCCATTCGACGGGCGTGGACGGCCCAGATCCCGTAGGGAGAAGCATTGCACATTAACAACAGCGGCTTGGCTGGGTTGAAATGAGTTAATAGGCAGGACGATAACAGTTGTTTCTTCACCGTCACAAAAGCTGTTTCCTGGGCCTGGGACCACTCCCAACGTTGACCTTTCTTAAGCAGCTGTTAATGGGGGGGTCAAGATTATGGCAAAGTTCGGAATACATTTTCAGTAGTAATTCATTAAGCATAATTTGACCCATCCAAGTGGCACTGGGGCATGACGCACGGCCTGTACCTTGTCCTCCATAGGTTGCAACCCATGGCGGTCTACCCGATAACCTAGGTAGGCAACTTTGGTTGTGTTGAAGACGCATTTTCCCCTGCAGAGGCGGACCTGTGCTTGCTCAAAACGCTGGAGGACTTCGGCCAGATGCTCCCGGTCCGGTGAACCGGTGATCAGGACGTTGTCAGGGTCCACTGTCACTCTCGGGGGTTTTCGCAGGATGTTTTCTATTACCCGCTGGAAGATTGCGCAAGCGGAGGAAACCCCAAAGGGAAGCCGGGGAGATAGATATAGGACAGATGTCAGAGGTAGGTTCTTTACTTAGAGAGTAGTACGGGCGTGGAATGCCCTGCCTGCAACAGTAGTGGACTCGCCAACACTAAGGGCATTCAAATGGTCATTGGATAGACATATGGACGATAAGGGAATAGTGTAGATGGGCTTTAGAGTGGTTTCACAGGTCGGCGCAACATCGAGGGCCGAAGGGCCTGTACTGTGCTGTAATGTTCTATGTTCTATGCAGGGGACAGGGTAGCGATCCAGGCAGGAGACGTGGCTGATTGTCATTTTATATTATCAGCAGTCGGATGGAGCCATTGGGCTTCATCACCGGCACGACCGGTGCTGCCCAGTCAGAGAACTGGACAAGGTGTATTATTTTCAACCCTTCAAGTCAGTCTAGCTCCAGGTCCACTTTGGAACGTAGTGCATATGGGAGAGGCCAGGCATGGATATATTTGGCTGGGTATTTTGGTCAACGCTGATGCAGGCCATCGCCCCTCTGATGGTGCCTAACCCCTCTTGGAACATGGTGGGTAATCTGGCCAGGACACCCTTGGGTCCATGCGGGTGGATTTGGCAAACCCTTTGCCGGTCCAATCGAAGGTGGTGCAGCCAGTCATGGCCCACTATATCTGGGCCACTGCCGTTTACACTGACTAACGGGAGGTTTGCCGTCTGTCGACCGTAGTCTACCGTGACCGTTGCTGTACCAGCTATTGCCAGCGCTTCACCCATGTTGGTAGCGAGGCGGCCATTGGTGTCCTGAAGGACCAGTGTCTGGAGGCCGGATCGAATACGGTTCAAGATCCGGCAGCTGACCACTGATGCTGCCGTGCCTGAGTGGAACTCCATTCGGATGGAATGTCCATTCACTTGTAACGATAGCTGGATGGGAGCAACCCGAGAGGAAGACACACAATGCAGTCTGCGAGAACCTCCTCTTCATCGTCCACATGGTGGGCCTGGTCCCTTCGTTGGCAGTCATGCCTGGCGGGGTGGCGAGATGGTGGGCTCGCTCTCGGCCGGTTGTACTCCGGTGACCTACTGCCAGCGGTCGCCAGCTGGAAACGATATTCCTGGTTGCTGCAGGCAGGAGAGAGCATTCTGTGGCATTCCGGGCCTCGGTGGAAGCCTGTGTCTCGGTAGAGACCATCCCATTGTTGGGCCTCTGCCTCCGGGGCGGGAGGTGGGTGGGGTGCAGTTCGGCGGCCAAGGTTCAGCACCGCCATTGCTTGGAGCTGCTGGGCCCCTTTCTCCATGCTGTCATTGGAGACGGCTACCTCCACGGTGCATTGCAATGTCAGGTCAGTTACCCCCAGGAGTTTTCTTTGTGTGTTGGCTTCGCAGATTCCACATACGAATATGTCTCACAGTGATTCAATAAGCGTGGCGCCAAATTTGCAGGTTTCTGCTAATCTTCGGAGGCGAGCCTTAAAGTTGCTAGTCGATTCTGACTGGGTCTAAGTGGCTGTGTGAAATCAGAACCTTCGGACGATTAATGGTGGTTGTGGGTTTAGATGCCCCTTCACCAAGGCCACCACCGTGGCGAACGGCCAGATATCTGGCGACTGTGGGTGGGTCAGGCTCTAAGTGACCATTGTCCGCAGCACGTCCCCGTTGATCCCGTTTGTATAGAAAAAGTGCTGCATTCTTCCGACATACTGTCCCAGTCATCAACCTCTGCCTGAAAAGGCTCGAGCTTACCGATGTGTGACATGTCAGCGGATACATGAGAGGCCTCTCTAGGCCTGGACGAAGTGGCTCCCGCACGTTGTATCTGCCGTTGGCGGCAGCTCCACTTTATTCTCATCGCCAGTGTAGAATCCGCTGAAGCTGCACACATGGATCAGCCAGGTGGAAAACAAAGATTGTATTAATTCACAATATTACATTCTCCACTCCCTGAAAGGCCTCCTCCTCGACCTGCTCCCAGGCCGGGACTTTTATACCAGAGATCTGAGCTCTCAGTTAAGGGGGAAACCCCTTGTTACCGGGGGAACTCATATTCTGAGGAGGTCACCTGGAATCTAATTGTCCTTATCGTGTGACATTTCTGAGGGTTATAACAAGCACCAAGGTTTTTTTCTTGACCTGTTTGATGTTCCTTCCTTTTTAAAAACATTTTTGACATTGTAAAAGTAACATAATCCTTGCAGCATGCAACAGACTCATTGTGCTGCTGTTTTTCATTGGCATTAGACCAGTGGAACACAGTAATTCCTTCATGGGATATAGACAGCGCTGACTGGGCCACGGTTGCTGCCCATCTCTAATTGCCCTCGAACTGAGAGGCTTACTTGACCATTTCAGAGGGCAGTTTAAAGTCAACCACATTTCTGTGGGTCTGGTGTCACATGTAGGCCAGATCACATTTGGGGCGAGATCTCCGGGCTGTGCGTGTCGATGGGACATTCAGCTGACGGCACCCCCCCCCCCCCCCCCCCCCCCCCCCCCCCCCCCCGCTGTGGGTTTCCCAGCGGCGGGGTATGGATCCAATGAGAAGTCCCATTGACAACGGCGGGACAAGGAGATCCTGACGGCGGACAACTGAGGGCTGCTCCCGTCGCCTAGAAACACGCCATGCGCGCAGGAAATTCGCCCCTGATTTCCTTCCAAAAAGGACATTAGAGAATCAGATAGGTTTTTACAACAATAGTTTCATGGCCACCATTATTGAGGCTCGCTTTTGATTCCAGATTTATTAACTGAAGTTAAATTCAACCAGCTGTCATCAGGAGGGGTGTGTGAGTTTGAACCCATGCCCCAGAGCTGGGTCTCTAGATTGCCAGCCCATTGACATTACCACTTTGCCACCCTGGGCATGCTGTATGCCCACGTGCTGCTGGTACTTAGCAACTCAATTCCACTGTGCAACGTAGAGGATGACATTCTTCATCTATTCTCGCTACATGGCCATTTTAAAAAAATCATTTGCGGAATGTGGGCATTGCTTGCCCATCCTTAATTGTCCTGGTAGTGAACTGCCTTCTTGAACTGCTGCAGTCCATGTGGCGCAAGTACACCCATAGCGTTATTTGGGAGGGCATACAGGAATTTTGACCCAGCGACAGTGAAGGAATGGTGATATATTTCCACGTCAGGATGGTGAGTGGCTTGGTGGGGAATGTGCAGGTCTGCCTTCTAGATGGCAAAGGTCTTGAGTTTGGAAGGTCCTGTCAAAGGAACCTTGGTGAGTTCCTGCAGTGCATCTTGTAGATGGTAATAATACTAAACTTTATTATTGCCAGAAGTAGGCTTACATTAACACTGCAATGAAGTTACTGTCAAAATCCCTAGTCGCCACATTCCAGCGCCTGTTCGGGTACACAGTGGGAGAATTCAGAATGTCCAATTCACCTAACAAGCACGTCTTTTGGGACTTGTGGGAGGAAACCGGAGGCAACCCATGCAGACACAAGGAGAACTTGCAGACTCCACACAGACAGTGTCCCTGGCTGTGAAGCAACAGTGCTAACCACTATGCTACTGTGGCCCCACGGCTGCCACTATGTATTGGTGATGGAGGGAGTGAAATGCTTGTGGATGGGTACCAATCATGTGAGCTGCTTTGTCCTGGATGATGTAAAGTTTATTGAGTGTTGTAGGAGTTGCACCCATCCAAGCAAGTGGAGAGTATTCCATTGCACTCCTGACTTGTGCCTTGTAAATGGTGAAATGGGAGCCAGGAGGTGAGTTACTTGCTGCAAGGTTTCTAGCCTCTGACCTGATCTTGTCGCCACGATATTTATATGGCTAGTTCAGTTCAGTTTCTGGTCAATGGTAACCCCCAGAAGACGGTGGGAAATTCAGTGATGGTATTGTCATTGAATGTCAAGGTGTTAGCTCTTCTCTTGTAGGAGATGGTCATTGCCTGGCACTTGTGTGGCACGAATGTAACTTGCCACATGTCAGCCCAAGCCCGGATATTGTCCAGGTCTTGCTGCATTTGGTCATGGACTGCTTCAGTATCACAGGAGTAACAAATGGTGCTGAACATTGTGCAATCATCAGTGAACACCCACTTCTGACCTTATGATGGAAGGAAAGTCATTGATGAAGCAGCTGAAGATGGTTGGACCTAGGTCACTACCCTGAGGAACCCTTGCTGTGATGTCCTAGAAACTTGAATAACTTTCTTGTGATATTATTGAATTTGACAAATCATGGACTGGATTCTCCATTCCTGAGGCTGAGTGCCGATGCCAACGGAGGATCCGTGGCGTTTCAGGACGGGATGATCAGCGCGAAACCGTCACCGATTCCGCAACTGATGCGGGGCTAGCACCGGCGCTGCGTAAACCACCCGCGGAACATGGAACGCGGATTTTGGAAAAGAGTAAAAACAACAGGGTTGTGGTGATGGGAGACTTCAACTTCCCCAATATTGACTGGGACTCACTTAGTGCCAGGGGCTTAGACGGGGCAGAGTTTGTAAGGAGCATCCAGGAGGGCTTCTTAAAACAATATGTAAACAGTCCAACTAGGGAAGAGGCGGTACTGGACCTGGTATTGGGGAATGAGCCCGGCCAGGTGGTAGATGTTTCAGTAGGGGAGCATTTCGGTAACAGTGACCACAATTCAGTAAGTTTTAAAGTACTAGTGGACAAGGATAAGAGTGGTCCGAGGATGAATGTGCTAAATTGGGGGAAGGCTAATTATAACAATATTAGGCGGGAACTGAAGAGCATAGATTGGGGGCGGATGTTTGAGGGCAAATCAACATCTGACATGTGGGAGGCTTTCAAGTGTCAGTTGATAGGAATACAGGACAGGCATGTTCCTGTGAGGAAGAAAGACAAATACGGCAATTTTCGGGAACCTTGGATGACGAATGATATTGTAGGCCTCGTCAAAAAGAAAAAGGAGGCATTTGTCAGGGCTAAAAGGCTGGGAACAGACGAAGCCTGTGTGGCATATAAGGAAAGTAGGAAGGAACTTAAGCAGGGAGTCAGGAGGGCTAGAAGGGGTCATGAAAAGTCATTGGCAAATAGGGTTAAGGAAAATCCCAAGGCTTTTTACACTTACATAAAAAGCAAGAGGGTAGCCAGGGAAAGGGTTGGCCCACTGAAGGATAGGCAAGGGAATCTATGTGTGGAGCCAGAGGAAATGGGCGAGGTACTAAATGAATACTTTGCATCAGTATTCACCAAAGAGAAGGAATTGGTAGATGTTGAGTCTGGAGAAGGGGGTGTAGATAGCCTGGGTCACATTGTGATCCAAAAAGACGAGGTGTTGGGTGTCTTAAAAAATATTAAGGTAGATAAGTCCCCAGGGCCGGATGGGATCTACCCCAGAATACTGAAGGAGGCTGGAGAGGAAATTGCTGAGGCCTTGACAGAAATCTTTGGATCCTCGCTGTCTTCAGGGGATGTCCCGGAGGACTGGAGAATAGCCAATGTTGTTCCTCTGTTTAAGAAGGGTGGCAGGGATAATCCCGGGAACTACAGGCCGGTGAGCCTTACTTCAGTGGTAGGGAAATTACTGGAGAGAATTCTTCGAGACAGGATCTACTCCCATTTGGAAGCAAATGGACGTATTAGTGAGAGGCAGCACGGTTTTGTGAAGGGGAGGTCGTGTCTCACTAACTTGATAGAGTTTTTCGAGGAGGTCACTAAGATGATTGATGCAGGTAGGGCAGTAGATGTTGTCTATATGGACTTCAGTAAGGCCTTTGACAAGGTCCCTCATGGTAGACTAGTACAAAAGGTGGAGTCACACGGGATCAGGGGTGAACTGGCAAGGTGGATACAGAACTGGCTAGGCCATAGAAGGCAGAGGGTAGCAATGGAGGGATGCTTTTCTAATTGGAGGGCTGTGACCAGTGGTGTTCCACAGGGATCAGTGCTGGGACCTTTGCTCTTTGTAGTATATATAAATGATTTGGAGGAAAATGTAACTGGTCTGATTAGTAAGTTTGCAGACGACACAAAGGTTGGTGGAATTGCGGATAGCGATGAGGACTGTCTGAGGATACAGCAGGATTTAGATTGTCTGGAGACTTGGGCGGAGAGATGGCAGATGGAGTTTAACCTGGACAAATGTGAGGTAATGCATTTTGGAAGGGCTAATGCAGGTAGGGAATATACGGTGAATGGTAGAACCCTCAAGAGTATTGAAAGTCAAAGAGATCTAGGAGTACAGGTCCACAGATCACTGAAAGGGGCTACACAGGTGGAGAAGGTAGTCAAGAAGGCATACGGCATGCTTGCCTTCATTGGCCGGGGCATTGAGTATAAGAATTGGCAAGTCATGTTGCAGCTGTATAGAACCTTAGTTAGGCCACACTTGGAGTATAGTGTTCAATTCTGGTCGCCACACTACCAGAAGGATGTGGAGGCTTTAGAGAGGGTGCAGAAGAGATTTACCAGAATGTTGCCTGGTATGGAGGGCATAAGCTATGAGGAGCGATTGAATAAACTCGGTTTGTTCTCACTGGAACGAAGGAGGTTGAGGGGCGACCTGATAGAGGTATACAAAATTATGAGGGGCATAGACAGAGTGGATAGTCAGAGGCTTTTCCCCAGGGTAGAGGGGTCAATTACTAGGGGGCATAGGTTTAAGGTGAGAGGGGCAAAGTTTAGAGTAGATGTACGAGGCAAGTTTTTTACGCAGAGGGTAGTGGGTGCCTGGAACTCACTACCGGAGGAGGTAGTGGAGGCAGGGACGATAGGGACATTTAAGGGGCATCTTGACAAATATATGAATAGGATGGGAATAGAAGGATACGGACCCAGGAAGTGTAGAAGATTGTAGTTTAGTCGGGCAGTATGGTCGGCGCGGGCTTGGAGGGCCGAAGGGCCTGTTCCTGTGCTGTACATTTCTTTGTTCTTTGTTCTTTGTTCTTTGAACATGCGGAAAACGGTTGCCGAATCGCCAGGTCCCCGTGATGCATACGCTCTGGGCTGACAAGCTGCAGCCACGCGTACGTCTACACCCCCCACACACGCACCGGAAAAGGTGGCGCCAGCCATGCTGGACCGCATATCCGCCCACCCTGACTCACAACCCACCTCCTGCCCCCCGCCCCCGCACAGGTGGAAGACTCCCGCCCAGCGGCATGGATCTCGGCCGAGATAGCGGAGCTGGACATTATCCGTATGCCCTCTCTCTCCCCACGGTCGGCACGGCCCGTCGACGCCAATTTGGAGCATCGCGACCCACCGTCAAATTAGCGCCTGCCCCGGTTCCGGGGTTGGGTGCCAACGTGCACCCGACCGCCGTTCCTGATTTCGCCGTCGAGCTACGGAGAATACATCACCATATCTTTCAAATGTTTTGTTAATTCACAGCCTACAGGGAACAATAAAAAGTCAGAATCCGTATATCTGATTTTTTTACAACAGCTGGCGGCCAAAGATTTTCCAAATCTAAACTTTAAACTCTAATCATAACTCTTGCTGTCAACATCCATGTTTTCAGTTTTACTCACTTTAACCCACTGCTGCCCTGCTGTGTTGTCTGCAGCTGCTTTTTGGAACAGATTTGTTTTAATTTTTCTGAATGAGAAGTGTAGTTGCAGCAACTTACAGCATGAGCGACACATTTACACGGAAATACAATGCACTTATTCCAATTTACATTTAATGTAACTTTTGTACAATCAAACTCCCTTTTATATAACATACAAACATAGGATCAGAATTGTTCCATCCCCCTGCTCTGTCACTCAACTAGATCATTGTTGAACACCTCAACACCATCTTCCCAGAATATCCCCCATCTCATAATGCCACTGTTATCTAAAAATCTATTGACCTCTGCTTTGAACAGACTCAATGATTGAACCTCCACAGCCCTCTGGAAGATTTACCTTGCTCTGGCTGAAGAAATTCTTCCTCATCTCGGTCCCAAAATGACCTACCTCTTATTCGGAGGGTGTCTCCTGTTTCTAGACAACCACTCACCGCCACCCCCCCCCCCCCCACCCACCCCCCCCCCCCCCCCACCCCCCACCCCCCACCCCCACCCCACCGCCCCTTATCCAGGGGGAAACTTCCTTCCTGCCTCTACCCTGTCAAGTTTCCATGAGATCATCTCTCATTCTTCAAAACTCTAGAGAATATAGGCCTTGGCTCCTCAGTCTTTTCTCCTGGACAATTCTGCCACCCCAGAGGTTAGTCTGGTTTAATACACTCCCTCAGTGGCCAGTATAATCTACCTTAGGTAAGGAAACTGCACTCAATGGTCGCGGCGTGGCCTCATCAAGGCTCACTTTACTCCTAAACACAAATCCCCTTGCAAGAAAGGCGAACCGACCATTTGGCTTCCTAATGTACAATGACTTCAGCACACATTAGATGGTTAATTCAAATCTTTCCTCAAACGATCACCCTTAGGGAGGCTAACATTTGGCTGAGAAACCGCTACCAAAGTGAAGCTCGAAAGGTTAACAGCATACAACTTTATTTTCCATATACTGATATAAATATACTTTTAACACAGAAATATGACTTAAAAAAACACTTAAAACAATTAATAATTCATTCTGTCAACTCCTGGCTTGTACAAAGTCAGTTGTTGTGTCTGTTTTGAGAATATGGAGCCATTTCATTCAATGTGTCAAAGATGATGCATTCTTTATTTTCTCCATATGGGCTTGAAATGCCCTAGTTAATTCCAAAGTAGAAGAAAAATATCTGCTGTTGGAAACTCTAGCCATATATATCTGCTTCCAACTATCATTGAAAAGCAGTGAAGTTTACTTTTGAAAAGTAGTAGCAAAGATGGTTCCATATTGAATGGGTAAGAAAAGCATCCCAAGGCGTTTCATTGAAAGATAATCAGACACTAAACCAAAGGAAGAGAGAACAGAGGGGGGCAGGGAGTAAAGGTTTGATTGTTGCAGTAGTTCTTAAGGCGTTTAAAAAAAAAATTTAGAGAAGCCATTTTGTTTTTTCCAATTCAGGGGCAATTTTAGCGTGGCCAATCCACCTACCCTGCACATCTTTGGATTGTGGGGGCAAAACCCACGCAAACACGGGGAGAATGTGCAAACTCCACACGGACAGTGGCCCAGAGCCGGAATCGAACCTGGGACCTCGGCGACGTGAGGCAGCAGTGCTAATCACTGCGCAACCATGCTTCCCGCTTAAGGAGGTTTTTATGGGAGAGCGAGTTGAAGACGCAGAAAAGTTTAGGAAAAACATTCCGTTGCTTATGATCCAGAAAGCTGAAAAAACAGCTGCCAATGGTGAGGTGAAGAAAGTGGTAAATGCATAATGTAATGAATGTAGAAATTGTTATATATTATACTTCATTTTTGTGGCAGTAATGTCATTAAACACTCTGGTAAAATACATAAAACATTTTTTTTTCCAATTAAGGGCAATTTAGTATGGCCAATCCGCCTACCCTGCACATCCTTTGGGGGTGAGACCCACGCAGACACTCCGAGAGCATGCAAACTCCACACGGCGCTAACCCGGGGCCAGGATCAAACATGGGACCTCGGCGCTGTGAGGCAGCAGTGCTAACCACTGCACCACCATGCCACCAGGCTTAAAATACCTCCAGGCAGAATGTCTACTAAAGCTGAAATTGAGGAGTCATAAAAGCTGAGGTAACTATTGATTTTAACCATTTACTTGTTTACAGAGAGATGGTTAATAGTTTTGATTGCGGGAGATACCCTGGGTATAGATAATTCAAGGGATTGTATCTAGTCCTAGCTAAGCAGGTGCTAGGACATCTTAATGGAATGCAAATGATGTAATTGATGGGATGAGCCAGGTCTGTAAATCACTGGCTTTTTCAGTCTGTTGGAGGATTTTAAGTTGAACAGCAGTTTGCCAGAGGATTTGAGTCTGACAAGACAGAACAATTTTCAGGGTGTTCCTGAAAGGGTCTCTCTCTTCAAATGTCTGCACAGATAATCAAGTAACCCTGATTGTTAACTTTATTTATGAGTGGATTTTGAACTGTATTGAGATGCTTTGTTGGAGTATGTATAGTGGCAAATGTAGATAGTAAGTTAAAGAGTTTCCTTTTATTTAAAAACTGTTTAACTGATAATTGTAAAGCTATTTCTTTGATAATGTGGTTAATTCTGTGTTTAAATTGAAGTTTGTTTAATCATACAAAATTACCATTAGTCAGAGTCACCGCTCTTGGGGTGAAGTATCATTTCCTCACAGTTTTACAAATTGGAAAATTGTTTGGGGTTCAAGTCTGGTATCCTAACAAATGTTGGGGTCTGAACTAGCCTCCTGACAATAAGAGGCCAGTGCTGGAGGAATGCAGACCTTGTAGAAGATGTCATTTCCAAGTAGTGTTTGATCGGCTGTGCATTTGCTCAACAGGTTTATGGTTCAATGATGAGTATCGTATGTACCAGACATACCTAAAACATAATTAAGCGTCAGCCTGGTGAAGCTGCAACACAAGACTACCTGCGTTCCATGCAGCATAATCAGTAGTTAATAGACAGAGCTAAGTGATCCCACAACCAATGGATCAGATCCAGGGTCTGCAATCCTACCACATACAGTTGTGAATAGTGGTGGAGAATCAAACAACTCACTGGAGGGGGAGGCTCTACGAATATTCCTATCTTCAATGATTGGGGAGCCCGGCATATCAGTGCAAAAGGCGAGGCTTAAGCATTTGCAATAATCTTCAGTGCCAGGTAGATGATTCATCGGCCACCTCCAGTGGCCCCCAGTATCACAGATGCGAGTTAGCACTCAATTTGATTCACTCCATGTGATTATCAAGGAACGGCAGCATGTGGCGCAGTGGTTAGCACTGGGACTGCGGCGCTGAGAACCCGGGTTCAAATCCCCACCCTGGGTTACTGTCCATGTGGAGTTTGCACATTCTCCCCATGTCTGCGTGGGTTTCACCCCCACAACCCAAAGATGTGCAGGTTAGGTGGATTGGCCACGCTAAATTGCCCCTTAATTGGAAAAAAAATTAATTGGGTACTCTAAATTAGTTTTAAAAAAAGGAACAGTTGAAGGCACTGGATATTTCAAAGGCTTTGGGCCCTGACAATATTCCAGCAATAGTACTGAAGACTTGGGCTCCAAAATGTGTCACACCCTTAGCCGTGCTGTTCAAGTACAGCTACAACACTGGCATCTACCCAGCAATGTGAAAAATTGCCCAGGTATGTCCTGTACACATAAAGCTGGACAAATCCAACCCGGTTAGTTTACTGCCCAATTAGTGTACTCTCCATCATCAGTAAAGTAAGGGAAGGCGTCATCAACTGTGCTATCAAGTGGCACTTGCATGACGATAACCTGCTCACAAACACTCCAATTGGGTTCCACCAGAGTCACTCATTTCCTGACTTCATTGGAGCCTCGGTTCAAACATGGGCAATAGAGCTGAACCCCAGAGGTGAGGTGAGAGTGACTGCCCTTGACATCAAGGCAGCATTTGACTGAGTATGGCATCAAGGAACCCTAGCTACACTGGAGTCAATGAGAATCCGGGGGAAATCTCCTTGCTGGTTGGAGCCATACTTTGCACAAGGGAAGATGGTTGTGATTGTTGGAGATAAATCATCTCCGTTCCAGTCCATCACTGCAGGAGTTCCTCAGGGTAGTGTCCTAGGCTCAACCATCTTCAGCTGCTTCATCCTTCATCCTTCCATCATCAGGCCATAGGTGGGGATGCTTGATAATGCTTTCAAAATGTTCAGCATAATTTGTGACTGGCATTACCATCGCTGAATCCCCCACTATCAATCTTTTATCAATCTTTTTCTCTTTACATACCTATAGAAACTTTTATAGTCAGTTTTTATGTTCCCCACTAGCTATATAAATGCAAATCTTTCCTGTTTTGTGAGAGAGCAAACCACCTCCACTAGATAAGCATGACTCCATTACTTTGCACTTTGCATCAATGAACCTAGACACATCGTAGCTGTGCCTCTGGATAAGAACGATAAAATGCACTAGGTGATGAGCGTGATAAAATAATATTCTATTTTAACAGGTTAAGCACAATTTCTGTGGTGGCATCAAATATAATAAGCCCACCTGTACCATTCTGCAATGGCCAAAGTTGCAGTGGAAATCACAGTGCTATCAATTCAGAAAATACCTTCCCTCCATCAATTTTAATGGGTGTGGCATTATGATAATTAATTATAATTACAGAAAATGCTGGAAAAACTCAGCAGGTCTGGCAGCATCTGTAGAGAGAGAAACAGAGTTAACGTTTTGACTCTGTGTGCCTCTTCTTCAGAAGAGTCATATTGAACTTGAAGTCTTAAGTAGGCCATTCAGCCCATTAAGCCTGTTCCGCCACTTAATGCAATCATGGCTGAGCGCACTTCAATGCCTTTGTATTATTGTTAATCAGAAATCCATCAATCTCTGCTTCAAACATTTGCTTGGTGTAACCAATAAATTCTCTTCTGTGATTCCATTTCATTAAACTGAGGGTACGTCCGGTAGCGGCCATGACCTGCTAGGTGCACCGGTCCGGTCACGCGAACGGCAGCTCCCGCCGGGATCGGTGTTTCGGGCCGCTAAAAGGAGCAGCGGCGGCAGTTAACAGGAGGGACCGGCGTGGGAACAGACGTGGGAGAGCCCCCCCCCCCCCACTGGTGGATGGAGAGGACCAGGAGCGGAGCCGGCAGACGCGTGACCCCAGGGAAGAAGGTTGAGAAGGTCCGGGAGGACAAAATGGCGGCCGGAGAGGATCAGGAGGTGTGGGCCCAGTGGGCCAGAGAACAGCAGGAGCTCCTTAAAAACTGCTTCATGGAGCTGAAAACGGAGATGCTGGCCTCCATGGAGAGAATTGTGGTGACCCAGAAGGCGTAGGAGAAGGAGATCAAGGAGATGAGGAGGAAGGTGGCAGAGAACGAGGACGAGATTCTGGGCCTGGCAGTGAAAGTGGAGCCACACGAGGCGCTCCTTAAGAGATGGCAGGAGAGGCTGGATGACCTAGAGTGCAGGTCTCGGAGCCACAATCTGCGGATCCTCGGCCTTCCTGAAGGAGCAGAGGGGGCGGACGCGAGCACGTACGTGGCCACAATGTTGGGGACTCTGATGGGCGCGGGCGCCTTCCCGCGGCCCTTGGAGCTGGATAGGGCACACAGGGCTCTCGCCAGAAAGCCGAAGGTAAACGAGCCACCGAGGGCGATGGTAATACGGTTTCAGCGCTTGGCAGACCGGGAGCGAGTCCTGCGGTGGGCGAAGAAAGGGCGGAGCAGTAAGTGAGAGAATGGCGAGATCCGAATTTACCAGGACCTGGGAGCTGAGCTGGCGAGGAGGCGTGCAGGTTTTAATCGGGCGAAGGCGGTCCTCCAAGGTAAAGGGATGAAGTTTGGGCTCCTGCACCCGGCAAGACTGTGGGTAACATACCAGGACAGGCACCACTATTTTTATACCCCAGACAAGGTGTGGTCGTTCATCAGGCAGGAGAAGCTGGACTTGAGCCCAGGGACTGTTGCATGAGGACGAAATGTGCGGGTGGGGAGGGACCGAGGGGAGGACGGCGGGTAAAGCATAAGTTTATGGGCATGTCTGCCCTAGTTTGGTTGGGGGTTTTGTTGTTTATTTTGCTTGTATTCCAGGTGTTTTGTTTTCCAGGTGTGCGGTGCTAGGGGGTGGGAAACGCCTGTGACGGGCTGTCCGGTGAACGGGGAGGTCCCAGATGGCGCTTGCCCCTCTACCCTGCGGGGGAGGGGGGGGAGGGTGGCCCGAAGGAGGCAACAAGTTAAGGGTTGGTATATAGAGGCGGGAGTGGGTGGGGTCAGCATGGGTGAGCTGACTCACGGAAGCACAATGGTGGGGAAACCAGGGCTAAGCGGATGCTTGGCGGGGGGGGGGGGGGGGAGTGCGGGGGGTTTGGAGGGGGGAGGGGTGCTGCTTTGCTGACTGAAGGGGAGCCAGGTGAGGGGTATGGATGGAGGGTCGGGCGAGGGGGCCGCCGGGGGGAGAGCTGGAGGAGGGAGGTGGGGGCACGCGGTTGGCTGAAAAAGGGAGATGGCTAGTCGGCGGGATTGGGTGGGGTGTGGGGGGGGGGGGGGGGGCGGTTACCACTTTAATACGGTCTTGAATCCGAGCTTTGATCGTTCCAGGTCCAGAACGGGAAAGAGGCCGGCGGCGGCCAGGGCCTTGTGGGAGTTCATGGGCCAGATGGGGGGAGTGGACCTCTGGAGGTTTACGAGGCCAAGGACGAAGGAGTTTTCCTTTTTCTCCCATGTCCATGTCCGCGAATAGAGTTCTTTGTCTTGAGCAGGGCGTTAATCCCGAGGGTGGAGGGGGTAGAATACTCGGCCATCGCGGTCTCGGACCATGCCCCGCACTGGGTGGACCTGCGACTGGGGGCGGAACGGGGTCAACGCCCTCTCTGGCGACTGGATGTGTGGCTGCTGGCGGACGAAGAGGTGTGCGGGAGGATAAGGAGGAGTATTGAGAATTATGTGCGAGCGACTGACACAGGAGAGGTGGCGGTGGCAGTGGTTTGGGAGGCTCTGAAGGCGGTCATTAGGGGAGAGTTAATCTCCATTAGGTCCCATAGAGAGAAGAAGGAGAGGGCGGAGAGGGAGAGACTGGTGGGAGAGATACTCAGAGTCGATAGGAGGTATGCGGAGGCCCCAGAGGGGGGGGGGGCTGTTGAACGAGCGCCGGAAATTACAGGCGGAGTTTGACCTGCTGTCCACGGGGAAGGCGGGGGCGCAGCTGAGGAAAGCAAAGGGGCCAGTTTATGAGTATGGGGAGAAGGCGAGTAGGATGCTGGCGCACCAGCTGCGCAGGAGGGAGGCGGCCAGAGAGATTGGGGGAGTGCGGGATAGGGAAGGCAACATGGTGCTGAGCCCAGAGAGAGTCAATGAAGTCTTCAGGGAGTTCTACGGAAGGTTATATGAGTCGGAACCCCCCGGGGAGGGGGAAGGGATGAGGCGGTTCATGGACCGATTGAGGTTCCCAAGGGTGGAGGCAGAGCGGGTGCAGGGACTGGGGGCCCCGATTGGGTTGGAGGAGGTAGTCAGGGGGCTGGAAGGCATGCAGTCGGGCAAGGCCCCGGGCCCAGATGGCTTCCCCGTAGAATATTATAAGAAGTTCTCAGACCTGTTGAGCCCGCTCTTGATGAGAACCTTCAATGAGGCAAAGGAGAAAGGGATCCTCCCTCCGACAATGTCGCAGGCATTGGTCTCGCTTATCCTGAAGAAGGAGAAGGAACCGCTTCAGTGTGGGTCCAACAGGCTGATATCGCTCCTGAACGTGGATGCCAAGCTGTTGGCAAAAATTCTGCCCACCAGAATAGAGGACTGTGTCCCGGGAGTGATTGGGGAGGACCAGACGGGTTTTGTTAAGGGCAGGCAGGTGAACGCGAATGTGAGGAGGCTCCTGAATATTATCATGATGCCCTCTGAGGGGGGGAGGTGGAGGTGGTGGCTACGATGGGCGCGGAGAAGGCCTTTGACAGGGTGGAGTGGGGGGGGGGGGGTGCGGGGGGGGTACTGGCTCTGCCGAACTTCTGCCGTTATTACTGGGCAGCCAATGTGGCCATGATCAGCACACTGGGCTAAATCAGTGGCTTTTAAAGCAGACCAAGGCAGGCCAGCAGCACGGTTCAATTCCCGTACCAGCCTCCCTGAACAGGCGCCGGAATGTGGCGACTAGGGGCTTTTCACAGTAACTTCATTGAAGCCTACTTGTGACAATAAGCGATTTTCATTTAATTTCATCAGGAAATGGATGATGGAGGAGGGGGCGGCGTGGGGGCGGTTGGAGGCGGCGTCATGTAGAGGCACCTGTCTAGGGGCACTTGTTACGGCTCGGCTGCCGTTCTCGCCGGCGCGATACACCACTAGTCCAGTGGAGACGGCGGCACTGAGGATCTGGGGGCAGTGGAGGAGACACAGGGGAGAGGAGGGGGCCTCGGTGTGGACCCCGATACAGAATAACCACAGATTTTCTCCGGGTAGGATGGATGGGGGATACCAAGGCTGGTATAGGGCAGGTATTAGGAGGATGGGGGGCCTGTTTATAGATGGGACTTTCCCGAGCATGCAGGCGCTACAGGAGAGGTTCGGCCTGTCCCCGGGGAATGCGTTCAGGTACCTCCAGGTTCAGGACTTTCTTAGAAAACAGGTGGAGACATTTCCGCTGCTGCCCCCGCGTAGGATCCAGGACAGGGTGGTGTCTGGCATCTGGGTAGGGGAGGGGAAGGTGTCGGACATATATCAGGAGCTGCAGGAGGTGGAGGAAGCCTCAGTGGAGGAGTTGAAGGGCAAGTGGGAGGAGGAGCTGGGGGAGGAGCTGGATGAGGGCCTGTGGGCCGACGCCCTGGGCAGGGTGAACTCCTCCTCATCATGTGCCAGGCTCAGCTTAATTCAGTTTAAGGTGGTGCCTCGGGCGCATATAACGGCGGCAGGAATGAGTAAGTTTTTTGGGGTGGAGGACAGGTGCCCGAGATGTGCAGGGAGTCCGGCGAATCCTGCCCATATGTTTTGGGCATGCCCGGCGCTTAAAGAATTCTGGCAGGGGTTTGCAAGGATGATGTCTAGGATTTTGGACACTCGGGTGAAGGCGAGTCCAACAGTAGCGATATTTGGGGTGTCGGAGGATCCGGGAGTGCAGGGAGCGAAAGAGGTCGGGGTACTGGCCTTTGCCTCCCTGGTAGCCCGGAGACGGATCTTGCTAATGTGGAGGGACTCGAAACCCCCGGGTGTGGAGACCTGGGTTAGCGATATGGCGGGGTTCCTCAGCCTGGAGCAAATAAAGTTTGCCTTGAGAGGGTCCACTCTCCCGGTGGTGGCAACCTTTCCTTGACTTTCTAGGGGAGCAGTAAGTGTCAGCAGCAGCAGCATCCTGGGGGGTAGGGGTGGTTCAGGTGGGGGGGGGGGGGGGGGGGGGGCGGGTACTGTGGATATAATGTGAGTTGGGCATGGAGACAAAACCCACCTTGTTCTGTTTTTAAAAAAAAATTCTGTTGTGTAAGTAGTTTCACTGTAAGCTTTGGGATTTGTTGTTTTTTGAAAAATTTATTAAAGTTTTTAACACAATTTTTCTCCCTTACAAACAATAACCCCCCCTACCCCCGTAACAAAAAAAAACAAAAACGAGAAATCGCGCAGAGCAAGATATATACATGGCAAAATGATATATTTACACAGCTTTGTACACTGGCCCTCACCCGTACGTGCCAGTTTCCCCAACCCTTCATGTTATCTCTTGCTCATCCACCCTCCCAGGCAGTCCCCCCTCTCCCCCCCCCTCCCAGAACGTCCCCCCCCCCCTCCCCCGCCAAGGTTGCTGCTGCTGCTGACCGACCTTCCTCTAACGCTCCGCGAGATAGTCTAGGAACGGTTGCCACCGCCTGTAGAACCCCTGCGCAGACCCTCTCAAGGCGAACTTAATCCTCTCCAACTTTATGAACCCAGCCATGTCATTTATCCAGGCCTCCAGGCTGGGGGGCTTCGCCTCCTTCCACATTAGCAAGATCCTTCGCCGGGCTACTAGGAACGCAAAGGCCAGAATGCCAGCCTCTTTCGCCTCCTGCACTCCCGGTTCGTCCACTACTCCAAATATTGCTAGCCCCCAGCTTGGCTTGACCCGGACTTTCACCACCTGAGATATTGCTCCCGCCAATACTCTCCAGAACCCCTCCAGTGCCGGGCATGACCACAACATATGGACATGGTTCGCCGGGGTCCCTGAGCACCTTCCACATCTGTCCTCCACCCCAAAGAACCTACTCAACTTCGCCCCCGTCAAATGCGCTCTGTGGACCACCTTAAATTGGATCAGGCTGAGCCTGGCACACGAGGAGGAGGAATTAACCCTACCTAGGGCATCAGCCCACAGACCTTCCTCGATCTCCTCCCCCAGCTCCTCCTCCCATTTACCCTTCAACTCTTCTACCAGCGCTTCCCCCTCTTCTTTCAACTCATGGTGTATTTCCGACACCTTGACCTCCCCGACCCATACACCCGAGATCACCCTATCTTGAACTTCTTGTGCCGGGAGCAACGGTTATTCCCTCACCTGTCGCCTCACAAAGGCCCTCACCTGCATGTATCTAAAGGCATTTCCCGGGGGTAAATCGAACTTCTCCTCCAGT
This sequence comes from Scyliorhinus torazame, assembly GCF_047496885.1. NCBI lineage: Eukaryota > Metazoa > Chordata > Chondrichthyes > Carcharhiniformes > Scyliorhinidae > Scyliorhinus > Scyliorhinus torazame. The sequence continues at coordinate 60,046,379 of NC_092712.1, read as the reverse complement.
GCCCCTAGGCTCGCAAACGTCCCGTCGATGAACAGGTCCCCCATTCTTCCAATCCCCGCCCGATGCCAGCTCTGGAACCCCCTGTCCATCTTCCCCGGGACAAACCGGTGGTTACCCCTGATCGGGGACCACACCGATGCTCCCATTGCACCCCGGTGCCGTCTCCACTGGCCCCAGATCCTGAGCGTTGCCGCCACCACCGGGCTCGTGGTATACTTTGTCGGCGAGAGCGGCAGCGGTGCCGTCACCAACGCCCCCAGGCTCGTTCCTTTACAGGATGCCATCTCCATCCTCTTCCATGCCGCCCCCTCTCCCTCCATAACCCACTTGCGGATCATCCCCACATTTGCTGCCAAGTAATAGCTCCCCAGGTTTGGCAGCGCCAATCCTCCTCGGTCCCTACTGCTTTCCAGGAACCCTCTCCTTACCCTCGGGGTCTTATTCGCCCACACAAACCCCATAATACTCCTGCCTACTCTCTTAAAAAAGGCCTTAGTGATCACGATGGGAAGGCACTGAAACACAAACAGAAACCTCGGAAGGACCACCATTTTGACCGACTGCACTCTACCCGCCAGCGAGAGCGGTAACATGTCCCATCTTTTGAAATCCTCCTCCATTTGCTCCACCAACCTCGTCAGATTCAGTTTATGTAGGGACCCCCAACTCCTGGCTATCTGGATCCCCAGATACCGAAAGCTCCCCTCCGCCCTCCTCAGCGGTAGGTCCCCTATCCCTCTTTCTTGGTCCCCCACCTGTAATACAAAGAGCTCACTCTTCCCTACATTGAGCTTATAGCCCGAAAACTCCCCAAACTCCCTTAGAGTCTGCATGACCTCCACCATCCCCTCCATTGGATCCGCCACGTACAGCAACAGGTCATCCGCATATAGCGACACCCGATGCTCTTCTCCCCCTTGGACCACCCCCTTCCATTTATTAGACTCCCTCAATGACATGGCCAATGGTTCGATCGCCAATGCAAACAACAGGGGGGACAGGGGGCACCCCTGCCTCGTCCCTCGGTACAGTCGAAAGTACTCCGACCTCCGCCGGTTTGTCACTACACTTGCCATCGGGGCTCTGTAAACGAGCTTAACCCAATTGATAAATCCTACCCCGAACCCAAACCTGCGCAGCACCTCCCAGAGGTACTCCCACTCTACTCGGTCAAAGGCCTTCTCCGCGTCCATAGCTGCCAGTATCTCCGCCTCTCTCTCCTCCGATGGCATCATTATCACGTTTAAGAGCCTCCGCACATTGGTGTTTAGTTGCCTGCCCTTTACAAATCCCGTCTTGTCCTCGTGGATTACCCCCGGGACACAGTCCTCGATCCTCGTGGCCAGCACTTTTGCCAGCAACTTTGCATCCACATTGAGGAGCGAGATCGGCCTGTACGATCCACATTGCAGTGGGCCCTTGTCCCGCTTTAGGATCAAAGAAATTGTCGCTTCCGACATTGTCGGGGGCAGGGTCCCCTCCTCTCTTGCCTCATTAAAGTTCCTCACCAGTAGCGGGGCCAACAGGTCTGCGTACTTCCTGTAGAACTCCACTGGGAATCCGTCCGGTCCCGGGGCCTTCCCCGCCTGCATGCTCCCCAAACCCTTGCTCAGCTCCTCCAACCCAATTGGTGCCCCCAAACCAGCCACCTCTTGCTCCTCCACCCTCGGGAATCTCAGCTGATCTAGGAATCGTCTCACCCTCTCTTCCCCCACGGGGGGCTGGGATCTGTACAGCTCTTCGTAAAAGGCCTTGAATACCTCGTTTATTTTTGTCGCACTCCGAACCGTGGCTCCCCTTCCATCTTTGACTCCCCCTATTTCCCTCGCTGCCATCCTCTTACGGAGCTGGTGTGCCAGCATCCGACTAGCCTTTTCCCCATACTTGTAGGTCGCCCCCTGCGCTTTCCTCCACTGTGCCTCCGCCTTCCCTGTGGTCAACAGGTCAAACTCCGTCTGGAGCCGTCGTCTTTCCCCAAGTAATCTTTCCTCAGGGGCCTCTGCGTATCTCCTGTCCACTCTCAAAATCTCCCCCACTAACCTCTCCCTTTCCATACCCTCTGTCTTCTCCCTATGACCCCTAATGGAAATTAGCTCTCCCCTGATCACCGCCTTCAACGCCTCCCATACCACCGCCACCTGCACCTCCCCGTTGTCGTTGGCCTCCAAGTACCTTTCGATACACCCCCTCACCTTCCCACACACCACCTCGTCCGCCAGCAGTCCCACATCCAGCCGCCACAACGGGCGTTGGTCCCTCTCCTCTCCCAGCTCCAGTTCCACCCAGTGTGGGGCATGGTCCGAAACGGCTATAGCCGAATACTCCGTCCCCTCCACCCTCGGGATGAGCGCCCTACCCAGAACAAAGAAATCTATCCGGGAGTAGGCTTTGTGTACATGGGAGAAGAAAGAAAATTCCCTGGCCTGCGGCCTTGCAAACCGCCATGGGTCCACTCCCCCCACCTGATCCATAAACTCCCTAAGTACCTTGGCCGCCGCCGGCCTCTTTCCAGTCCTTGATTTGGAGCGGTCCAGTGCTGGATCCAACACTGTATTGAAGTCCCCTCCCATTATCAGGCCTCCTATCTCCAGGTCCGGAATGCGCCCCAACATGCGCTTCATGAATCCTGCATCATCCCAGTTCAGGGCGTATACGTTTACCAACACCACCCACATCCCTTGCAGCCTACCGCTCACCATTACATATCGCCCTCCATTGTCCGCTACAATAGTCTTGGCCTCAAATGACACCCGCTTTCCCACCAATATTGCCACCCCTCTATTCTTCGCGTCCAGTCCCGAGTGGAATACCTGTCCTACCCATCCCTTTCTTAGCCTGACCTGGTCCGCCACCTTCAGGTGTGTCTCTTGGAGCATGGCCACGTCCGCCTTCAGTCCCTTTAAGTGCGCGAACACTCGAGCCCTCTTCACCGGCCCATTCAGGCCCCTCACATTCCACGTTATCAGCCAGATTGGAAGGGCTCTCACCCCCCCCACGCCCCGCCGACTAGCCATCTCCTTTTCTGGGCCAGTCCCGTGTCCACGCCTCCCTCACCCTCCAGTCCCCCAGAGGGGGGATCCCCGTCCCGACCACCTCTTCTGTGTCCCATTCCCTTTCGGCCAGTGCAGCAGCAACCCTTTCCCCCCCTCCCCCTAGACCCCGGTCTAGCTTTTTTGCTCCCCCCATGTTACTCCCGTAAGTCAGCTGACGCCTGCTGATCCCGGCTTCCCCCGCTGTCCCATTGACCTCCCCGCGTGGGAGTCTCCCAATCCATATGCATTCCTTCGTTCCCCTTCCCGCCTTTCTTCCCGCGTGCGGGAAAACACCCCGCGCTTTCCAAAGCCCGCTCCAGCCCCTCTGGCGCAGCTCCTGTCGCGGCCTTGTCTCTCTCCCCCAGCCCATGTAACATTTCCTGCGCGTGATTGACCCCCTATATACAACAACCATCACACATCAAACCTCAAACATCCCCCCTACCCTCACAAACCCTCAGTTAGAGTCCAACTTTTCGGCTTGTACAAAGGTCCACGCCTCTTCAGGTGTTTCGAAGTAATAGTGTTGGCCCTTGTATGTGACCCACAGTCGCGCTGGCTGCAGCATTCCGAATTTCACTTCTTTCCGGTGCAACACCGCTTTGGCCCGGTTGAAACCCGCCCTCCGCTTTGCAACCTCCGTGCTCCAGTCCGGGTATATTCGGATCTCTGCATTGTCCCACTTACTGCTCCGCTCCTTCTTGGCACATCTCAGGACCCACTCTCTGTCCGTGAACCGGTGGAACCTCACCACCATCGCCCTTGGCGGCTCATTTGCCTGGGGCTTCTTCTCCAGCACCCGATGTGCCCCGTCCAACTCCAGCGGCCTCGAAGGGGCCTTCGTGCCCATCATCGCCTCGAGCATCGTGCTCGCGTTTGCCCCGGCATCAGCCCCCTCCACTCCCTCAGGGAGACCCAGGATTCGCAGATTCTTTCTCCTCGACCTGTTCTCCAGGTCTTCGAGTCTCCCCGCCCACCTCGTGTGTAGCGCCTTGTTCTGCATCACTCTCACCGCCAGGCCCACGAGCTCGTCCTCGTTCTGACTGACTCTTTTCTGTACCTCCTGGATCTTAGCTTCGTGCACCTTCTGGGTGATCCCGAGTCCTTCAATTGCCGAAAGCATAGGCGCCAACATCTCCTTGCGCATCTCCTCGCGCTGCTCCTCGAAGCAGCGCTTGATGAACTCCTGCAGCTCCCCTTTGTCCCTGGCCGCCGCCATTTTGTTTTCTTTCCCTCGCTTCTCCCGTTGCTCCAGTGCCGCTCCTTTGGCCATTACACTTCTGGTCCGTTTAAAAAGTCTATGGAAACTCCTGAAAAAGGTCTGAGCGTCAGTTCCAGATGGGAGCTGCCGAATGCGCGACCTACTCCTCCATGGCCGCCACCTGAAGCCTCGTCCCTGCTTCTTCAATGGTCCTGGTAGATCCTTTCACAGTTGTTCCCTCTGCTGCTAGAATTCACCTTTGATAGAGTCAAGCCAGATTGCAGCTTTAAGCTTGCCCTTCCCCCGCCTGCATGCTGGAAGAGGCCCTTGTCTAAACCTGCAGCCAAAGCCAAATCCTTTACTGTTTCTGCCGGGTCTGGCAGCCAAAAGACATAACATTCCTGGGGGACACTGTCAGGGGAATGCTGCAGTCTTCTTCCCACACCGGGAAATGTCAAACAAATGCCGTGGGGGCCCTGTAAAAGAGCCCAAAAGTCCGTTCCAAGCGGGAGCTACCGAATATGCGACCTAGCTCTGCATAGCCGCACCCGGAAGTCTCAGCTTTGGGATTTGTTGATTGTTATTTTTTATTATTATCTGTATTTCTATTTTTGTTATGTAAAAACGCTCATTGGAAAAACTTTAATAAAACATTTATTAAAAAAAAAATATTTGTAAACTGAGATTCTAAATCTGAGCAGTGATTTAATAATAATCTTTATTATTGTCACAAGTAATCCTGTTCGGCTGGCGGTCAGCAGCACCACCCAAAGCTGCAGACTGGCTGTCCAACCTCTCGGAATCTCTCCAAATGGAGAAAATCAAATTCGCCATCCGAGGGTCAGACGACGGCTTCCACAGAACGTGGGAGCCATTCACCCAATTGTTCCGGAACCTGCTTGTGGCCACCAAACAAGCAGAAGAATAGCCAGGTAGCCAAGAAACAGGGGAGAGTAGCCAAAGTATGAGAGGGAGAGATAGACCGGGAGGGGGCCGGGGGGGGGGACTGCTAAATCTAAGAGGAAGAAAAGGCGAACCACGGGGGGATATGAGGGGAAAGAGGGGCAGGGACGGGGAGAGGGGGGGGAAGAGGGAAGAGACAGGGAACAACAGAGGAGAGCCAGGGAGGTGGGGGGGGAGGGGGGGGGAGGCTGGGAAACGTTAACAAACTTGCTATCCACAGGAACAGAGAAAAAGGAGAATACAGGCAGAAGACGGGAGGGTCGGCTGAAGCGGAAGAGAGCGCGAGACGACAACGGCAGCGAAATCCGTCCGGGAGAAGCACCAGACCCAAGTTTCTGCTCGGCGAATGTTCCCTTCCAGTCGGGGAACACGTCAGCAGTCAAGGACATTCAGCCTCTGATCTCCGGGTAAGCGTTCTCCAAGGCGGCCTTCAGGATGCGCGACAGCGCAGAATCGCCGAGCAGAAACTTATAGCCAAGTTCCGCACACATGAGTGCGGCCTCAACCGGGACCTGGGATTCATGTCGCATTACATTCATCCCCCACCATCTGGCCTGCGAAATCCTACCAAATGTAGGACCTAAATAGAGAGCTAAGAAGAGCCAGGAGAGGACATGAGAAGTGTTTGGCAGGTAGGATCAAGGATAACCCTAAAGCTTTCTATAGATATGTCAGCAAACGAATGACTAGAGTAAGAGTAGGGCCAGTCAAGGACAGTAGTGGGAAGTTGTGCTTGGAGTCTGAGGAGATAGGAGAGGTGCCAAATGAATATTTTTCGTCAGTCTTCACACAGGAAAAGACAATGTTGTCGAGGAGAATACTGAGATTCAGGCTACTAGACTAGAAGGGCTTGAGGTTCATAAGGAGGAGGTGTTAGCAATTCTGGAAAGTGTGAAAATAGATAAGTCCCCTGGGCCGGATGAGATTTATCCTAGGATTCTCTGGGAAGCTAGGGAGGCGATCGCTGAGCCTTTGGCTTTGTTCTTTGAGTCATCTTTGTCTGCAGGAGTAGTGCCAGAAGACTGGAGGATAGCAAATGTTGTCCCCTTGTTCAAGAAAGGGAGTAGAGACAACCCCGGTAACTATAGACCAGTGAGCCTTACTGCTGTTGTGGGCAATCTTGGAAAGGTTTCTAAGAGGTAGGATGTATAATCATCTGGAAAGGAATAATTTGATTAGAAGTAGTCAACACGGTTTTGTGAAGGGTAGGTCGTGCCTCACAAACCTTATTGACTTCTTTGAGAAGGTGACCAACAGGTGGATGAGGGTAAAACAGTTGATGTGGCGTATATGGATTTCAGTAAACGTTTGATAACGTTCCCCATGGTAGGCTACTGCAGAAAATACGGAGACATGGGATTCAGGGTGATTTAGCAGTTTGGATCAGAAATTGGCGAGCTGGAAGAAGACAAAGGGTGGTGGTTGATGGGAAATGTTCAGACTGGAGTCCAGTTACTAGTGGTGTACCACAAGGATCTGTTTTGAGGCCAGTGCTGTTTGTAAGTTTTATAAATGACCTGGAGGAGGGTGTAGAAGGATGGGTGAGTAAATTTGCAGATGACACTAAAGTTGGTGGAGTTGTGGACAGTGCGGAAGGATATTATAAGTTACAGAGGGACATAGATAAGCTGCAGCGCTGGGCAAGAAAATGCAGAAAAGTGTGAGGTGATTCATTTTGGAAGGAATAACAGGAAGACAGAGTACTGGGCTAATGGTAAGATTCTTGGCAGTGTGGATGAGCAGAGAGATCTCCGTGTCCATGTACATAGATCCCTGAAAGTTGGCATCCAGGTTGAGAGGGTTGTTAAGAAGGCGTACGGTGTGTTAGCTTTTATTGGTAGAGGGATTGAGTTTCGGAGCCATGAGGTCATGTTGCAGCTGTACAAAACTCTGGTGCAGCCGCATTTGGAGTATTGCGTGCAATTCTGGTTGCCGCATTAGAGGAAGGATGTGGAAGCATTGGAAAGGCTGCAGAGGAGATTTACAAGGATGTTGCCTGGTATGGAGGGAAGATCTTATGAAGAAAGGCTGAGGGACTTGAGGCTGTTTTCGTTAGAGAGAAGAAGCTTAAGAGGTGACTTAATTGAGGCATACAAGATGATCAGAGGATTGGATAGGGTGGACAGTGAGAGCCTTTTTCCTCGGATGGTGACGTCTAGCATGAGGGGACATAGCTTTAAATTGAGGGGAGATAGATATAAGACAGATGTCAGAGGTAGGTTCTTTACTCAGAGAGTAGTAAGGGCATGGAATGCCCTGCCTGCAGAAGTAGTGGACTCGCCAACACTAAGGGCATTCAAATGGTCATTGGATAGACATATGGACGATAAGGGAATAGTGTAGATGGGCTTTAGAGTGGTTTCACAGGTCGGCGCAACATCGAGGGCCGAAGGGCCTGTACTGCGCTGTAATGTTCTATGTTCTATCTTTGTGCGGGCCGGTGCATCCTCGCCTCTGCAGCACATACCAAGCTCGATGTCGGTGACTGCTCCGTCCTGGGTCACCCCGTGACCTCCAGGGCCCATTTCTCGTAGGGGGTGAGGATTCTGATGTCCAGCACCCTGCTGCCCATCTGGGCTCTTTCCCACCTGTTATGGGCAACTTCAGGGCAGCACGGTAGCACCGTGGTTAGCACTATCGCTTTACAGCACCAGGGTCCCAGGTTCAATTCCCGCTTGGGTCACTATCTGTGCGGAGTCTGGGGGGGGCTATGGCGGGCAATAGTCATGGCACCACTGCTGGGCATGGGTGGGGTGTTCTGGTGGATGCGCGATGTCCGTTCATTGAACGTTCATGAACGGACATCGCGCAACAATCACCAGGCAGGAATGTTCCCTTCCAGTCGGGGAACACTTCAGCAGTCAAGGGCATTCAGCCTCTGATCTCCGGGTAAGCGTTCTCCAAGGCGGCCTTCAGGACCCGCGACAACGCAGAATCGCCGAGCAGAAACTTATAGCCAAGTTCCGTACACATGAGTGCGGCCTCAACCGGGACCTGGGATTCATGTCGCATTACATTCATCCCCCACCATCTGGCCTGCAAAATCCTACCAACTGTCCTGGCTTGATACAATTCACACCTCTTTAACCTGGGGTTACTTCATCTCTGGATCTGTAAAGATTTAATCACCTGCTAATGCTCACATTCCGAGCATTGTCTGGCATCTTTGAATTTGTCTATATATGTGTTTCTGGAACAGACCTCTGCATTCACCTGAGGAAGGAGCAGCGCTCCGAAAGCGAGTGCTAATAAGCAGCAGGCGAGATTTCCATTCTCACTTAGAAGAGTGTCCTGTTACGGAGAGTTGACAGATTGCCCCGCAGCCCTCTAGCCCATCCAGGCACAGTGTTACAGTGGCCGGAAGAGGTACTGCAGCACCATGCCTTAAACTAATTGCAGGGAGCTGTGTCCTGGAAAGTGGCAGGAGTTCCATGGAGGGGAGGGCACAGCTTGCCCTGAGAGGTCACCAGGGGAACAGTCTCCATGTCAAGGGATAGGCGGGAGGGGGGGGGGGGGAGGTTGGTGTTGGTAGGGAAGGTTAGGAACTTTCGATCCTGAGGGGAGGATGCCAGCCTGACAATTGAAGCTAGATGGGAAAAGGCCCTTAAATGGCTGTCAAGTGGCCATTTACGGGCCTTTATAGGGGCAAGGGTCGGCTTTCTGTCTAAGGCCCTGCCTGCAAAACCATAAAATCATGTCTGGGTCGGGATCGCTGGGATCCTGGAGGGAATCCTGACCATTAAATTTCACACTCCCTCCCCACCTCAGAACCCACTGGGGTTGGGGGAGGGGTGGTAGGGGGGTGGGGCGGGGGCTGAAATTCGTGCCTATAAATTTCAATGCTTGTTATAAAGCATTGAGTGCTTGAATGAAATGTTTGTTGTTATAAGGCTTCATGTAGTTGAAAGAATTTACAGATAATTTTTTGAATGAGTGCTTTTTCCACTTTCGTAAAATCCGCAATTGGTACTTAGCACGGGATTTACCGACCAGCCCGCAGCGTGTTTTTTTGGCGCAGAGGCGGCCCGCCAGTGGGATTTACTGACCCCGCCAGAGTCAATGGAACTTTATTGTATAGAACTGTATTTAATTTCTGCATGGGTCTTCGGTCTACTGATGGTGAACACTGGGTGAGTTGTCACACTTTGTATAAGGGCAAAGGGTGGTGGGTGGGGAGCATAGGTTGTCATGAGTACCTTTACGAAATGGGTGTTTATAAATGGGTGTGTATATAAATACCTTAGTGAGAGTAGCTTTAAGAAATGGGTGTTTACTACTGCAGCGATGTCAGAGAGTGGGTGGAGCTGGGCTGTCTGTCAGCTTTTTACTTTCATTTTAGGCTGTTTGCTGCAGGGTGTGTTTTAGTTTCGTTTTTAGTGTTGGAGCTGAAGCGAGACAGAGCAGGTGTATTGTTGGTCTCTCTGCCTGAAACGACTATCTCTTGATCATTTGGTGAATTCAGAATTATAAATGTTCTCAGTAGTTAATGTAAATCTAATGTGCTTCTGTTGGAAGGTGTTTCTTTTGTCTTCTGGATGTTGTTTGGGAAGTTATTAAGGATTACTTAGTGTTGTATTCTTTGGGGGTTGTATTTGAATTGATGGTAGCTAAGATATTCACTGTATGTTTTAAAAAGGTTAACTTGAGTTCATAGAATAAACATTGTTTTGTTTTAAAAAATACTTTTCCATTTCTGCTGTACCACTCCCCATACCACAATCTCGTAAAAGTTGTGGGTCAGGTGAACTCCATGATACACTTTGGGGTTCTCTAAACCCTTGCCCATAACAAATTGGGGGCTCGAGGGGGATAAAAGTCGATCTATTGGATTGGCTTAGTGAACTGAAAGACAGTGAGGGGTGAGCATATTGTGGTTGCTTTTCATGTATTTTAGTTTAAGTAGGGGGTGTGTTGTGGACAATGGCTCTTTCAGAGGGTCAGAAGTATTTGGGGGTGGAGACAGTCACAGGCAGTACATTACGGACAGAGACTAAAAGAAGACTGTTAGATTTGGCAAAAACATTGCAGTTAACATTACCTGACAAAATGCGAAAATGTGAGGTCATTATGGCAGTGGCTAAGCATTTGAAGTTGCCTGAGATACAGTCTGACTCATTAGAAATGGCAAATATGGGGCAGCACGGTGGCGCAGTGGGTTAGCCATGCAGCCTCATGGCGCCAAGGACCCAGATTCGATCCCGGCTCTGGGTCACTGTCCGTGTGGAGTTTGCACGTTCTCCCCGTGTTTGTGTGGGTTTCACCCCCACAACCCAAAGATGTGCAGGCTAGGTGGATTGGCCACATTAAATTGCCCCTTAATTGGAAAAAATGATTTGGGTACTCTAAATTTAAGATCTAGTTGCAGATTAAACAACTTGAACATGTAAAAGAATTAAATATGCAATGAGAGAAAAAGAAAGAGAAAGGGAGATGCAGATCAGGGAAAAAGAAAAGGAGAGAGAAGAAAGAAACAAAGAAAGAGATAGAGAGGAAAAGGGAAGAGATAGAGATGAAAGGGAAAAAGAGAGAGAGTTTGAACTTCAGAAAATGGCTATGAAACATAACAGTCAGTTAAAATTGGCAGACATAAAGGGAAACATACAGTTGGAGGATAGTGATGAGGATAGTGAGAAAGAGCATCACAGTCGAAGGCTTGGTAGGGATCTATTTAAATATGTCCAAGCATTGCCAAGGTTTGATGAGAAGGAGGTGGAAGCCTTTTTCATTTCATTTGAGAAGGTAGCTAAACAAATGAAATGGCCACAGGACATGTGGGTATTACTGATTCAAACAAAGTTGGTAGGTAGGGCTAGTGAAATGTTTGCATCACTACCAGAGGAGATATCTGGGACGTATGAGGAGGTGAAAAAAATCTTAAATCTATCTTAGGTGCATAGGAACTAGTGCCTAAAGACAAATGTTTAGAAATTTAAGGAAAGAATTTGGTCAAACATACATGGAGTTTGAAAGGATCAAACAGAGTAATTTTGATAGGTGGATAAGGGCTTTGAAAATAGACCAAACGTATGAAGTTCTCGGAGAAATTCTACTTTTGGAGGAGTTTACAAATTCAATTCCTGATGTAGTGATAATTCATGTGGAAGAGCAGAGGGTTAAAACTGCAAGATTAGCAGCAGAAATGGCAGATGATTATGAATTAGTTCCTTAAATCAAATCTTGATTTCTGACATCAGTTTCAGCCGGTGAGGGATAGAAACTGGGGACATGAGAAACACTCAAGTGGTAAAGGTAAAGGTGATCTGATGGGAGATAATAAGGAGATTGTACCTCAGATTAAAAAAGAAATCCAGGAGGGTGGAAAAGAAATGAAAAGTTTCAAATGTTTTCAATGTAAACAAGGCCATGTAAAGTCACAGTGTTGGTGGTTGAAGAAAAGCACTGGGAAGGCTGATGTGGTAAAACAGGATAAGACAGTGGGGTTTGTTAAAGTGGTAAAGGAAAGCCCAGGTGAAGCGAAGGAGGTGCAAATGATTGTGCAGCCTGATCAAGAGATGATTGATAAGAAGATGCCAGATCTCTTTAAAGAATTTACTTGTGTGGGTAAAGTTTACTCATGGTATCAGGAGGAGCAGGTAAAGAAGTCACAATTTTAAGAGATACGGGAGCTAGTCAATCCTTAATGTTGGACTTTAACCTGGTGTTGTAAGACTTTGTACTGTGCTCACCCCAGTCCAACGCCGGCATCTCCACATCAATCTTTAATGGTAAGAGACGAGGAGTTATGTGGTTTGGGAAGAATGTTGCCAGAAAAGGTGGTAATATGTGGAATTCAGGATGAGAGGAGGAGTGTTCAATTATATCAGGTCAGGTTGGAAAGTCCAGTGAAGAGTGGTGAAGTGGTAGTAGGAGTAATAGAGAAACTATCTTGTCCAGGACTACAGTTTATCTTGGGTAATGATATAGCTGGATCGCAGATGGGAGTGATGCCTACTGTGGTTGATAAGCCAGTGGAAAATCAGATAACTGAAGTGTTAAAGGACGAATATCCTGGGATTTTTGCGGACTGTGTAGTAACAAGGTCGCAAAGTCACAGGTTAAGACAAGAGGAGAAATCAAAGAGTGAAGATGAAGTTGAAGTTCAATTATCAGAAACGATTTTGATCGGATGGTTGAAAAAGTATAAGAACAGGTGGAGGATGAGGTGGATATTTTTAGTTCAGGAAAATTGGCGGAGTTGCAATAGAAAGATGTGGAAATAAAACGGATGTATCAGAAAGCAGACACGGAAGAGGAATCTAAGTGTATACCAGAGTGTTCTTACCGTAAAAGTAATGTCTTGAAGAGAAAATGGAGACCTGTACATATGCAGGCGGATGAAAAGTGGGCAGAAGTTTATCAAGTAGTATTGCCGGTAGGGTATAGAAAAGAGGTGTTTCAAGTTGCACCTGAGGTACCAGTGGGAGGTCATTTGGGAATAAGGAAAACGCAAGCTAAAATCCAGAAACATTTTTATTGGCCTGGACGACATAAAGATGTAGTTACATTTTGTCAATCATGTCACACATGTCAAGTGACAGGGAAACCTCAAGCAGTGATAAAACCAGCGTCCTTAATACCCATTCCAGCATTTGAGGAACCTTTTCAACGGTCCTAATTGATTGCGGAGGACTGCTTCCTGAAACAAAAAGTGGGAATCAATATCTTTTGACTATAATGGATGTGTCTACTAGGTTTCCAGAGGCCATTCCAGTACATAATATTACAGCTATAAAGATTGTGGAGGAGTTACTTCAATTCTTTACGAGATATGGACTACCCACAGAAATACAATCGGATCAAGGAGCAAATTTTACCTCAAAGTTATTCAAAGAAGTTATGGATAGTTTAGGAATAAAATAATTTAAATCAACTGCATACCATCCAGAATCGCAGGGAGCGTTAGAAAGGTGGCATCAGACATTAAAGACAATGTTGAGGGCTTATTATCAAGATTATCCAGAGGATTAGGATAAAGGAATTCCATTCGTACTGTTTGCAATTAGAGATGCACCTAATGAATCAACCAAATTCAGTCCTTTTGGTCATGAGGTAAGAGGACCACTTAAATTGATTAAGGAAAAATTGGTGAGTGAGAAATCGTAAATTATATTATTGGATTATGTGTCAAATTTTAGAGAACGATTAAATAGAGTAGGTGAATTGGATAGACAACATTTAAAAGTTGCTCTAAATGTGATGCTGTTTAGCACAGGGCTAAATCGCTGGCTTTGAAAGCAGACCAAGGCAGGCCAGCAGCATGGTTCGATTCCCGTAACAGCCTCCCCGAACAGGCGCCGGAATGTGGTGACTAGGGGCCTTTCACAGTAACTTCATTTGAAGCCTACTTGTGACAATAAGCAATTTTCATTTCATTTAATTTTTCATGAAACGGGTAGCGGACAAGAAATCCAAAGTTTGTAGTTTTGCCATTGGAGATAAAGTTTTAGTGTTGTTGCCAGTGGTAGGTGAACCTTTAAAAGCTAGGTTTTGAGGAACTTATCAGATTGAAAGGAAATTAAGTGACATGAATTATGCGGTAAAAACACCAGATAGAAGGAAGACTCACTGAGTGTGTCATGTGAATATGCTTAAAAGGTACTTTGAAAAGAAAGGAGAGAAAAAGGAGGAGGTTTTAATGATTCTAACTCAAAGTGACGAACCAAATCCAGATGACTGTGAATTTGACATACCTCAAATTAAATTGGAAAATGAGGATGTTCTTAAAAATTGGGATAAATTGTTGAGTTACCTTCCAGAGGAAAAACAAACTGACATGAAAGAGTTATTGATATCACATGGGCAGGTTTGTGGAGATAAATTGGGAAGTACTAAAGTGGCTATACATGATGTAGATGTGGGAAAGGCTGTTCCGATCAAACAACATCCATACAGACTTAACCCTTTAAAATTGGCACAGCTTAACAAAGAGATTGAGAGTATGCTTAAAAATGGCATAATTGAAGTGGGTTGCAGCCAATGGAGCTCACCCATAGTGATGGTACCAAAACCAGACGGTACCCAATAGTTGTGTGTGGCCTATGGAAAGGTTAATACAGTTACAAGAACAGACTCTTATCCTATCCCACGTTTGGAGGATTGCATTAAGAAAGTGGGACAATCAGCTTTTCTTTCTAAACTGGATTTACTGAAAGGTTACTGGGTAGGTACCTTTATCCGAAAGGGCGAAGGAGATTTCAGCTTTTGTGACTCCAGATGGTATATACCAATTCAAAGTTATGCCATTTGGCATGAAAAACGCACCAGCCACATTTCAACGGTTAACTAACAAAGTCGTTTCAGGATTACCCAATTGTGCGGCATACATCGCCGATCTGGTCATTTTCAGCCAGACATGGACAGAACATTTGAAACATCTGATGGAGTTATTCGATCAACTTCAGGAGGTGGGTTCGGTCATAAACCTAGCCAAAAGTGAATTTGGAAAAGCCCAAGTCATTTTCCTTGGCCATACAATCAGACAGGGTCGAATGGTCACACGGGATGTGAAACCAACAGTTATTGAGGAGTTTTCGATACCCTCAAGTCGAAGGTAAATAATGCGATTTCTTGGCATAAGTGGATTTGATCGAACATTTGTGCAAAAGTTTTATAGTGTGATTCCTCCACTGATGGACTTGCTGAAGAAACATCAAAAATTTCAGTGGTCAGAGGGCTTTCAACAGGCATTTGACTGCCTGAAAGCTGTGATAACCAATGCTCCTGTGTTGGAGAATTACAAGGGACTCTGTGATCAGATTGAACTGAAGTATCTGACTTTAAAGAGACATGCCGAGGCGTAGAGGAATGGATGGATCGTGCAGAGACCTTCTTGTTCAAAGAGACTGTCAATCGAGAAGGATTTCAGTTGGAGGAAGAAGAACAAAAATGGAATATATTATTATACCTGTTTGCGTGTGTTGTTTTTTTTTAAACAAAAAAAGTATATTTACTGTGTACATTTCTTAGAGGATAGTGAAAAGATGAAAAATGAAACCATCTTGAAGTTAATGGTTTATTTTTTTCTCTTGGGGGGAGGTGCCATGTGAGAGTACCTTTAAGAAATGGGTGTTTATAAATGGGTGTGTATATAAATATCTGCAGCGAGAGTACCTTTAAGAAATGGGTGTTTACTACTGCAGTGATGTCAGAGGGTGGGTGGAGCTGGGCTGTTTGTCAGCTTTTTACTTTCATTTTAGGCTGTTTGCTGCAGGGTGTGTTTTAGTTTCATTTTCAGTGTTGGAGCTGAAGCCAGACAGGTCAGCTGCACTGTTGATCTCTCTGCCATGAAAAGACTATCTCTTGATCATTTGGTGAATTTAGAATTATAAATATTCTCAGCAGTGAATGCAAACCCAATGTGCTTCTGTTCAAAGGTGTTTATTTTGTCTTCTGGATGTTGTTTGGGAAGTTATTAAGGATTACTTAGTGTTGTATTCTTTGGGGGTTGTATTTGAATTGATGGTTGCTAAGATGTTCACTGTATGTTTTAAGAAGGTTAACTTGAGTTCATAGAATAAACATTGTTTTGCTTTAAAAAATAGTTTTCCAGTTCTCCTGTAGAGTGGGCCATGTGCTCCCCATACCACAATCTATTAAACGTTGTGGGTCAGGTGAACTCCATGATACATTTTGGGGTTCTCTAAACCCTGGCCCATAACAGCATGGACTATAAAGGTCCAATGGGGGCTTGGTACATGGGCATCGGTGCTATTAAATATCATGGCAGGTGGGTACAGGGGAATGAAATGGCATGATTATGAGGAGTCATGGGGATGAGCACTTCAAGGGTGTAGGTTTGCATGGAGGGTAGAGGGCCTTAGGGTGGGTGGGGGGCATGAGGTGGCATGGATGGGGTCATGGGGAGCATGTGGCAGGCTGAGAGGCTAATGTTTGGACACCGTGCTGAAGGCCCGAGACAGGACTTCCTCCCAGCCCGTCTCCTCAACCGATAGCCTCCTAATTTCTTCCCGGAATACCTGCGGCCATTTCTAATCCTGCCCGCCCTCCACCCTAGACCGAAAATCCAATGTGTGGGCAGCCGGTTTTGGAAGTCAGATTGGTAGACACAGAAATTCTCCCTGTTCTGCACACCCAACTCGCAGAAAAGTAAAGCACCCCAATTGTGAAGTCCTCACAGTAAATGGAAGACCACTAAAGATGACCGGGACGTTGGCCACAGTAGTGGGTGAACAAATGTTCAAATACCTTCAAGAAGGAGTTCAGTCTTTGAACCGCAGTAGCACAGCAGCCAAGTTGGCAACACATATGGGGGAAACCCTGAAAATGGTGATGACAACCGCGGCACCAGTGTCGTATCAGCAATAGGATGCCCCGCTACCCATGATCATTATCGAGGGACATTGGCCAAGTTTCAGGGGACGTGATTAGCTGCGCCAAATCAAGTTGAACTGGTTGGAGATTGAAAGGGTTAAAAGTCATACATACTAGCTGAAAAATCACACAAGCTACTAGCTGCTAAATTCTCAAAGACAAAGAATCACTGTTGATAACCAAATTACCTTAACCCAGTCTGTCTGCAGATCACAGTCAAGAGCCATTACAATATTAATTCCAGGGAATGCCCTTGATTCACACAAATTCACACAAACATTCAATTGAACACTGTGTAGCTACAGCTCATGTGTGTCCACTAAACAAGGGATAATGGATAGAGAACTGATACACCACCAGTCAAACATATTCCTATCATCCCTTGGCCTAGAAGTTGGTAAGTTTACATACTTGGTCATATTATAATTAAGTAGATGTGCCCAAATTGTGGTTGGATAACGATACGATGTAATACATTACATAATCCAAATTATTAGTCATGAATTGACATAAGTAATTTTAAACAAATGTGCACTTTTAATTGGCATATGTTAATTGTTCGTGGTTGAGCGCAAGGGTTTAATTGCCACTGTATTCCTTTGTTTTGAAAGCTGGCAAGCCACATGGCTGAGGTCTAGCTCCTCTGCTATAACTTGAATAAAGATCTTTGATGAGAACCTTTGTGTTGTCTGGTCGCTCGAGGGGAGTGATGTGCACTGTAGCCGAATAGCTGTGAAACTCCCTCCACAGAGATCCTCAAAATTGTAGATCGTGTTTTCCAGGAAGTCTTATGTAAATATCAAGACGGATTCCAGAAGGTTTGCCGAATAAGGGGAGTAAAGGCCAAGATTTGCATCAACCCTGATTCCGCACCAAGGTTTTTCAGTGTGAGACCTGTCCCTTACGCCTTACACCAAAAAGTGGAAGCCAAATTTAAGTGGAAGCAGGAATTGGGAATTATCAGTCGTATGCAGTTTTCAGAATGGGCATCCCCATCGTCCATGTGCAATCTTACATTGAACCAGGCATCCCAATGGACAAATACCCAATTCCACAAATTGAAGACGTTTATGCAAAGTTGGCGGGAGGACTTACGTACACCAACCCGACTTCAGTTATGTCTATTTTCAGGATGAAGATTCCTGAACGTTTGCAGCCATTAACACACAGAAAGGCCTGTTTTAACACACCAGGTCACCCTTTGGCAAATCCACGGCCTGTGCGATATTCCAAAGCACAAAGGAGAATCAGCTCCAGGCCATCCCGAAGATTGTGATCTACCTGGACAATGTTCCAGTCACAGGATCATCACATGAAGAGCACCTAGCAAGTTAGAAGAGGTGCTGAAGAGATTTAGAGAAGCGAGAATCTGCCTGAACAGCGAGAAGTGCACTTTTCAAGCTCATGAGGTCATTCACTTAGGGTGCAAAGTGGACTCAAAAGGTGTGTACTCACTCAAAGACAAAGTGAGAGCCATATGAGAAGTCCCAGCACCTAAGAACGTGGCGGAATTAAAGTCTTTCCTGGGAATGGTAAAATATAGTAGTTTTATCCCCAACCTAGCAATGCTGATGGCATCACTTCACTTGCTATTAAGAAAACATCAGTTTTGGCATTGGAAGGAACCACAGGAACAGGCCTTCCAGCATGGCAAGCAGGCCTTACAATCATCCAGCCTATTGGTTTATTTTGACCCGGGTAAGCCAATCATCGTACCTTGCGATGCATTGCCATATGGAACAGGGGCGGTCGTGTCCCAGAAAATGGCTGATGGTTCAGAGAGGACAATTTCCTTCACCTCCAGAATTCTTTCTAAGGTTGAGTGGGAATACGCACAGAACGAGAAAGAAGGTCTTGGTGTAACCTACGTTGCAAACAAATTTCACCAGCATGTCTATGGGCCACGCTTCACAATAATAACTGACCACACGCCGCTGCCGGGCCTCCTCCGTGAAGAGAAGCCGATACCTCGAGTCGCCTCCTCCAGGGTACAGCAGTGGGCCTTGTTGCTGGCGGCCGATGATTAAATCTTTCAGCACAGGCACACAAATTTGAAATGCTGATGTGCTGAGTCAGCTCCCACTTCCAAAGAACCTGGCACCACCGCCTGTGCCTCAAGAAACCGCCCTGGTACTAAACTTTCTTGACACTTTGCCAGTATCGTCAGGTCATATGAAGAACTGGACGCAACGTGACCCAGTCCTGTCCAAAGCGAAGTGTGTGATCTTAACCAGGTGGCACCATGATAAATCTGACCAGTTAAGGCTTTACCTCACTCGCAAAGAAGAACTCATGGTGTGCCAGTGCAGCCCTTGCCAGGGACAGCAGACATTGCCATCCACAGTCAACCTCCACCCATGGGAATTGTCTGGTTGTCCATGGACGAGGGTACATGTGGACTTCACAGGCCTTTTATTGGGCAGATTGTTCCTCGTCTTGGTTGGCGCCCACTCAAAGTGGTTGGCTGTCCAAGAGATGGGGGCAACAACCTTGGCAGACACAACAGAGGCCCTACAGTGGATATTTGCTACTCGTGGCCTCCCCGAAGTAATAGTATCTGACAACGGCACTTCATTCACTGGGGAAGTGTTTCAACACTTTGTTTAAACAAATGGCGTTCGCCGTACTAGGACAACCCCTATCACCCCGCCTCTAACAGGTTAGTGGAGAGAGACGTGCAGACGTTCAAAACAGCCACGAAGAAGCAGTCCAGCCGACCACAACGCCCTAGGTTGGCCAACTTTCTTCTACTTTTAGGTCGACCTCCAATGCCACCACGGGCGTCACACCGATGGTCTTACTCATGGGCCATCGCCTCCGGACCCAATTGGACTTATTTTTCCCGAGTGTGGCAGGGAGGGTGGAGGTACGCCAGACCTCCCAGAGGAAACAGCGCGTTTCACATAAGGGAGACAAGTCATTTCAAGTGGACGACCTGCTCCTCATCCAGAACGTTGCCTCAGGCCCACTTTGGCCACTGGGCAGCAATGTGCCACAGTCAGGCCCAGTCTCGTACGTGGTGGATTTGTACGGCAGGACAGTGCGGAAGCACGTTGACCACGCAAGAAGCTGAGGGGCCACAACCCCTGCCTCGAAACAGTTGGAGCCAGCAGGCAGCACCACTGCTGGAGCCACTACAGAGGGAATCTAGCAATCCTGAGGAGGCCCCAGCAACAAACAGGAGGGAGCTGGAGAAGGGAGTGTCCCTGTTGCAGTCGCCGCATCTCAGGGACTGTAGTAGCTGAAGTGTAATAAGTCCATGGAGGCAGAAGTCCCTTCACCAGAATTCCTTTTATTTACAAAATCAACAGCCAGACAACCATTCAGCTTGCTGTCTACACCGGCAGTGCAGAGGATCTGACACTCCCTGTTATATACAGAGAAAGGGGTTCCCTGATTGGGCCACTAATCAGGGAACTCGTATTCGAATTGGTGTAGCCACCTGAGTTGGCCACTTCCCGACTTAAAATGGAGAACCGCAAAGGCTGAAGGGAAATTCAGCCAACACAGGCAAAGACTAGCAAATACAGGAATCATGTGTATTGGAACCTGCAAAACAACCAGACAGCACCAAAACCAGCAGCCATCTACATAGTAATGTGCGATTCCCAGGCACAATGGCAACAGTTAAGGTAAACAAAGCCAAGCCAGACTCCTCGGCACCAGCAGGAGCCAAGACAAAGGAAGGCCAATGGACACTTAGGACCACCTAGCGATCAGGGAACCGCTCCAGCATTGGAGAAATCGATCCAAGTGATCAGAAAGTAGTACAATCACTTGGAACCAGGTACGGGGTCCACCCCGAAGGGTGGGAAGCCCCTGGGGACTATAAAGCAAAGCCCCCAAGTTCAAATCGTCCTT
Organism: Scyliorhinus torazame; assembly: GCF_047496885.1. Taxonomy (NCBI): domain Eukaryota; kingdom Metazoa; phylum Chordata; class Chondrichthyes; order Carcharhiniformes; family Scyliorhinidae; genus Scyliorhinus; species Scyliorhinus torazame. The sequence continues at coordinate 60,025,991 of NC_092712.1, read as the reverse complement.
CTTGACAGGGTCACTCAGCAACGCGAAGCAACCCCTGAGAGTGAATTGTCCAGCGGCCGCCAAACAAGTAAGTCTCAAGTCAATGCTCGCTACGAGATAGGCGCTCCTAGCTACCAATCCATACCAGCTTTTGAATCCTACAGACTCAGGACCTGAACGAAAGGCCATTTGTTCCCCTGACCTGGTGGGCCAGTCCGAAGCTAAGTATAGGCCTTTTAGTGATAGGAATAGCCTAGAAAGTAGAGTTTATGCATGAGTAGTGATTTACTGTGTATAATAAATGTGTTTTGATTTGAATCTTACTAATTGGTGTGTTGAGTTATTGATCAGTACTTGAACTTGAACCTCGTGGCGGTATCATAAAGATACCTGGCGACTCTAGAGCAAAGGTTATAAAACAGAGCCAATTGAACCAACCAAACGTTAGCAACATTGGCCAATCTCAAAGGCCTGGTCTAAGTCATTACATGAAGGAAGAGACTTCATGGAATGCACAGTAGGCTGGATAAGAACAAGGTTTATTTGCACGAACACAAGAACCACAAGTGCTACAACTTCCCACCCCGAAGGGACACCTTCCCCGACTTGCACCCAGGCTGGGGTTTATACACTGTGAAGCTCCTCCCAGCCAGGGAGAGGCTCCATGCCCTTAATTACCGGGGGAGTTCATATTCCAGGATGTAGGAGGGGAATCGGATCCAGCATAGTGGTTGGCTCCTGAGGGGGTTGTAACAGCCACCCCCCCCCCCACCCCCCAATTCCGGAGAAACATCCATTGCCTCAGGTTGAGGTAGAGGTCTCCTTATGCGTTTGAGGAGCGGGCGGTGGTTCAGCGGCAGTAAGGCCAGCCCGGGAGGCGACCGCTGTTTCCGTGTCGAGCGCCAAAGTGGAGCAGCGTGGCCGGTAAAGGTGTTGGCATCAAAGGGGCCTGGATGCTGTCGTTGGACGGGCCGGTGTCGATGTCGGAGTCATTGTCGGATGGCCCCGAGCGTGGGTCCACACTTCGCCCTCCCAATGCCCGCCAAAGTGGTTGTGACGGCGAGCAGTGCGCTGATCTCGGCAGTGCCCCAGAGGGCTCTCCAGGCGGCGAGGGGTCTGCGCACAGACCTGGGTCGGGGTACCCCGAACCTGTTCTAGTGATTCCCATGTGCGGCACCGGAAGTGGTCCCGGTGGCGGCTGGCTTCACACTCTTGCATCTGGACCAAGTAGGAGACCAGACCCGTCGCCTGTTCCAGTTCTCATGTGCCAGATCCCAGTTGCAGCCATGAATGATTTGAAGTTTGACCAGTGAGCGCTGTGCCATTATCGGACACCAGTTTTGGGCTATCCCGTGTGTACTAAAAATGTGTGGCAGCCTGTCCGCGGTCGTTCACACATTCGCGTCTGTACCCGGTGGACTTCGAGTCATTTGGAGTGGGCATCCACCAGGACAAGGGATGTTGCCTCCTGGATTGGGCCGCTGAAGTCCAGGTGGATGTGGGATCAAGGCTTTCCCGGCTGTTCCCAAGAGTGCATTGGAGCTGCGCCGGTGCTGGGGCTTTCTGGTGCTCTTGGCAAGGGCCGCAGTGCTGGGCCACTCTTTACATTTCTGAGTCCAACCCGGGCCACCAAACGTATCTGTGAGCCAGCATCTTCATTTTGGCCACCCCAGGGTGTCCATTATGGAGGTCCCAGCTCCGGGACAACCACCCGTGTCCCCCAAATAGTGTGCCATCTTCTACATTCAGCTCCGGGAGCTTCGTGGTATAGGCCCGCCGATCGTCTGGCAGTGCTCTATGCTGGGCTCCGTATTGAACCATATGTCAGATCCGTGATAATTGCGGGTCTATCTGGGTCCACTCCTTTATACGAGCTGCTGTGGCCAGCAAGGTGTCCATGAAGTGAAGGGCTGCAATTACCTCCATGGCCGAAGAGGGTGCCGGCGGTCTGGTGGGGAGGTGTAGAGGGTTCAACGTGCGGGCATGCGGTATCCTCATTCCCGGGCGTGTTCCAGGGTATAGTCATAGGCCATTGCAGCAAAGTCCACCTTTTGACCCGGGCGGATGCGATCAGAGGGATTACCTGATCCTCTTTAAATAATCCCAGTAAGGGCTTATGGTCCGTATAAATTGTAAAGGAGTGCCCGTAAATGTACTGGTGGAATTTCCGTACTGCAAACATGACGGCCATGCCTTCCTTCTCGACTTGCGCATAATTCAGTTCGACATCGGCGTGCGTGTGTGCGAGATGCGAAGGCCAACGGCCGTTCTGAGCCGTCGGACATCGGGGGCGAAATTCTCCGTTATCGGCGGAAAGTCCGCCGATCGGCGCAAAAACGGCGCAAATCCGATTTGCGTCACGTCGTAAAAATGGTTCGAAAGTCTCCGGCCCGAAATGGGCTAGCAGCGACGTAACGGGATCCGCGCTTGCACAGTGGTTCACGCCGTGCAGCGTCATACGCGCCGCACGGCGTGACGGCTCATCAGGCCGCGCTGCTCCCCCCCACCCGACCGGAACACCCGACCGGAACACCCGACTGGATGGCTGGCCGCCGCTCAGCCCCGAGGTTCGAGTCACGGGATGTGGAGGCGCTCCTGGACGCGGTGGAGCAGAGGAGGGACGCCCTGTATCCCGGGCACGGCCGCAGAGTTGCCCCACGCCACAGCCGGCGTCTGTGGAGGGAAGTGGCAGAGGCCGTCACCGCTGTGGCCCTGACACCACGGACAGGCACCCAGTGCCACAAGAAGGTGAACGACCTCGTCAGAGCAGGCAGGGTGAGCCTCCCCATATCCCCCCCACCCCCATATCCTCCCCTCCCCCGTATCCCCCCTCCCCCAAATCCCCCCTCCCCCATATCCCCCCTCCCCATATCCCCCATATCCCCCCTCCCCCTATCCCCCCCTCCCCCATATCCCCCTCCCCCATATCCCCCCTCCCCCATATCCCGCCTCCCCCATATCCCCCCTCCCCCATATTCCCCCCTTCCCCCATATCCCCCCCACCCCCATATCCCCCATATCCCCCCTCCCCATATCCCCCCTCCCCCATATCCCCCCTCCCCATATCCCCCCTTCCCCCATATCCCCCCTCCCCATATCCCCCCTTCCCCCATATCCCCCCTCCCCATATCCCCCATATCCCCCCTCCCCCATATCCCCCCTCCCCCATATTCCCCCTCCCCATATCCCCCCTCCCCCATATCCCCCTTCCCCCATATCCCCCCCTCCCCATATTCCCCCCTCCCCCTATTCCCCCCTCCCCCATATCCCCCTCCCCATATCCCCCCTCCCCCATATCCCCCCTCCCCCATATCTCCCCCTCCCCCATATCTCCCCCTCCCCCATATCCCCCCTCCCCATATCCCCCCTCCTCCATATCCCCCATATCACCCCTCCCCCATATCCCCCATATCCCCAAGTGAATCCAGCCCTAACCTTAACCTCTGCAAAGCACGCGCAACCGATGGCGTGCATTCATATACCTGCCTAACAGTGTTGCCTTCTACCCCTGCCACCCCCCCACCCCCCCACAGGATAAGCGTGCACACAACAATAGGGAGCATGTGAGGACTGGAGGAGGCCCCGCTGATGAGAGGCCACTGACCGAACACGAGGAAAGGGCCCTGGAACTGGCTGGCGGACCTGAGGACCGGGAGGTTGCTGATGCAGAGGTCGGGGGCGTAGTAGCAAGTGAGCCACCGACAGCCCGTCCCCATATCCCCCCTCCCCTATATCCCCCTCCCCCATATCACCTGATCACTGACTGATGTCTAACCATGCAAGCTTCATTGTGTATCGCAGGACCAAACGTCCAGGCACCCATCCCCGCAGATGCAGACCGCCCGCAGGATGCCCCTCGGAGGCCACGGGAGACGGAGAGACCCGGACCCTCCAGCATGCGACGCCCGCAGGATGCCCCTCGGAGGCCATGGGAGACGGAGAGACCCGGACCCTCCAGCATGCGACGCCCGCAGGATGCCCCTCGCACACCACGGGAGACGGAGAGACCTGGAGCAACAGGGAGACGACACCACCGTCACGTGCGGGAGCGACCACTCAGCGATGAGGGGGGCAGCCACAGGCCCCCGTCACATCCGAGCCAGGACACCACTACCCGGGACACCACTACCCGGGACACCACTATGCAGGACACCACTACCCGGGACACCACTACCCGGGACACCACTACCCGGGACACCACTACCCGGGACACCCCTACCCGGGACAGCACTACCCAGGAAGACGAAATACCGGACAGTGACTCCGAGTGGATGGGTGGAGACGAACCCCCACCCCAAAGTAGCATGGACTTACAGTGGGACGAAGAGCACGACACAACGCCACTGCTGTCACCAACACCCTCCACCATCGCAGAAACACTCACCTCGGTTGGGCACTTTAGTGATGAGGCGTCTGGTACACTCACTGGTGCACACAACACAGCCGTCCCGGTACAGCAGGTGGAGGAAGGAGCAGCAGAGGGGCCGGGCGGTCGGAGGGCAGCCCAGCCCAAGCGAACATCTGCCGCCCAGATGGATCCTGGGTTCCTGCAGTTACCACACCCACACATAGATCCGATGCAACCACCGACCCGGCGACGAGCGAAGAGGGTGACGGGCGGCTTGCGGCGGCTGCAGTCGCAGGTGGAGGAGTCCACCCGCGTCCAGGAGCTGGGAGTGGTCCCGGTCATGCGTGCCACCCAGGCCAACACCGCACGGGTGGTGTCCACGGTGGAGGCAATGGGTGCGACGGTGTCAGACATGGGGAACGGTTTGCGAGGCCTGGGGCGTTCCGTGCAGGCGTCTGTGGCCCAGGACATGGCTGCCCTCTCACAGGAGGCCATGAGCCAGTGCCAGCGCCAGATGGCAGAGGCGCTCAACGCCATAGCCCAGTCTCTGCAGGCCATGGCCCAGTCTCAGCAGGCCATGGCCCAGTCTCTGCAGGCCATTGCTGAGGGCATCGGCGCCAGTGGCCATGTGCGAGCTGGCGTCGCACTGTCACAGTCAGGATTTGCCAACCCCCTGGGCTCCATGGCTGCAAACCTGCAGACCCCTGTGGATACCAGCACGGGCCTCCAGGACTGGCAGCGCCAGATGTCGGGGGGGCTTCGGATGGCCAGTCCGTTCGCATCCCCCACCCATGTAGAGGCCTGGGGGCCATCGGGCACCCCGAGGGAGGAGGAGGTGGTGTGGTCCGTCCCGGCTCCCCCTGTAGGGGAGGTCCCGGTACACCGCGACACCTCGGACTCCTCCCCTCCCGTCCCAGGTGCATTGGGTGGGCAACGGGCAGGACAGGCTGGCAGCTCGCCATCCCAGTCGCCCAGGCTGCAGCCTGGCCCATCTAGGCCAGGACACCCCAGGAAACGGCCGCCAAAGGGATCCAGTGTCAGAGGGCAGGAATCACAGGAGTCCACCTCCATTTCGGCTGTACCGTCTGGGGAACCACGTAGACGTAGTCAAAGGCCCGTAAGGCCAAACAATTAGACACTGAGTAAGTTGGCACGGATGCAGGGCACAGATGAGTTTTAGGGGCTAGGGCACGTGCATGAACTCCTTTGGTTATTAAAGTCAATGTTACACCTACAGAAGCTGCCTTTGTGCTCTGTCCAAAGCGTGCGGGGGTGTCATGTACGTTGAGCGCAAGTGTGTGTGTGAGGGGTGGTGTTACCTCAGCCCCAGGTGAGTCTGCCCCCTTCCCCCTGGGCCGCCATCAACATCCCCCGGGCAGAGGACGGGACCGTGCGCTGCAGTGTCACAGCCGCATGCAGGGATGGTCCGGGTGGATGGTGGTACTGTGGCCATGGGTCAGACATAGTCCAACGATGTGGAGCCAGGAGATCACCGCAGGGCGGGTTGTCATCATCCTCCATGGCCTGCAATAGACACGCGTCCACCCGTAACTGTGTGAGCCCGGCCCGTTGTGCCGCAGGTGGATCGGCAATTGGGGGTGGGGGGGTGGTGTGCATGCGGGTGGGGTGGGTGGGGTTGGGGAGGGGGGTGAGGGTGCTGGGTGGATGGGTGGGGGGTGTGGGTGGTCGGCTGTTGCCATGGTGTGCGGTCTGTGGCCATACTACCCGATTCCCACGCTAATCTAGTCAGTGAAGCGGGCGTCTATCAGTCTGTCCCGTGCCCGCTGGGCCAGCCGGTAACGGTGGACAGCCACCCGCCTGTGTCTACCCCGTCTGCCCTGACCATTACCCCCATCCCCCTCATCTGGGGAGGACTGCGCCTCTTCATGCTGCTCCTCCACTCCGCCCTCCTCTGCCTGCGGCACATCGACCCTCTGCTGGGCTGTGTTGTGCAGGACGCAGCACACCACAATGATGCGGCCGACCCTATCTGACCGATACTGGAGGCCGCCCCCAGAGAGGTCCAGGCACCTGAAACGCATCTTCAGCACGCCAAAGCACCTCTCTATCACTCCCCTTGTCGCTACATGGACATCATTGTAGCGGTTCTACGCCTCATTGCGTGGCCTCCGTATAGGCGTCATCAGCCACGATCGCAATGGGTAGCCCCTGTCGCCCAGCAACCAGCCCCTCAGCCGAGGATGGCGTCCCCCGTACATGCCGGGGATGGATGACCGCGACAACACGTATGAGTCGTGTACACTGCCTGGGTAACGGGCGCAGACGTGCAGGATCATCATGCGGTGGTCGCAGACCACCTGTATCTTCATCGAATAGGTCCCCTTCCTATTGGTGAACACGGCCCTGTTATCTGCAGGTGGCAGCACGGCGACGTGCATCCCATCGATCGCGCCCTGGACCATGGGGAACCCGGCCACGGCAGAGAAGCCCACGGCCCAGGCATCTTGGCTGGCCCTGTCCACGGGGAAGCGGATGTAGCGGTGCGCCATGGCACATAGGGCATCTGTCACTGCCCGGATGCACCGATGCACCGATGTCTGCGATGTGCCGGACAGGTCCCCACTCGGTGCCTGGAATGACCCCGTTGCATAAAAGTTCAGGGCCACCTTAACCTTGACGGACACGGGGAGAGGGTGTCCCATGCCAGTGCCATGCGGTGACAGGTGTGCCAGCAGGTGGCAGATGTGTGACACGGTTTCCCGCCTCAACCGGAGTCTCCTCCTGCATTCCCGGTCCGTGAGGTCCTGGTATGACTGCCGGGGCCGGTACACACGGGGCGCCCTCGGGTGCCTCCGTTGCCGTGGGGCCGCGACGTCCTCCTCCCCCTCCTCGTCCTGTCGGTCAGGTGTCCCTCCAGCCTGGGCGGCTGCCGCCTGTCCCTCTGTGGCAGCCTGCGTCGCCTCTCTGGCACGCTCCTCCTCCTCCTCCTGATCCAGGGCAACATAGACATTAGCGGCTGCCGCCATGGCGGCCAACATCGCTGGATGATTGGAAAACATGACGGCCTGGTGGGGGGGAGGGGAACGACGACATGTCATCATTGCCCATATCCCCTCCTCCCCCCAACCAGGTAGCATGGACCGCATGGGTCCAACTGTTGGAGGCTGGCACCTGGCCAGGTGGACCAACTCACTTGCCCTCGCATCCCCCTCCCCGGCACGGACCCCCCCAACCTCCACCCCGGCATGGACCCCCCATCCCGCTCCCCGGCACGGAGCCCCCCCCCCCCCCCCCCCCCGGCACGGACCCCCCCCAACCTCCACCCCGGCACGGACCTCCCATCCCCCTCCCCGGCACCGACCCCCCCCAACCTCCACCCCGGCTCGGACCCCCCCCAACCTCCACCCCGGCACGGACCCCCCAACCCCCTCCCCGGCACGGACCCCCCAACCTCCACCCCGGCACGGACCCCCCCCAACCTCCACCCCGGCACGGACCCCCCATCCCCCTCCCCGGCACGGACCCCCCCCAACCTCCACACCGGCACGGACCCCAACCTCCACCCCGGCATGGACCCCCATCCCCCTCCCCGGCACGGACCCCCCCCAACCTCCACACCGGCACGGACCCCAACCTCCACCCCGGCATGGACCCCCATCCCCCTCCCCGGCACGGACCCCCCCCAACCTCCACCCCGGCACGGACCCCCCCCCCAACCTCCACCCCGGCACGGACCCTCCATCCCACTCCCCGGCACGGACCCCCCCCAACCTCCACCCCGGCACGGACCCCCCCCAACCTCCACCCCGGCAAGGACCCCCCATCCCCCTCCCCAGCACGGACCCCCCCAACCTCCACCCCGGCACGGACCCCCCCCCAACCTCCACCCCGGCATGGACCCCCCATCCCCATCCCTGGCACGGACCCCCCCCCCAACCTCCACCCCGGCACGGACCCCCCCCCCCCAACCTCCACCCCGGCACGGACCCCAACCCCCACCCCGGCATGGACCCCCCATCCTCCTCCCCGGCACGGAACCCCCCCAACCTCCAGCCTGGCACGGACCCCCCCCAATCTCCACCCCGGCACGGACCCCCCCCAACCTCCACCCCGGCACGGACCCCAACCTCCACCCCGGCATGGACCCCCAATCCCCCTCCCCGGCACGGACCCCCTCCCGGCACACAACCCGAGACACACCTCTCCTCACTCATTCAGACTGCGGCCACGCCATCGCCTGCCCAGAGCCAACCCCCCAGGCCGTCACTTACCTCCACGCTGGTCGGCGTGACCCTGGAGCACAGGGTCACGCCGATGAAAAGGAGGTTTAATTTACGTCGACGTGAACGGTCATCACGTCGACAGGACTTCGGCCCATCCGGAAGGGAGAATATCGGCAGGCCGAAAATCGGCTGCCTTGCGCAGACCCATGCCATTCTCCGACGGCAGCGGCGACATTAACGCCCCGCCGAATTTTCTCCCTTCGGAGACTTTGGCAACTGGCGGGGGCGGGATTCACGGCGGCCAACGGCCATTCTCCGACCCTCTGGGGGGTCGGAGAATGACGCCCCTGATGTTCTAGAAACGCTCCTACACCGTAGGAGCCTCACATGAGGAGCAGCGGCTTCGACGGGTCGAAGTATGTCAGCAGTTTCTTGAACGACAGTCGTCGCGTAACATCTGGAATATCTTCTGGTGCGAGGGGCCCAATCCCATTGATGCCCCTTTTTTAAGAGTTGGTGGAGCGCGTTAAGTAACACGGCCATTGTGGGTATGAATTTGCCGTAATAGTTGACGAGCCCGAGGAAAGAACGGTGCTCTGTCGGGTGGTGAGAGATGGGGCCTGTCGGATTGTCCCCACTTGTCCTCTACCAGGTGGAGGCCGTGACTGTCCACCCAATACACCAAGCAAATGGCTTCTGGGGCATGAAATACTCAATTCTCCCTACAGAGGTGGATGCTGGCCTTCTCAAACCTCCTGAGAACTTCAGCCAGATTCTCCATATGCTCCTCGTCAGGGGTAAACCCAATAAGATATTTGCCATAACCCGCTGGAAGATAGCACAGGGGAGGAAACCCCAAACCGGAAGCGGGAATATTCATCCAGCTCCCTGTGGGTGTTAGTAGTGACGAAGTTCTGGGAACCCGGATGCAGGAGCAGCTGCAGATGTGCATTGGTCATATGAAGTTTCGAAAATGTTTTGCCCCCGCAGAGATTGCGTACAAGTCCTCGATACGAGGGACCAGGTAATGGTCAAGGCAGGATAACCGGTTCACAATCATTTTATAGTCTCCACTGAGATGTACGGAGCTGTCAGGCTTCAATACCAGGACCACAGGCGTGGCCCAATTGGCGAAGTGGATGGGGCGGATGATGCCCAAACACTCCAGCCGGCCCAGCTCATGGTCATCTTTGGGGCGCTTTACCAAAGAACAAACACAGCTTTGCACTATTTCCTTAATTTATCATAAAGTTATTCAGGGCTACCATATATGTCTGCCTATAGATTAAGGTATGATATTAAAAGCACTGACGGTTCTTTGTCCGAATATGAAGACAATTACAAGACGTTAATATAAAAAAATGGACTAAAATGGAACCTGCCATAAGTCTGTTTATCTTCAATGTTATACTTTCAGCATCCAACAGGGGGAAGCTTTACATTACTAAATATACTCGAAATCCCAGCTGTAATACTTCCCTCACAAAGTGTTTGCAAATTTGCCATTAAAGCATGGATTTTGTAATATAACTTATCTCCCTCAGAAATTATTCAAATAGGATGGCTCTGCCAGCATAAGGATAATGATTTATTTTACTAGATTTTTGTCAGATTTTTCAATTAATAGGTTTTATGAGTTTTGCTAATTCTTCCAAGACATTTAAATCTGTTTTGGGAGAAAAGAGCATTTTTGCATCAGTCTTCTTCACATCATGCCTAAAATGGGTCAGGGACAGGATAAGCTTTCTGCCGACAAGGTCTTGTCTCCATTGTCAGAAAATCCTCCGTGTATATAATATGGAAGCACTATCCTGCAAAGTGAGACAGATAATAATAATCTTTATTAGTGTCACAAGTAGGCTTACTGCTATAAAGTTACTGTGAAAATCGCCTAGTCGCCACCTGTTCGGGTACACTTAGGGAGACTTCAGAATGTCCAATTCACCTAACAGTTCGTCTTTCGGGACTCATGGGAGGAAAGCGGAGCACCTGGAGGAAACCCACCCAGGCACGGGGAAAATGTGCAGACTCCGCACAGACAGAGACCCAGGCTGGGAATCGAACCTGGGTCCCTGGCGCTGTGAAGCAACAGTGCTAACCACTGTGCTACCATGCCACCCTAATACAAGATAGACAAAAACATGGTTGAGACAAATAGCACTAGAGTTGGATAGGAGGGGTCAAAGTAAAAGGAAATGCAACAAGGTTTAAATCGGGTTTGATGTGCATGTGTGTTAACAAACAGAGCCTGAATACAGAATTTTGGAGAAACTTTGCAAAGGCTATGTCCAAGGTCTTGGACTCTCGGGTAAAGCCGAGCTGGGAATAGCGATATTTGGGGTGTCAGAAGATCCGGGAGTGCAGGAGTCGAAAGAGGCCGGAGTCTTGGCCTTTGCCTCCTTGGTAGCCCGGAGACGGCTCTTGTTAATGTGGAGGGACGTAAAACTCCCAAGTGTGGAGACTTGGGTCAGTGACATGGCTGGGTTTCTAAGTTTGGAAAGGATAAAGTTTGCCTTAAGAGGGTCCGTGCAGGGGTTCTCCAGGCGGTGGCAACTGTTCCTTGACTTTCTCGCGGAACGTTAAGTGGAGGTCAGCAGCAGCAGCAATCCAGAGGGGGGGGGCGGGGGCGGTATGGCTGGTGGATAGATTTCACTGGTAAAGGGCAGATACCCCACCTTGTTTTGTTAAGTTGTTAATTCGCTTTTCGCTTTTCTTTATTATTATTATGTTTTAGTTGCTTTCTTTCTGTAGTGGTTTGTAAAATTTTGTAAAAATTTTGAATAAAAACAAATTAAAAAAAAAACAAAAAACAAACAGAGCCTGATAAGTAAGATTGGTGGGCTGCAGACACGTGGAAATATGATGTTGTGGTGATAACCAAGATCTAGCACAAGGTGGGTACCAACTGGTTAAAAGGTTTCTTGGCCTTTTGGATAAGTACAAATGTAAGTTCAAGTATGAGATCAGATGTAATACCTGTTTTTGTCAGCTTGGATCTGGGATGTCCCTTGTCTGGGGGCCATGAATTGAATTGGTTTTGGGAGCAAGGAGATGGGTTAGAGGCTTACCCCATCCATTCTGCATATTGGCTTTCTGAGAAAGAAATAAAAAAAACTTCAGGAACGATAGGGAAAGAAAAAAAGTAGGAGGAGTTGCAGTTTTGAATAAGGTTAACATTACAGTTTTGGGGAAGACAGGATGTCCTGGAGGGATCAAAGACAGAATCCAATTGGTTAGAGATAAGAAACAATAGAGGTACAATAGAGCAGACATTACTAGGTCTGCTATATGACTACCAACAAAATGGGTAAGATGCAGTGGAACAAAATAGCAATAAAGTTACAGAGAGGTTTAGTAACGAGAATGGAGGAGTTTAATTATCTTAATATACGCAGGGGGCACAGGGAGAGGGGCAGGATGGGTAAAAGGAACTGGCAATGAGGGGAAGAAGACAAAGGGAAAAGGGAGAAGGGGAAGGTGGGAGGAAAAGGGAGGAAGGGGAAGGAGGGGACCAGGTAGGAGAGTGTGGGATGATGAGGAGGAGAGGGTGATGATGAGGGAGGAGGACTGCAGAGTGGGTAAAGGGGAAGAAGAGAATGGGACAGAGGGATGAGAAGAAGGGGACAGAGGAGGGTGGGCAGAGAGGAAATGGATGAGGTTAAAGAAGTGGCATGGAGAGAAGAGGAGACGGTTGGAGGGCGGAGGATGTGGAAGCAGGGACTGGAATGGGAAAGGAGGAGAAAAAAGGATGAGGAAAGGAGACGAGGGTTAAGAGATAGAGGGAGATGTAGTTTTAGGAGTTGGCAAGGGGGAATGGTAGGAACAGGTAATAAGAGGAAAGGAAAGAGCAGATGAGATGAAGAACAGGGAGGCAGTGAGTAAAAGGAGAGGGGAAAGCAGATAAAGAGAGGCAGATGAGGTAAAGCTGAGGGGGAGCAGGTAAGAAATGAAATGAAAATCGCTTATTGTCACAAGTAGGCTTCAAATGAAGTTACTGTGAAAAGCCCCTAGTCGCCACATTCCGGCGCCTGTTCGGGGAGGCTGGTACGGGAAGAGGGGAGTAGGAGAGTAAAGGAGGTGGACGGGCATAAAAGGACAGAGAAGGAGGAGGAGGAAGCAGGGAGAAATGTGCATGGAAATTAGCCCAGTCTTCTTCTTCGGCGATGACTCACTGACGGGTCCACCCAAGAAACTCTGTGTCACTGGTTGTGGGTTCTGTGAGTTCTTGCATGGCTGATGAGCTTGATCCTAGAGCGGCATCTCCAGCTGCACACTTGGGCCGGTGTTTCTGGGAGGTGGGAACGGTCCTTGGACTCGAGATCACAGATATTCCTTTCTCAGGCTCCTTTTCTGGGCATCCTCTTGCCGTTGGATGTTTTCGAAGAATTGTGCCCCTTCAATCAGGAGGTTCCTCCAAGTAGGTCTCTTCTGAGCAAGGGTCTCCTAAGTATTGACGTTTACGTTGCATTTCTCAAAGTAAGCCTTCAGGGTCTCTTTGAAGCGCTTTCTTTGTCCTCTTCTTGTTCGGGATCCTTCCTTGAGCTGGGCGACGAATATTTGCTTTGGCAGTCGGGTCATAAGAACATAAGAACTAGGAGCAGGAGTAGGCCATCTGGCCCTTCGAGCCTGCTCCACCATTTAATGAAATCATGGCTGATCTTTTGTGGACTCAGCTCCACTTTCCCGCCCGAACAGCATAACGCTGCATTCTTCAAAAAACTATCTATCTTTATCTTGAAAACATTTAATGAAGGAGCCTCAACTGCTTCATTGGGCAGGTAATTCCATAGATTCACAACCCTTTGGGTGAAGAAGTTCCTCCTCAGCTCAGTCATAAATCTACTTCCCCTTATTTTGAGGCTATGCCCCCTTATTTTGCTTTCACCTGCCAGTGGAAACAACCTGCCTGCATCTATCCTATCTATTCCCTTCATAATTTTATATGTTTCTATAAGATCCCCCCCTCATCCTTCTAAATTCCAATGAGTACAGTCCCAGTCTACTCAACCTCTCCTCGTAATCCAACCCCTTCAGCTCTGGGATTAACATAGTGAATCTCCTCTGCACACCCTCCAGCGGCAGTACGTCCTTTCTCAGGTAAGGAGACCAAAACTGAACACAATACTCCAGGCATGGCCTCACTAACACCTTATACAGTTGCAGCATTACCTCCCTAGTCTTAAACTCCATCCTTCTAGCAATGAAGGACAAAATTCCATTCGCCTTCTTAATCACCTGTTGCACCTGTAAACCAACTTTATGCGACTCATGCACTAGGATACCCAGGTCCCTCTGCACAGCAGCATGTTTTGATATGTTATCATTTGAACAATAATCCCTTTTGCTATTATTCCTACCAAAATGGATAACCTCACATTTGTCAACATTGTATTCCATCTGCCAGACCCTAGCCCATTCACTTAGCCTATCCAAATCCCTCTGCAGACTTCCAGAATCCTCTGCACTTTTTGCTTTACCACTCATCTTAGTGTCGTCTGCAAACTTGGACACATTGCACTTGGTCCCCAACTCCAAATCATCAATGTAAATTGTGAGCAATTGTGGGCCCAACGCTGATCCCTGAGGGATACCACTAGCTACTGATTGCCAACCAGAGAAAAACCCATTAATCCCCACTCTTTGCTTTCTCTTAATTAACCAATCCTCTATCCAAACTAGTATTTTACCCTTAACGCCATGTATCTTATCTTATGCAGCAACCTTTTGTGTGGCACCTTATCAAAAGCTTTCTGGAAATCCAGATATACCACATCCATTGCTCCCCATTGTCTACTGCACTGGTAATGTCCTCAAATATCCACTAAATTAGTTAGGCATGACCTGCCCTTTATGAACCCATGCTGCGTCTGCCCAATGGGACAATTTCCATCCAGATGCCTCGCTATTTCTTCCTTGATCATAGATTCCAGCATCTTTCCTACTACCGAAGCTAAACTAACTGGCCTATAATTACCCGCTTTCTGCCAACCTCCTTTTTTAAACAGTGGTGTCACGTTTGCTAATTTCCAATCCGCCGGGACCACCCCAGAGTCTAGTGAATTTGGGTAAATTATCACAAGTGCATTTGCAATTTCCCTGGCCATCTCTGACATCCTAAGCACATGGTCGGCCCAGCGGAGTGGTTTCGGATGATCATGGCCTTGATGCTGGCACTTTTGGCTCCTTTAAGGACCCTGATGTTAGTACACCTGAGCTCCCAGGTGATGTGGAGAATCTGTCTCGGACAGCATTGATGGGACCTCTCCAGGGCCTTGAAGTGGTGTCTGTGTGTAGTCCACGTTTCTGAGCCATATACAAGAGTTGGGGGGCCGACTGCCTTGTGCATGAGGATCTTGGTTTCAGCACAGATGTCACTATCATCGGAGTGACATCTGAAGGATGTCACTCCTTTAGGCATCTTTAGGCATCTGAAGGAGGTGCTTGCATTGGATGCGATGTATGATCTCCCCATCGATGTCATAGAGCCATAGAATTTTAATGTGTGGAAAGAGGACCTTCCTGCCCATCGTGTCCTCGCCGACTATCAAGCATCTAACACCTAACTGGGGAAGCATGGTGGCACAGTGGTGAGCACTGCTGCCTCACATTGTCCGGGTTCAATTCCGGCCTCAGTGCCGTCTTTATCTCCACGTGGTCCTGTAACGACCTGCGCAGGCTTTGAGTGCGGCACCAGAGGAAGATTGTGAGGAATACTTTCCATTGTCTTTGGTCTCTGTGGCTGTGGAAATGAGCTCCGGGGGCGGGGAATATTTGGAAGGGATGGTCTTCTGGACCGAACGTGGTCCACATGCTTGCGCTGGAGACGACCCTGGGCTTGCACCTGGTAAGATATAGGGCCCGTTTGGCGAAGATTACGCCAGGGACCCACTGGGCACCACCAGCAAAATTCCGAACGAACACTGGGTCACCGGGCGCAAACTGCCGAATCGGCCGATGCCGAGAAAAACCATGTCCCTGCCGTTCTTGTGTGCGCCGTACTTTTGCGCCAATGTCCGGGGAAACCATACTAAGGCGGGTGCGAAGTCTCCATTAGGAGTTCCGCGGGAGCTACCCCAGTCACCGCATGTGGGGTGGTCCTGTATGAAAACAAAAAACAAGCCAGTCTTGTGTCCATCGACCAGGAAGAGTGCTTCTTTAGGCCTCGTTTGAATGTCTGCACTGCGCGCTCCGCCAACCCATTTGAAGCCGGGTGATATGGGGCGCTGCGGTATGGCGTATGCCGTTCATCTTCATGAACTTCGCAAATTCCTCACTTGTGAACTGAGTGCCATTGTCCGTGACCAGCACCTCAGGGAGGCCATGCATACTGAAAGACAAACGCATCTTCTCAATTGTTGCGCAGGACGTTGTGCCTGCCATCTTATGCATCTCTAACCATTTAGACTGGGCATCGATTAATAGAAGGAACATGGATCCTTGAAAAGGGCTGGCGAAATCCGCATGCAAGCGCGCCCATGTGATTCCCCATGTGACCATTCCCAGTGATGTCGGGGCACGGCTGACGGAGGCTTCTGATGCTCCTGGCAAATGGAGCAGTTTTGGGCCACCTTCTCAATGTCGGTGTCGAGGCCTGGCCACCAGACATAACTTCGGGCCAACATTTTCATTTTGGTCACACCTGGATGCCCATTGTGCAAGTCTCTTAGCATCAGCTCCTGTCCTTGTTCCAGGACAATCACACGCGTCCCCCACAAGAGGATACCGTCTTCCACGCTAAATTCTGACAGCTTGGAGGAAAATGCCCGCAACTCGCCTGGGAGCTGTCTATGCTGCCCACCATACAGGACTATGTGCCGAACCTTTGCCAGGACTGGCTCCGTCTGGGTTCACTCACGGATCTGTGATGCCGTGACAGACAAGGTGTCCATAAAATTTAGGGTTGCAACCACCTCACCGGTCGTAGTGGTCGACATGGGGCCAGTCGATAAAGGCAATCGGCTCAGTGCGTCGGCATTCGCTATCTGCGTTCCTGGTTTGTGCTCCAGAGAATACTCGTAGGCAGCGAGCAACAAAGCCCAGCGCTGGATCCGTGCGGAAGCAATGGGCGGTATTGGCTTATCCTCTCGGAAAAGTCCCAGCCGAGGCTTATGATCAGTCACGTTAGTGAAGTGGCGGCCATACACGTACTGGTGGAAACGTTTCACCGCAAAGACCACTGCCAGGCCCTCCTTCTCGAACTTCGTTTCCGCTGCAGTCAATGTGCGGGAGGCGAAAGTTATCGGTCGCTCGGCCCCGTTCTCCATCTTGTGGGACAGGACGGCCCCAATACCATACGGGGATGCATCACATGTGATGAGCAAAGGCTTTCCAGGATCATAGTAGGGAAATAACCTCGATGACGGCAATTGTTGTTTTACCCGCCGGAAAGCGGTTTCTTTTGCTGACCCCAAACCCAGGTGTGATTCTTCTTTAGCAGAAGATGCAACGGGGCCAGCGTAGTTGCCAGATTGGGGAGGAACTTCCCGTAATAGTTTACGAGGCCGAGAAAAGAACAAAGATGCGAAGTGTCAGTCGGGGCAGGGGCCTATTGAATCGCACGCACCTTCTCTGCGACGGGGTGCAAACCTTCGCAGTCCACCCGATAACCCAGGTAGACGCCTTCCTTCGCCTGAAAGACGCACTTTGTGCGACGTAAACGGACTCCAGCCTCCGAAAAGCGTCTAAGGACAGCCTCCAAATTTTCCAAATGTTCCTGCTCCGACGTCCCTGTAATCAAAACATCATCTAAGTAGACAGCGACACATGGTAAACGTCTCAAAATGCCCTCCATAACGCGTTGAAAAATAGCGCCGGCAGAGGATACCCCAAAGGTCAACTGTGTATATTCATACAGGCCCTGGTGTGTATTAATCATTACATATGGCCGGGAGGCAGGGTCCAGCTCCAACTGTAGGTAAGCGTGACCCATATCTAATTTTGTGAACGAGAGTCTGCCTGCAAGCTTCGCATAGCGATCCTCTATGCGCGGCATTGGATATCGGTCGAGCCGGGAAGCCGTATTCACTGTAAGTTCATAGTCGCCGCACAAGCGAACTGTGGCATCTGGCTTCATTACAGGTACAATTGGTGCTGCCCAGTCAGCGAAACAGACAGGCCTGATAATACCCAAAGTCTCCAAACGAGTGAGCTCCCCTTCTACCTTCTCGAGCAAGGCGTAAGGAACCGGGCGCGCCCGGAAATAGCGTGGCGTGGCTCCTGGTTTGACTTGGATACGGGCTACGGCCCCTTTTATTTTCCCCAAACAGGGCTGGAATACATTTGGGTACCGTCCTAGCACCTCAGTTAACCCTCCAGAAACTGTTTGGAGGGTGTGCTGCCACTGCAGCCGCATATGGCGCAACCAGTCCCGACCCTGACGTGTTGGGTATGCTGGGTCTGTGAGGACTGTGTTTACCAGAGCAGTGAGAGAGACAGGCTACCAACACTTGTAGAAGTACAACTCTATTTTATTTAGCTATGAGCTGTTAAACATACTTGCACTGTGGGTTGACACTATGTAAGGTTGACTGGAGACCTGAGGCTAACCTGACCAGACTATACTGCTAGCAAATGGTAGATGTTCGTGTTACTGATCACGGGCTCTGGCTGTCTCAGAGGCTGCATCCCGAATGAGCGGGAAAACTAGTGCCCTCTGGCTATATAGTGGCCGTGTCCTGTCTGGTGATTGGCTGCTGTGTTGTGTGTTGATTGGTCTTTCAGTGTGTCAGTCAGTGTCTGTCTCTGCACCATCATATACTTGTGTGGATATTATGACAGACCCAACAGGCTGGGCCCGTGGCCGAGCACCACGATAAGTGGGAAACGCCCCTCCTGGTGTCCATAAACAACAGGGGTCATCGTAGTTCCTGTAATGTCCAATGGTTCCCCCGTGTAGATGGCCAACCTGGCCTGTGTGTCGGTTAATGTAAGAGTCTGTATACCCTGTTTGATGCAGGCGAATGTCCTCTGGGCGATCACGGAGAACGCTGCGCCAGTGTCCAACTCCATCTCAAGCGGGTGACCATTGACCCGTACTGTCACCTTAATGGGGGCCACACAGGGAGCTGCCACACAATGCAGCTGCAGGCAGTCGTCCTCCATTTCCACGTCCTCAGGAGTAGTCGCCGCAGGTTCATCCACATGATTTTGGAAAAGAGTAAAAACAACAGGGTTGTGGTGATGGGAGACTTCAACTTCCCCAATATTGACTGGGACTCACTTAGTGCCAGGGGCTTAGACGGGGCGGAGTTTGTAAGGAGCATCCAGGAGGGCTTCTTAAAACAATATGTAGACAGTCCAACTAGGGAAGGGGCGGTACTGGACCTGGTATTGGGGAATGAGCCCGGCCAGGTGGTAGATGTTTCAGTAGGGGAGCATTTCGGTAACAGTGACCACAATTCAGTAAGTTTTAAAGTACTAGTGGACAAGGATAAGAGTGGTCCTAGGATGAATGTGCTAAATTGGGGGAAGGCTAATTATATAAATATTAGGCGGGAACTGAAGAACATAGATTGGGGGCGGATGTTTGAGGGCAAATCAACATCTGACATGTGGGAGGCTTTCAAGTGTCAGTTGAAAGGAATTCAGGACCGGCATGTTCCTATGAGGAAGAAGGATAAATACGTCAATTTTCGGGAACCTTGGATAACGAGAGATATTGTAGGCCTCGTCAAAAAGAAAAAGGAGGCATTTGTCAGGGCTAAAAGGCTGGGAACAGACGAAGCCTGCGTGGAATATAAGGAAAGTTGGAAGGAACTTAAGCAAGGTGTCAGGAGGGCTAGAAGGGGTCACGAAAAGTCATTGGCAAATAGGGTTAAGGAAAATCCCAAGGCTTTTTACACGTACATAAAAAGCAAGAGGGTAGCCAGGGAAAGGGTTGGCCCACTGAAGAATAGGCAAGGGAATCTATGTGTGGAGCCAGAGGAAATGGGCGAGGTACTAAATGAATACTTTGCATCAGTATTCACCAACGAGAAGAAATTGGTAGATGTTGAGTCTGGAGAAGGGTGTGTAGATAGCCTGGGTCACATTGAGATCCAAAAAGACGAGGTGTTGGGTGTCTTAAAAAATATTAAGATAGATAAGTCCCCAGGGCCTGATGGGATCTACCCCAGAATACTGAAGGAGGCTGGAGAGGAAATTGCTGAGGCCTTGACAGATATCTTTAGATCCTCACTGTCTTCAGGGGATGTCCCGGAGGACTGGAGAATAGCCAATGTTGTTCCTCTGTTTAAGAAGGGTAGCAAGGATAATCCAGGGAACTACAGGTCAGTGAGCCTTACTTCAGTGGTAGGGAAATTACTGGAGAGAATTCTTCGAGACAGGATCTACTCCCATTTGGAAGGAATTAGACGTATTAATGAGAGGCAGCATGGTTTTGTGAAGGGGAGGTCGTGTCTCACTAACTTGATAGTTTTTCGAGGAGGTCACTAAGATGATTGATGCAGGTAGGGCAGTAGATGTTGTCTATATGGACTTCAGTAAGGCCTTTGACAAGGTCCCTCATGGTAGACTAATACAAAAGGTGAAGTCACACGGGATCAGGGGTGGGCTGGCAAGGTGGATACAGAACTGGCTAGGTCATAGAAGGCAGAGAGTAGCAATGGAAGGATGCTTTTCCAATTGGAGGGCTGTGACCAGTGGTGTTCCACAGGGATCAGTGCTGGGACCTTTGCTCTTTGTAGTATATATAAATGATTTGGAGAAAAATGTAACTGGTCTGATTAATAAGTTTGCAGACGACACAAAGGTTGGTGGAATTGCGGATAGCGATGAGGACTGTCAGAGGATACAGCAGGATTTAGATTGTTTGGAGACTTGGGCGGAGAGATGGCAGATGGAGTTTAATCCGGACAAATGTGAGGTAATGCATTTTGGAAGGTCTAATGCAGGTATGGAATATACAGTGAATGGTAGAACCCTCAAGAGTATTGAAAGTCAAAGAGATCTAGGAGTACAGGTCCACAGGTCACTGAAAGGGGCAACACAGGTGGAGAAGGTAGTCAAGAAGGCATACGGCATGCTTGCCTTCATTGGCCGGGGCATTGAGTATAAGAATTGGCAAGTCATTTTGCAGCTGTATAGAACCTTAGTTCGGCCATACTTGGAGTATAGTGTTCAATTCTGCTCGCCACACTACCAGAAGGATGTGGAGGCTTTAGAGAGGGTGCAGAAGAGATTTACCAGAATGTTGCCTGGTATGAAGGGCATTAGCTATGAGGAGCGGTTGAATAAACTCGGTTTGTTCTCACTGGAACGAAGGAGGTTGAGGGGCGACCTGATAGAGGTCTACAAAATTATGAGGGGCATAGACAGAGTGGATGGTCAGAGGCTTTTCCCCAGGGTAGAGGGGTCAATTACTAGGGGGCATAGGTTTAAGGTGAGAGGGGCAAGGTTTAGAGTAGATGTACGAGGCAAGTTTTTTACGCAGAGGGTAGTGGGTGCCTGGAACTCGCTACCGGAGGAGGTGGTGGAAGCAGGGACGATAGTGACATTTAAGGGGCATCTTGACAAATACATGAATAGGATGGGAATAGAGGGATACGGACCCAGGAAGTGTAGAAGATTGTAGTTTAGTCAGGCAGCATGGTCGGCACGGGCTTGGAGGGCCGAAGGGCCTGTTCCTGTGCTGTACATTTCTTTGTTCTTTGTTCTTTGTTCTTTGAAGGTACGGCCCCTGGGCTGGCCCCAGTTTCTGTCGGAACGACGGCGCCTCTGGCGTCCCCAGGACCAGCGTCCGCGATGGGGTCGGCGCCTACAAGTCTGACATGGACATGGCTCCTCATCCATTGGTTCTGGAGAAGGCTCCCTTCAGAAAGGAATGTCCGACGGCCACTGGCGTCGATCCGGACGTCGCCTTGCCCAAGGTACCGCAGGGGTGCGGGGGGACGCTTTTGGACGGAAGGGGTTGCACCCCAAGGTGTGCACCTCCATTCCCTGTAGCTCCTGTACTCCTCGTTCTGCGCTCTCTCGGGACAAGACTATTTGAATGGCCTGTTGAAAAGTCAATGTTGACTCAGCTAACAACTTTCTCTGGGTGGCCGCATTGTTAATACCGCAAACCAAACGGGTGCGTAACATTTCTGACAAGGTCTCACCATAGTCACAGTACTGCATAGCCTGGATAGAAAGTCGACAAGGGATTCTCCTGGGGTCCTCTCAGCGGTATTAAACCGGTAACGTTGGACTATCGTGGACGGAGTTGGGTCAAAATGTTGCCCCACTAAGTTCACAAGTTCATCAAACGTTTTGGTGTCCGGTGCAACTGTGTACGTAAGGCTCCTAATCACTCCAAACATATGCGGGCCGCAGGCGGTGAGCAATATGCCCACCTGGCACTCATTTTCGGTGATGTTGTTTGCCCGGAAATAGTATCGCATCCGTTGTGAGTACTGGTTCAAGCTTTCCAGCGCAGCGTCAAAAACATCCAAACGTCTATACAGAGACATGGTGTAATAGAAAACAACTTCAAACCTGTATCCAACAAAAATCCAGGGAGGTTGCTTAAGCAGTGTAGACAGCTATTCACTTTAACCCTCGTCGCCAGTTTTGTGAGGGCCACGAAGAATCCAGCACGAGTTGAAGGATAGAAAGAAATAACATTTATTCACAATAACATATATATACAACAGCAGCAGCAACTCCCTTGCTGCTCACTCTCCTCTAGCCGGTTCCAAACTGGCCAACTTTATTTATGCAGGGAATCTGCCAATGATTTCTCCGCCCCCCTCATTGGGGAAGCTCATACTCCCAAAGGATTGTGGGATTGCCATTAGTCCCCAGCCAATGGGAAGCAGGCAGGTTATCACCCCTTCATTTTACCCACCAGTGCTTTTCCATACCCCCTCTTCCCTCTCCTAATTTCTTTCTTTAGTAACCCCCTGCACTTTTTTAT
Source organism: Scyliorhinus torazame (assembly GCF_047496885.1). Taxonomy (NCBI): domain Eukaryota; kingdom Metazoa; phylum Chordata; class Chondrichthyes; order Carcharhiniformes; family Scyliorhinidae; genus Scyliorhinus; species Scyliorhinus torazame. The sequence goes on along the minus strand of NC_092712.1, from coordinate 60,003,586 downwards.
ATTTCTCTACAGCTTCCATTGTTTTGAGCCCTCGGTATCTGCTATAAGCCTCCTTTTTTTTCTTATCCATTGACATCCAGGGTTCTCTGGACTAATTGCTCCCCCCCTTCTGTACCATGGGATCACATAAGAACTAGGAGCAGGAGTAGGCCATCTGGCCCTTCGAGCCTGCTCCACCATTCAATGAGATCATGGCTGATCTTTTGTGGACTCAGCTCCACTTTCCGACCCGAACACCATAACCCTTAATCCCTTTATTCTTCAAAAAACTATCTATCTTTATCTTAAAAACATTTAATGAAGGAGCCTCGACTGCTTCACTGGGCAAGGAATTCCATAGATTCACAACCCTTTGGGTGAAGAAGTTCCTCCTAAACTTAGTCCTAAATCTACTTCCCCTTATTTTGAGGCTATGCCCCCTAGTTCTGCTTTCACCCGCCAGTGGAAACAATCTGCCCGCATCTATCCTATCTATTCCCTTCATAATCTTATATGTTTCTATAAGATCCCCCCTCATCCTTCTAAATTCCAACGTGTACAGTCCCAGTCTACTCAACCTCTCCTCGTAATCCAACCCCTTCAGCTCTGGGATTAACCTAGTGAATCTCCTCTGCACACCCTCCAGTGCCAGTACGTCCTTTCTCAAGTAAGGAGACCAAAACTGAACACAATACTCCAGGTGTGACCTCACTAACACCTTATACAATTGCAGCAGAACCTCACTAGTCTTAAACTCCATCCCTCTAGCAATGAAGGACAAAATTCCATTTGCCTTCTTAATCACCTGCTGCACCTGTAAACCAACTTTTTGCAACTCATGCACTAGCACACCCAGGTCTCTCTGCACAGCAGCATGTTTTAATATTTTATCATTTAAATAATCCCTTTTGCTGTTATTCCTACCAAAATGGATAACCTCACATTTGTCAACATTGTATTCCATCTGCCAGACCCTAGCCCATTCACTTAGCCTATCCAAATCCCTCTGCAGACTTCCAGTATCCTCTGCACTTTTTGCTTTTCCACTTATCTTAGTGTCGTCTGCAAACCTGGACACATTGCCCTTGGTCCCCAACTCCAAATCATCTATGTAAATTGTGAACAGTTGTGGGCCCTGCACTCTGTATATTCCTTTTTTGAATGAATCCCATTGTTCAAATGTCGATTTTCCCACAAGTATCTGCTCCCAGTTAATTTTGTACAGATCCTGTCTTATTTTAATAAAATTGGCCCTCCCCCAATTAAGGACCTTAATCTCCAGTCTATCTTTGCCCATTTTTATAAGTACATTAAATTTGACTGAGTTATTGGGCTGGATTCTACGACCCCCCGCCAGGTCGCAGAATCGCCGGGGGGGCGGCGTGAATAACGCCCCCGCCAGCCGCCGAATTCTCCGGCACCGAAAAGTCGGCGGGGGCGGGGATCGCGCCGCGCCGGTCGGCAGGCCCCCCCGGCGATTCTCCGGCCCGCGATGGGCCAAGGTCCCATTGGTGTCATGCCAGTCGCGCCGACGTGAATCAAACCACCTACCTTATCGGTGGGACTGGCGGTGGGGGCGGGCTCCGGGGTCCTGGGTGGAGCGCGGGGCGATCTGGCCCCGGGGGGGGGGGGGTGCCCCCACGGTGGCCTGGCCCGCGATCGGGACCCACCGATCCGCGGGCGGGCCTGTGCTGTGGGGGCACTCTTTTCCTTCCGCCCCGGCCACAGCCTCCGCGATGGCCGACGCGTAAGCGACACCCCCCACCCTGCGCATGGGCGGGGATGACGTCAGCGGCCGCTGACACTCCTGCGCATGCACGGACTTCCACTGACCGGTGAAGTCCTTTCGGCCCTGGCTGGCGTGGCGCCAAAGGTCTTTCCCGCCGTCTGGCGGCGCGCCCACCACTCCGGCGTGGGGCTAGCGAATCAAGGTGAGGGCTTGGCCCCTAAAGGTGCGGAGAAATCCGCACCTTTGGTGCGGCCCGACGCCGGAGTGGTTCCCGCCACTCCATTCCGCCAGGACCCACCGCCCCGCTGGGTAGGGGAGAATCCCGCCCATGGTCACTGTTTCCAAAATGCTCCCCTACTGAAACTTCAGAAACTTGCCCAGCTTCATTCCCTAAATCTACATCCAGCACCTCCCTTCACTTGCAGTACTTTCTACGTACTGGCATAAATAGCTCTCCCAGAATTTTAAGAATTCTGCCCCTTCCATGCCTTTTGCACATTTACTCTCCCTGTTAATATTGGGGATGTTGAAATCCCCGACTATCATTACTTGATTTTTCTTGCAATTCGCAGAGATTTGTCCAGATGTCTACCCTTCTATCTGTACCTGACTGTTTGGGGACCTATAGTACACTCCCAGCAATATGATCATCCCCTTTCTGCTACTAAGTTCTACCCATATGGCTTCATTGAGGAACCTACTAAGATATTGTAGAAGGAAATTAATGTGAGGAATTATTAATATTGGTTGCCCGCTCAGTGACTACATTAATATTAGTTGCTATTATAAAAAAGCACTTGCTAAAGCATGCCGGGATTGCTTAACTATATTTTAACACTGTTTTTAGCCATACCTTAGAATGATGGGTAATGTATCAAGTGTTGCTAAATACAGCTTTTAGAATAACCCTATTGTGCTGACGAGTTGTTCTAGCCAAGGATGACAAATACATACTATCGGGCGTCGTCAGTTGAGAGATAATAAACCAAGAGGATTCTCAAGGTCGTTTGATATAAACATGGTCAGACCAGATGTTGTTTTTCTTCAGAAAGCTGTTTATTTTGAGGTATAAAGATATGCTCTGTTCTGCTTGTAACTCAGAGTGCTGATGAATGGTCATTAACCATTGCAGCCTCTCCACGATATCGTGTTAATAAATTCCTGATAATAAATTCACTGGACTTGCTTAGTTTATCCTCTATATTTGGCTCCATCTTTTCACCCACTAAAATGTTAATGTGGATCCCACCACCCTTCCAAATTAGTTTAAGCCCTGCCCAGTAGCATGAACAAACCTCCTTGCTAGGCTATTTGTCCCCCTCCATTTAGGTGCAACCCATCCCGCTTATACAGCTTCCATCTTCCCCAGAAGCGATCCCAATGATCCAAGTATCTTAAGCCCTCCGTCCTGCACCATCCCTCTAGTCACATGTTTATCTGACCTATCCTTCTATTTCTATACTCACTTGCCCGTGGCACAGGAAGTAAACCTCATATCACAACACTGGAGGTCCTGTTTTTTAACCTTCTGCTTAACTCCCTAAATTCACATTGCAGGTCCTCACCACTCTTTCTACCTATATCATTTGTATCAACATGTACTATGATCACCCTCCCCTTTCAGAATGTCCTGTAGCCACTCCGTGACATCCTTGACCCTGGCACCAGGGAGGCAACATAACATTCTGGGGTGGAGCTCGCAGCCACAGAAATGCCTGTCAGTTCACCTCACTATTGAATTCCCAACCACTATAACTCACTTTTTTCTTATCCTCCCCTGCTGTCCAGCACAGTCAGACTATGCAATGAAATGAAAATCGCTTATTGCCACAAGCAGGCTTCAAATGAAGTTACTGTGAAAAGCCCCTAGTCGCCACATTCCGGCACCTGTTCGGGGAGGCTGTTACGGGAATTGAATTGTGCTGCTGGCCTGCCTTGGTCTGCTTTCAAAGCCAGTGATTTAGCCCAGTGCTAAACAGCCCTAGGTGACTATGGTGTCACAGACTTGGCTGCTGCTTTCCCCTGAGAGCAGTCCCCCCCCCCCCCCAACAGTATCCAAAACAGTATATCTGTTTTATAGGGGAATAGCTACAGGAGATTCCTGCACTACCTGCCTTGCTCTCTTGCTCTGCCTGGTGGTCACCCATTCCATTCCTGATTGTGAAGTCTGGGGTGTGACCACCTCTCTATACGTGCTAGCCACAATAGTCTCCACCTCGCGGGTGCTCCACAGTATCCCCAGATGCATCTCCAGCTCCGAAACCCAGGCTTCCAGGAGCTGCAGCTGGAGACACGTCCTGCACACATGCTGGTCCTGGGAACTTGAAACGTTCCTGGTCTCCCACGTGGAGCAAGAAGAGCAGACATCGACTTGGAGCTTTGCTGCCTTGTCTTACCCCTTTAAGTTAAATGAATCCATGGATATCAAATAATATTAGCTCGTATTAACTAATATTAACTCGGGCCCTTTTCCTTTGCTCCTTGTTATTAGAGAATATGTAATAGAATATATAACTGCAGTCACCCAGCTGGTGCCAAAGACTGGATCTTGCCCTAGGACGGGGTGTTAAAGGACTTGAGTCCTCTTGTGTTCATGGCTGAGACTGATTTTCCACGGAGGTGTTAAACAGGTATGTTTCCACGGAGGTGTTAAACATGGCTTGGAGATTCTCTTCTGAGAGGGTGGAAATGGTGATGTCATCCGTGTACTCAAGCTCCACAAATTATGTCAGTGTCGTATTTTTCTTGGATTTCAACCGGTTGAGGATGAGATGTTTTCCGTCCATCCTGTAGATGAAGACCACTCCACTGGGAAGCTTGTTCTTCACAAGGTGAAGGATGGTGGTAATGAAGATGGAGAAGAGAGTGGGGGTGATGACATTCCCTGCTTGACTTCAGTCATATTTTTTATCCAATTAAGGGGCAATTTAGTGTGGCCAATCCACCTACCCTGCATATCTTTGGGTTGTGGGGGCGAAACCCGCGCAGACACAGGGAGAGTGTGCAAACTCCACACGGACAGTGACCCAGAGCTGGGATCGAACCTGGGATGAATTTCTCTGGACAGCCAGCCTTTGACAGGATCTTCCGTATCACTTCCCGGCTAGTTCCCACAGTCTGCTTTGTCTCCTTTCATGCCAAATGGCATAACTTTGAATTGATATAAACCATCTGGAGTCACAAAAGCTGAAAACCACTTTGCCCTTTCGGATAAAGGTACCTGTCAGTAACCTTTAAGTAAACCCAGTTTGGAAATAAAAGCTGATTGTCCCACCTTCTCAATGCAATCCTCCAAACGTGGGACAGGATAAGAGTCCGTTCTTGTAACTGCATTAACCTTTCTATAGTCCACACACAACCGTTGGGTACCATTTGGTTTCGGTACCATCACTATGGGTGAGCTCCATTGACTGCAACCCACTTAAATTATGCCATTTATAAGCATACTTTCAATTTCTTTGTTAACCTGTGCCAATTTTAAAGTTAAGTCTATATGGATGTTGTTTAATTGTAACAGCATTTCCCACATCTACATCATGGAGAGCCATTTTAGTGCTTCCCAACTTATCTCCACAAATGATATCATGTGAAATTGCCCATGTGATGTCAATAACTCTTTCAGGTCAGTTGGTTTTTCCTCTGGAAGGTAACTCAACAATTTATCCCAATTTTTAAGAACATCCTCGTTTTCCAATTTAATTTGAGGGATGTCAAATTCAAAGTCATCTGAATTTGGTTCTTCACTTTGGGTTAGAATCATGGAAGCCTCCTCCTTTTTGTTCTCCTTCTCTTTCAAAGTACCTTTTAAGTATATTCACATGACACTCAGTGAGTTCTCCTTCTATCTGGCATTCTTACCACATAATTCACCTCACTTAATTTCTTTTCAATCTGATAAGGTCCACAAAACCTAGCTTTTAAAGGTTCACCTACCACTGGTAACAATTCTGAAACTTTATCCCCACTGGCAAAACTACGAACTTTTGATTTCTTGTCATCACATTTCATCACATTTTGTGCAACTTTTAAATGTTGTCAAGCCAAGTCACCTGCTCTATTCAATCGTTCCCTAAAATCTGACATGTAATCCAATAATATAAGCTCCGACTGCTCACTCACTAATTTTTCCTTAATCAAGTTAAGTGGTCCTCTTACCTCATGACCAAAAATTAGTTCAAAAGGACTGAATCTGGTTGACTCATTAGGTACATCCCTAATTGCAAACAGTACGAATGGAATTCCTTTATCCCAATCCTCTGGATAATCGAGATAATAAGCCCTCAACATTGTCTTTAAATGTCTGATACCTCCTTTATAATGCTCCCTGCGATTCTGGATGGTGCGCAGTTGATTTAAATTGTTTAATTCCTAAGCTATCCATAACTTCTTTGAATAACTTTGAGGTAAAATTTGATCCTTGATCCGATTGTATTTCTGTGGGTAGTTCATATCTAGTAAAGAATTTAAGTAACTCCTCCACAATCTTTTTAGCTATAAAATTACGTACTGGAATGGCCTCTGGAAACCGAGTAGACACATCCATTATAGTCAAAAGATATTGATTCCCACTTTTTGTTTTAGGAAGCGGTCCTACGCAATCAATTAAGACCCTTGTAAAAGGTTCCTCAAATGCTGGAATGGGTATTAAGGGCGCTGGTTTTATCACTGCTTGAGATTTCCCTATCACTTGACATGTGTGACATGATCGACAAAATGTAACTACTTCTTCATGTAGTCCAGGCCAATAAAAATGTTTCTGGACTTTAGCTTGAGTTTTCCTTACTCCCAAATGACCTCCCACTGGTACCTCATGTGCAACTCGCAACACCTCCTTTCTATACCCTACCGGCAATACTACTTGATAAACTTCTACCCACTTTTCATCCGCCTGCATATGTAAAGGTCTCCATTTTCTCATCAAGACATTACTTTTACGGTAATAACACTCTGGTATACACTTAGATTCCTCTTCCGTGTATGCTTTCTGATACACCCATTTTATTTCTATATCTTTCTGTTGTAACTCCAGCAATTTTCCTGAACTAAAAATATCCGCCTCATCCTCCACCTGTTGTTTTCCAACCATCTGATCAAAAATCGTTTCTGATAATTGCACTTCAACTTTATCTTCACTCTCTGATTTCTCCTCTTGTCTTAACATGTGACTTTGCGACCGTATTACTACACAATCCGGAAATATCCCAGGATATTCATCCTTCAACACTTCAGTTGTCTGATTTTCCACTGGCTTATCAACCACCGTAGGCATCACTCCCACCTGCGATCTAGCTATATCATTACCCAAGATAAACTGTATTCCTGGACAAGAAAGTTTCTCTATTACTCCTGCTACCACTTCACCACTCTTCACTGGACTTTCCAACCTTACCTTATATAATGGAACACTACTCCTCTCACCCTGAATTCCACATATCACCACCTTTTCTGGCAATATTCTTCACAAACTACATAACTCCTCATCTCTTACCATTAAAGATTGACTAGCTCCCGCATTTCTTAAAATTGTGACTTCTTTACCTATTCCTTCTGGTACACATGAGTAAACTTTATCCACACAAGTAAATTCTTTAAAGAGATCTGGCACCTTCTTATAAATCACCTCTTGATCAGGCTGTACAATATTTTGCACCTCCTTCGTTTCACTTGGGCTTTCCTTTACCACTTTAACAAACCCCACTGACTTATCCTGTTTTACCACATCAACCTTCCCAGTGCTTTTCTTCAACCACCAACACTGTGACTTTACATGGCCTAGTTTATTACAGTGAAAACATTTGAAACTTTTAATTTCCCTTCCACCCTCCTGGATTTCTTTTTTAACCTGAGGTACACTCTCCTTATTATCTCCCATCAGGGGCAGGATTCCCCGACCTCCCTGCCGGGTCGGAGAATCGCTGGAGGGGGGGGGGGGCGGCGTGAATCCCGTTCCCGCCAGCCGCCCAATTCTCCAGCACCGAAAATTTGGTGGGGGCATGAATCGCGCCGCGCCGGTCGGCGCCCCCCCCCCCCCCCAGCGATTCTCCGGCCCGTGATGGGCCGAAGTCCCGCTGTTGTAATGCTGGTCCTGCCGGCGTGAATCAAACCACCTCCCTTACTGGCGGGACCAGGTGGGGCGGGCGGGATCCTGGGTTCTAGGGGGGGTGCGGGGGGTATCTGGCCCCGGGGGTTGCCCCCACGGTGGCCTGGCCGCGATCGGGGCCCACCAATCCGCCGGCAGGCCTGTGCCATGGGGGCACTCTTTTCCTTCCGCGTCGGCCACAGCCTCTGCGATGGCCGACGCGGAAGTGACCCCCCCTGTGCATGCGCGGGGATGATGTCAGCAGCCGCTGACGCTCCCGTGCATGTGCGGACTTCCGCCGGCTGGCAATGTCCCTTCGGCCTCGGCTGGCATGGTGCCAAAGGCCTTTCCCGCCAGCCGGCGGGACAGCAACCACTCCGGCGCGGGCCTAGCCCCTCAAGGTCTTGGCCCCTAAAGGTGCGGAGATCCGCACCTTTGGGGTGGCCCGACGCCGGAGTGGTTCCCGCCACTCCATCCCGCCGGGACCCCCCGCCCCGCCGGGTAGGGGAGAATCCCGGCCCAGATCTCCTTTACCTCTACCACTTGAGTATTTCTCTTTTCCCCAGTTTCTATCCCTCACAGGCTGAAACTGATGTCGGAAACCAAGCTTTGATTTATGAACTAATTCATAATCATCTGCCATTTCTGCTGCTAACCTCGCAGTTTTAACCCTCTGCTCTTCCACATGAGTTCTCACTACATCATGAATTGAATTTTTAAACTCCCCCAAAAGTACAATGGGCGGGATTCTCTGGGAATTGGCGGGGTGGGCAGAAACGGCGCAGTGGAGTGGCGGGAACCACTGCGGCGTTGGGCCGCCCCAAAGTTGTGGAATCCTCCGCACCTTCAGGGGCTAGGACAGAGCCGGAGTGGTTTGCGCCCCGCCGGCCAGCGTGGAAGGCCTTTGGCGCCGCACCAGCCGGGTCTGGTCTGCGGGTCTGCACATGCACGGGTGCATCAGCGTCTGCTGATGTCATCCCCGCGCAGGCACACATGGGGTCACTTCCGCACCGGGAATGACGGCTGACCACAGCCTCCAGTGCGGAAGGAATAAAGTGCCCCCACGGCACAGGCCCGCCCGCGGATCGGTGGGCCCCGAACGCGGGCCAGGTCACCGTGGGGGCACATCCCGGGGCCACATGCCTCCACGACCCCCCAATAATCCCGGAGGCCGCTTGCACCGCCAGGTCCCGCCGGTAAGGGACCAACTCCAATTTACACCGGCGGGATTGGCGACAGGCGGAAGGAACTTCGGCCCATCGCGGGCCGGAGAATTCGGGCGGCCCTGGGGCCCATTGAGTTGCGCCGGACCCCGCCATTCTCCGATGCGTGCGGCGCGACTCACACCACGCCGGTTTTTGGGGGGGGGGGGTGGGAGAATTCGGAGGCCGGCGGGGGCGGGATTCACGCCGACCCCCGGGGATTCTCCGATCCGGTGGGGGGGGTCGGAGAATCCCGCCCAATTTCTCTGAGAGCTTCATACATTTGGTCTATTTTCAAAGCCCTTATGCACCTATCAAAATTACTCTGTTTGATCCTTTCAAACTCCATGTATGTTTGACCAGGTTCTTTCATTAAATTTCTAAACCTTTGTCTATTGGCGCCAGGCACTAGTTCATATGCATCTAAGATGGATTTTTTCACCTCCTCATACGTCCCAGATACCTCCTCTGATAGTGATGTAAACACTTCACTCGCCCTACCTATCAGCTTTATTTGAATCAGTAATACCCACATGTCCTGTGGCAATTTTATTTGTTTAGCCACCTTCTCAAATGAAATGAAAATGGCTTCTACTTCCTTCTCATCAAACTTTGGCGATGCTTGGACATATTTAAATAGATCCCCACCAAGCCTTCTGCACTGTAAATTCTAAATTCTATGATGACGCTTTTTCCCTTTATCCTCATCACTATCTTCCAACTGTACGTTTCCCTTTACATCTGCCAATTTTAACTGACTGTCATGTTTCATGGCCATTTTCTGAAGTTCAAACTCTCTCTCTTTTTCCTTTCCTCTCTTTGTCCCTTTCCTCTCTCTCTTTTTCTTTTTCCCTGATCTGTGTCTCCCTTTCTCTTTCTTTTTCTCTTTCCTCTCTCTCTTTTTCCTTGTCCCTCATAGCATATTCAAGCTGCTTTAATTCTTTCTCATGTTCCAGTTGTTTAATCTGTAATTACATTTTTGCTAGTTCTAATGAGCCCGACTGTATCTCAGGCAATTTTAAATGCTCAGCTGGTGCCGTAAGTACCTCTTCTTTTCGCACGCTATCAGGTAATGTTAACTGCAATCTTTTTGCCAAATCTAAAAGCCTTTTTTTAGTCTCTGTTCGTAAGGTACTGCGTGTGACTGTCTCCGCCCCAAAAACTTCTGAAAGTGCCATTGTGCACAACACACTCCCTACTTAAACTGGAATACCACGCCTGAAAAGCAAACAAAAATATGCTCACCCCTCACTGTCTTTAAGTTCACTAAGCCAACCCAATCATGAAAGATAGACTTTTATCCCTCAAGCCCCCAATTTATTACGGGCCAGGGTTTAGAGAACCCCAAAGTGTATCGTGGAGTTCACCTGACCCACAACTTTTAATAGATTTTGGTTGTGGAGAGCACAAGGGCCCTCTCTACAGGTGTGATGCAACAGAAATCTAAACCACTTTTAAAACAAAACAATGTTTATTCTATGAATCCAGTTATCATTTTATAAACACACAGTAAACATCTTAGCAACTATCAACTCAAATACTCCCCACAAAGAATACAGTACTCTATAAGTAACCCTTAATCTTTCCTAGCAGCATCCATAAGACAAATACCTTCTTTAAAAAAGACAGCAGGTTTTGGATTGGATTTGTTTATTGTCACGTGTACTGAGGTACAGTGAAAAGTATTTTTCTGCGAGCAGCTCAACAGATCATTAAGTACATGGGAAGAAAAGGGAATAAAAGAAAATACATAATAGGGCAACACAAGGTATACAATGTAACTACACAGGCACTGGCATCGGATGAAGCATGCCGGGGGTAGTATTAATGAGGTCAGTCCATAAGAGGGTCATTTTGGAGTCTGGTAACAGCGGGGAAAAAGCTGTTTTTGAGTCTGTTTGTGCATGTTCTCAGACTTCTGTATCTCCTGCCCGATGGAAGAAGTTGGAAGAGTGAGTAAGCCGGGTGGGAGGAGTCTTTGATTAGGCTGCCCGCTTTTCCCAGGCAGCGGGAGGTGTAAATGGAGTCAATGGATGGAAGGCGGTTCGTGTGATGGACTGGGCGGTGTTCACGACGCTCTGAAGTTTCTTGCGGTCCTGGGCCGAGCAGTTGCCATAACAGGCTGTGATGCAGCCAGATAGGATGCTTTCTATGGTGCATCTGTAAAAGTTGGTAAGGGTTAATGTGGACATGCCGAATTTCCTTAGTTTCCTGAGGAAGTATAGGCGCTGTTGTGCTTTCTTAGTGGTAGCGTCGATGTGGGTGGACCAGGACAGATTTTTGGAGATGTGCACCCCTAGGAATTTGAAACTGCTAACCATCTCCACCTCGGCCCAGTTGATGCTGACAGGGGTGTGTACAGTACTTTGCTTCCTGAAGTCAATGACCAGCTCTTTAGTTTTGCTGGCATTGAGCGATAGATTGTTGTCGCTGCACCACTTCACTAGGTTATCTATCTCCCGCCTGTATTCTGACTCATCGTTATTCGAGATCCGGCCCACTGTGGTCGTATCGTCAGCAAACTTGTAGATGGAGTTGGAACCAAGTTTTGCCACGCAGTCGTGTGTGTACAGGGAGTAGAGTAGGGGGCTAAGTACGCAGCCTTGCGGGGCCCCGGTGTTGAGGACTATTGTGGAGGAGGTGTTGTTGTTTATTCTTACTGATTGTGGTCTGTTGGTCAGAAAATCGAGAATCCAGTTGCAGAGTGGGGAGCCAAGTCCTAGGTTTTGGAGCTTTGATATGAGCTTGGCTGGGATTATGGTGTTGAAGGCGGAGCTGTAGTCAATAAATAGGAGTCTGAATTTTAAAGTCTCTACTGAGAGCAGTTATCACTTTTCAATTAGCAAGCGATCTGAAGATATGCTTCACATGCAGAGAGATCGAAATTACACCTTGTTTGGCTGGCTGTAGCTCCAACTCTGTAAACGGAACTAAACACGCACTGCAGCTGCTAGCTCAAAAATGAAAGTAAAGCAGACAGACAGCCCAGCTCCACCCACACTCTGACATCACTGCAGCTTTTTGATATACACCCATTTCTTAAAGATACTCTCACATGACAAAAGATATGCTAACATTGTTCATATTTTTGAAATGATTTTATCTATTTACTCTCCATTTTCTACATTGAACTCTTTGAGTGTATGTTGGTCTTGGAGCCAATTTTGATTGTGTAACGTGAGCAAAATTGTTTCAGCATGTTTTAAATACTGGGACTGGTTTAGCACAGTGGGCTAAACAGCTGGTTTGTAAAGCAGAACAAGGCCAACAGCGTGGGTTCAATTCCCAGACCAGCCTCCCCGAACAGGCGCCGGAATGTGGCGACTAGGGGCTTTTCACAGTCACTTTATTTGAAGCCTACTTGTGACAATAACTGATTTTCATTTTTCATACTATTGTGTATATATTATACACTATTGGAGTCAGTAGAAATGATAATGGAGAGAGATGAATAACAGTGGCTAAATCAGCATTACCCATATTACTCTACCACTTAAGTCAAAATTACCCCTAACAATCATACCACAAACCAAATGGCGCTGATACTATTTCACTAAAGAGGCAGTACAGTGGTTAGCACTGCTTCCTCACAGCGCCCAGGACCAGGGTTCAATTCCGACCTTGCGTGACTGTCTGTGTGGAGTTTATATATTCTCCGTTGTCTGCGTGCGTTTCCTCGGCTGATCCAGTTTCCTCCCACAGTCCAAAATTGTGCGGGTTAGGTGGATTAGCCATGCTAAAATTGCTACTTAGTGTTCAAAGATGTGCAGGTTAGGTGGGGTTACAGGGATAGCGTGGGGGAGTGGGCCTAGGTAAGATGTTCTTTCAGAGGGTCAGTGCAGACTCGATGGGCCGTAGGGCTTCCGTCTGCACGGTGCGAATTCTATGTTCTAAACATGCTCAAATCCATCCGCATCGTACTTCTTTATTTCTGTAATCTCCAAGATCTCTTTATGATTTATAAATTATGGAGGCCCAGAGAATTTAAAATTGTGGACCTGATGTAGCTAATGTAGAAATTGCAGAAGAGAACCTTAAACTCAGAAGTTTAACATTCTGTGAACTTAAAACTATACGAATTAGGAGCAGGAGTAGGCTAGTCCATCCCTGGAGCCTGCTATGCTATTCAATATGATTATGGCTGATTTGATTATAACGTCAACTCCATATTCCCACCTACCCCCACTAACCTTATGAAGAATCTATGTAGCTCTGCTTAAAAATATTCAAAGACTCCATCTGCTGTCTTTTGAGGAAGAGAGTTCCAAAGACCTTGGCCGGGAGTCTCTGAAATCCCGGCCAAGTATTGACGGTGGCATCAAAACCGGCGCAAGTGACGCCGGCGTCAACGGGCCTCCAGGCCCAGGCATTCACCCCTTCTTCAGGGGCTGGTACAGCGCCGGAGTGCTGTGCACTCACAAGGTGGCACGCCACGGCCGGCCGAGTCCGCGCATGTGCGTGGGTTGCCGGGCCCCTGTAGGGCTCCGCTATATTGCCCGGGGGCCGGCGCGGAGGAACATAGGCCCCCCCCCCGAAATTCGCCTGCCCACCGATCGGTAGGCCCTGATTGCGGGCCTGGCCACCGTGGAGGTGCCCCCTGGAGTCAGATCCCCCAGCGCCCCCACCAGGATGGCCCCCGTAGCGAGAACTCCGAGGTCCCGCCGGGTGGGACCATACGTAACCCACGACGGCAGGATCGGCGGAACTCAGTGGGTACTCTGCCCGTCGAGCGCGGAGAATCGCTGCGGGGGCCACTTTCAACGACCCCGGACCGGCGCAGCCGTGACCGCACGGGCACGATTGCTGCCGATTCTCCGGTTGCCAGAGAATCAGCGGACTGGCGTCGGGGCGGCGTGGCGCGATTTTCGCTCCCCCCCCCGGCGATTTTCTGACCTGGCGCGGAATCGGAGAATCCCAGCCCTTAATTTTAGGCCTGATCTTAATTGGCTTGAATTGGTATCCTGCAGCCTTCAGACAATCAATAAGGTTTAAGGGTTCACAAATATGAACAAGGAAATCCTGAAAAAAGAGGGTGAATACAATTTCAAGTCATACACAGAAAGAGAAATAAAGAGAGGGAAACAAGGTTGGATAAAGGAAAGAAAAATGACAGTAAGAAAAGGAATTTGACTGTAAATATTTACAATATCCAGTCACAGCCTGAAGGAATGAGATTCCACACTTTTAAATGTTCACTTCTGGAGAGAATTCGATTGGCAGTGATTAACAATGATCACATTATTAAAAGGGTATTTGCAGAACAAATTATTAGATTCACATTTCTGTGGTAAGTTGAATGTGTGATTAATATGCAAATAATTGCAGCAACATAATGAAATTGCAGGTTCAGAGTGAACTGCTATTTTCGTAAAGCTAACAGTTGAGTGTTGCAAATTGTTCAGTGATTAATGAGGATTCACAATTCACAGAACTTCTCTCCCTGACCATAGGTTTCAGGCTGATTAGTGTCATGTAAGAGTACCTTTAAGAAATGGGTGTTTATAAATGGGTGTGTATATAAATATCTTATGTGAGAGTACCTTTAAGAAATGGGTGTTTATTACTGCAGTGATGTCAGAGAGTGGGTGGAGCTGGGCTGTCTGTCAGCTTTTTACTTTCGTTTCAGGCTGTTTGCGGCAGGGTGTGTTTTAGTTTCGTTTTCAGAGCTGGATAGCTGCAGTCACAGCCAGAAGATGTATTAGAGGCCCTCGCTGTAATCTAAAGTCTGTAAATCGATCCTGGTGATTTAAAACTAATAACAGTCGTGACTTTAACCTGGTGTGCTTCTGATAAAAGGTGTTTTAAGTCTTATGGATGTTAAAAGGAAAGCTTATAGGATTATTTAGTGTTGTATTCATTGGGGGTTGTATTTGAATTAATGGTTGCTAAGATGTTCACTGTATGTTTTAAAAAGGTTAACTTGAGTTCATAGAATAAACATTGTTTTGCTTTAAAAAATACTTTTCCATTTCTGCTGCGCCACACTTGTAGAGTGGGCCGTGTGCTCCCCATACCACAATCCATTAAACGTTGTGGGTCAGGTGAACTCCATGATACACTTTGGGGTTCTCTAAACCCTGACCCATAACATTAGCGCATTAATAACAGCTATTACTTTGCTAAGCTTTGCGATTTGCTTTCTACAAGTATTCTTTCTTCACAAAATTTATAAAGTACATTACATGACCACTCCAAGTTGACATTACATCAGATGCAAAACCAAAATAGTTTCTGCCATTGCTGCTACACATTACATTTGCAAAAACAGTTAATCGTTACAATAATCACAACATGTCAAATATGCAGCCCAAGGAGTTTTACCCAGTTTTCATCACCTCAGTATACCATGGCTCAAAGGCCTTAGGCAGTGGCCTTTCCCCATTGTGCCCCTGTGGCTATTGTCCAAACCATGATGCGTCCCTCAGAATGTTGTCCTGGACATTGGATTTGCCCACAGCGGAGTGCTGGTAACCTTTGTGACTGTCAATGTGCGAGACCTCTGCGCTCTGCAATCCCTTTGGCACCTTTGGCAGCACCTCTAGGCTGGAACTTAGCACATCTCCGGAAAACATCCTCCACTCTGGTTAAGAATATACCCTAAATTGCCATCTCCAAAGGGCAGCACTGTGCTAGGCTGGAATTAGTTTAATTTCACTTCCACTCTCAGTAGCAGCCACTCCAAGCACCACCATTGTTATGGGTGGGGAGTGTTTAAGGGTGTTGAAGGATTTTAGAAGATTGAAGTCAGTGAAGTCTAATGTAGTTATGGGCACAAATCATGCTTAAAATGATGTGATCTCTGATGCGCAATCAATTACTCTCAAGACAAAGTGATTCATAACTGAAGGCTTTAATCTGCTGGAACTCTTCCCCAGCAGCTTCGATACAGAAAGTGAAGGCTGCTGGGACAGCATCGGTTCTTATACTCCGCCTTTCAGGGCAGAGCTGTGTACATCAGCCAATGGTAGACTCCTGGGTCCAACCAATGGTCATCCACCTCTCAGGTACCACAATACCTGGTACTACCACATTCACCCCCTGTTAAAAAAGAGCCCGGCGGGGTGATGGCCAGCTTTAATAGTCGCCTTTCGCATGTTATGACCAGGTATGAAGGTACCGTGATGTCGAGGGTAATAACAAAGTGTTCATAGTGCAGCAATCAGTCGATCGGGTGGCCTGGTCGTCCTTCTGGAGTGTCTGGGCTTCGGCGGTGATTCTGATGGGGGTCCCGGCGGTTGTGACTCCGGGAGCGTGATGTCGTCCTCCCAGGCAGCTTCGTCACCCCTAGGCGGCGCTGTTGGGGCAAAAGGTGGACAGGGGGGGGAGGCGCCTGTAGGGGGCATCGGTGTGAGTTCGGGCCTAGGCAGGAGCGGCGGGAGTACTGACCCTCCAGTTAGGTGCTGTGGGGAGGGTGGGGGTGGGGGCAATGGTGCGGGTGCACATGGGGTTCCAGCGGGTGCCAGGTCCCGAAGGGAGACCGTGTCTTGGCGGCCATCAAGGAACGCTACGTAGGCATACTGGGGGTTGGCGTGCAGCAGGTGGACCCTCTCGACCAACGGGTCCGTCTTGTGCGCCCTCACATGTTTCCGAAGCAGGATGGGTCCGGGTGTCGCTAGCCAGGTTGGGAGCGAGGTCCCGGAGGAGGACTTCCTGGGGAAAACAAGGAGACGTTCGTGAGGTGTCTGATTCGTGCTTGTACAGAGCAGCGACCGGATGGAGTGGAGAGCCACCGGGAGGACTTCCTGCCAGCGGGAGACTGGGAGATTCCTGGACCATAGGGCCAGCAGGACGGTCTTCCAGACTGTTCCGTTCTCCCTCTCTACCTGTCCGTTTCCCCAGGGGTTGTAACTTGTCGTCCTGCTCGAGACGATGCCCTTGCTGAGCAGGAAATGACGCAGTTCGTCGTTCATAAAGGAGGACCCCCTACCACTGTGTATGTACGCGGGGAAACCGAACAGTGTAAAGATACCCTGGAGGGCCTTGATGACGGTGGTTGTGGTCATGTCTGGGCAGGGGATGGCGAATGGTAACCGGGCGTACTCGTCAATCACGTTAAGGAAATAGGTGTTGCGGTCGATGGAGGGGAGGGGGCCTTTGAAATCCATGCTGAGGCGTTCAAAGGGACGGGAAGCCTTTATCAGGTGCGCCCTCTCTGGCCGGTAGAAGTGCAGCTTGCACTCCGCGCAGATTTGGCAGTCCCTGGTGACGGTCCTGACCTCCTCGATGGAGTAGGGCAGGTTGCGGGTCTTGATAAAATGAAAAAAAACAAGTGACCCCCGGGTGGCAGAGGTCCTCGTGGAGGGATCGGAGGCGGTCCACTTGTGCGGTGGCACAAGTGCCGCGGGACAGGGCATCATGAGGCTCGTTCAGCTTCCCCGGACGGTACAAGATCTCGTAATTGTAGGTGGAGAGTTCTATCCTCCACCGCAAGATCTTGTCGTTCTTAATCTTGCCCCGCTGTGCATTATCGAACATGAAGGCAACCGACTGTTGGTCCGTGAGGAGAGTGAATCTCCTGCCGGCCAGGTAATGCCTCCAGTGTCGCACAGCTTCCACTATGGCCTGGGCCTCCTTTTCGACCGAGGAGTGGCGAATTTCGGAAGCATGGAGAGTACGGGAGAAGAAAGCCACAGGCCTGCCCACTTGGTTGAGGGTGGCTGCCAGAGCTACGTCGGACGCATCGCTCTCGACCTGGAAGGGGAGGGACCCGTCGATGGCGTGCATCGTGGCTTTTGCAATGTCTGCTTTGATGCGGCTGAAGGCCTGGCGGGCCTCCGTCGACAGGGGGAAGGTTGTGGACTGGATCAGGGGTCGGGCTTTGTCTGCGTAATTGGGGACCCACTGTGCATAATAGCTGAAGAAACTGAGGCAGCGCTTTGGGGCCTTGGGGCAGTGAGGGAGGGGGAACTCCATGAGGGGGCGCATTCGCTCAGGGTCAGGGCCTATGACGCCATTTCGCACTACGTAGCCTAGAATGGCTAGACGGTCGGTGCTAAACACGCATTTATCCTTATTGTATGTCAGGTTAAGGATTTTCGCGGTCTGGAGAAATTTGCGGAGGTTGGTGTCGCGGTCCTGCTGGTCATGGCAGCAGATGGTGACGTTATACAGATGCAGGAACGATGCGTGTAAGCCGTACTGGTCAACCATTTGGTCCATCTCTCGCTGGAAGACCGAGACCCTGTTCGTGACACCGAAGGGAACCCTTAAAAAGTGATAGAGCCGCCCGTCTGCTTCGAAGGCAGTGTACTGGCGGTCACCATTACGGAGGGGTAGCTGGTGGTAGGCAGACTTGAGATCCACCGTGGAGAAAACCTTGTATTGCGCGATCCTGTTCACCAGGTCGGCTGTACGGGGTGAGGGTACGCATCCAGCTGCATAAACCTGTTGATGGTCTGACTGTAGTCAATGACCATCCTATGTTTCTCCCCGGTCTTTACCACCACTACTTGAGCTCTCCAGGGACTGTTGCTCGCTTTGATGACCCCTTCCCTCAGCAGCCTCTGGACCTCCGACCTGATAAAGGTCCGGTCCTGGGCACTGTACCGTCTGCTCCTGGTGGCGATGGGTTTGCAATCCCGGGTGAGGTTCGCAAACAGGGAAGGCGGGTCGACCTTAAGGGTCGCGAGGCTGCAGACAGTAAGGGGGGGTATAGGGCGGCGAATTTAAAAGTCAGGCTTTGCAGATGGCACTGGAAATCCAGCCCAAGGAGGGTCGCATCGCAGGGGTGCGGCAGGACGTACAGGCGGAAATTGTGGAATTCCCTGCCTTGGACAGTGAGGTTCGCTAGACAGAACCCCTTTATCTCTACCGAGTGTGACCCGGAGACCAGGGAGATCCTTTGTTTTACGGGATGGGTGACAAGAGAACAGCGCCTTACCGTGTCAGGGTGAACAAAGCTTTCCGTGCACCCAGAGTCAATCAGGCACGACGTCTCGTGGCCGTTGATGGAAATCGTCGTTGTAGCTTTCGCAAGCGTCCGGGGCCGACTCTGGTCCAGAGTCACCGAGGCCAGCTAAAGTAATGGAGAGTTCTGGCCGGGCAGCATGTAGTCGGCTGTGCTGGGGGCCTGGGGCCCCATCCAAGATGGTGGCAGCGAGGGACAAAATGGCGGCGCCCACCCGTCCAGCGTGGTGTCCGGGGGTCAAAATGGCTGCGCCCGCACGTGGCCTTAGGATAGGGGGTGGCGGTGAGCGCTGGGCGGTCGGGGCCTGAAAGGGGGTTTGCCGATAGTCGCTGGAGACCGCGGCCACGGTGCGGGCCTGGCAGACCCCCACATAGTGGCCCTTCTTGCCGCACCCTTTTCAGGTGGCGGTGCGGGCCAGGCAGCGCGGGCGGGGATGATTCGCCTGCCCGCAGAAGAAACAGCGGTGTCCGGCGGCGTTAGTGGGCCGTCACGCGCACAGGCTTGCGGGGTCAGGGGGAAGATCTGAGGGGCTGCCGCTACGGGGTGCCACGCAGCCCAGGGGGCCGCCGCGCGATCGGGAGCAAAGGACAGCGCGTTTTTATAGGCAACGTCCATGGACCCTGCCAGGTCCCGTGCCTCTGCAAGTCCCAGAGTGTCCATTTCTAGGAGCCTTTGGCAGATATCGGGGGAGGTCACACCTGCCACGAAAGCATCCCTGATCAAAAGTTCCGTGTGCTCGTTCCCCGAAACTGGCGGGCAGCCACAGTTTCAGCCCAGCACCAGCAGCGCCCGGTAGAAGTCTTCCAACATTTCCTCGGGGCTTTGCCTCCTAGTTGCCAGCAGGTGACGAACGTAGACCTGGTTCACAGGGTGGATATAATGTCCTTCTAGCAGCTCGATCGCGGCAGCATATTTCGCCGCCTCCATGATAAGAGGGTAAATCCCAGGGCTGACCCGTGAGCGTAGGAGATGCATCTTTTGTCCTTCCGTGGGGATGTCGGCGGCCGTGTCGAGGTAGCCCTTAAAGCACGCCAGCCAATGTTTGAAAATAGTCGCAGAATTGTCCGCATGGGGGCTAAGCTGAAGGCACTCCGGTTTGATACGGAGATCCATCCTTTCAACTGGAGTTGTAGCAGATTAAATTGATGCGCAATCAATTACTCTCAAGACAAAGTGATTCATAACTGAAGGCTTTAATCTGCTGGAACTCTTCCCCAGCAGCTTCGGTACAGAAAGTGAAGGCTGCTGGGACGGCACCGGTTCTTATACTCCGCCTCTCAGGGCGGAGCTATGTACATCAGCCAATGGTAGACTCCTGGGTCTAACCAATGGTCATCCACCTCTCAGGTACCGCAATACCTGGTATTACCACAATCTCTTATTTTGTGAACCTGATTTTCACTTAGTCCATCTTAAGCTGTTATCTGGGAAGAAATCAGCCGGGGATGTACTTGTTGTTGTGGGAGGATAGTTGGAGCAAAACATTTCTTCCTAAATCAGGGAACGTTTCAGGGAAATGAACTCACATCACTCTGTCTATTACAGCTACATTAATTTGTTTAATTATTTTTATTTTTGACGGTCTGCTTCCAGAGCTAGTTTTTCCTGGATCAGGTCACTGGCCAGGCTATTGTTTCAGGGCGGTCTCCACTCCACATCAAACATGTGTGTGCGCGTGTTTTTCACCATCTAAAGGAAATGTTTTAAACGTCAGTATATACTGGAGTTGTTAAAGATACAAATTATCTTTGCAGCTTCCGACAATTTTAGGTTATGCATTTGCTAACAGCTATCAGGATACCATCACCTAATATTTTTGGCAGTGTTATGGATCTTTTTATACGGATGTTGAAATGTACTTGGATCAGTTAAGCAGACATTGTTTGGCATTGGGATGAATGAACTTTATGTGGTGGCCAATGCTTTTTTTTACATTTCAGTGTTTGTAACAGAAGAGTTCAACAATGGGGCAGTGCATGGTACAGTGATGGAGAACAATATATGCTACAGCATATAAAATATATGCTGCATTATATAAAATATATGCTGCATTATATAAAATATATGCTGCAGTATATAAAAGGGAGAGAACAGAAATTTCACAATTGTTTTTTATTCATTTGCTGGATGTGGGTGTCGCTGGTCAGGCCAGCATTTATTGCCCATCCCTAGTTGCCCTTCAGAAAGCGGTGGTGAGTTGCCTTCTTGAACCGCTGCAGTCCTTGTGGTGTAAGTGCACCCTTAGTGCTGTTAGGGAGGGAGTTCCAGGATTTTGCCCCAGCGAAGGTGAAGAAACGCCAATATATTTCCAAGTCGGGTGGTGAGTGACTTGGAGGGAAAGCTCCAGGTAGTGGAGTTCACAGGTATTTGCTGCTCGTCCTTCTAGATGGTAGTTAGTGTTCATGGGTTTGGAAGGTGCTGTCGAAGGAACTTTGGCGATGGTACACACGGCTGCCACTGCTCATCAATGGTGGACGGTCTGAATGTTTGTGGAAAGAGGAGCAATCAAGTGGGCTGCTTTGTCCTGGATGGTGTCGAGCTTCTTGAGTGTTGTTGGAGCTGCACTCATCCAGGCAAGTGGAGAGTATTCCATTACATTCCTGACTTGTGCCTTGTAGATGGTGGACAGGCTTCGGGGGGGGGGGGGGGGGGGTCAGGAGGTGAGTTACTCCCTGTAGGATTCCTACCTACCCTGGTAGCCACAGTATTAATATGGCTAGTCAGTTCAGTTTCTGATCAATGATAACCCCCAGGATGTTGATTGTGGGGGATTCAGCGATGGTAATGCCATTGAATGTCAAAGGTTGATGGTTAGATCCTCTCTTGGAGGAGATGGTCATTGCCTGGTACTTGCGTGGCACGAATGTAACTTGCCACTTGTCAGCCCAAGCCTGGATATTGTCCAGGTCTTGCTGCATTTGGACACGGATTGCTTCATTCTCTGAGGAGTTGTGAATGGTGCTGAACATTGTGCAGTCATCCACAAACATCCTTGCTTCCGACCTTATGATGGCAGTGAGGTCATTGATGAAGTAGCTGAAGATGGTTGGGCCTAGGACACTACCCTGAGAAACTCCTGTAGTGATGTCCTGGAGCTGAGATGATTGACCTCCAACCACCACAAACATCTTCCTTTGCGTCAGCTATGACTCCAACCAGTGGAGAGTTTAGCCCCTGATTCCCATTGAATCCAGTTTAGCTAGGGCTCCGTGATGCCACACTCGGTCAAATGCTGCCTTGGTATCAAGGGCAGTGACTCTCACTTCACCTCTGGCATTCAGCTTTATTATCCATGTTTGAAGCAAGGCTGCAATGAGGTCAGGAGCTGAGTGACCCTGGCGGAACCCACACTGAGCGTCCATGAGCAGGTTATTGCTGAGAGAGTTATGGAACATAGAACATTACAATGCAGTACAGGCCCTTCGGCCCTCGATGTTGCGCCGACCTGTGAAACCACTCTAAAGAGGGAGAGTTAACGAGCACATATGAAGAAGGAGAAAGTGAAGGGTCAGAATTCTCTGGCTGTTCAATAGTGGAGGGGCTTTCAGGTCCCACCAGCAGGGTTTCCTGGTGGTGTGGGGTGGCGTCGATCGGAATCCCGCCACCAGGGAACAGCGCTCCAACTCTCACTACCGAGAAGCACATGGCTGGGAGGCTGGAGAATCCTGCCCACGATAACCAGAGCGGAATTTTGCCAGAGTGTCAGGCTCTGAGTGAAAACCAGCGTGTATCACTCCAGGTGCACTGACGAATTTTCACAGCAGGATTTCTGGCACTTAGTTCAAGGAACATCTGGAGGTGCGGCGTTTGGTTTAACACCGTCACTCTGGGGGGGAAGGGGGGCTTGATAGAGCCGGCAAGGACGGCTCCACATAGTTTGGGGTGCCATCTTTTAAGGGCACCCCAATCACATTGAAAATGCTCCCTCTCCGTCCGCCACCCGTACCCCCCACCAACAGAAGTGAAGGACCCCCCACCACAATGGAAGTATCAGTGGTTCTTTCTCCCACTCCCGTCTCTACAACTCCGGGCGTATGTGGGGCTCTCTTACCCCCACCCACCACACAAGTATTGGAAGCTCTCCTCCACCCCCCTCCCCCCACCACCACAGAAGTATCAGGGCACTCCCCCGCCCCTCCCCCCTCCACCCCGACAGGCATCAACCCTCCCCCACAGCACACATTAGGGCAAACCGTCCCCATTTGGCTCCCCAGAGGGCCCACCCCTGGCACTGCCCCCAGCACAGTGCCCACTCTGTGCCAGCAGATATGTCCCTCTGCCCCCAGGGGGTTATACTTACCTTGGTGACCTCAGCCGGTTCCCCTCGATTGTTTCCCATTCTTTTATAGCTGTTGTGAATGTTCATCGAGGGAGGAGGGACCAAGTGGCTGGAAAACCCTTTAATTAGGTGGAAATTTATGGAAATGAGTTTCACGCCCTTTCTGAGAGGGATCCTTGTTACACCACTGGCGATGGGCGGGGAGATCGGATCTCGCTGGCGAGAGTCTCATTTGCCAACTCTCATGGGATTTTGTGCCCGCGTCACACTCGTGGCAAATGCGGGTGGAAAATACCCCCTCAGTGGGACAGAGCGGAAAATATTCCATGGAAACAGAATCACAGGATCACAGAATACTACAGTGCAGAAGAGGCCCTTCAGCCCATCGAGTCTGCACCGACGCATGAAAGGCCCTGACCTGCCCACCTAATCCCACTTGGCAGCACTTGGCCCATAGCCTTGAATGTTATGGAATGCCAAGTGCTCATCCAGGTACCTTTTTAAAGGATGTGAGGCAACTCGCCTCTACCACCCTCCCAGGCAGCGCGTTCCAGCTGTCGCCACTCTCTGGCTAAAAACGTTTTCCCTCAAATCCCCCCCTAAACCTCCCAATCCTCACCCTGAACTTGTGTCCCCTTGTAACTGACCCTTCAACTAAGAGGAGCAGCTGTTCCCTATCCGTCCTGTCCATGCCCCTCATAATATTGTACACCTCGATCAGGTCGCCCCTCAGTCTTCTCTGCTCCAGAGAAAACAACCCAAGTCCATCCAACCTCACTTCATAACTTAAATGTTCCATCCCAGGCAACATTCTGGTGAACCTCCTCTGCACCCCCTCCAGTGCAATTACATCCTTCCTATAATGTGGCGACCTGAATTGCACACAGTACTCCAGCTGTGGCCTCACCAAACTTCTATACAGCTCCATCATGACCTCCCTGCTTTTGTAATTTATGTCCCGAGTGATAAAAGTGAATGTCTCATATGCCTTTTTCACCACCCTAGTAACTGCCCTTCTGCCTTCAGAGATCTATGGACAAACACGCCAAGATCCCTTTGTTCTTCGGAACATCCCAGTGTCAGACCTTTCATAGTATATTCCTTGTTAAATTACTCCTTCCAAAGTGTATCACCTCACACTTTTCAGGATTAAATTCCATGTCTCACTTATCTGCCCATCCCGTCGATATCTTACAGTAACCCAGGACACTCAACTTCACTGTTAATAACCCGGTAAATCTTTGTGTCATCTGCAAACTTACTAATCCTACCTCCCACATAGTCATCTATGTCATTTATATAAATGACAAACGATAGGGGATCCCTGTGTTACGCCACTGGACACTGGCTTCCGGTCACTAAAGCAGCCGTCTGGCATCACCCTCTGTTTCCTACCGCTAAGCCAATTATGAATCCACCTTATCAAGTTCCCCTGTATCCCATGTGCATTTGCCTTCTTAATAAGTTTCCCATGTGGGACCTTGTCAAAGGCTTTGCTGAAATCCATGTAAACTACGTCAATTGCACTACCCTCATCTACATACTTGGTGACATGCTCAAAAAATTCAATAGAATTTGTTAGGCATGACCTCACCCTGACAAAGCCATGCTGGCTATTCCAGATCAAACCTTGGCTCGTCAAGTGGAGATTCTCTCCTTCAGAATTTTCACCAGTAGTTTCCCAGCGACTGATGTAAGACTCGCTGGTCTATTGTACCCTGGCTTGTCGCTACAACCTTTCTTAAATAGTGGAACCACATTAGCTGTTCTCCAGTCCGCTGTCACCTTCCCCGTGGCCAGAAAGGAATTACAAATTTGGGTCTAAGCCCCTGCAATCTCCTCCCTGTCTCCCACTACAGACTGAGACAAAATTCATCTGGGCCTGGAAATTTGTCCACTTTTAAGCCTACCAATACCTCCAATACCTCGTCACTCCATATGACATTTTTCTCAAGAACCTCACAGTCTCGCTCCATGAGTTTCATAACTACCTCCTGATTCTCTTAGGTGAAGGAAGATGTGAAATATTTGTTCAAAGCCCTACCAATGTCCTCTGGCTCCACCCACAGATTTCCTATTTAGTCCTTAATGGGCCCTACTCTTTCCCTGGTGATCCTCTTCCCATTGAAGGGAGGCACTGTAGCACAGTAGTTAGCACTGTTGCTTCACAGTGCCAGGGTCCCAGGTTCGATTCCTGCTTGGGTCACTGTCTGTGCAGAGTCTGTACATTTTCTTGTGTCTGGGTGGGTTTCCTCCCGGTGCTCTGGTTTCCTCCCACAAGTCCCGAAAGACGCGCTTGTTAGGTGAATTGGACATTCTGAATTCTCCCTCGACGTACCCGAACAGGCGCCAGAATGTGGCGACTAGGGAATTTTCACAGTAACTTCGTTGCCGTGTTAATGTAAGCCTATGTGTGATAATAATAAAGATGATTATGATATACTTATAGCATGGGCGGTGCGGTGACACAGTGGTTAGCACTGCTGCCTATGGCACTGAGGACCAGTGTTCGATCACGGCCCATGTCATAGAACATAGAAAATACAGCACAGAACAGGCCCTTCGGCCCACGATGTTGTGCCGAACCTTTGTCCTAGATTAATCATAGATTATCATTGAATTTACAGTGCAGAAGGAGGCCATTCGGCCCCCTGAGTCTGCACCGGCTCTTGGAAAGAGCACCCTACCCAAACTCAACACCTCCATCCAACACTAAGGGCAATTTTGGACACTAAGGGCAATTTATCATGGCCAATCCACCTAACCTGCACATCTTTGGACTGTGGGAGGAAACCGGAGAACCCGGAGGAAACTCACGCACACACGGGGAGGATGTGCAGACTCCGCACAGACAGTGACCCAAGCCGGAATCGAACCTGGGACCCTGGAGCTGTGAAGCAATTGTGCTATCCACAATGCTACCGTGCTGCCCTTAAAAACAAATAAATCTACACTATATCATTTCACCGTAATCCATGTACCTATCCAATAGCTGCTTGAAGGTCCCTAATGTTTCCGATTCAACTACTTCCACAGGCAGTGCATTCCATGCCCCCACTACTCTCTGGGTAAAGAACCTACCTCTGATATCCCTCCTATATCTTCCACCTTTCACCTTAAATTTATGTTCCCTTGTAATGGTTTATTCCACCTGGGGAAAAAGTCTCTGACTGTCTACTCCATCTATTCCCCTGATCATCTTATAAACCTCTATCAAGTCGCCCCTCGTCCTTCTCCGTTCTAATGAGAAAAGGCCTAGCACCCTCAACCTTTCCTCGTAAGACCTACTCTCCATTCCAGGTAACATCCTGGTAAATCTTCTTTGCACCTTTTCCAAAGCTTCCACATCCTTCCTAAAATGAGGTGACCAGAACTGTACACAGTACTCCAAATGTGGCCTTACCAAAGTTTTGTACAGCTGCATCATCACCTCACGGCTCTTAAATTCAATCCCTCTGTTAATGAACACGAGCACACCATAGGCCTTCTTCACAGCTCTATCCACTTGAGTGGCAACTTTCAAAGATGTATGAACATAGACCCCAAGATCTCTCTGCTCCTCCACATTGCCAAGAACTCTACCGTTAACCCTGTATTCCGCATTCATATTTGTCCTTCCAAAATGGACAACCTCACACTTTTCAGGGTTAAACTCCATCTGCCACTTCTCAGCCCAGCTCTGCATCCTATCTATGTCTCTTTGCAGCCGACAACAGCCCTCCGTACTATCCACAACTCCACCAATCTTCGTATCGTCTGCAAATTTACTGACCCACCCTTCAGCTCCCTCACCCAAGTCATTAATGAAAATCACAAACAGCAGAGGACCCAGAACTGATCCCTGTGGTACGTCACTGGTAACTGGGATCCAGGCTGAATAGTTGCCATCCACCGCCACTCTCTGACTTCTATCGGTTAGCCAGTTCATTATCCAACTGACCAAATTTCCCACTATCCCATGCCTCCTTACTTTCTGCAGAAGCCTACCATGGGGAACCTTATCAAATGCCTTACTAAAATCCATGTACACTACATCCACTGCTTTACCTTCATCCACATGTTTGGTCACCTCCTCAAAGAATTCAATAAGATTTGTAAGGCAAGACCTACCCCTCACAAATCCGTGCTGACTATCCCTAATCAAGCAGTGTCTTTCCAGATGCTCAGAAATCCTATCCTTCAGTACCCTTTCCATTACTTTGCCTACCACCGAAGTAAGACTAACTGGCCTGTAATTCCCAGGGTTATCCCTAGTCCCTTTTTTGAACAGGGGCACGACATTCGCCACTCTCCAATCCCCTGGTACCACCCCTGTTGACAGTGAGGACGAAAAGATCATTGCCAACGGCTCTGCAATTTCATCTCTTGCTTCCCATAGAATCCTTGGATATATCCCGTCAGGCCCGGGGGACTTGTCTATCCTCAAGTTTTTCAAAATGCCCAACACATCTTCCTTCCTAACAAGTATTTCCTCGAGCTTACCAGTCTGTTTCACACTGTCCTCTCCAACAATATCGCCCCTCTCATTTGTAAATACAGAAGAAAAGTACTCGTTCAAGACCTCTCCTATCTTTTCAGACTCAATACACAATCTCCCGCTACTGTCCTTGATCGGACCTACCCTCGCTCTAGTCATTCTCATATTTCTCACATATGTGTAAAAGGCCTTGGGGTTTTCCTTGATCCTACCCGCCAAAGATTGTTCATGCCCTCTCTTAGCTCTCCTAATCCCTTTCTTCAGTTCCCTCCTGGCTATCTTGTATCCCTCCAATGCCCTGTCTGAACCTGGTTTCCTCAGCCTTACATAAGTCTCCTTTTTCCTCTTAACAAGACATTCTACCTCTCTTGTCAACCACGGTTGCCTCACTCGACCATCTCTTCCCTGCCTGACAGGGACATACATATCAAGGACACGTAGTACCTGTTCCTTGAACAAGTTCCACATTTCACTTGTGTCCTTCCCTGACAGCCTATGTTCCCAACTTATGCACTTCAATTCTTGTCTGACAACATCGTATTTACCCTTCCCCCAATTGTAAAGCTTGCCCTGTTGCACGCACCTATCCCTCTCCATTACTAAAGTGAAAGTCACAGAATTGTGGTCACTATCTCCAAAATGCTCCCCCACTAACAAATCTATCACTTGCCCTGGTTCATTACCAAGTACTAAATCCAATATTGCCCCTCCTCTGGTCGGACAATCTACATACTGTGTTAGAAAAGCTTCCTGGACACACTGCACAAACACCACCCCATCCAAACTATTTGATCTAAAGAGTTTCCACTCAATGTTTGGGAAGTTAAAGTCACCCATGACTACTACCCTGTGACTTCTGCACCTTCCCAAAATCTGTTTCCCAATCTGTTCCTCCACATCTCTGCTACTATTGGGGGGCCTATAGAAAACTCCTAACAAGGTGACTGCTCCTTTCCTATTTCTGACTTCAACCCATACTACCTCAATAGGATGATACTCCTCGAACTGCCTTTCTGCAGCTGTTATACTATCTCTAATTAACAATGCCATGCCCCCACCTCTTTTACCACCCTCCCTAATCTTATTGAAACATCTATAACCAGGGACCTCCAACAACCATTTCTGCCCCTCTTCTATCCAAGTTTCCGTGATGGCCACCACATCGTAGTCCCAAGTACCGATCCATGCCTTAAGTTGACCCACCTTATTCCTGATGCTTCTTGTGTTGAAGTATACACACTTCAACCCATCTCCGTGCCTGCAAGTACTCTCCTTTGTCAGTGTTCCCTTCCCCACTGCCTCATTACACGCTTTGGCGTCCTGAATATCGGCTACCTTAGTTGCTGGACTACAAATCCGGTTCCCATTCCCCTGCCAAATTAGTTTAAACCCTCCCGAAGAGTACTAGAAAACCTCCCTCCCAGGATATTGGTGCCCCTCTGGTTCAGATGCAACCCGTCCTGCTTGTACAGGTCCCACCTTCCCCAGAATGCGCTCCAATTATCCAAATACCTGAAGCCCTCCCTCCTACACCATTCCTGCAGCCACGTGTTCAACTGCACTCTCTCCCTATTCCTAGCCTCGCTATCACGTGGCACCGGCAACAAACCAGAGATGACAACTCTGTCTGTCCTGGCTTTTAACTTCCAGCCTAACTCCCTAAACTTGTTTATTACCTCCACACCCCTTTTCCTACCTATGTCGTTGGTACCAATGTGCACCACGACTTCTGGCTGCTCGCCCTTCCCCTTAAGGATCCTGAAGACACGATCCGAGACATCCCTGACCCTGGCACCCGGGAGGCAACATACCTTCCGGGAGTCTCGCTCGCGACCACAGAATCTCCTATCTATTCCCCTAACCATTGAATATCCTACAACTATTGCTTTTCTATTCTCCCCCCTTCCCTTCTGAACCCCAGAGCCAGACTCAGTGCCAGAGACCTGGCCGCTAGGGCCTTCCCCCGGTAGGTCATCCCCCCCAACAGCATCCAAAACGGTATACTTGTTTTGAAGGGGAATGGCCACGAGGGATCCCTGCACTGTCTGCCTGTTTGTTTTTTTCTTCCTGACGGTAACCCAGCTATTCTTGTCCTGTACCTTGGGTGGGGTTACCTCCCTGTAACTCTTCTCAATCACCCCCTCTGCCTCCCGGATGATCCGAAGTTCATCCATCTTCAGCTCCAGTTCCCTAACACGGTCTTTGAGGAGCTGAAGTTGGGTGCACTTCCCGCAGGTATAGTCAGCGGGGACACCGGTGGTATCCCTCACCACCCACATCCTACAGGAGGAGCATGCAACTGGCCTAGCCTCCATCCCCTCTTACCTGACAGAATATAGCTGCCCTGTGGACTAACTAGATCTCCGTCCTCCGACTCTGCTCCCAGTCAGCTACACTTTCTGTAAACTCCTGGCTCTCTTCTCACTCTTTGCGGAAATGTCGGAAACAAAATGAAAGCAGCACCTTACTCCCTCCTCATCTAACTCCCTCGGTCACCAAACTCTTACTATAGCACTCAAAATGCACCAAATTCAGCACTCCCTCGGTCACCAAACTCTTACTATAGCACTCAAAATGAACCAAATTCAGCACTCCCTCGGTCAACAAACTCTTACTATAGCACTCAAAATGCACCAAATTCAGCACTCAGTAGGGATTTTCCCTACTTTTACCAGCCAGAACTTTCTCATGTCACTGTCTGTGTGGAGTTTGCACATTCTCCCCGTGTCTGCGTGGGTTTCACCTCACAACCCAAAGATGTGCAGGGTAGGTGGATTGGCCACACTAAATTGCCCCTTAATTGGAAACAAAAAATTGGGTACTCTGAAAATTTTGTTAAAAAGATATACTTATAGAATACCTTGGGATTTTCCCTACTTTTACCAGCCAGAACTTTCTGATGTCCCTTCTTTGCTCTCCTAATTGATTTCTTAAGCTCCATCTTGCGCTTTCTGATTTCCACTAATGCTTCTGCAGACTTGCTCCCCATATATTTGTTAAAAGCCTCTCTTTCCCTTCTCATCATATCCTGAATGTCTCTGATCATCCATGTTGCTCTGGGTTTGTTACACCTCCCTATTACCCTAGAGGGAACAGATTTGCCCTGTAACCACCACCCCTCCCCCCACACTCATTTAATCTTTGAACAACCCCCACTGCTCCCTGTGGATTTCCCCACAGGTAACTCTTTCCAGTCTGCCTTGATCAGATCCTGCCTCATTTTGTTAAAATCTCATTGCCCCCAATTCAAAACCATTTCTGCAACTTGTCTATTGCTTTGTCCATAACAAATTTAAATTGCACCATGTTGTGGTCGCTATCACTAAAACGCTCCCCCACCAACACATCTTCATTCCCCAGAATTCAATCCAGCACTGCACCATCCCTTGTTGGATCCTCTACATATTGAGCTAAAAAGTTCTCCTGTATACATTTTATGAGCTATACTCCATCTGAGCCCTTAACATGATGGCTCTCCCAATTTGGGGAAGTTGAAATCACCTGACATAATTAGCCTCTTATTCTTTTTACATCCCTCCCCGAATTGCACACATATTTGTTCCTCAATTTCCCGCTGAATGTCTGGGGGTCGATAATAAACACCCAGCAACGTAGTTGTCCCTTTTTTATTCCTAAGCTCTACCCACAAAGCTTCATTTGATGCCCCCTCCAAGTCATCATCTCTCCTTACTGCAGTAACTGCCTCCTTAACTCCTCTTTTACCCCTCGTCTGTCCTGCCTGAAGATTCTACTTCCTGGGATATTGAGCTGTCAATTCTGCCCCTCACTCAGCCATGTCTCTGTGATAGCTATTATATCAGAATTATACCTGTCAATCATCGCCCTTAACTCGTCCGTTTTACCTTTGGCATTAAGGTAGAGGCCATCCAGCCTTGTCTTACTCCCTTGAAACTTACTACCACTGTATTCCCTCTGACCTGATTGCTTTTCTATGTTATACTGCGTCCCTATTCTGCTATAAGCCTGCGACCCCTCTCCCTGCCACACTAGTTTAAACACTTCCCAACAGCACTAGCAAACCCGCTCGCAAGAATGTTGGTCCTGTGCTGGAGGAGGTGCTGACGACAGGGGGACTGGAGAAGGGGGTAGTATCGGCGGTTTACGGGGCTATTTTGGAGGAGGAGAAGGCGCCGCTGGAAGGGATCAAGGCAAAGTGGGAGGAAGAGTTTGGAGAGGGTATGGAGGAAGGGTTCTGGTGTGAGGTGCTCCAGAGGGTGAACGCCTCCATCTCGTGTGTGAGGTTGGGGCTGATACAGCTGAAGGTGGTGTATAGAGGGCACCTTACAAGGGCGAGGATGAGCTGGCTATTGAGGGGGTAGAAGATGTGTATGAATGTTGTGGGGGGGGGGGGGGGGGGGGGGGGGGGGGCGCAAACCACGTTCATATTTTTTGGTCCTGTCCAAAGCTGGAGGATTACTGGAAGGAGGTGTTTAGGGTAATCTCTAAAGTGGTGCACGTGAAACTGGACCCGGCCCTCGGGAGGCCCTATTCGGGGTGTCGGACCAGCCGAGGTTGGAAACGGGCGCGGAGGCAGATGTTGTAGCCTTCGCCTCATTGATCGCCCGAAGGCGGATCCTGTTAGGGTGGAGATCAACCTCTCCACTCTGTGTCCTGGCATGGGGGGGGATCTGCCGGAATTCTTGACGCATGAAAAGGTCAAATTTGAACTGAGGGGAAGGATGGTGGGGTTCTACAATTCATGGGCGTAATTCATGATGAACTTTTGAGAATTGGATTACATTGAACATGGGGTGGGGGGGGGGGCTGGGGGGGCGGAGAGGAGATGGACTGTATGTTTAAAGGGGACTATGGGTGATTCCTGTTTCCTTTTTGTCATTTGTTTATGTTAACATGCTGGCTAATGTTTGGGGTTTGGTGGGAGGATGGGATCGTCGTTATTGATATGGGGATTGACATATATGTTACTGATTATTGTTTATTGTTGGGTGTAAATTTGGGAGAAAATGTGAAAAAGGAGGAGAATAAAAATATTAAAAAAGAAAGGATGTTAGTCCTGCTCTGGTTTGGATGTATACCATCCCTGGATGAGAAATTGGAGATTTATCACAAGTGAAGATATTTTCCTGATTCTCTTCCTATTGCCGAGAGACACATGAGGCAGATGAAGCACATCCTTATGTCTGTTTCCATTGGTAGTTTTTCTGGAGCAGGTCACTGGCCTGTGACCAGGCTGTTGCTTCAGGGTGGGTGCCACTCCACATCAAACATGGCTTACTAGGAGACTCCTTCGCCCTCACTGTCTGAGTTGAGTCTGCACGTTCTCCCCGTGTGTGTGTGCGTTTCCTCCGGGTGCTCCAGTTTCCTCCCACAGTCCAAAGATGTGAAGGTTAGGTGGATTGGCCATTCTAAATTGCCCTGGTTGTCCAAAAAGGTTAGGTTCGGTTACGGGGATAAAGGGGATAGGGTGGAGGCGTTGGGCTCAAGTAGGGTGCTCTTTCCAAGGGCCAGTGCAGACTCGATGGGCTGAATGGCCTCCTTCTGCACTATAAATTCTATGAAATTCTATGAAACTGACTGCCATAGGCATATTGGAAGAATTTACAGGTTGATAACCAATCTGTTTGGCTACGTTATGAACATGTCTTCCAAGGCCATCAAATCCTGGAATGAGTTATGATCATATCAGAAGGGGTGAGATGTCTCCCCTGTTCTCACACTCCAGGCCATCAAACATGCACTCCCTCCACCCAAACATTCACACCCTCCTCCACCACCGCCGCACAGAGGCAGCGGTGTGCACCACCTACAAGATCCACTGCAGGAACTCACCAAAGCTCCTTAGACAGCACCTCCCAAACCCATGACCCCTACCATCTAGAAAGACAAGGCAGCATGTTGTGTTGGGGTGCTCTGGATCTGTGGAACCCATACAGGCCACCAACACTTAAAATAGTACAACACTATTTTATAAAGTTAGAAACTGTTGAACATACTTTCACTGTGGGTTAACACGATGTTAGATTAAACTAAAGACCTATGCCTGTCCTAACCAGTCTATGCACTCAGCACGTGGTGAGGATCTGTGCTGTAAGCTGTAAGCTCTGTCCTTCTGAGAAGCTGCATCCCGAATGAGCGGGAACTCTGATGCCCCCTGTCTTTATAGCGAGTGTGCTCTAACTGGTGATTGGCTGTGGTGTTTTGTGTGTTGATTGGTCTTGCTGTGTGTCCATCAGTGTGTGTGTCTGCACCATGATATACTGGTGTACATTATGACATCCCCCCTTTTATAAAGAAATGTATGTGTGTGGCAATAAATAATGTATGGTGAGAATGTTCCTAACTGCGTGTGGGGTGCAAAGACATATTTACAGGACTACGTACATGAGAACTAAGCTATTTACATGGGAAGGTGCCTGGTGCAGAGAAGCAGTATGCAACAAGAATAACGAGATCAACACTATATACAAACCAGGGAAACGATCAAACAAAGCAACAAAACAATTCAGAGAGTCCATAAGTTCGAAAAGTTCATAAATTTAGTCTCTGAGGTGGGCAACGAATTCTGGTTGACCGCCTCAAGGGTGGGTCGAGAGCCGCCGGTTCAGGAGTGGGCTGGACTGCATCAAAGTCAGGGGGAGGCAGAGTGACAGGGAGCTCTGCATAGTCTGTGGCAGGGTCAGCAGGAGGGCAAGGCGACACCGGAGGATCACGTGGCGAGCGTGGAACGAGACGAAGGGCGGTAGACGAACCAGGAACGAGCGGGGGGGCCACCTGCCGAAGGACAACAGCGGTTGCAGACCAGCCCCCATCCGGAAGATGGACGCGGACGTTGTCATCTGGAGCCAGAGCAGGGAGATCAGCTGCACGGGAGTCATGAGCCGCCTTGTGCTGTGCACGAGACAGCTGCATCCGGCGAAGGACCGGAACGTGGTCGAGGTTTGGGACATGGATGGACGGCACCGTCATCCTCAGGGTACGACCCATGAGTAACTGGGCTGGCGACAGGCCAGTGGACAGTGGGGCGGAGCGATAGGCCAGCAAGGCAAGGTAGAAATCGGACACAGCATCGGCAACCTTGCATAGGAGCCGTTTGATGATATGTACTCCCTTCTCCGCTTTGCCGTTGGATTGGGGGTACAAGGGACTGGACGTCACATGGGCAAAATTGTACCGCCTGGCAAAGTTGGACCATTCTTGGCTGGCGAAGCAGGGGCCATTGTCCGACATAACCGCGAGTGGGATGCCGTGTCGAGCAAAGGTTTCTTTACATGTACGAATGACTGCAGACGAGGTGAGGTCGTGCAACTGTATCACCTCCGGGTAATTCAAAAAGTAGTCCACAATCAGGACATAGTCTCTACCCAGCACGTGGAACAGGTCGATGCCCACCTTGGTCCATGGTGACGTGACCAACTCATGGGGCTGCAGGGTCTCACGTGGTTGGGCCGGCTGGAAGCGCTGGCAAGTGGGGCAGTTGAGCACTGTGTTGGCGATGTCCTCATTGATGCCAGGCCAGTACACTGCCTCTCGGGCCCGTCGGCGGCACTTTTTCACGTCAAGGTGGCTCTCGTGTAGTTATTCCAGGACAAGCTGACGCATGCTTTGCGGGATGACAATGCGGTCCAGTTTTAGAAGAACCCCGTCTACTACCGCCAGATCATCTCTGACATTAGAGAATTGAGGGCATTGGCCCTTGAGCCACCCGTCTGTTAGGTGGCGCATGACACGCTGTAGCAAGGGGTCAGCCGCCGTCTCGTGGCGAATTTGGATGAGGCGTTCATCCGAGGCAGGTAGATTGGAGGCCGCGAATGCCACATGGGCGTCAACCTGGCAGACAAATCCCGCTGGGTCACATGGAGTGTTGACTGCCCTGGAGAGAGCGCCAGCAATGATGAGGTCCTTGCCTGGGGTGTATACCAGCTGGAAGTCGTAGAGCCGGAGTTTGAGAAGAATACGCTGGAGGCGAGGCGTCATGTCGTTCAAGTCTTTCTGTATTATATTGACCAGTGGGCGATGGTCGGTCTCGACGGTGAATTGAGGAAGTCCGTAGACATAATCGTGAAACTTAACCACACCGGTCAGAAGGCCCTGGCATTCCTTTTCTATCTGCGCGTAGAGCTGCTCCATGGGGGTCATCGCACGTGACGCATATGCAATGGGGGCCCATGATAAGGCCTCATCACGTTGAAGGAGCACTGCCCCAATGCCGGATTGACTGGCATCGGTCGAGATTTTGGTCTCGTTTGCTGGATCAAAGAAAGCTAAGACCGTGGCCGTGGTCAGTTTTGTTTTGAGTTCTCTCCATTCGCACTCGTGGGCAAGGAGCCATTGGAAGTCTGTCGTCTTCCTGACCAGATTCCTGAGAGCCGTGGTATGAGAGGCGAGATTAGGGATAAACTTCCCTAAAAAATTGACCATGCCCAGAAATCGGAGGACCGCCTTCTTGTCCTCTGGTGTTTTCATAGCTGTGATGGCAGCTACCTTGTCCGCATCCGGCTGCACACCCAATTGGGAGATGTGGTCCCCGAGGAACTTGAGTTCTGTCTGACCAAAAGAGCATTTGGCCCTGTTGAGGCGGAGGCCATGCTCATGTATACGTCTGAATACGCGCTGGAGGCGACTAACGTGCTCCTGCGGGGTGGTGGACCAAATGATTATGTCATCGACATAGACGCGAACACCTTCAATGCCTTCCATCATTTGTTCCATAATCCTATGGAACACTTCTGATGCAGAGATGATGCCAAACGGCATCCTGTTGTAACAATGTCTTCCAAAGGGGGTATTAAACGTGCAGAGTTTCCTGCTGGATTTATCGAGCTGGATTTGCCAGAATCCTTTTGAGGCGTCGAGTTTGGTGAAGAGCTTGGCGCGAGCCATCTCACATGTGAGCTCTTCGTGCTTGGGGATTGGATAGTGCTCCCTCATGATATTGCGATTTAGATCCTTGGGATCAATGCAAAGCCTCAATTCGCCGGAAGGCTTTTTTACACATACCATGGAACTGACCCAGTCGGTCGGTTCCGTGACTTTGGAAATCACTCCTTGGTTCTGGAGGTCCTGCAGCTGCTGCTTGAGGTGGCCCTTAAGGGGTGCTGGGGCCCTGCGAGGTGCGTGCACCACAGGTGTGGCATTCAGTTTTAATAAAATCTTGTAGGTGTATGGGAGCGTGCCCATACCCTCGAAGACGGCATGGTACTGGTTGATAATGGCATCGAGCTGCGCCCTGAAGTCGGTGTCCTGAAAGGCAGACGCGTCAGCAGGAGAGAGAGAGTGAACTCTCTGAACTAGGTTCAATAGCTTGCATGCCTGCGCGCCAAGCAGGGAGGCTTTCGAGGAGCCCACGATTTCAAAGGGAAGGATGGCTTTGCGTGACCTGTGCGTCACTTCAAGTTGGCATGAGCCGCTGGCAGCAATGGCATTGCCATTACAATCTAACAGCTGGCAGGCTGATTGCAGGATGGCTGGTTTGACACAAAGGCTTTGGAGGTCAGACCGCGCAATGAGATTGGCGGAGGCACCAGTGTCCAGGCGGAATCGTATTTGGGACCGGTTGACCGTAAGGGTGGCACACCACTCATCGTCTGGATCGATGCTGTATACCGATAGAGGCTGGATTCTTTGCTTCGGGGACACCCTGTTTTCTGTAACGATACCGGCTCGAAAAGGCGCCTTCGGGTCCTCGGTGTCAATATCGGGTAGCAAGTCCGAATCGGGCTCGGTGACCGTGGGTTGAATGGCCCGGACATTTCTGCGGGGCTGGCTGGAGTGACAAGAGTTGGCAGGCTGAGCTGACCTGCATAAAGCAGCATAGTGGCCAAGTTTGCCACATCTCAGGCATCGTCGCGATTTGGCAGGGCATTGCCGCTTTAAGTGGGCGGAGCCACAGTTACCGCACGTTGTAGCGTCAGTGCATTCGCTGCGCCACCGCGCATGCGTGGTGTGGTCGTACGTGGTGCGCGCCTGCGCAGTACGTTCGTCGATGTCGCCGTCCCCTCGTTCGGTGCGCACAAACGCGGGAGTCCGCGAAAAGCACGTGAAATGGCCGCCCTCATCCAGGCTGAGGCCCTGGAGTTGCTCGATTGCTTGGACCCGTTCTGCCTCATGGGGATCTTGGATGTGGGAATACCGACTAATGGCGTGTTCGTGTAGCACGCAGGTCTCGATGGCAATCGCTAGGGTGAGCTGCTGTACCTTGAGGAGCTGCTGGCGTAGGGGGTCCGACTGAACACCGAAAACGATCTGGTCGCGTATCATGGAGTCGGAGGTAGGCCCGTAATTACAGGACTGCGCGAGGATGCGGAGGTGGGTGAGAAAGGACTGGAAAGGTTCATCCTTACCCTGCAAACCCTGTTGGAATACATAGCGCTCGAAACTTTCATTCACCTCGATGTTGCAGTGAGTGTCAAACTTGAGGAGGACCATCTTGAATTTTGATTTATCTTCACCATCAGCAAAGGTGAGAGAATTGAAAATGTGGATGGCATGTTCCCCGGCCGTGGATAGGACGAGAGCGATCTTCCTGGTGTCTGAGGCAGCTTCCCGGTCTGTGGCTTCAAAGTAGAGCTGGAAGCGTTGTTTGAATATCTTCCAGTTGGCCCCTCGGTTACCGGTGATGCGGAGCGGCGGCGGCGGGCGGACGCTGTCCATTTTGCAGGATGGCTGTATGCTTGTGGAAGGCAGATCACTTGCAGGTAGGTCTAAGAATTTCTAACATCCCTCAACTCCTGGTATCATGTTGTGTTGGGTGCTCTGGATCTGTGGAACACATACAGGCCACCAACACTTAAGATAGAACAACACTATTTTATTAAGTTAGAAACTGTTGAACATACTTTCACCGTGGGTTAACACGATATTAGATTAAACTAAAGACCTATGCCTATCCTAACCAGTCTATGCACTCAGCACATGGTGAAGG
The DNA here is from genome assembly GCF_047496885.1 of Scyliorhinus torazame. Lineage (NCBI taxonomy): Eukaryota > Metazoa > Chordata > Chondrichthyes > Carcharhiniformes > Scyliorhinidae > Scyliorhinus > Scyliorhinus torazame. The sequence goes on along the minus strand of NC_092712.1, from coordinate 59,965,031 downwards.
TCTGTGCTGTGAGCTCTGTCCTTCTGAGAAGCTGCATCCCAAATGAGCGGAAACTCTGATGCCCTCTGTCTATATAGTGAGTGTGCTCTAACTGGTGATTGGCTGCTGTGTTGTGTGTATTGATTGGTCTTGCTGTGTGCATTATAGGTATTATGGTACCTGATAGGCTGGAGCACCATTGGTGGAAACTGTATGCTTTCTATTGGGTAGGATGTATGGTAGCTCCGCCCTGCTAGGCGGGGTATAAGAATCCGTGCTGCCCCAGCAGCCTTTATTCTGTACCTGAGCTGCTGGGGGAAACACACCCACGGGAGAGCAGAAACTGCAAGTCCTGCACTCAAGGGTGAGCCTGGAGATTTACACCCTCATCGAGGAAGCGGAAGACTTTGATGCAGCAATAGAGCTGCTAAAAGGGCACTATATTTGCCCGGTAAACCAGGTCTACGCCCGGCACCTGCTTGCAACAAGGCGACAAACCCCTGGGGAATCGCTGGAAGAATTCTACCGTACACTCCTGGTGTTGGGAAGAAGCTGCAGCTGCCCGCAGGTTTCGGCGAGCGAACACACTGAACTCTTAGTCCGGGATGCTTTCGCGGCAGGTATGCTATCCTCACAAATCCGCCAGCGACTGTTAGAAAAAGACACTCTGGGTCTCAGGGAGGCACGGGCCCTTGCAGGCTCCCTGTACGTGACCTCCAGGAACGCCCGCGCCTACGTTCCCGACCGTGCGGCAGCCCCCTGGGCAGCGTGGAACCCCTCCGTGGCCGGCCCCAAGACTTCCCCCATCCCCCCACAGGCCTGCGCTGCAAGGCAGCCTGGCAACCCCAGGGGGCCCCGCTGCTACTTTTGCGGCAGGCCAAGCACCCCCGCCAGCGCTGCCCGGCCCGCGCATCTACCTGCAGGGGATGCGGCAAAAAAGGGCCATTTCGTGGGGGTATGCCAGGCCCGAGCGGTTGCCGAATGCGGCCGATGGCGGCGAATGCGGACCGCAACCACAAACATCTCCACGGTCCCCGTGTGGCCAGCGGTCGCCGCCATCTTCCCATTCCCGGGCCACGTGCGGACCCTGGGCGCCACCAACTTGTTCCACGGATGCCACATTGGAGGGATGGGCGCCGCCATTTTGTGCACCCCCCGCCATGTGCGACCAATGGGAGACACCATCTTGGATGAACCCCCAGGACCCCAGCTCTGCTGACCACACACTGCCCGAACAGAACTCTCAACTGCTGCGATTAGCCTCGGTGACCCTGGATCAGTCCAGGCGTCGAACACTCTCAACTGCTACAATGACCGTATTCATCAACGGGCACGTGATGTCCTGCCTAATCGACTCTGGGAGCACGGAGAGCTTCATACACCCCGACACGGTAAGGCGCTGTTCTCTCCTCATCCACCCCGTTAATCAAGAAATCTCCCTGGCCTCCGGTTCTCACTCAGTGGAGATAAAGGGGTTTTTTTTGTAGCAAACCTCACAGTCCAGGAAAGGGAGCTCAAAAATTTCTGTCTCTACATCCTTCCCCACCTCTGCGCTGCTACACTCCTGGGTTTAGACTTCCAGTGTAACCTCCAAAGTCTAACCTTCAAGTTCGGCGGCCCTATACCCCCCCTTACTGTCTGCGGCCTCACGACCCTTAAGGTCGACCCGCCTTCCCTGTTGGCGAACCTCACCCAGGATTGCAAACCCGTCGCCACCAGGAGCAGACGGTACAGTGCCCAGGACCGGATCTTTATTAGGTCAGAGGTCCAAAGGCTACTGAGGGAAGGGGTCATTGAAGCCAGTAACAGCCCCTGGAGAGCTCAAGTAGTGGTGGTAAAGGCCGGGGAGAAGCATAGGATGGTCATCGACTACAGTCAGACCATCAACAGGTTTACGCAGCTGGATGCGTACCCTCTCCCCCGCATATCCGACCTGGTAAACAGGATTGCGCATTATAAGGTCTTCTCCACGATGGATCGCAGGTCCGCCTACCACCAGCTCCCCCTCCGCACTAATGGCCACAAATACACTGCCTTCGAGGCAGATGGGCGGCTCTACCACTTCTTAAGGGTTCCCTTCGGTGTCACCAACGGGGTCTTGGTCTTCCAGTGCGAGATGGACCGAATGGTTGACCGGAACGGCAACATTCCCGTATCTCGATAATGTCACCATCTGCGGCCACGACCAGCAGGACCACGACACCAACCTCTGAAAATTCCTCCAGACCGCAAACATCCTTAACCTTACATACAACAAGGATAAGTGTGTGTTTAGCACCGATCGTCTAGCCATTCTCGGCTACGTAGTGCGAAATGGAGTTATAGGCCCCGACCCTGAACGCATGCGCCCCCTTATGGAGTTCCCCCTCCCTCACTGCTCCAAGGCCCTGAAGCGTTGCCTAGGGGGTTTTCAGCTACTACGTCCAGTGGGTCCCCAACTATGCGGACAAGGCCCGTCGCTGATCCAATTCACAGCTTTCCCCTGTCGATAGAGGCCCACCAGGCCTTCAGCCGCATCAAAGCAGACATTGCAAAGGCCACGATGCACGCCATCAACGAGTCCCTCCCCTTCCAGGTCGAGAGCAATTCGTCCGACGTAGCTCTGGCAGCAACCCTCAACTAAGCGGGCAGACCCATGGCCTTCTTCTCACACACCCTCCACGCTTCCGAAATCCGCCACTCAGTCGAAAAGGAGGCGCAGGCCATAGTAGAAGCTGTGCGACATTGGAGGCATTACCTGGCCGGCAGGAGATTCACTCTCCTCACTGACCAACGGTCGGTTGCTTTCATGTTTGATAATGCACAGCGGGGCAAGATAAAAAACGTCAAAATCTTGCGGTGGAGGATCGAACTCTCCATCCACAACTACGAGATCTTGTATTGTCCAGGGAAGCTAAATGAGCCTCCTGACGCCCTGTCCCGCGGCACATGTGCCACCGCACAAGTGGACCACCTCCGAGCACTCCACGAGGACCTCTGCCACCCGGGGGTCACTCGCTTTTTCCATTTTGGCAAGACCCACAACCTGCCCTACTCCATCGAGGAGGTCAGGACAGCCACCAGGGATTGCCAAATCTGCGCGGAGTGCAAACCGCACTTCTACCGACCAGTGAAAGCGCATCTGATAAAAGCTTACCGTCCCTTTGAATGCCTCAGCATGGACTTCAAAGGCCCCCTCCCCTCCACCGACCGCAACACGTACTTCCTGAACGTGATTGATGAGTACACCCGGTTCCCATTCGCCATCCCCTGCCCCGACATGACCGCAACCACCGTCATCAAGGCCCTCCATAGCATCTTTGCACTGTTCGGGTTCCCCGCTTACACATACAGTGATAGCGACGAACTGCGTCAATTCCTGCTCAGCAAGGGCATCGCCTCGAGCAGGACGACCAGGTACAACTCCCGGGGTAACGGGCAGGTAGAGAGGGAGAACGGAATGGTCTGGAAGACCGTCCTACTGGCCCTACGGTCCAGGAATCTCCCAGTCTCCCGCTGACAGGAAGTCCTCCCGGATGCCCTTCACTCCATCCGGTCACTGCTTTGTACGACCACCAACCAGACACCTCACGAACATCTCCTTGTTTTCCCCAGGAAGTACTCCTCTGGGACCTCGCTCCCGACCTGGTTGGCAGCACCCGGACCCATCCTGCTCCGAAAACACGTGCGGGCGCACAAGTCGGACCCGTTGGTCGAGAGGGTCCATCTGCTCCATGCTAACCCCAAGTACGCCTACGTGGCGTACCCCGACGGCCGACAAGATACGGTCTCCCTACGGGACCTGGTGCCTGCCGGAACCCCACGCACACCTCAGCCACCAGTCCCACCCTGCCCTCCACCGGGGCATCTTACAGGAGGATCGGTCCTTACGCTGGCCCCGTCTAGGCCCCCCCACCCACCGACGCTCCCCGCAGACGCTCCTTTCCCAGGTCAATCGTTTTCCCCACCAGCGCCGTCTAGGGGTGCCGAAGCTGCCATGGAGATCGAAGCCACGCTCCCGGAGTCACAGACGCCCGAGCCTCCACCGGAGTCACCGCCGAAGCTCCGATGATCACAGAGGACGACCAGGGCCCCCGATCAACTGATTGCTTCATTTTAAATTGTAAACTGTAAACTGTAAATGTAAACCATCAAATGTACATAGCTATCAGAATTGTAAATAGTTACAAAACACTATACGGAGGTATTGCGGTAACTCCATAACTAATTCCACCATGTTGCCATGTTTTGTAGTATCAGGCCATCACCCCCGCCGGACTCTTTTTTTAACAGGGGGTGGATGTGGTATTATAGGTATTACGGTATCTGATAGGCTGGAGCACCATTGGTGGAAACTTCCTAATCAGGCCAGCTACATTTTCCTCCAAATCGTTTATGTATACCTCAAACAACAGAGGCCCGAGCGCAAATCCCTGTGGAACACCACTAGTCACAACCTTCCATTCAGAAATACACCCTTCTTCTGTGACCGAGCCAGTTCTGTATCATCCTACCTCCTCACCTCTGATCCCGTGTGACTTTACCTTTTGTACCAGTCTGCCGTGAGGCATCTTGTCAAAGGCTCTACTGAAGTCCATGTAAACAACATCCATCGTCCTCTCCTCATCAATCATCTTTGTCAGCTCCTCAAAAAACTCGATCAAGTTAGTGAGGCACAACCTCCCCTTCACAAAACCATGCTGTCTATCGCTTATGAGTGCATTTGTTTCCAAATGGGTATAAATCCTGTCCCGGCCTATAGTTTCCAGGATTATCCCTGCTACCTTTCTTAAACAGCGGTACCACAGCGGTGGGGGAGAGAGTGGCTGGGGAAGAGGGGGTGAGAGAGTGTCCAGATAAGGGGTGGAGAGATTGACTTGGAGGGTGAGGTCGGCAGTGTAGATGGTGGGATTCTGGGAGGTGAATTCAGGTTACTGGTGATAGTAAGAAACAGTCAGGTGCTGGGGGGGGGGGGGGGGGGGGGGGGAGGTGGGAGTGGCCGGATGCTATTGGGATGCTGATGGGATGCAGTAGGTGACAGATCCAGAAGGGTGAGAGTTTGGTATGTGAAGGCTTTGTGTGGGGGAGGTGTCACAGATGGGAGACAAGGTGGCCCAGGTAATGGAAGGGGCAGGGTCAGGGCATGGAGACAATAACGGGTATCAGCTCTGGCGGGAGGGGAGGCATGTGGAGGTGGATCGTCATAGGGTCCAAGATAGTGGCACTGGTTTGCACAGACGTGGACCAGGCGCAATGGCACAGTGCAGGAAATGAGGTAAGTGCGGCCTTGGCGAAGCATTCCCTGCCGAGGCCATAAAAAAACAGCAAAGTCCGATAGCAGCCAGAACAGTGGCACCACAACTGGCTCTGTTGCTCAGCAGGGGAGGGCAAAGTGCAGGAGAGCGATAGTTATAGGGTACTCTACAGTAAGGGGCACAGATAGGTGCTTCTGTGGACGTGAAAGAGACTCCAGAATGGTATGTTGCCTCCCTGGTGCCAAGGTCCAGGATGTCTCTGAACGAACACAGGACATCCTGAACTGGGAGGGTGAACAGCCAGAGGTCGTAGTACACATAGGTACTGACAAGATAGGCAGGAAGAGTGATGAGGTCCTTCAGAAGGAATTCAGAGGGTTAGGCAATAAGCTAAAAAGCAGGACCTTGAGTGTTGTAATCTCAGGATTACTCCCTGTGCCACGTGCTAGTGAGGATAGTGCAGCTAAATACGTGGCTAAACTGGTGGTGTAGGAGGGAGGGTTTCAGATTTCTGGACCATTGGGCTCTCTTCCGGGGCAGGTGGGACCTGGACAAGAAGGATGGGTTATATCTAAACTGGAGGGGCACTGATATCCAGGCTGGGAGGTTTGCCAGAGTCACTCGGGAGGATTTAAATTAGTACGGCAGGGGGTGGGAACCAGAGTGCTAGCTTAGAAAGTGTAAAAACTGGTTAAAGGAAGGGCAGGATTGGCAGCTGAACGTTGGAGGAAAAAGATGCTTCTGGAGAGATAGACAGGGATGTAAAAGGGGTGGGGAATAGCATTACTGGTTAAGGAGAATATTGTAGCCGTACTGGGGGAGGACACCTTGGAGGGCTCGTACACTGAAGCAATCTGGGTAGAGCTCAGGATCAGGAAGGGGGCAATCACAATGTTGCGGGTTTATTACAGGCCCCCCAACTGCTGACGAGAGATAAGGGGCGGGATTCACCCCTACCCGGCGGGGCGGAGGGGTCCCGGTGGGACAGAGTGGCATGAACCACTCCGGCGTCGGGCCGCCCCAAAGGGGCGGAATCCTCCGCACCTTCAGGGGATAGGCCCGCCCCGGAGTGGTTTGTGCCCCGCCGATCGGCGGGAAAGGAGCTTGCCGCCACGCCAGCCGGGGCCGAAGGGCCTCCGCCGGCCGGCGCAGGTCCGCGCATGCGCGGGAGCGTCAGCGTCTGCTGACATCATCCCCGCGCAAGTGCACATGGAGTCACTTCCGCACTGGGAATGGCAGATGACCACGGCCTCTGGTGCGGAAGGAACAGAGCGCCCCCACGGCACAGGCCCACCTGCGGATCGGTGGGCCCCGACCGCGGGCCAGGCCAGCGTGGGGGCACATCCTGGGGCCAGATCCCCCCGCGACCCCCCAATAGCCCTTGAGGCCGCCCGCACCGCCAGGTCGCGCCGGTAAGGGACCAATTCCAATTTACGCCGGCGGGACTGGCTACAGGCGGGCGGGACTTCAGCCCATCGCGGGCCGGAGAATTCGGGCGGCCCCGGGGCCCATTGAGTCGCGCCGGACCCCGCGATTCTCCGAGGCAGGCGGCGCGACTCACGCTACGCCGGTTTTTGGGGGGTGGGAGAATTCGGAGGCCGGTGGGGGCGGGATTCACGCCGACCCCCGGCGATTCTCCGACCCGGCGGGGTGTCGGAGAATCCCGCCCAAGGTAGCAGATAAGTAGAGAGGCTTTGGATAGGTGCAAAAGTAACATTGCTGTTGTGGTAGGGGATTATAATTTCCCCTATATTGACTGGGACTCACTTCGAGCTAGGGGTTTGGATGGGACAGAGTTTTTAAGGTGTATCCAGGAAGACCTCTTGATGCAATGTGTAGATAGTCTGACTCGGGAAGGGGCAGTACTGGATATGGTATTGGGGAATGAGCCTAGATAGGTGGTTGAGGTTTCAGTAGGGGAACATTTTGGGAGTAGTGACCACAATTCCGTAAGTTTTAGGATACTTTTGGATGGGGATGAGGCGTTAAGGTGCTAAACTGGGGAAAGGCACTCTCTCACCCCCTCTTCTCCAGACACTCTCTCCCCCACCGCTGTGTCCAGCCTTGGCCCAGCTTTTGCTACCGGCACTCGCTACAACTGCAGTTAGGCGAGGTCCCCAAGAAGGCAGAAGCAGCTTCTACTAACATCAAAGTCCTGGAGGAGATAAAACTTACCAGGTGTACATCACTTATGTAAGGCTGAATTTGCTAAATTCTTTCTGGTGGTGAGCTTAATTTGGAGGATGAAATTAATTCCATCATGGTGGGCTTTTAATGAGGCTGCACGGTATGCTAATGATGCAAATGGGTTTCCCGATATTGTTTATTGGGAAGCTCGACCTACCTTTAACCACTTTGAAAATCGGGAGGACAAAATTCCAACTGTTTCTCCCACTGTCGAACAGAATGTTTGTCTCCTCCCAAATTAATTGTCCTCACCCTTTGTGGGGGGGGGGGGGGGGCATGATGGCACAATAGTTAGCACTACTGCCTCACAGTGTCTGGGACCCAGATACGATTCCGGGAATCTCCAATAATGGGGCTATGTCCACACGCCAGCATCAAAACGCTGGCGTGGAGACCTAGCCCCATTATTGGAACCTACCTGCAGGGGGCTAGCAGGACCCCGGAGTGCTTCTCACTCTGGCTGCGGATAAGGGACCCTGCACTTCAGGTTGGGAGTCCATGCATGCGCAAGGCGGCCACCGCCCCATGGGACATGGAGGACTCGCGGAGCGGCACCAAAAATGTAGGCCCCCCGAGATCGCACGTGCCCGTGGATCGGTGCCGCCCGATCGTCCCCATGGCCGTCCATGAGGCCCCACCGGTGAAGGATTCCCCCCGCCCCCCCACCAGGACGGCCGCGGACTCGTTCCCGACAGGCAGAACGTGGTTAGAACTACGCCGTCGGGAACTTGGCCAGTTACCCTCAGCGAATCGCGGAGGGGAGGGCCTCTGACAATGGCTCCCTACCCCCGCCACGTAGACCGCGCACGTGCCATTCGCGGCGATTCTCCGGGGACTGGAGAATCGTGGGAGCGGCATCGGGCAGGATTTCTTCATTGACGCCCATTCTCCGCCCCCGCGTCGATTGCGATTTCAGGGCGGAGGCTCAGAGAATCCAGCCCAGGGTCTTTCACACTCGCTGGGGTGATGTGGGGGCGTGGTTTGAGTATATTTCCTTTCCACTCCTCTTGGTGGAATGCATGCTGTGTATTGTAGCAGGCTGGCCTGTCACCGTTGTATTCAGAGGGTTTCAGTTTATTTTTGAAAACTCCAGCCAGTAAAAAAAGTTTTGGAAAAATGCAGCCAGAAAAAGAAAGATTAGAAAATGCATCTTCATGAAAAGCCCACCCTGGTAACAAATAGGACTTGAACCGGGAGCTTGGAGCATCGAACTAGGGGCAGAACCGTAACTCCTGGGAAGGAATGGAGACGGAAAAAAACCACCACAATAAAGTCCAGCAGCTTGGTGGGTTGGGAGTTCAACTGTTGAAAAGGGATTGACTCTCAAATTCCTAGAGCATTAACTTGTCTACTTAATGCAGATGTGTGTAGTATTTAGCCAGAATGGTAAATGGGGCGTTGCATGATAATGGGCTCCTTCATCGTGAAGAGCTGGCAGCAGCAGGGGTGATGGATAGTGAACTAGATTCTTATTAACCCAAATAGTTCTGAAATTGATTGTGTGGCTGATTCGTCGTCGCTTGACATTCACTGTTAACTCTTGCCGAGTAAGGGACAGGAGAGGGGATCTACCTCCCTACGAAGCTGTAGAGGTAGGTTACCATAACAACGGAAGGGGGTAGGAAATTGGAAGCACGCACTGGCAAAAACATAAAGCTATCTTTTCCTAATAATAGCTAATACCGGGCCCAAAATAAACTTTATCCACATGAAATATTGTTGAATATATTCTCACGTTTCTAGCTGCTGGAACATATGGGATTCTTGATGATGGCATTTTGGCGGAAAGCAGTTGGAGGTACAAAGAGCTGGGATTAAGCAAACTCACCGATAATGGATTTTTAAAAAAATGCCAGGGCAGAGTATTTTGTTGTAATCCCGGCAATCTTCATTCGATCTGCTCCACCTTGGTTTTGTTACCTGAATACCCTGCCTAAAAAAAAACAATTAAACTCAGATTTGAAATTTCCAATTGGGCTGGGATCATTTTGTGGGGGGGGGGGGTTATAATCATTTCTGTTCTTGACGACATATGATCATTGAAGATCTCAGGTCTGAGTTTTTCTGGAAGCGAATTCATCGCCCATTAAATTAATGACAGAAGATTTGGACAATTCTTGCAGGAATTCAGTCCCTATTTTTAGTTACAGGACAGAATATAACTCAACTGACATGAAAGAATGAAAGGGGAAAGATTTGCTGTTGGACATCCATAGAGCAGGTTGTGTCCAACATCGGGTATGTCTGTAATGTGAAATTACAACTCATTTGTATTGAAATATAACAAGCAACGTTTTGTTGGCAGAGGGGCCATGGCCTGTTTAAGCTCAAATGAAATTGGGCAAGTCGCCTGTTATAAACTCAGTAAATCTCTATGTAGCATTGGGTCTCAGACACAGTGTTTCCAGAGACTACTATATGCATAGCTATGTAAATTTACAGCATAAAATAAAACTGTTTGGCCCACCTGGTCCATGCCGATGTTGATGTTGACACAAGTCTCGCTCAACTTTACTTCATCGATCCCAATCAGCATGCTCTTAGTTATCATCCAGCTTTTCTTAAAATGTATCTATGTTATTTACCTCAGGTACAGCATATAATAGCAAGTCCCATATTCAAACCATTTCATAGAATCATAGAATCATAGAAGTTTACAGCATGGAAACAGGCCCTTCGGCCCAACCAGTCCATGCCGCCCAGTTTTTACCATTAAGCTAGTCCCAGTTGCCCGCACTTGGCCCATAACCCTCTATACCCATCTTACCCATGTAACTATCTAAATGTTTTTTAAAAGACACAATTGTACCCGCCTCTACTACTACCTCTGGCAGCCCATTCCAGACACTCACTACCCTCTGAGTGAAGAAATTGCCCCTCTGGGCCCTTCTGAATCTCTCCCCTCTCACCTTAAACCTATGCCCTCTAGTTTTAGACTCCCCTACCTTTGGGAAAAGATGTTGACTATCTACCTTATCTATGCCCCTCATTATTTTATAGACCTCTATAAGATCACCCCTAAGCCTCCTACGCTCCAAGGAAAAAAGTCCCAGTCTATCCAGCCTCTCCTTATAACTCAAACCATCAAGTCCCGGCAACATCCTAGTAAATCTTTTCTGCACTCTTTCCAGTTTAATAATATCCTTCCTATAATAGGGTGACCAGAACTGCACACAGTATTCCAAGTGTGGCCGTACCAATGTCTTTTACAACTTCAACAAGACGTCCCAACTCCTGTATTCAATGTTCTGACCAATGAAACCAAGCATGCCGAATGCCTTCTTCACCACCCTGTCCACCTGCGACTCCACCTTCAAGGAGCTATGAACCTGTACTCCTAGATCTCTTTGTTCTATAACTCTCCCCAACGCCATACCATTAACTGAGTAGGTCCTGGCCTGATTCGATCTGCCAAAATGCATCACCTCACATTTATCTAAATTAAACTCCATTTCTCTTGAATTCCTTTTCCAATCGAGAATTTTGTACATTCACAGCATGGAAAGAGGTTATTTGGCCAAGTTAGCCTAAAACTTTCTCAAGATGGCGCCGGAGCTTGGTGACTCTCAGCAAGCTCTCTCCCACAGATCTTCTTCCTACATCTCTTATAACCGTACTTAACTTTTAAAACCTGGGCCGAAATTCTCCCCAAACGGCGCGATGTCCGCCGACTGGCGCCCAAAACGGCGCCAATCAGACGGGCTTCGCGCCGCCCCAAAGGTGTGGAATGCTCTGCATCTTTGGGGGCCGAGCCCCAACATTGAGGGGCCAGGCCGGCGCCGGAGGGATTTCCGCCCCGCCAGCTGGCGGAAACGGCCTTTGTTGCCCCGCCAGCTGGCGCGGAAATGACATGTCGGGGCGGCGCATGCGCGGGAGCGTCAGCGGCCGCTGAAAGTTTCCCGCGCATGCGCAGTGGGGAGAGTCTCTTCCGCCTCCGCCATGGTGGAGACCATGGCGGAGGCAGAAGGGAAAGAGTGCCCCCACGGCACAGACCAGCCCGCGGATCGGTGGGCCCCGATCGCGGGCCAGGCCACCGTGGGGACACCCCCCGGGATCAGATTGCCCCACGCCCCCCCGGGACCCCGGAGCCCGCCCACGCCGCCTTGTCCCGCCGGTAAATAGGTACTTTAATTTACACCAGCGGGACAGGCAATTTATCGGCGGGACTTCGGCTCATCCGGGATGGAGAATCGAGCGGGGGGGCCCGCCAACCGGCGCGTCCCGATTACCGCCCCCGCCGAATATCCGGTACCGGAGACTTCGGCAACCGGCGGGGCGGGATTCACGGCGGCCAACGGCCATTCTCCGCCCCGCTGGGGGGTCGGAGAATGACGTCCCTGATTCTAACACTAACACCTGCTGCGATTCTCCCATCGGGCGGCTAAGTGTCGACACAGGCGTAAAAACGGGAGTGTTTTACTCTGGCGTCGGTGGCCGTTCCGGGACCCCATTCTCCGGCCCACAGGGGGCTAGCACGGCGCTGGATCGTCCCACGTCGCTCCAGCTGCCGATCCCTGCGTCAACTCAGCGCCGCGGGGTCCGCGCATGCGCAGTGGCCTTCTTCCCTGCGCCGGCCTCGACGCCAAATGGAGCAGGGCTACAGGAGACGGTGCGGAAGAAAGGGGGCCCCCAGACAGAGAGGCCGGCCCGCCGATCGGTGGGCCCCGATCGCTGGCCAGGCCCCCCCCCCCCCCACAGGCCACCCCCAGATCCTTCAACGCCAAGGTCCCGCCAGCTGAGAAGATGTTAGAACGGCTCAGGCGGGACTCGGCTTTTTGTTGACGGCTGCTCGGCCCATCCGGGCCGGAGAGTCGGCTCATACCCCGACCGCCACCGCGCCAACCACGCAGGCGCTGATGGTGCCGATTCTCCACTCTGCGGAGAATTGCATCCTGGCGTCGGGGCGGCGTGGCTCGATTTGTGTGGCGCTTCGCCAATTCTCCGACCCAGCGGGTCGCCCACTATCTCTAACATTTCTCTTTTATGTTTACTTATAGGCCTGAAGATCCTCCGACGTCCGCTGGCCAGCCCACATGACCCAACCCGACCTGGCAGGACTCCTCCAACCACCTGACCCAGGCCTCGACCTGGAAGTGGAAGAAGCCTGACCCTGAGGTCCGACCTCGAAAGCAGGCAGCATAATCAAAGACCCCTTCCACCCGGGTTATTCTCTATCCCAACCTCTTTCATCGGGCAGGAGATACAAAAGTCTGAGAACACGCATTAACAGGTTCAAGAACAGATGCCTCCCCGCTGTTACCAGACTCCTGAATGACCCTCCTATGGACTGAACTGATCTCTTCACATGTCTTCTCTACTGAGTAGTACTACACTCCATATGATTCACCTGAAGTCTGTGTCTATGTATTTACATTGTGTATTTATGTATGTCCTATGTTTTTTCATGTATAGAGCGATCCGCCTGGACTATACTCAGAACAATACTTTTCCCTGTACCTCTGTACTCAGGACAATAAACCCAAATCCAAAATCCAGCCCAATCCCACTTTCCAGCTCTTGGCCAGTAATCTTGTAGGTTTATGGCATTTCAATACATATCCAATTTTTTTTTCATGTTATAAGTGTTTCAACCTCTACCACCCTCCCAGGCGGTGGGTTTCAGAACACCACCAGGTGAAAATTCTACCACTCAAATCCACCCTAAACTTTCTACCTCGCACCCGAAAGCTATGCCTCAGCCAAGGGGACGAAGCGGGACTTCCGGGCCGCACAGCAATTGTGGGTTAAAATGATTCTCGGGCTCAAAGCTTATAAAGTGCAGACCTGTGAAGCACACAGTTTATTTCAGAGAACAATATCACAAACACCTCTCCTGAGGACATCCTGCTGGGTGATAGGCCCTTGGAACCCACTTCGATAGTGTCAGACCTCTTATAGACGGTACTGTGATTGTAACGCAATTAGAATAAGATATAAACAGTTTTGAAACTCTTTACCGGTGGAGTAGTCCCCTAATTTCATTTTTTTTTAAATTTAGAGTACCCAATTCATTTTTTCCAAATAAGGGGCAATTTAGTGTGGCCAATCCACCTAACCTGCACATCTTTGGGTTGTGGGGGTGAAACTCACGCAGACACGGGGAGAATGCGAAAACTCCACACGGACAGTGACCCAGAGCCGGGATCGAACCTGGGGCCTCGGCGCCGTGAGGCAGCAGGGCTAACCCACTGCGCCACCATGCTGCCTGTCCCCTAGTTTATTAAGAAGATTATTTCTTCACCACTGTAAAGGAATAAAGGCTGCTTGACGTTTGAATAAAAGGCCCCGTGGGAGTGTTTGTTTAAAATACCCCACGTCTAAGGGCTTAACTGCCCCCGCTAACCAGAACCTCTCTTCATTTTACAAAATTTGATTAAATCTCCCCTCGGCCTTCTCTGGCCTATCCATTCTTATCTCGTAACTAAAATTCCCAATGTCAGGACTCAATGTGAGCCCATGCCAGAGGGTGGTGGGACTATGGCTGCAATCTTTCTGGTCGCAGCCAATTAAGAGGCCCCCACCAGGACTGATGGCCAATTAAGGATGGCACTGTGACCAACCGTTGTGACCACTGCTGTTGTTGAGAAATCCTCCTTGTTGGAATGCCCCCAAAGGGGAGACCACAAATTGTTTTCTTTTGCTGGGGCCAGACAGGCCCAAGCGACAGCACTGGACCTGTGGGGGAGGCCATTGCAGCCCTCCTTCGGTGTGGAGTGTACAGAAAGGAAGGACTCTCTCTCGAGGCAAGTGCGAGGATTTAACCAGTCTTCATAAAAAGCTGTATTGAGATTTTCTTCAGAACCTGGGGCGGGATTCTCCGACCCCCCGCCGGGTCGGAGAATCGTCGGGGGCTGGCGTGAATCCCGCCCCCGCCAATTGCCGAATTCTCCGGCATCGGATATTCGGCCGGGGTGGGAATCGCGCCTCGCCGGTTGGCGGGCCCCCCCCGGCGATTCTCCGGCCCGCAATGGGCCGAAGTCCCGCTGCTAGAATGCCTGTCCCGCCGGCGTGGATTAAATTACCTTTTGAACGGCGGGACAAGGCGGCGTGGGCGGGCTCTGGGGTCCTGTGGGGGCTGCGGGGCGATCTGGCCCCAGGGGCTGCCCCCACGGTGGCCTGGCCCGCGATCGGGGCCCACCAATCCGCGGGCAGGCCTGTGCCGTGGGGGCACTCTTTTCCTTCCGCCTTCGCCATGGTCTCCACTATGGCAGAGGCGGAAGAGACCCCCTCCACTGCGCATGTGCGGGGATGCCGTGAGCGGTCGCTGACGCTCCCGCGCATTTGCTGCCCGGCAAAGTCATTTCCGCGCCAGCTGGCGGGGCACCAAAGGCCTTTCCCGCCAGCTGGTGGGGCTGAAATCAGTCCGGCGTGGGCCTAGCCCCTCAAGGTGAGGGCTCGGCCCCTCAAGATGTGGAGAAGTCCGCACCTTTGGGGCGGCGCAATGCCGGACTGTTTTGGGCGCCGGTCGGCAGACATCGCGCCGATTGCGGAGAATCCCGCCCCTGATGTTGCATTAAATGTGCCAACAATCCATGAGTTCTCAAGCATGGTGATGAGTACTAAATTAGTCTGAATTAACCTGCTCTGCCGTTCAATACGTTTAGGGCTAACCTTTAGCTTCATCTCCACTTTCCTACCCGCTCCCCCGTCTTGATGTCACTCATCCCCTGAACCCAGCAGTTGTTTGATTTTCACGTTTTCCCCAATGAAGTGAGGCGCTCATGTCAGACAACAGCCAGAACCCCCAAGA
This sequence comes from Scyliorhinus torazame, assembly GCF_047496885.1. Classification (NCBI taxonomy): domain Eukaryota; kingdom Metazoa; phylum Chordata; class Chondrichthyes; order Carcharhiniformes; family Scyliorhinidae; genus Scyliorhinus; species Scyliorhinus torazame. The sequence continues at coordinate 59,949,881 of NC_092712.1, read as the reverse complement.
AAATAAGACCCCTGATCAGCACAATACCAATGTGCGTATTCCAAGACTAATCCAGAATCTACTTTTGTTTCCTAGTTGTGCTCATTATGCGGAACATTTCCTGTCTATGATTGATTACACAAAAGGCAATAGGGGAGGCACTTCCTCCCGATAAAGCACACAGCTTACTGCACTAATGATTTGAGATTTGATTGAACAGTGCCTGAAAAGGACCATCTAAATAGGAAGTGTTTGTCTTTCTGCTCCATTAATGCTCCTCAATGAAAACCTCAGTGGTGAATAAGACTTTACTCCGGATCCCACTACATTTTGGAATATCCTGCCACATCTGTGGGTCAAGAATTGCCCTGATTTGTGCCAAGAAGATTGGATGGATTTGGATTGGATTTATTGTCATGTGTGCTGACGTACAGTGAAAAGTATTGTCCTGCGTACAGTCCAGCCAGAACGTTCCATACATGGTAAAAAAGGACATACAGAAATACACAATGTAAACACATAGACGCAGGCATCGGGTGAAGCAGACAGAGTGTAGTACTACTCAGCAAAGAAGGTGTGTGAAGAGATCAGTTCAGTCCATAAGAGGGTCATTCAGGAGTCTGGTAACAGCGGGGAAGAAGCTGTATTTGAATCTGTTAGTGCGTGTTCTCAGACTTTTGTATCTCTTGCCCAATGGGAGAGGTTGGAGAGGTCTTTGTTTATGCTGCCCGCTTTCCCAAGGCAGCGGGAGGTGTAGACAGAGTCAATGGATGGGAGGCGGTTTCGCGTGATGGACTGGACGGTGTTCACGACTCTCTGTAGTTTCTTACGATCTTGTGCCAAGCAGTTGCTAAACCAGGTTGTGATGCAGCCAGATAGGATGCTTTCTAAGGTGCATCTGTAAAAATTGGTAAGTGCCAATGTGGGCATGCCGAATTTCCTTCGTTTCCTGAGGAAGTATCGGCGTTGTTGTGCTTTCATAGAATTTTCAGTGCAGAAGGAGGCCATTCGGCCTATCGAGTCTACACCGGTCCTTGAAAGAGCACCCTACTTAAGCCCACACCTCCACCCTATCCCTGTAACCCAGTCACTCCACCGAACCTTTGGACACTAAAGGGCGATTTAGCATGGCCAATCCACCTAACCCACGCATCTTACTTGGGGTACAGGGTGGACAGGGATGACCTACACCCTGTGGAAGAAAAGGTTTGGGCTATAATAGGGGCCCCAACTCCGAGGAATGCCACTGAACCCTTCTCACTTTAAAGCCTGGTGAATTATTCTGGGAAATTAATCTTAAACTTGGTCACCCTGTTGGCGACACTCCACATACTGCAAAAGAAGAACCTGGGGCGAAATTCTCCTACCCGCCCCGCCACATTTCTGCGTCGACCGGCCGGCGGGAGTCTCCGTAACACCGGCCGGTCAATGGGGTTTCCCAATGTGGGGCAGCCCCACGCCGTCGGGAAACCCCCCGGTGCCGGCAGAATGGAGACTTCCGCTGGCGGAGAATGACGCCCCAGAAGTGGGTTTGGGATGACTTACAGGATGAAGCATCCGCCGGGTTGAAAAAGCGGCTATCGTCCTCGCAGCTCCTTACTCATTATGACCCAGCTTGACCACTAGTCCTAACGTTCAATGGCATAGGGCAGGCTGGCCCACATTTGGGATGACGGCACGGAGCATCCTATTGTTTTTGTGTCAAGGACTCTGTCAGACATGGAACAACATTATGCCCATATAGAGAAAGAAGGCTTGGCGATGATATTTGGAGTCAAGAAATTCCATCACTATATCTACGGGCAGCACTTCTCCGTTGTGACTGATCACAAGCCTTTGCTGGTGCTCCTTAGCAAGGAAAACATCAGCCCGGATTCAATGTTGGGCACTTCTGCTCGCAGCATACGAGTATTCTTTCCAACACCTCCCGGGTATGCAGATAGCCCACGCTGATGCCCCCAATCATAATAATCTTTAATAATCTTTTATTGTCACAAGTAGGCTTACATTAACACTGCAATGAAGTTACTGTGAAAAACCCCTAGCCCCCACATTCCGGTGCCTGTTCGGGTACACAGAGGGAGAATTCAAAATGTCCAAATTACCTAACAGCACGTCTTTCGGGACTTGTGGGAGGAAACCGGAGCACCCGGAGGAAACCCACGCAGACACAGGGAGAATGTGCAGACTCCGCACAGGCACTGACCCAAGCCGGGAATCGACCCTGGGACCTTGGTGTTGTGAAACAACAGTGCTAACCACTGTGTTACTGCACCACCCCGTGCCACCCATCTCCTGTCGCCCATGCGTTCCCCGTCCCCACGAGTGGTGGATGAAGTGGCAGGAACAACTGGCGACATGGGCGCAGTGGGATCCTAAATGGCAAAACTCTGCCACATGCTTTTAATTGGTGAATTGCAGGGATCTCTCCCCCCCCCCCCCCCGCCCCCCCCCCCCCCCCCCCCCGCAACGTAGCCCTACAGCCTTATGCCCTGCAACGCCAGGAGCTAAACGCGGAGGATGGTGTTATACTGTGAGGAGGTTGAGTGGTCATCCCACTGCAGGGTCAGAAGTCCCTCCTAAGCGACCTACACACTGGTCATCCGGACACCTCAAAGCTGAAGATTCTGGCTCGGAGATATGTCTAGTGGCCCGTTGTCGATGGAGACATGGAGCGTGTCGTACTTAGTTGTCCGGTGTGTCAGGAGCACCAAAAGCCCCCACTGGCGGCCTCCCTTCATCCCTGGGAAAGGCCAGGTCGTGTCTGGGTGCAGCAGTACGCAGTCTTCGCAGGGCCTTTCATGGAGTGCTCCTCACTATTGTAGATGCCCACTCAAAATGGCTTGACATTCACAAAATGACACCGACTCAGATGTGGACACAGAACCATCCACTCAGACGGACAATGTCATGAACGGGGCTGGCTTCTGGCGAGAGCCCTCCGGAGGTCGGCTAGAAAAAGGTGGTCGACAAACTGATATACACCACCTGACCCAGAATCGCCACAGGCAGAAGCTCAGCCTCGGGCAAAGCAGCGCAGGAGGCCCCCGCTGATGACGGCAGAGGAGGAACTTTCGGACCTTCGGGATGGGGGGGGGGGGGAAGGGGGGGCGGAGAAGTGGTGTCATAACCCCTAAGAGGCCCATGGGGAAACCATTATCGATCCCCCCATGGGGCCCATGGGGTACGAGCTTCCGAGGTAGGCTAGCGGAGGCCACCAGGTGGGGCTCGTTAAAACTGAGGATAAAAGCCGGCCCGAGCAGGTTGTCCCAACGGGGACTGTGATTGTGGACAGTTACTGCCGTGGGCAGAGTACTATAAATAGTTAAAATAAATCTTTGCTTCCCACCGCTGGCTTCCTCGGTCAGTAAAGGCGAAAAATTTCAGCCAACATCTTCGAATTGAGGAACAGCCAAATTATCAAACAGAATTTGACATCAAGACACATATATTAGGGCAGGTGGTCCAAAATCAATGTGGTAGGTTTTTACTGTTAAATTTTAAATAATGAGTTATCTAATATATATATATTACTCTTGAATCCACGAGGGTGATAAAATGACCAATAGTCTTCTGGTTGAAAGATGAACTGTTTAATGAGTAATAAAATAATAAACTGTGAGTTCTTTTACTCAATACTCAACTAACAATAAAGAATTAAAGTACAATGCAGATAACTATATAACTATACACTATTCTCACAAACTAGTTCTAACTTCTCTCACTCTAGCTATTCTATGTCTTGCTTGTTCACTATTCTGAATCACATCATCATGTCATCTGACTTAGAAAAGGCGGGAAACCAGTTCTTATAGTATCTGAGTGTGAGCCATCTAGTGTTGAAATGACTGTACTACATTTACATACATTGACCATGTATATTGATATCTGAATATCACTACATTCACCAATGCCTTAAAGGAGGAAAGTGAGGTGTTGAGAGGTTTAGAGAGAGGATTTCAGAGATGAGGGCTTTGGCAGCTGAAGGTGGAGCTGCTGGAGGTGGTAAAATCGATGATGTGCAAGAGGCCAGAATTAGAAGGTGCAGATTTCCCAGAGGGCTGTAGGGCTGGAGGAGGTTAGAGAAGAAATTAAAGATTTGCATTCACAAAGCGCTTTTCACTATCACTGCACATATTGCTTGCTTTAAAGCTAATGAAGTACTTTTTGAAGTACAGTCACTGTTGTAAAGTAGGAGACATACCAATTCGCACTCGGTGAATTCCCAAAAACAGCAAGGTGACCGTAATCCTTTTTTTGTGACAAAATTACTGAACCCAGTCTCGCTGTCGTCAAGTGTGGGTTTGAGATCTGCTTTTCACCTCAGTGTTGGGATCCCAAAGTCTGAGGTAAAATTCTGCCCGTTAACACTTTTTTGCTCCATAGTAGGAGCCTGTCAAGCATTTTCCAGCATTTTGTCTTTTTTAATACAAAGGCTGAAAATTATTTGGGCATATGAGGAATATTTACCTTGTCCTCGTGTGACAATACTTTTTCGGCAGCTGTCGTATATGCTTCGAGATACTAGCAGCTTGTTTGGTTTAGTTGATGTTAATTTATTTTGCATTGATTTTCCTTTCACAGTGCACAGCGCAGTTTTTAATCACCCCCAACACAAAAAGGAAATTGTTTTACCAGTCAAGGTATCCTATTCAACAAAAACCTTTAGGAAATGCAACAGATAAACGATAAGGGGCGAAATTCTCCGGAAATGTCGCGATGTCCGCCGACTGGCGCCCAAAACGGCGCAAATCAGACGGGCATCGCGGAATGCTCCGCATCTTTGGGGGCCGAGCCCCAACATTCAGGGGCTAGGCTGGCGCCGGACGAATTTCTGCCCCGCCAGCTGGCGGAAAAGGCCTTTGGTGCCCCGCCAGCTGGCGCGGAAATGACATCTCCGGGCGGCGCATGCGCGGGAGCGTTAGCGGCCGCTGACGGCATTCCCGCGCATGCGCAGTGGAGGGAGTCTCTTCCGCCTCCGCCATGGTGGAGACCGTGGCGGAGGCGGAAGGGAAAGAGTGCCCCCACGGCACAGGCCCGCCCGTGGATCGGTGGGCCCCGATCGTGGGCCAGGCCACCGTGGGGGCACCCCCCGGGGCCAGATCGCCCCGCGACCCCCCCAGGACCCCGGAGCCCACCTGCGCCGCCTTGTCCCGCCGGTAAGGTAGGTGATTTAATTTACGCCGGCGGGACAGGCATTTTAGAGGTGGGACTTCGGCCCATCCGGGCCGGAGAATCGAGCGGGGGGCCCCCCAACCGTACGGCGCGATTCCCGCTCCTGCCGAATATCCGGTGCCGGAGACTTCGGCAACCCGGCGGGGGGTCGGAGAATTTCGCCCAAGGTTTGGGTGAGAATATCAAACGTTTGAATTGTTTGCAGAATTATCTAAACCTCAAAGCATTTTATAGCTTGAAATCAGTTTTAATTATTTTACCAAAGCAAAACACTGCGGATGTCCGACGTCTGAAATAAAAACGAGTCGTTCAGGAGGCATCTGCGGAGAGGGAAACAGAGGGCGGGATTCAACCAAAACATTTGTCATTTGGGGCGTGTTTGATGGGATGTCCCCACCAGCCTTCTGGATGAGATCCACACCGGTCAATTCACCCACACTTAGTCATTTTTCTGAACCTTGGGGAGTTTCGCTCTGGTCTATCCCACACTTTGAAATTCCTTCAGCAATGGGGAGCTGAACTCGTTGGTGAGAACGGCAGCTCAGAGAGAGGGCCGCCATTTTGAAAGGGTGCCCCGTCCTCTAAGTGTGCTTGAGGGCCTCCCACATTCCCACCATGGGCAATGCCACCTCCCGCAGACATGGGCATAACCACCTGCTCTCCTAAGTGAAAACCACCCTGTTATGGGGTCGCTGAGTGCCCCCTTCTTCTCAGGCCCCCCACCTCCCTTTTTGTCGCCCCTTCCAGGACCCCTTTTCACCTCCCAATCTTTATGAGGCCCCTTCATAACCCCCTTCGCCCCCCCCCCACTCTTCATACCTCCCTCACTACCCCCCCCCCTTTCATGTACATGGCCTCCCTCCATGCCAAGCTGGCACCCGGGCAGTGTGAAGGTGGCACTGCCAAGGTGTCCAGGTGGCAGTGGCTATACCAAAGTGCCCAAATGCCGGTAGAAGTGCCAGGATGCCACCCTGCCCAGTGATTGACCATCTGGAGGGTGTCCAATGGCCAGGTGTCATTACAACTGGTTTGTGTGGATCAGTACTAAATGGCGCCCTGGCGAGCTCTCTCAGGCACGGCCAGTGAATCCAAGGACCCGGGAGAATCCAGCAAATGCACATTTAAATTAACCTAATGCCGAATTTAAATATGAATATCTGAATCTTTCCCAGCGAGAGTGAGATCCAGATTGTAATGTCTCGCGAGACTACGCTAAATCTCGCGAGACATTGTGAGCGTTGTGAATCTCGGGACCAAATCGGGTGTGACAAGGCCATTGAATCGTGCCCAGAGTTTATGTTTCAAGTCCATATAATCTTTCTGCAGAACTGAAGAGGGATAGGAATGTAGGGCACAATTCAGTGACCCCATTACACCTGCTGCTAATCCGGGCGCAATGTGTAAATCAAGCAAGAACCCCCTATCATGGTTCCACGCTGGGCATCAGGCCGATTGTAAGTCACCCTACTCGCTTCACCCAGTGCGATCTGGATCTTGCCCTGGCCTAGTGGCTCATTTAAATACCCGGACGCCGGTTTCACTGGGCGCCAGGGACTCAATGTCCGCATCTGGGAGGCCTCGCCATGGCGCTGTTTAGTACTGGTCTACACAAGTCTGGACCAGGCGTGACGGCACCTCAGGAGGTCTCGCAGGCCATTGGAGCCCCTGAGTGGCCAGGGTGCTACCCTGGCGCTCTCCATTGCACCTGGGCACCTTGGTACTGTCAGTCTGGCACCCTGGCAGTGCTACCATGGTGCCTATGTGGTGGTGCCAGGGTGTTAAGCTGGCAGTGCTAGGTTGCCCAGGCAGGTTGGCACTGCTGGGGATCAGGTCTGGACAGGGGGGGGCCTTGTCAATTAGAGGGTGGTGAGGGGGGTGGGTCCCGGGGCCTTGCCAAAGTGGGGGGTAAGGGGGGGTTGATAAAACAGTGGGCCTGAAAGGAGAGGAGGGGGGAATTTCAGGGCTTCTGATCAAAATGGCGCCCTGGTCTGCAAGAACAACACACCAGCAGGAAATCCGTCTAAGTGCGGCCTTGGCAGTGAGAAACTCCCCAATGCCAACAAACAGCAAATACCGTTGAATAGCGGGGTCTTTCTCAGTGCTGCAGCCACTCAGGAATACCCCGCTAGATGCATCCAACAGCAGACTTAGTTTTAATTCCGCTGAATCACACCCGTAATGAATTACATAGTGACGAACGGAGGGTTGGAGTATTTGAGGCAGAATATATTTATTTCCCCCTGGCATATAGTCATGATATTCAAGTGAACATCACAGCACATACACACATACATAATGATAGACAGAGCAATGGACCAATTAGCACACATAACTCCACAGCCAATCACAGACAAGAGCATACACAGTACAAAACAAGAAACACGACACTTCCTGGGCAGTCCATCAGGAGACGGCACAGGGCAAGGACCTCAAAGCCAGACACTCACACAGTCACCACATGCTGAGTACCAAGTTTGTTATATAAATAGTTTAAAGGAATAAAACTGTGTTGTACCAATCGCAACCGTGTTGGTTCGTCTGTATCTCAGAGCACCCAACACTTCATGGTACCAGAAGTGAATCAAAACCTACCCACAAATCTGCCATCCTGAGCCATGGACACCGTCAACACACCGCAGCCTTTGCAAGTCGCCGGGAACCTTGGCATCAATTGGACGCTGTTCAAGCAGCGCTTCGAACACTTTATGGAAGCCAACGAAAAACAGGGCGCCTCGGACAAAAGGAAGATCGCCATCCTCCTCACCACCGCAGGTCAGCACGTCATCCATGTATACAACTCCCTGGTGTTCGCGGAAGGCGAGGACAAATCTAAATATGACACGGTCCTCCTCAATCTCGAACAACACTTCAACGTTGAGGTCAACGAGAGCTTTGAGAGGTATGTCATCCAGCAGCGCCTGCAGGGTAAGGATGAGCTCTTTCAGTCCTTCCTGACGCACCTCCGCATACTCGCGCAGTCCTGCGGTTCCGACACCACCTCAGAGTCCATGATCCGGGACCAGATCGTTTTTGGGTTGCCTCCGGCAGCCTACGCCAGCAGCTTCTAAAAATAAAAGGCCTGACCTTAGCATCTGCAGTTGCAGCCTGTGTCCTGCACGAGAACGCGACTAGCCGCTATGCCCAATTTCAGGCGACTGAATCGGCGCGGAGGGGGTCCTACGCGACCAGATCGGCGAGTCAGGTGCCCCACGAGGCCGAACAGGTCCAGGCGATCGAGTTTCTCCCGGCCCGCGGCCCGGACGAAGGCGGACGTTTCGCGCGCTTTTCGAGGCCTCCCGCGCTTGTGCGTGCCAAAACCTACGGCAACACTGAGGGACGTGATGCGCAGGCGCGCTCGATGCAAGACCCAAATGCGCATGCGCAGTGGCGTAACGAACGTCATGACGTCACGACGTGCGGCAACTGTGGAGCTGCACATTTAAAAGGGCAATGTCCCACAAAAACCCGACAATGCCTACGCTGTGGCACGGTGGGCCACTACGCTGCCTACTGTCGAGCGGCTCAACCTGTTGATCTTCCGCATCTCCGACAACCTCGCAGGAACGTGTGGACCATTCAGCCTCCACATTACGACATCCAAACCGATGACACAGATGACCAAGCCGCCTTCCGGGTTGCGGTCATTAATGGGAACCGGGTCAACACAATCATTCCGGGTGATGAATGGTGTGCCACCCTGACGGTCAACCGATCGCCGATCACTTTCCGCCTGGACACTGGCGCCTCCGCCAGCCTCATAGCATGGTCAGCCTTCTACGCCATGAAGGTCAGACCACCAATCCGGCCGTCCCGGTGCAGGATGGTCGACTACAACGGGAACGTTATCCCGGCTATGGGATCCTGCCAGCTCCAGGTGACACACACCACACACACGGCCACACTCTCGTTCGAGATAGTCGGCTCATCGAAGGACTCCCTGCTAGGCGCACAGGCATGCAAGGCTCTCCACCTCATGCAACGAGTCCACTCTCTCCAGACGACACATCTGACTTCCCGGATGCAGAGTTCAACGCACAGCTCCAATCGCTCCTCGCCCACAACCAGGAGGCATTCGAGGGCATGGGAACACTGCCATACACCTACCGAATTTGCCTCAAACCGGACACCATCCCGGTCATTCACGCACCTCGCAAGGTTCCTACACCACTTAAAGACTGCCTCAAGCAGCAGCTGCAGGATCTCCAGGACCAAGGGGTCCTATCCAGGGTCACGGAGCCCACGCCGTGGGTCAGCTCCATGGTGTGTGTCAAGAAGCCCTCTGGTGAGCTCCGCATCTGTATTGACCCCAAAGACCTCAATAATAATATCATGAGGGAACATTATCCCATACCCAAACGGGAGGAGATCACCAGTGAAATGGCCCAGGCTAAAATATTTACGAAACTTGATGCTTCTAAGGGGTTTTGGCAGATCCAACTCGATCCCTCCAGCCGAAAGCTATGCACCTTCAGCACCCCTTTCGGCAGGTTCTGCTACAACCGGATGCCATTTGGCATCATCTCGGCATCCAAGGTCTTTCATAGGATCATGGAGCAGATGATGGAAGGCATCGAAGGGGTGCGCGTATATGTGGACGACGTCATCATCTGGTCCACCACACCACAGGAGCACATATATCGTCTCCAACGCGCCTTTGCGCGCATACGGGAAAACGGCCTGCGCCTCAACCGAGCCAAGTGTTCCTTTGGCCAAACCGAGTTGAAGTTCCTGGGGGACCATATCTCCCGGTCAGGGGTCCGACCGGATACAGACAAGGTGAGCGCCATCACAGCCATGCCGCAGCCGGCCAATGAGAAAGCAGTGCTACGCTTCCTTGGCATGGTCAACGTCCTGGGCAAGTTCATTCCCAACCTTGCCTCCCACACGACGGCTCTGCGCCACCTCGTCAAAAAGTCCACAGAGTTCCAGTGGCAACACACACACCAGCTGGAATGGGAGGAGCTCAAACGCAAACTCACCACTGCACCGGTATTGGCATTCTTTGACACGTCTCGTGCCAACAAAATCTCGACTGATGCCAGCCAGTCCGGCATTGGAGCAGTGCTCCTGCAGCGGGCTGACACGGCGTCATGGGCCCCAGTTGCCTATGCATCGCAGGCCATGACCCCCACAGAGCAGCGCTACGCGCAGATCGAAAAGGAGTGCCTGGGTTTGCTAACCGGTTTAGACAAGTTCGATGATTATGTATATGGTCTTCCCCAGTTCACTGTCGAAACTGACCACCGCTCCCTGGTCAGCATAATAAACAAGGACCTGAACAAGATGACCCCTCGCCTCCAGCGCATCCTACTGAGGTACGACTTCCAACTGGTCTACATTCCAGGGCAGGAACTCATCGTGGCGGATGCCCTATCCAGAGCAGTGAGCACGCCGCCAGAAGAGGAGGGGTTCGTATGTCAGGTCGAGGCGCAGGTGGCTTTCACATCGGCAAATCTGCCTGCTGACGACTCCAGTCTGGCCCGTATTCGCTGAGAGACTGCGGCCGACCCCCTTCTACAGCGTGTGATGCGCCACATGACGGGATGGTGGCTCAAAGGGCAGTGCCCGCAGTTCTACAATGTCCGAGACGACCTGGCCGTCATTGATGGCGTCCTTCTGAAGCTGGACCGGATTGTGATTCCGCACAGCATGCGCCAGCTGGTTCTCGACCAACTACACGAAGGCCACTTGGGGGTCGAGAAGTGCAGACGGAGGGCCCGAGAGGCGGTATACTGGCCGGGCATCAGTGACGATATTGCCAACATGGTGCTCAACTGTACAACCTGCCAAAGGTTTCAGCCGGCGCAACCTCCTGAAACGCTTCTGCCCCATGAGCTGGTGACGTCACCCTGGGCGAAGGTGGGTGTGGACCTCTTTCACGCGCTCGGCAGGGACTATGTCATCATAGTTGACTACTTCTCAAACTACCCAGAAGTCATACGCCTGCACGATTTGACGTCGTCTGCTGTCATCTGGGCCTGCAAAGACACCTTTGCTCGCCACGGCATTCCGATGACTGTCTTGTCGGACAATGGGCCCTGTTTTGCCAGCCAGGAATGGTCGTCCTTTGCTGCCTCGTATGGCTTCACACACGTGACGTCCAGCCCTCTGCACCCCCAGTCAAATGGAAAGGCGGAGAAGGGCGTTCACATTGCCAAGCGGCTCCTCTGCAAGGCTGCTGCTGCCGGGTCGGACTTCTGCCTCGCCCTGCTGGCCTATCGCTCGGCCCCACTAGCCACTGGTCTCTCACCAGCACAGCTGCTGATGGGTCGCGCCCTCAGGACCACTGTGCCTTCCATCCTGGCACCAACAATAGACCATGCTCCGGTACTGCATAGGATGCAACTGCAGCGCGGTCGCCAGAAGAGGTCATATGACACACGGGCAACTGATCTTTCCGCCCTGGCCCCTGGAGACGACGTCTGCATCCACCTACCAGAAGATGGGTGGTCAGCACCTGCCGAAGTTCTCCGCGTGTGGCTCCCTGCTCGTTCCTGGTACGCATGCCTGATGGATCCGTGCATAGGCACAATCGCCGGGCTCTTCGCCTACTTCCACGCTCGCTACAAGAACTTACACTGACGCCGTGTCCTCCTGTGGTTCCTGATAGCGACTTCGTGGAGCTGCCATATACCATGCCCCTTCCATCGCCACCCGTGGCCAGGCCCGCACCTCAGCCGGTGGTTCCCGACCCACCCTTGAGGTGATCAACCCGAATTTGTCGCCCACCTACTAGACTGGACTTATGAGACTGCTTGCACGTTGAACTCATGCAACCACTGTATTAACATGTCTATGTTCTTCTTGTTACAGGCATTCGTTTTATCGTTCCACATTTCCATGTTTTTTTTTTGTTATGGTGCAACCTCGTTAGTATGTCACACCCGACATCGCCCCTTGTATATAGTTACGCCCCATGTACATGCTGTAAATATTACACACACACACATTTAGCTACACTCAGTACACATTTCTATTTATAACCACGTAGGCGCATAATCTTGTAAAAAACGGGGGATGTCACGATATTCAAGTGAACATCACAGCACATACACACGTACATAATGATAGACAGAGCAATGGACCAATTAGCACACATAACTCCACAGCCAATCACAGACAAGAGCATACACAGTACAAAACAAGAAACACGACACTTCCTGGGCAGTCCATCAGTAGATGGCACAGGGCAAGGACCTCAAAGCCAGACACTCACACAGTCACCACGTGCTGAGTACCAAGTTTGTTATATAAATAGTTTAAAGGAATAAAACTGCGTTGTACCAATCGCAACCATGTTGGTTCGTCTGTATCCCAGAGCACCCAACACTTCATATATTTTCTGACTGTAAGTTCTGCAAGTGGTTTAGGATCTGGAATGCACTGTCTCAGATTGTGGTGGAGGCAGGTTCAATCGAGGCTTTTAACAGGGAATTAGATGATTATTTGAAAGGAAACAATCTGCAGGGTTCTGGGGAGAAGGCAGTAGGACGGCACGAGGTGCAATGCTCATCCAGAGAGCCAAGATGGGCCCAATGTTACACTGCAACATTTCGGTGACCCTGTGATTCTGAATTCTCTCTACCCTCTGAAGGTAAATCGAGCAAAACCCCAGACTGCACATCCACCCGATACGCTAATCACCTTTAAACACGAGTGAATGGCATTGCGTTGATAGCAAGGGGAAATGATCACCTTCCACCTCAGATTTTACCACATCTATTTATGTTATCATATTCTGACAGTAATTAAAGAAGTTGACATAAATACTGATGGTACAAGAGCAGGTTTGTGGTGAGTAACTCACTTCCTGACTCCTTAAAGCCTGCCCATCACCTTCAAAGCATAAGCCAGGAATGTGATGGAATATTCTTCTTTTGCCTGGATGAGTTCACTTCCAGCAACACTCAAGAAGCTTGACACTCGAAGCGGCCCATTTGAACAACACTGCATCGACCTTAGATATTCACTCCATTCATCGGGGTGACTGCCATGTTTACCATCTACAAGATATGCTGCAGCAGCTCACTAACGCTCCTTCGACAGCACCTTCCAAACCCGTGACCTCCACCACCTAGAAGGACACCACCGCCTGTGACCTCCTCTCCAAGCTACACACCACCCCGACTTGAAAACCTATTACCGTTCCTTTGTGTTGCTGGGTCAAAATCCTGGAACTCCCTAACAGAATGGGAAAATGGACGCCACGCAGAAACGGTGACTCACTAACACCTTCCCGAGGGCAACTAGGAATGGTCAATAAATGCCGGCCTAGCCAGAAATGCCGACATCCGATGGACGAATTAAGAAAAAGACTCACGACTTCTAAATATGTTGTCTTATTCCAGTGACCAGTTTGAACAAATATGCGAGTTTCCTGGAAACAATGTTTTATAATATTTGAGCATGAGACTCTAGAGTTTAGATGACATTTTGAAAAGACTGTAAATTGTTTTCTTTTCCTCAGCTTAAGTCCATTAATTGTCTTGTTGGCTTGCAGCCTCCTTCTATTTCCCCATTAATCAAAACATTCTTGGAAACTTATGCAAGAGCTCCATCCTTTAGAAAGGTCTTTGTTCCTAAGGCAAAAGGACTTTTTCAGCTCAAAACACAAGCTTGGTCCGAAACATGGCTGCTAACCCTACCTTTCGGGAATGACTTGAATCTCCTGTTAAATGGTGTTCCCGAATCACTTGTTTTAGCTCAAACATCGAGACAGTACACATGCTGAAAATATTACAGACTGGTTAGAAATTCTGGAACAATTGAAAAGCAAATTATTTTGCTGAATCATAACTGGGAATTTTTCAGGATTTTACTTCCAAGAAACGGCCAAACAGCTTTAAGTGTGGTGTTTGTCATTTTCCATTAAGCCTTAGGTTGATACTTAAAAGAGAGCGTAGCCTGGATCGGTTTCTCTGGCATTACTTAAGAAACGTTAATTAAAGTAGCAGAAATGAGTTTCAATTACTGACTTCATTTTCTGTATGTCACTTTAAGCTGTTGAATTAATTTGGCGTGACTGCCAAATAATTCTGAAGTATCTCTGAGTCTCAAGGCGGAATCCGAATGGAAACAAAATACTCCTGTTGCTAATTGCCGAATGAATCAAGAGTCGTAGAATCGTACAGTACAGAAAAGGCCCGGCGGCCCATTAAGCATGTACCGACAAAAAACTACTCTATTCCTGCACTAATCGCACTTCCCAACACTTGGCCTTGAATTTTATAATATTTCAAGTGCTCATCGAAGTACTTTGTAAAGATTGTGAAGTTTCCTGCCTCGTCTACCCTCCCAGGCAGTGCATTCCAGATTCCCGCCACCCTCTGGGTGAAATAAATCCTCAAATCCCCTCTGAATTTCCTGCCTTTCACCTTAAAATTATGCCCCCTCGTTATTGACCCTTCAACTAAGGGGAACAGCTGCTTTCTCTCCACCCTTCCATGCTCCTCATAATCTTATACGCTTGGGTGTTGCTCGTATAGCCAGTATTCATTGCTCATCCCAATTACCTTTGGAGTATGCTGGGTGTATGTCAGAGATAGTCCCTTTTGAAGGAGTCTCAGACCATAAGACATGGGAGCAGAAGTGGGCCCTTTGGCCCATCGAGTCTGCTCCGCCATTCAATGAGATCTTGACTGATCTGATGTGATAATCCTCAACATCACTTTCCCGACCCATCCCCATAGCCCTTGATTCCCATACTGATTAAAAAGCCTGCATCACAGCTGGATGGGTAACTGCACCTGGCCTTCGACACTCACCGGCGGCTGCACATAGCTGTTTGTGCACACCCATAGAATCATTGTTTGTGCACACCCATAGAATCATTGCTTGTGCACACCCATAGAATCATTGTTTGTGCACACCCATAGAATCATTGTTTGTGCACACCCATAGAATCATTGTTTGTGCACACCCATAGAATCATTGTTTGTGCACACCCATAGAATCATTGCTTGTGCACACCCATAGAATCATTGCTTGTGCACACCCATAGAATCATTGTTTGTGCGCACCCACAGAATCATTGTTTGTGCACACCCATAGAATCATTGTTTGTGCGCACCCATAGAATCATTGCTTGTGCGCACCCATAGAATCATTGTTTGTGCGCACCCATAGAATCATTGTTTGTGCGCACCCATAGAATCATTGTTTGCGCGCACCCATAGAATCATTGTTTGTGCGCACCCATAGAATCATTGTTTGCGCGCACCCATAGAATCATTGTTTGTGCGCACCCATAGAATCATTGCTTGTGCACACCCATAGAATCATTGTTTGTGCACACCCACAGAATCATTGTTTGTGCACACCCATAGAATCATTGTTTGTGCGCACCCACAGAATCATTGTTTGTGCACACCCATAGAATCATTGTTTGTGCACACCCATAGAATCATTGCTTGTGCGCACCCATAGAATCATTGTTTGTGCGCACCCATAGAATCATTGTTTGTGCGCACCCATAGAATCATTGTTTGTGCGCGCCCATAGAATCATTGTTTGTGCGCACCCATAGAATCATTGTTTGTGCACACCCATAGAATCATTGCTTGTGCACACCCATAGAATCATTGTTTGTGCACACCCATAGAATCATTGTTTGTGCGCACCCATAGAATCATTGCTTGTGCGCACCCATAGAATCATTGCTTGTGCACACCCATAGAATCATTGTTTGTGCGCACCCATAGAATCATTGTTTGTGCGCACCCATAGAATCATTGTTTGTGCACACCCATAGAATCATTGTTTGTGCGCACCCATAGAATCATTGTTTGTGCGCACCCATAGAATCATTGTTTGTGCGCACCCATAGAATCATTGCTTGTGCACACCCATAGAATCATTGCTTGTGCGCACCCATAGAATCATTGTTTGTGCGCACCCATAGAATCATTGTTTGTGCACACCCATAGAATCATTGTTTGTGCACACCCATAGAATCATTGTTTGTGCACACCCATAGAATCATTGTTTGTGCAGACCCATAGAATCATTGTTTGTGCACACCCATAGAATCATTGTTTGTGCACACCCATAGAATCATTGCTTGTGCACACCCATAGAATCATTGCTTGTGCACACCCATAGAATCATTGCTTGTGCACACCCACAGAATCATTGTTTGTGCACACCCATAGAATCATTGTTTGTGCACACCCATAGAATCATTGTTTGTGCACACCCATAGAATCATTGCTTGTGCACACCCACAGAATCATTGTTTGTGCACACCCATAGAATCATTGCTTGTGCACACCCATAGAATCAGAGGGAGGTCATTTGGCCCATCGAGCGGCCCTTGGAAAGAGCACCCTGCATAAGCCCACACCTCCACCCTATCCCCCTAACCCAGTAACCCCACCCAACCTTTTTGGAACCAAGGGCAATTTAGCATGGTCAATCCAACTAACCCGCACATCTTTGGATTGTGGGAGGAAACCGGAGCACCCGGAGGAAACCCACGCAGACACGTGGAGAAAGTGCAAACTCCAAACAGACCGTGACCCAAGCTAGGAATCGAACCTGGGTCCCTGGAGCTGTGAAGCAACTGTGCTAACCACTGTGCTACCGTGCACCCCATGGCCACACCCCTGTTACCGAGTAGGTTTACAGGCCAAATCAGTCGAGGGCAACATGCGTGCTGCTGTCCACATGAGAAGAATAAGTCCAAGCCCCAACTACCCTTTTTCAAATGCACCAAAAGAAATGCCTTGACAGATGTAGCAGAGAAAATGGTATTCCCTTTTTGCTTTTTAAAAATTAATCATTCATGGGATGTGGGTACTGTTGGCTGTGCCAGCATTTATTGCCCATCTCTAATTGCCCTCAAACTGAGTAGCTTGCTCAGCCATTTCAGAGGGCATTTCAGAGTCAACCACATTGATGTGGGTCTCGAATCACGTGTCGGCCAGACCAGGTAATGATGGCAGATTTCCTTCCCCAAAAGATATCAGTGAACCAGATGGGCTTTTAGGACAATCGACAATGGTGTCATGGTCATTATTAGATGTTTACTCCAGCTTTTATTGCTTCTTAATTGCAGATTTCCTGGCACTGAAAGCATCACAGTGCGGCTGTAAGGACAGCTGTGACGTTCACCGGCACAGGCACAGAAGGTCCTGCAGGCCATCCACGACAGTCCACATCTCCAGTCGTCGTTACTTGTCCAGCCACCAGGGGGAGATGTGCAAGACTGAGAGAGTGCGGCTGACCTAGCGCAATCCATCTCTGCTGTAATCAGGTATTTCTTGTGTGCACACTTCACCGATTCCTTCGCACACATCTTGTTAGGTCCCAAAATGCACTCCTTTAGTATTCATCCGCACACTACAGTGGGCGAGACTAAAAGAAGAAAAAGCGACAACTCTGCTTAGCTTCTTGGAATTGTCAAACTCTACTTGATAAGGACAACCGCTCCCAAACCCAGCGGAGAACTGTTCTGTTGGCACAGAGCTATCGTGATGCAAGATTGGTATTATTGCTGCTTTAAACGAGCACCACGGAGCAGGGGGTCACCTAATAGACACAACGGCAAGCTTCCCATTCTTTTGGAAATGAAAACCAAAGAGTGAGTGGCGAGAGGCAGCTGTCAGCTTCGTTATCAAGTCTGGTGTCGCAAAATCTCGAATTTCTCTCCCTGGGAGGGCATCACCTCATGGTTCGCCACTTACCTCCTCTACACAAGAGGTGGAATCTTACCACGTTTTGTCAACGTGTCATGCTCAAACTGAACACTGGTGTGCAGCTCTCCAGTTGCACAGACTAGTTTTCTCCCCAAATCATGAGCCTCTTTAACAAAACAAAATGAGCGGACCTGGTTTACACCATCACTCTGGTGGGGCGGGGCCTGATAGAGCTTGCACCCGGCTCCACAGAGGTCAGGGCGCTACCTTTAAAGGGCACCCAGATCAAAATGGAGGTTTTCCTCCCCGCTTGACACCCTCCCCATGGACAATCACTGGGTGATCCTCCACCCCCACCCTGCACAATCATCAGGGGCACACCCTCTCCACCGATTAAGTATCACCGGCTTTCCCTCCCCCCCTCCCCCTCAGTAGCCACTCCCCACTAAGCCTGCTGCAAGTTCCCCCTTCACTGGTCACTCTCCCCCTCACCACCACACATTAATGGAAACCCTGTCGCCTATGGGGCTACAATGAAGGTCTGCCCCTGGCACTGCTCGCTGGCACAAGTTGGCACTGCTAGGTTGGCATCCCTAGGATGGCATGGCCTGGTTGGCACCACCAGGATGGCATGGCCAGGTTGGCACCACCAAGATGGCATTGCCAGATTGACACTTCCAGGTGGGCACTGCCATGTTGGTGCCACATGGGTGCACCGCCAGGGTGATACTTCCAGAGTGGCACTGCCAGGTTTACACCAACAGGATAGCACTGCCAGGTTGGCACTTCCAGAGTGGCACTGCCAGGCTGGCACTGCCATATTGGCACTTACACAGTAGCACTGCCAAGTTGGCACTTCCTGGGTGGCTACAATAGCAAGAACTCCCAACATAGGAAGTCTCCATTCCTGGTGTTACCTCCCTCTCACATCCCCCCTACCCCCCCCCCCCCCCATCCTGATGACATATGCTGCCCCATTTACAGTCGGTGGATGGTTATGCCCAGCACGCTTTGATAAATCTCCTACCCAGCAGGGAAGATTCTCTGTCAGTGCTGAGAACAGGTGAGTAGTCCCATGGGGGAGGACCATACACAGTTTTAGGGGCTTCATAGAAATCCCTCAGCTTGTGCTGATCAGCAAAGACCTGAGGTTCTGTGGCTTGTTTGCTCTACCATGCATCTTGCATCCGACACAGCTTCAGTCACAGGTTCTGTTTGCTTTCCTGGAGTGATTTCTGAGCAGCAGATGTATCTTTGTTTCCAGCCATGCTCCATATGCAGCATCTTCTCCTGTAACAGTTCCTGAAGTGGATCATTGTTTCACCAAACCAGTCTCCATTGTTTCTTGTCTCTGTTTCCAGGACATCATTAGTGGCTTCCACAACTGTTGATTTGAAGGTTGGCCGAGTCACTTTGACATCATCACCTGGGTTTTCTTCAGAGGATACCTGTTCTAAAGTCTGATCAGGACTTGTTCGCATCGGTCTGTGGATGCAGAGTGACATAGAAAATTTAATCTCGGAGCGTAGCATCCTATGGTCTGAGTATCAGTAATGTAAAGTCGCCATAGTGTCATGTGAGAGTATCTTTAAGAAATAGGTGTTTATGAAGTAGCCGTAGTGGGTGTACCCTTTAGAATTGGATGTTTATCAAATAGCTGTAGTGGATGTACCTTTAAGAAAGAGGTGTTTATCAAATAGCTGCAGTGATGTCAGAGTATGGGTGGAGCTGGGCTGTCTGTCTGCTTTTACTTTAGTTTTTGAGCTGGCAGCTACAGTGTGTGTTTAGTTTCGTTTTCAGAGTTGGAGCTGCATCCAGCCAAACAAGGTGTAATTTTGATCTCTCATGGCATGAAAAGAATGTCTTCAGATCACGTACTAATTTAAAAGTTATAACTGCTCTCAGAAGAGAATTTCAATCTGCTGTCTTTATTAAAGAAGCATTTGTCTTATGGATGTTGCTGGGAAAGATTAAGGGTTACTTGTAGAGTACTGTATTCTTTGGGGAAAGTATTTGAGTTGATAGTTGCTGAGATGTTTACTGTGTGTTTATAAAATGTTAACTGGATTCATAGAATAAACATTGTTTTGTTTTAAAAGTACTTTAGATCTCTGTTGCATCACACCTGTAAAGTGGGCCCTTGTGCTCCCCATAACCAAAATCTATTAAAAGTTGTGGGTCAGATGAACTTCATAATACACTTTGGGGTTCTCTAAATCCTGGCCCATAATAAATGTCCCAGATGACCATAGGCTGCTTCCCCCTTTGAGGGGGAGAGCTGACTGGTGGTGATTTAACCTGAGGATCACTACACCTCAGGCAAGGGACATGGGTGAGAAGGCCGGGCCTTCATGGATAACCTCAGCCGGTACAGGAATTGACCCTGCGCTGTCAGCCTTCGTCTGCATCACAAACCAGCTGTCCAGTCAACTGAGCTAAACTGGCCCACAAATATCAGTACATCTCCTCTCATCTCAGAGGCTGGTTTAGCACAAGGCTAAATAGCTGGCTTTGAAAGCAGACCATGGCAGGCCAGCAGGGCGGGTTCAATTCCCGTACCAGTCTCCCCGAACAGGCGCCGGAATGTGGCGACTAGGGGCTTTTCACAGTAACTTCATTTGAAGCCTACTTGTGACAATAAGCGATTTTCATTTCATTTCATTTTCATAACCCCAGTGATCATAACATTTCTTATAAGTGCAAATTGGCTGCTGCATTTCCTACCGTACAACAGGGGCTAAACTTCAGAAGTACATTGATCAGAATGTCCCGAGTTCATGACAGGTGTGTCAGTGGAAGTCATACTGTGTATTTTACGTAGCCCCAGTTGCAAGACGGGGGCAGGCCTATTCCTTGGCAGGTCCTTGTGCTTAGAAAAGAGAGCCTTAACTGTATCTCAGAGGCCTGCAGGTATTGGAAGACTGCCCTTCTTTGGATCTTCAGATGTCTGACATTCTGCCATAGCACTGACAGGAGACAAGTGCATCCTTCCTCGAAACATAATGGAAGCTTGTTTGGCGTGGGTTGGTCCAGTTTTTTGCAGCTTCCGACTTGACTTGTAAGGTGCAGAACGTCTGCTCGCCTCCCACAAAGCGTATGTCGTCAGGATAGGGGTGGGTGGGTGGGAAGTGAGTGAGAGACAACACCAGGGATGGAGACAGCCATCTGCATATGTTGGAATTTCTTGCTCCTGCAGTTCAGACTTGACGTAACTGTGAAGGTCGGTTCACTGGTTGTGTGAACAGACACTGGCCTTGTCCCTCGTGACTATCAGCCCTTATCAGTGGGATTTACACCTTGCTCAGAAGTCTAAAGGCAGCATGACCAGAATCCAGGTCAGCAACACAGGTCTGATAATAGCAGGCAGTTTCGAAACACGATTCATCGGTCGCTGACGCCGAAATCGCGTTCGGCGATTGGCTGGAGAATCAAAGTTCCCGACCGAATCGGGGGCGGCGCGGTTTTTGCGATGCTCCGCCCACTCCAATGTATCGACAGCCTCGGGACATTGCTTGAGGTCCGCCCCCCGATGCACTGTCCCCGACCTGCCGAGTTCCTGACGTGTGTGGTCTCATCTGTCGGGAACTCGGCGTGATGGCTGCGGACTCAGTCCAGCGCCGCCACAGTTGGGGGGGGGGAGGGCCGATCCGCGGGCAGGGGGGGGACTTTATCAGGGGCTGGGGAAACTGTGTGTGGGTCGTCTGGCAGGGCACGTGAGACGGCCATAGAGGGGAGACACTATTTTGCGGGCCGGGTCCGCGAGCAGCCATGTAGCACGGCGTGGCCACTGCAGGCCGCCGCCATGCGCATGCGCAGTTCCGGATCCGGCAATTCTCCCGGCCGTATCGGCATGCTAGCCCCCATCCAAACGGAGGATCGGTGGCCATTTTACGCCACTTTTTCTGCCGTAAAACACCTTCGTTCCCACGCCGGCGTGGGGATATAGTCTCCAAATTGGGGAATCCAGCTCATGAGCTCGACAGGAAGGTGTAGAAATGCACCTGCATTTGAGTTTGCGCCTACTTGCCATCTCCAAGATAATTAAGTGCCCTCCTAATGACCCCACAGACTTCAATAGGATCAGTTGGTGGAACTGCTGGAATTGTGTACCTGACAATTCCGACCCCTGGTATGGCTCAGATTTCAGGGATTTCTTATATTAGCACCTTGCCCCTTAGACCCAATAACCTGAGGGGCTCCGAAATCCAAAGGGCAACACCAGCAGAATTCGCTGCAAAGTTACAGAGGACAATCAAGAGAATCCCTGCAGAAATGATTGATGTTAATCCCAGTACTGCTTGAGCTGTATTATGGACAGCACAATTAAGACCTCCATCAGTAGCAACATGGCAACATGTAGGTATCTGCGTTGTATAGCTCGGAAATAACCAGTTCCGATATTAAAACCACCCTGCCGGTTGCCCAGTGATGACACTGTGTCAATGTTTGTTTCCTTAAAGCTTTATTAAAATTCATATCATAATGCAATGAAGTTCAGAGGTTTAATGTTGCAGTTTTAAATGTAAATAAAAACACACACTGCATCACAAAAGGACTAATTCCGTAAAATTACTGACAGCCATTCTCACCTTTGTTCCGAAACCAAAATTATGGAAGGGGAAAACCTTTATTCAAATTTAAATTACAATATTATCATTGTGGTATCTGCACAAATGATTAGTTATATTTTGCTTGTTGTCATGAGTTCAATGATGTCCAATGATTCATCAGGATTAAATGAGGCTAGAAAATAATTCAAAATGGAGACGTGTAAGGATCTTGTTAAAGTAACCTAAATGCGATAACAATACCAAAACGACAGAACCAGCAGGAGGAAGTAAAGGGAAAAGGACGAGGATCAATTCTAGTTTCTGTCTCAGTGTAACACTTGCCATCATTTGGTACACATGTTTTAATTTTCTAGGTTCTAAGAATGTTTCTTTTGTGCCCCAACAGCCCAGGGCAGCACGGTAGCACAAGTGGATAGCACTGTGGCTTCACAGCGCCAGGGTCCCAGGTTCGATTCCCCACTGGGTCACTGTCTGTGCGGAGTCTGCACGTTCTCCCCGTGTCTGCGTGGGTTTCCTCCGGTTGCTCCGGTTTCCTCCTACAGTCCAAAGACGTGCAAGTTAGGTGGATTGGCCATGATAAATTGCCCTTAGTGATCAAAAAGGTTAGGAGGGGTTATTGGGTTACGAGGATAGGGTGGAAGTGAGGGCTTAAGTGGGTCGGTGCAGACCCGATGGGCTGAATGGCCTCCTTCTGCACTATATGCTCTATGTTCTATAACACACCCATACCCACCATCAGAGCTTCCGAAGTCAGATCGGCCTTCCTGAAAGTGAACCCTCGGAAGGCGACGGGTCCGGACGGGATCTCTGGCCGTGCACACAGAGCCAGCGCGGACCAGCTGGCAGGTGTGTTCGCGGACATCTTTAACCTGTCCTTACTCCACTCCGAGGTCCCCACCTGCTTCAAGAAGACCACCATCATACCGGTACCAAAGAAGAACCAGGCAACGTGCCTCAATGACTACGGTCCGGTGGCCCTGAATTCAGTAGTAATGAAGTTCTTCGAGAGGTTGGTCATGAAGTGCATCACCTCCATACTCCCAGAACGCCTTGATCCACTGCAATTCGCATACCGCCCCAACAGGTCCACAGCAGACGCCATCTCCCTGGCCCTACACTCATCCCTAGAGCACCTCAACAACAAGTACTCCTACACCAGACTCCTATTTATTGACTACAGCTCCGCCTTCAACACCATAATCCCAGCCAAGCTCATATCAAAGCTCCAAAACCTAGGACTTGGCTCCTCCCTCTGCAACTGGATCCTCGACTTTCTAACCCACAGACCACAATCAGTAAGAATAAACAACAACACCTCCTCCACAATAGTCCTCAACACCGGGGCCCCACAAGGCTGCGTTCTTCGCCCCCTACTATACTCCCTGGACACACACGACTGCATGGCAAAACTTGGTTCCAACTCCATCTACAAGTTTGCTGAAGATACGACCACAGTGGGCCGGATCTCGAATAATGACGATTCAGGACGGAGATAGATAACCTAGTGGAGTGGTGCAGCGACAACAATCTATCGCTCAATGCCAGCAAAACTAAAGAGCTGGCCATTGACTTCAGGAAGCAAAGTACTGTACACACCCCTGTCAGCATCAAAGGGGCCAAGGTGGAGATGGTTAGCAGTTTCAAATTCCTAGGGGTGCACATCTCCAAAAATCTATCCTGGTCCACCCAATTCGACGCTACCACCAAGAAAGCACAACAGCACCTATACTTCCTCAGGAAACTAAGGAAATTCAGCGTGCCCATATTAACCCTTACCAACTTTTACAGATGCACCATAGAAAGCATCCTATCGGGCTGCATCACAGCCTGGTATGGCAACTGCTCGGCCCAGGACCGCAAGAAACTTCAGAGAGCCGTGAACACCGCCCAGTCCATCACACAAACCTGCCTCCCATCCATTGACTCCATCTACACCTCCCGCTGCCTGGGGAAAGTGGGCAACATAATCAAAGACTCCTCCCACCCGGCTTACTCACTCTTCCAACTTCTTCCATCGGGCAGGAGATACAAAAGACTGAGAACACGCACGAACAGACTCAAAAACAGCTTCTTCCCCGCTGTTACCAGACCCTCTTATGGACAGACCTCATTAACACTACACCCTGTATGCTTCACCCGATGCCGGTGCTTATGTAGTTACATTGTGTAACTTGTGTTGCCCTATTATGTATTTTCTTTTCTTTCATTTTAATGTACTTAATGATCTGTTGAGCTGCTCGCAGAAAAATACCTTTTACTGTACCTCGGTACACGTGACAATAAACAAAATCAAATCAAATTTAAAATGGTGGCTTTTCCCTATAGATTGTGGTCACGGTACAGTTGACATGGCGTTTAATGCATAGCATCAGCAGCAGCAGAAATGGCAAGAGTAGAACTGCAACTAGTACTCAACATTTGCTGATCTGACAAAAGTCTTTGACACAGATGAGTGAGGCTGATAGAAGATCAGAGCAAAACCTGTCCAGAAAAGTTCACCACTGTGGTCTGATGGCGGTTCCATCACAGGATACCTACTCGTCTCCTAATGCCTTCCCAGTCACGAATTGGGAGTGAAGCAAGGCTGTGTGTTGGCTCCCATCCTCATCAGCATAATGTTCTCTGCCATACATAGTGAAATGTTTTGTGTTAGCGAAAGCAGCACCCACATTGGATATTGCACAGAAGGCAAAGTCTTCACTTTGAGGAGACTATAAGCTTATACCAGATCTTGTGGGGCAGTGGGTAGCGTCCCGGCCTCTGTGCCAGAAGTCCCAGTGTTTGTGTTTGTGGATCGGGTGCCAATTGAGTGGGCTGCTTTATCCTGGAAGGTCTTGAGCTTCTTGAGTGTTGGTGGAATGCATTCCTGACTTGTGCCTATTCGATGGTGGACAGGATTTGGGGAGTCAGGAGGTGAGTTATTCTCTGCAAAATCTCCAGCCACTGACCTGCTCTTGTAGCCACAATATTTATATCGCTGGTCCAGTACTGGTGGGTGGTAAGCCCCAGGATGTTGACAGTGGGGGTTTCAGCGATGGTAAAGCCATTGAATGTCAAGGAGAGATGGTTGTATTCTCGCTTGTTGGAGATGGTCATTGCCTGCCACTTTTACTGTGCCATTCCTTCACTATCACTGGGTAAAAATTCAGGAATTCCCTTCCTGAAAGCACTCTGGGTGTACCTACACCACATGGACGACAGCGGTTTAAGAAGGCTCTCAAAGACATTTAGGGATGGACAATAAATTGTGGTCCAGTCACCAATGCGAACATCCGATGAACGGATAAAGAAAAATACAATATCAAAGGCTACTATTGGTGGTAAATGTTATGGAGTTAGCAACCTTTGCTCAAATGCTCACTGCCAATCTAAGTATGAAATAGTTAGCACTGATACGTCACAGCACCAGGGACCCGGGTTTGATTCTGGCCTTGGATAATTGTCTGCGTGGAGTCTGCACGTTCTCCCCTTTTCATCGTGGGTGTCCTCCGGGTGCTCCGGTTTCCTCCCATAGTCCAAAGATGTGCAGGTTAGGTGGATTGGGCCATGCTGAATTGCCCTTTGTGTCCCAAAGGTTAGTTGGGGTTACGGGAATAGGGAGGGGGCTTGAACCTTGTTAGGATGCTCCTTCAGAGGGTTGGTGCAGACTCGATGGGCCGAATGGCCTCTTTCTGCACTGTACGAATTCTGTGGGAAATGATTTTGCTGTAAGAAATAATCTGGCTGCTGGCTATTTTCTGATATTCCAAGTGCTGTGGGCAGAAAGGGTGACTATGTTGATGATGGACTGTTTCCCCAGTGTTCTCTTTTGCTCTGCCCCCTCTACTTCTTAACAGGGTTGCAAGTTTGAGATCACACTCCATACCTGTACTCCGGAACTTTCTATTGCAAAAATTTGCTACTGTTCTATCTTCCCAAAGACATAATGCTGAGACAACATTTAATGTGCATCGCAATGTACATTATCTTGCCAAAGGAATTCAGAATCTCTTATGGCTTAGGACCCTGCAAATATAATCAACACAGGGATGAGGAAAATATCTCATACTTTAACTGTAAGATTGACCTACAGTAAGTCAAATTGCCCAGGAGATGGAACAAGCTTGGAAGAATCCACAACTGTGCAGGGCGTGTTTGGCCTGTTTGCTGCAGTGAGCTTAGATGTTCTGCTTTCTGGTTTAACACCAAGAATGAATTTACTAGAACATTTTGTGGCAAGTTATTAAAAGCAATTGAAACATTTGCCTTCCAAGTCCCAACCCCTTCCTGCCGTGTTTCCTTTGCCTAGCTTCTTCCATTGTATTTATAACAAGTGATAAATGAAATCTGCCTACTGCGGAATGAGCAGTTTATAATTTTTTGCGACACTGCAGCTGAAGATGAAGTAAAATAGTCTAAACAATTTACACAATAGAGGGAAACTTGGTATCAAGGCAGAGTTCCCACAGCCCCTCACTATGCATCATTATTGCTTGCTGTTGCAATCTGTCACAGGCAAATGTTTTAAACGACTGCTGCTTGTTTCATGGACGTGGGTGGCGGTGAACTCAGTTGGCTAGACAGCTAGCGTATGGTTCAGCTTGATGTCAACAATATGGGGTTCGACCCCCTGTTACGGCTAAGGTAAACTCTGGGCCGCCCTCCTTCCCTACCTGGGGGCCGGTTTAGCTCAGTGGGCTAGACAGCTGGTTTGTGATGCACAGCTAGGCCAGCAGCGCAGGTTCAATTCCTGTAGTAGCTGAAATTATTCATGAAGACCCGCCTTCTCAACCTTGCCGCTCGACTGAGGTGTGGTGATACTCAAGTTAAATCGGCATCAGTCAGCTCTTCCCGTCAAAAGGGAAAGCAAACTGATGGTTGCATCTGGAACTATGGTGATGAGAGCATCTGGGACTATGGCGACTTTACCTTACCTGCAGCAAAAAAACTCATGGTACTTCACCATGATTTACTAAATAAAAGCCAAGCACCTGCCTTCTGGGAGAGAACTGAACAAGACTTGTTTCTTAACGAAAGGGACACAAACTTTGCTCAAGGTCCGTAGCAAATATATTTCTTTCATAGAATCATAGAATCGCGACAGTGCAGAAGGAGGCCATTCAGCCCATCTAGTCTGCACCATCCTCTGAAAGAGCACCCTACCTACGCCCACTTCCCCACCCTATCCCTGTAACCTAACCTTTGGACACCAAGAGGCAATTTAGCATGGCCAATTCACCCAACCTGCACATCATTGGACTGTGAGAGGAAAGTGGAGCACCCGGGGGAAACCCACGCAGACACGGGGAGAATGTGCAGACTCCATACAGACAGTCACCCAAGGTCGGAATCGAACACAGGTCCCTGGCGCTGTGAGGCAGCAGTGCTAACCACTGTGCCACTGTGTTGCCTTTCATGTGCAAATATATTTAAAAATGCTCTGGCGGGACGGGGCCTCATAGAGCCGGCCACCAGCTCCGAAGAGATCCAGTTCACTCCTTCAGCATGGAAGAACCTTATGATTTCACGTTAAAATCCAGCATGATCTACTTTGCCGGATTATTTAGTCTCTGACTTACCCCTAATTTCTTGAAAATTATTTCGTTTTAGAAAAGACCGCTCCTTCTTTGCCTTCTCCTGATGTTATGGCCACAGCAAAAGATAATTGCTGAGCAATTCAAATCCCAGGGGGAACCTTGGCCCACTGACTCAAAACCGTTATTTCGTATTCTGAAAATGAGAAGAAACATACTAATCTCAGCAGCACAGAACTCAGCAACATTTTGGGGATTTTAAAATTAAAAGTGAACAATTTAGCAACAAGAAAAAAACCCACAAGCACACAAGATTACAGTTGCACAGTTAAAAGTAGTCTTACAAAACATTCCCCCAAAATACTCATTTCACAGTGGTTAGCACTATTGCTTCACAGCGCCAGGGTCCCAGGTTCGATTCCCGGCTTGAGTCACTGTCTGTGCGGAATCTGCATGTTCTCCCTGTGTCTGCGTGGGTTTCCTCCCAGGGCTCCGGTTTCCTCCCACAAGTCCAGAAAGACATGCTGTTAGGTGAATTGGACATTCTGAATTCTCCCTCTGTGTACCCGAACAGGCGCCAGAATGTCGCGACTTGGAACTTTTCACAGTAATTTCATCGCAGTGTTAATGTAAGGCTACTTGTGACAACAAAGATTATTATTCCTTGATCAGACCTAGAAGAAAACACCATACAGGCAACACTCCCTGATGGATAAAAGCAAATTACTGCAGATCAGAAACAAAGATTTAAAATGCTGGACAATCTGTGGAAAGAGAATGGAGCTAACGTTTCGCATCTGGATGACTCTTTGTCAAAGCTAGAGCGAACTAGAACAAGGGTGAAATTTTGGGTGTCACGGTAGCACAGTGAAATACATTAGAAACATAGAGTCTAAATTGGGCACTGTCAAAGGGATGTCAGGGTACTGCCCGGGCATGTCCCACTACCTCCTAGGGGCTGCACCTACTTGTGCACCCCAGGTGGGAACTATTCATCAGGCTCCTATTTGTCAGGACCTGTTCTAAATCACGCCGACACAACGCCATGTTGGTGATGGGGGCCAAGTGGTGAGGGGGTTATTCTTACATGGTTTACTTGGGGGATAATACATTGGGGAAGCCTGCCAAAGATATATAAATGTGTGGTAAAATGGTTCCTGGCCTTTCGTGGCGGGAGCCCTATTATGTCACTGGCAGGTGGTAGGGATAATCAAGCGGGGAAATCGCACTGATGTGAACACTGTTTTGTGACTCTCCCTTGGTACCCACCACTGCCGCCATTCCCGCCCACCAGAAACGGGGGACGGAAACCCACCCGTTTTATTTTTATTCAAAGCATATGTCTCTGAGCTAGTTATCGAAAAAGGAAACTGTCATAAACGTTTGAACAGTGGTATAAAATATTGCCTCCCACTGAAGTAGAGTCTTTGAATATTTTTAAGGGAGAGCCAGGTGGCATCTTGATTAGCAAGGGGGGTGAAAGGTTACCGGGGGTGGGCAGGAATGTGGTGTTGAGGTTACAATCAGATCAGCCGCCATCTTACTGAATGGGGAGCAGTTTCGAGGGGCCGAGTGGCCTAATTCATATGTTCGTATGAATTTGATATTCTGTCTAGACATGAGCAGTTGGTGTTTATTTCTAATATTTTTCTTGTCTTAAAAGCCTCATGGTAAAACCTTATCATGAGTGTTGACTTTAATCACAGGATTATAAAATAGGGTATAGATAAGAAAGGTTATTTGTTTCATATTAGCTCAGTCATCCAGCAGAGAAAGAAACCACAGGTACCCTCTCAGATATTCAAGTGTTTCTTAAAATAATCGGAGGATTTAATGGTTGGTGCATAAATCAGCCAAGCCGTGATTGTGCATGTAGGCTCCTGGTGGGGTGTATCCTCTTAATGCATGGTTATAAAGCAGAGTACACAGACTTCTTTTTATTGTTGAACAGGAAAACCATATCTAAAGTGCACACTCACCTCAAACAATAATGGAAATAGCAGCAGAAGTGAAATATTTGGTATGTTAAAAGAAAACAGAGAAGGTTTGTAAATATTTGTTAAGCTTTTATTGAGCGAAGTCCTCCAGCAACACTAAAAAATATAACAAATGCTTGTAATTGAGCAATAAAACGGAACCTTTTTGTGGTCTTTAACGAAGGAGAACGATTAAATTACTTAGACTATAAAAGGATCTGAACTTCAAGGTGTTACTTTCCATTATATTTTCTCCAGTGAGCTCATGGTGGCCTGGCATTTTATGTCCATGTTTCTGCCATATTTAATTTGCCAACTTAAAACGTAACAAACCTGGTGTAATGATGATGGTTGTTTGCAGACAGAGAATTTGACAAAAACTATTTTCCAATAAATTGCAATGGATACAGCTCATATTGGGTTGATTAATTCCTTCCACAAGTGTGGTGATATGCCTGCGCATAGTTTTGTAGATAGTTAGTGATGTGACCTCCAACCAGCTGCTGGCGTTAGACACCCTTCACATGACTTGAGATACCTGCCAGTTAGTAGTAGGATGTAAACGAGGATAGTCGCAGTGAGTGTAGTTCCAGTGGAATTCATTTAATAGTTATTGTCTGTATAGTTATATGTTAGTTGTCTTTCTACATGTTTGTGAATAAATCATCCTTCTAGTTAAATAACTAGGTGTTCTGTGTATCTCATTACAAGGGTCACATCGCAGAACACAACATGGTACCAGGAGAACAGAACGTTTTATGATAACAACAGAGAGGACGAGGTGAAATAGGCCAAAGAACGAAAATAGAAGATTCTTCCGTCAACCTGGTGAACTATGGCGATCTGCAATTCAACACGACAAACGATGGTGAAGTTAGAGGTGGAAGATTTAAAGGCACCCCACCAGCTTCAAGTCTCGGATAATGGAGATGAAAACTGGCATGTTTTCAAGCAACAATTTAGACTCTATGTTTCAGCCCTTGGCCTGCAGACACAACCTGATGAGAGGCATATTGCGTTGCTGCTCATGGTAGCAGGTTCTCAAGCAATCAAAATATACAATACCTTCGCAATTGATAGCGAAGAGGAGTGCAAGAGCTACAATGAGGTGATGATCAAGATGATCAGAGGATTGGATAGGATGGACAGTGAGAGCCTTTTTCCTCGGATGGTGATGTCTAGCACGAGGGGACATAGCTTTAAATTGAGGGGAGATAGATATAGGACAGATGTCAGAGATAGGTTCTTTACTCAGAGAGTAGTAAGGGCATGGAATGCCCTGCCTGCAACAGTATTGGACTCGCCAACACTAAGGGCATTCAAATGGTCATTGGAGAGACATATGGACGATAAGGGAATAGTGTAGATGGGCTTTAGAGTGGTTTCACAGGTCGGCGCAACATCGAGGGCTGAAGGGCCTGTACTGCGCTGTAATGTTCTATGTTCTATGATAAAGTATTTGGAACAGCATTGCTTTCCGAAGAAAAAAGGACCATTTGAATGATATATATTTCCTCTGCGTACACAAAAAACAGGCAGATCTTTTGACAACTTTGTAACTGGCTTGAGGCTGAAGGCCCAGTCCTGCAATTTCAGTAATCTAAAGTCATCGATGATCCACAGCCAAATTGTGTTTGGGATATCGAATGATAAACTCTGTGAGAGATTGTTGCGGGAAGAAGACCTGAAATTGGAAAATGCGATTAAGATCTGCCATGCGAGTGAGCTGGCTGCACAGCAGATCAGTACACTCAGCTTGAAACATTTTGCCGCCAATATGGAAGAAGACACCAGCGCTATCAGCACTCTGACGCGTTTCAATAAAAAACGTGGTCACAGTGGGGGCGGCCATTTTAAGTGGCCAACCGGGTCTGCCATTTTATGCCAGAGATGTTTCAATCGTCATGGGCCAAGGCGATTCCCCTCCTGAATCTTACTGCTGCGCCCTAGCGTCTGCATCAGTTCTGGGATAACACTGTCCAGTGGCTCAGCATCTAATAGACTCCCCTGGATGTTCCAGCCTCTACCTGATGTGCATCAGCAACTGTGTGATGCTCACCAGAGTGTGCCCCAGAAGCCTGCCCACGAGTGTCACCCACCGAGGTGTCTGTCTCTGTGCTGGTGGAGGGTGGTGTTAACATGTGACACCTCGATGGTGGTCTCCTTGGAGTTCTCCTATGAGGTGTCCCTTGGATGGCAGGTCTGACATAAACAACTCATTTGAGGCAGGTCAGCTGGGTGAAGGGGCAGTGGATCCTCATCGCTGCGGCGCAACCCTGCAATTTCCAGGGCCCGTCAACATATGGGGTGAGGACTCTGGGGCGTCATTCTCCGACTCCCCAGCGGGTCGGAGAATGGCCGTTGGCCGCCGTGAATCCGCGCAGCGATCTGTAAGAGCTGAGGGAAAAAGGGCCATTTCGCGGCTGTGTGCCGGTCCCGCGAGGGCGCCGCTGTCCCGGGAGAACAGGGAGCCCTGCACGCCGTTTACGCTCCCCAACCCCCCCAGCGCCCCATGTACGACCCGCAGGCGCAGCCACTCTGGGTCCCGACCACCGCTGTCCCGGGAGAACAGGGAGCCCTGCACGCCGCTTACGCTCCCCAACCCCCCCACACGCGCCCCATGTATGACCCGCCGGCGCTACCACTTTGGGTCCCGACCACCGCTCTCCCCGGAGAAGAGGGAGTTCTGCGCGTCTCTAACGCCCCCCCAAAACCCCCCCCCCGCGCCCCACGTATGACCCGCCGGCGCTACCAATTTGGGTCCCGACCACCGCTGTCCCCAGAGAAGAGGGAGCCCCGCGCATTCCTAACGCTCCCCAACCCCCCCAGCGCCCCATGTGCGACCCGCAGACGCCGCCATTTTGGGTCCCGGCCACCACGAGGGGAGGAAGGGCGCCGCCATCTTGGACCACCCCAGACCTGTACGACGCATGGGGGCGGCCATTTTGTCCACCCCCGCCGCCATCTTGTGACCCCCCAGCCATGTGCGATGCATGGGGGCAGCCACCTTGTTCACCCCCGACGCCATCTTGGATGGCAACAACGGACCTCAGTGTCGACGGCTCCACGGGGTTCGAAGAAGACGCTCAACTACTACAACCACGTCTCGCTTCAGTGACGCTGGACCAAGCTCGGCCCCGGACACTCCAGACGACGACGACAACGGTGCTGATAAACGGGCACGAGACACCATGCCTAGTCGACTCCGGGAGCACGGAGAGCTTTATCCACCCCGACACGGTAAGACGCTGTTCTTTGACCACCCATCCCAGCGCACAAAAGATTTCCCTAGCTGCAGGATCCCACTCCGTACAGATCAAAGGCTTCTGCACAGTTACCCTAACGGTGCAAGGGAGGGAGTTCAAAAACTACAGGCTCTACGTCCTTCCCCAACTCTGCGCCCCCACATTACTGGGATTAGACTTCCAGTGCAATCTACAGAGCCTAACCTTCAAATTCGGCGGCCCAATACCCCCACTCACTATCTGCGGCCTCGCAACCCTCAAGGTGCAACCCCCGTCCTTGTTTGCAAACCTCACCCCGGATTGCAAACCCGTCGCCACTAGGAGCAGACGGTACAGCACCCAGGACCGGACCTTCATTCGGTCCGAAGTCCAGCGGCTACTAAAGGAAGGCATAATCCAGGCCAGCAATAGTCCCTGGAGAGCACAGGTGGTAGTAGTAAAGACAGGGGAGAAGCAAAGGATGGTCATAGACTATAGCCAGACCATCAACAGGTACACACAACTAGACGCGTACCCTCTCCCCCGCATATCCGACATGGTCAATCGGATTGCCCAATATAAAGTCTTCTCCACCGTGGACCTCAAGTCCGCCTACCATCAGCTCCCCATCCGCCCTAGTGACCGCAAGTACACAGCCTTCGAGGCAGACGGGCGATTATACCATTTCCTAAGGGTCCCATTTGGCGTCACAAACGGGGTCTCGGTCTTCCAACGAGAGATGGACCGAATGGTTGATCAACACGGGTTGCGGGCCACGTTCCCGTATCTCGACAATGTAACCATCGGCCACGATCAGCAGGACCACGACGCCAACCTCCAAAAATTCCTCCAGACCGCTAAAGCCTTGAACCTCACGTACAACGAGGACAAGTGCGTTTTTAGCACCAACCGGCTAGCCATCCTGGGCTACGTAGTGCGCAATGGGATAATAGGCCCCGACCCCGAACATATGCGCGCCCTCATGGAATTTCCCCTCCCGCACTGCTCAAAAGCCCTGAAACGCTGCCTGGGGTTTTTTTCATACTACGCCCAGTGGGTCCCCCAGTACGCAGACAAGGCCCGCCCCCTAATACAGACCACGACCTTCCCTCTGTCGACAGAGGCTTGCCAGGCCTTCAGCCGCATCAAAGCGGATATCGCAAAGGCCACGATGCGCGCCATCGACAAGTCCCTCCCCTTCAAGGTCGAGAGCGACGCCTCCGACGTAGCTCTAGCGGCCACGCTTAACCAAGCGGGCAGACCCGTGGCCTTTTTCTCCCGAACCCGCCACGCTTCAGAAATCCGCCACTCCTCAGTGGAAAAGGAAGCCCAAGCCATAGTGGAAGCGGTGCGACATTGGAGGCATTACCTGGCCGGCAGGAGATTCACTCTCCTCACGGACCAACGGTCGGTAGCCTTCATGTTCGATAATGCACAGCGGGGCAAAATCAAAAACGACAAGATCTTAAGGTGGAGGATCGAGCTCTCCACCTTCAACTACGAGATCTTGTATCGTCCCGGAAAGCTGAACGAGCCGTCCGATGCCCTATCCCGCGGCACATGTGCCGACGCACAAATTAACCGCCTCCAAACCCTCCACGAGGACCTCTGCCACCTGGGGGTCACTCGGTTTTACCACTTTATCAAGTCCCGCAACCCCCCATACTCCTTAGAGGAGGTCTGTACAGTCACAAGGAACTGCCACATCTGCGCAGAGTGCAAACCGCATTTTTTCAGGCCGGATGGTGCGCACCTGATTAAGGCTTCCCGCCCCTTTGAACGCCTTAGTCTGGATTTCAAAGGACCCCTCCCCTCCACCGACCGCAACATATACTTCCTTAATGTGGTGGACGAGTACTCCCGCTTCCCATTCGCCATCCCCTGTTCTGACATGACCGCGGCCACAGTCATTAAAGCCCTGAACACCATATTCACACTGTTCGGTTGCCCCGCATACGTCCACAGCGACAGGGGGTCCTCCTTCATGAGTGACGAGCTGCGCCAGTTCCTGCTCAGCAACGGGATAGCCTCGAGCAGGACGACCAGCTACAACCCCCGGGGGAACGGGCAAGTAGAGAGGGAGAACGGCACGGTCTGGAAGACCGTCCTACTGGCCCTACGGTCCAGGGACCTCCCAGTTTCACAGTGGCAGGAGGTCCTTCCGGACGCCCTCCACTCCATCCGGTCACTACTGTGTACTAGCACTAACCAAACACCTCATGAGCGCCTCCTTGTCTTCCCCAGGAAGTCCTCCTCTGGAACGTCGCTGCCGACCTGGCTGGCGGCCCCAGGACCCATCTTGCTCCGAAAGCACGTGCGGGCGCACAAGTCGGACCCATTGGTCGAAAGGGTTCACCTCCTTCACACGAACCCGCAGTACGCTTACGTGGAGTACCCCGACGGCCGACAGGACACGGTCTCCCTGCGAGATCTGGCGCCCGCCGGCAACACACACACCCCCCCGACACCAATCACCCAACCCCCCCCTTCCTGCCACCGCTGCACCCCGCGACCGCCCCCTTCCCAGGAGGATCAGTCCTCCTCCCAGGCCCGACCAGGAATGAAGCCCAAGCTGAAACCGTAAGGCTCCCGGAGACGACAACACCGGAACAAGCACCACCACCACCACCGGGTCCGAGGCGATCGACACGGACGACCAGACCGCCCGACCGACTCGTGGCGTCGATCTAACAGTACAATATGTGGACTTTTAACGAGAACATTTTGTCTTTTCCTGACGATTAATGTAAATAGTTTGAAACAAAAAAAAACCTTGTACATACTGTAATAACATGCGAAAGTTTTCCTCCCAGGACCAGCCTTGTAAACCCTTACCATCATGCGAAGCATCACCCTTCCGGGTTCATTTTTAACAAGGGGTGAATGTGGTAGTATGCATTCGGGGTCATGTGGGACTGTGAAGCCATGATGTCATTGGCTGACAGATCCCGGGTCCTGGTTGGACGTTGACCTCTAGCTCCGCCCTGAAGACGGAGTATAAGTACCTGGAGTCCTCCCCCGCAGGCAGTCTACTACTGAACTGCGGGGCAACAGTCACGCTCAATAAAGCCTCATCGACTTCACTCTATTCGTCTCTCGGAGTCTTTGTGCGTTACACACGGAAAGCCCCAGGCCTCGCAAACCGTTCCCATGTCTGACACCGTCGCACCCATTGCCTCCACCGCGGACGCCACCCGTGCGGTGGCGGCCTGGGTGGCACGCATGACCGGCACCACTTCCAGCTCCTGGACGCGGGTGGACTCCTCCACCTGCGACTGCAGCCGCCGCAAGCCGGCCGGCCTCTTCGCTCGTCTCCGGGTCGGTGGTTGCATCGGATCTATGTGTGGATGTGGAAACTCCAGGAACCCGGGATCCATCTGGGCTGCAGATGTTCGCTTGGGCTGGGCTGCCCTCCGACCGCCCGGCCCCTCTGCTGCTCCTACCTCCACCTGCTGTACCGGGACGGCTGTGTTGTGCGCACCAGTGAGTGTACCAGACGCCTCATCACTAAAGTGCCCAACCGAGGTGAGTGTTTCTGCGATGGTGGAGGGTGTTGGTGACAGCAGTGGCGTTGTGTCGTGCTCTTCGTCCCACTCTGAGTCCATGGCACTTTGGGGTGGGGGTTTGTCTCCACCCATCCACTCTGAGTCACTGTCCGGTATTTCGTCTTCCTGGGTAGTGCTGTCCCGGGTAGGGGTGTCCTGGGTAGTGCTTTCCCGGGTAGGGGTGTCCTGGGTAGTGCTGTCCCGGGTAGGGGTGTCCTGGGTAGTGGTGTCCTGGGTAGTGGTGTCCTGGGTAGTGGTGACCTGGGTAGTGGTGTCCTGGGTAGTGGTGTCCTGGGTAGTGGTGTCCTGGCACGGATGTGACGGGGGCCTGTGGCTGCCCCCCTCGTCGCTGGGTGGCACACGCCTGCGTCGTCGCTCCCGCACGTGACGGGGGTGTCGTCTCCCTGTTGCTCCAGGTCTCTCCGTCTCCCGTGGTGTGCGAGGGGCATCCTGCGGGCGTCGCATGCCGGAGGGTCCGTGTCTCTCCGTCTCCCGTGGTGGGCGAGGGGCATCCTGCGGGCGTCGCATGCCGGAGGGTCCGGGTCTCCCCGTCTCCCGTGGTGTGCGAGGGGCATCCTGCGGGCGGTGTGCATCTGCGGGGATGGGTGCCTCGACGTTTGCTCCTGCGATACACAATGAAGCATGCATGGTTAGACACGCAGGCAGTGATCAGGCGATATGGGGGAGGGGGGATATGGGGGAGGGGGGATATGGGGACGGGCTGTCGGTGGTTCACTTGCTAGTACGCCCCCGACCTCTGCATCAGCAACCTCCCGGTCCTCAGGTCCGCCAGCCAGTTCCAGGGCCCTTTCCTCGTGTTCGGTCAGTGGCCTCTCATCAGCGGGGCCTCCTCCAGTCCTCACATGCTCCCTATTGTTGTGTGCGCGCTTCTCCTGTAGCGGGGGGGTGGGTGGGGGTGGTGGCAGGGGTAAAAGGCAACAGTGTTAGGCAGGTATATGAATGCACGCCATCGGTTGCGCGTGCATTGCAGAGGTTAAGGTTAGGGCTGGATTCACCTGGGGATATGGGGGAGGGGGGATATGGGGAGGGGGGATATGGGGGATATGGGGGAGGGGGGATATGGGCGAGGGGGTGTTATGGGGGAGGGGGGATATGGGGGAGGGGGGATATGGGGTATATGGGGAGCGGGGATATGGGGGAGGGGGGATATGAGGGGGGATATGGGGGAGGGGGGATATGGGGGAGGGGGGATATGGGGAGGGGGGATATGGGGGAGGGGGATATGGGAGAGGGCGGATATGGGGGAGGGGGATATGGGGGAGGGGGGATATGGGGAGGGGGGACATGGGGAGGGGGGATATGGGGGAGGGTGGGTATGGGGAGGGGGCGATATGGGGGAGGGGGGATATGGGGGAGGGGGGATATGGGGAGGGGGGATATGGGGGAGGGGGATATGGGGGATATGGGGATATGGGGAGGGGGGATATGGGGAGAGGGGGATATGGGGGAGGGGGGATATGGGGAGGGGGATATGGGGGAGGGGGATATGGGGGAGGGGGGATATGGGGGAGGGGGGACATGGGGAGGGGGGATATGGGGGAGGGTGGGTATGGGGAGGGGGCGATATGGGGGAGGGGGGATATGGGGGAGGGGGGATATGGGGAGGGGGGATATGGGGAGGGTGGATATGGGGGAGGGGGATATGGGGAGGGGGGATATGGGGAGGGGGGGACATGGGGAGGGGGATATGGGGGAGGGTGGGTATGGGGAGGGGGCGATATGGGGAGGGGGGATATGGGGGAGGGGGGATATGGGGAGGGGGGATATGGGGAGGGGGATATGGGGAGGGGGGATATGGGGAGGGGGGATATGGGGAGAGGGGGATATGGGGAGGGGGGATATGGGGAGGGGGGATATGGGGGAGGGGGATATGGGGGAGGGGGATATGGGGGAGGGGGGATATGTGGGAGGAGGATATGGGGGAGGGGGGATATGGGGGATATGGGGAGGGGGGATATGGGGGAGGGGGGGATATGGGGGATATGGGGGAGGGGGATATGGGGGAGGGGGGACATGGGGAGGGGGATATGGGGGAGGGTGGGTATGGGGGAGGGGGCGATATGGGGGAGGGGGGATATGGGGGAGGGGGGATATGGGGAGGGGGGATATGGGGTAGGGGGGATATGGGGGAGGGGGGATATGGGGAGGGGGGATATGGGGAGAGGGGGATATGGGGGAGGGGGGATATGGGGAGGGGGGATATGGGGGTGGGGGATATGGGGGAGCGGGGATATGGGGGAGGGGGATATGTGGGAGGAGGATATGGGGGAGGGGGGATATGGGGGATATGGGGATGGGGGATATGGGAGAGGGGGGATATGGGGGATGGGGGATATGGGGAGGGGGGATATGGGAGAGGGGGGATATGAGGGAGGGGGGATATGGAGGAGGGGGGATATGGGGGAGGCTCACCCTGCCTGCTCTGACGAGGTCGTTCACCTTCTTGTGGCACTGGGTGCCTGTCCGTGGTGTCAGGGCCGCAGCAGTGATAGCCTCTGCCACCTCCCTCCACAGATGCTGGCTGTGGCGTGGGGCAACTCTGCAGCCGTGCCCGGGATACAGGGCGTCCCTCCTCTGCTCCACTGCATCCAGGAGCGCCTCCACATCCCGTGACTGGAACCTCGGGGCTGAGCGGCGGCCAGCCATCCAGTCGGGTGTTGCGGTCGGGTGGGGGGGAGCAGTGCGGCCTTATGAGCCGTCTCGCCGTGCGGCGTGTATGACGCTGCACGGCGTGAACCACTGCGCAAGCGCGGATCCCGTCACGTCGCTGCTAGCCCATTTCGGGCCAGAGACTTTTGAACCATTTTTCCGGCGTGACGCAAGTCAGATTTGCGCCGTTTTTTGCGCCGATCGGCGGACTTTGCGCCAATAACGGAGAATTTCGCCCCTGATGTCTGGATCTCTGCCAACCATTGGTGCCTTCCGCGGCTATAATGGGCTACCTTGTCCTGTGGAGACAGAGAGTGGACATTGTGAGCCCATGCGTGATGCGGGGGGGGGTCTGTGGCAGATGGCATGTGTGGGCACCGCACCTGGGCATGTTGTGCTGGTGGTTGCCAAGGTTTGCTGGGGCACATGCGCAGTGATCTATGGGGCGGATGCAAGGTGCTAGCAGCTGACTTGTTGGGGGAGGGCGCAGAGGTCAAGGGGTGGGATTGATGCCAGGGGGCCAGTGTTAACTTACCCTTGCAGCCCGGTGGAGGTCGTTGATCTTCTTACTGCACTAGACGGCAGTCCTCCTGGTCACCCTGCCCGAACTGATGGCCGCTGCCACTGCCTCCTAGGCGGCCCTGCGGCGGGTGCTCCGACCCCCTTATGTGTCCCTTATCGCCTCCACGGCATCCAGCAGCCTGGCCAGGAGGCTTCCCCGAAGAGTGGAGCAGGTCTGCATTGGGCCATAGTTGTGTGCTGCCTGGGGGTGAGTTCGGAGGGAGCGTTTATCAGCAACTTCCCCTTGTTAATCGGATGCTGCCAGGCACAAGTCCGGAGAATCAGCTGGTGGGACAGTCAGTTCCAGCGTGAAGGCCATGGGGGATCATTAAGTGCCGTTAAGCACGGTCGCGACCTTGCCGGCCCGGCCGTCGAGAAACACCCAGGAAGTCAGGCCCGATATGCCACGTAGACCTTTTTCCATTAAATCGGGCCCGTTGTCATTTTTTTGAGCCTTGGGGAGTTTCTTCTCGGTCTAACCCATACTTCAGATGTTACGCTGAACCCACCAGCGAGACCTGCTCCTCACAGATCGGGCGCCATTTTGAAAGGGTGCCCAAATCTCTAAGTGAGCTTGAGGGTCCCCCACCCATGGACAATGAGCCTAATCATACCCAGTGAGGGCGTGATCCAGATCAAAGGCCAATTTGGGCCTCTCTTGGGATTCACTCGTCGTGCCCAGCTCTGTGCCGGGCGCAACGTGTTGGCTGAATTGCGCCCTGTATCTATTTGCTGCTTCCCTGTTTCCTCCCGATAGCACACCTTTCTACTTGACTTTGTACGTTGATACATTGCTCTCTAACTCTTCATCTAATTCATTCATATAGATTGCAAATATCTGAATCCCCAGCACTGATCCATGTGGTACTCCAATAGTCACAACCTGCCAACTTGAAAATGCCCCATCTCTGCCTACTCTGCTTTCTGTCCATTACCCAATCTTCAATCCACACTAATATATAAACCCCAACTCCATGAGCCCTTATCTTACCCATTTATCTTTTGTGCGGCATCTCAGTGAATGCCTTTTGGAAACCAGGTATACAGCATCTAATGATTCCTATTTATCTACCTTACTAGTGACATCCTCAAAAAATCTCCAGCAAATTTGTCAAACAGATTTTCCCTTCAGTAAAACCATGTTGACCAGTTCTAATCAGACGATACTTTAATAAGCGCATAATTAAGTCTTCCTTAAACAACACTGTTTTCTCTCTCCCTCCTTCCTTGAAAAGCAATGTATTTGCCAATTTCCAATCTAGTGGGGCCTGTCCTGAATCTAAGGAATTTGACACATTTTGCACATTCATTGCCTTTTGCAGCTTCTTTTAGAAGCCGGGAGTGTAGGCGATCAGCTCCTGGGGATTTGGCGGATTTTAGTCACCTCAGTCTCTCCAATACTTTATCTCCACTGACACTAATTTCCCTAATTTCCTCACTCTTTGCCGCTAGTTATTTGTCTATTTCGGGTAAGGAGCTTGTTTCTTCCACTGTTAAGACAGACAAATTATTTGTTCTGCCATTTCCTCATGATAGTTTCTCATGTCTCTGATTCTAAGGACCAATATTTACTTTAGCTTCTCTCTTCCCTTTTATATACTTATAAAAGCTCTTACAATCTGCTTTTTAAATTACTGGTTAGTTTACTCTCATTCGATGTTTCCATTTTTCATGGCCCTTTGCTAGTTTTTAAAACACTCACAATGCTCAGTCTTGTTACTGTTTTTTGCAACGTTGTAAACCTTTTCTTTTAATCTAATATTATCCTTAACTACCTGATTGAGCCAAAGATGGGTCCTTCTTGATGTGTATTTGTTGCTCAATATAATGTATTTTTGTTGAACATTTTGATTTGTTTCTTTAAATGTTTCCCATTGTTTGTTTGCCTCCACACTTTCAGGCTATTAGGCCAATTTACAAGAGCCAGTTCTCCCCTCGTACCTATTTAGTTGTCTTTAGGTATCAGCAGCGGGATTCTCCCCTAACCGGCGGGGCGAGTCGCACTGGCGCCGAGGAGTGGCGCGAACCACTCAGGCGTCTGGCCGGACGAAGGTGCCGAATCCTCCGCACCTTCAGGGGCTAGGCCGGCGCCGGAGTGTTTGGCGCCACTCCAACCAGCGCGGAAGGGCCTCCGCCGGCCGGCGCGAGTTGGCGCATGCGCGGGAGCGCCAGCGTGTGCCGGCGTGATCCCAGTGCATGCGAAGGGGGTTTTGTCTCCGCGCCGGCCATGGCGTACCGTGACAGCGGCCGGCGCGGAGGGAAAGAGTGCCCCCATGGCACAGGCCCGCCTGCGAATCGGTGGGCCCCGATCGCGGACCAGGCCACCATGGTGGCACCCCCCCGGGGCCAGATCCTCCCGCGCCCCCCCGAGGACTCCGCAGGCCGCCCGCAGAGCCAGGTCCCGCCGGTACAGACCTGGTTTGATTTACGCCGGCGGAACCGGCTGAAAATGGGCGGCTGCTCAGCCCATCACGGGATGGAGAATCGCCGAGGAGGGGCGCTGCCAGCGGCCGGCGCGACGCAATTCCCGCCCCCGTCAAAACCCCGGCGCCGGAGAATTCGGCAGGCGGCGGCGGGGCAGGATTTACGCCACCCCCCGGGGTTCGGAGAATCCCGCCCCTCAAGGTTCTTGTTTTGCATTGGACTATGTCACTTTCAAACTTACCATGTAATCGAATGACAAAATGCCATTTCCGGTGAGAAAATCAGTACGATTGCCACCCGTAGTGGATTGGGCCTGGCGGTGTGATCCGGATTGCAGACTTCAGGCAATTTGAAATTTTGTTTCCCCACATGAAAAACGCCACATCCTCTCTGGGACTGGGTGTCACAGTGTGCTTCTGCTGCCTCGACAGCTCAATCACTGGCTGGGTGAAACTGTGAACCACGTTGTAATGGGTCTTTGCATCGGTCTCAGGCTTCCGCACTGGCGTCATCAGTCAAGACCTCAGTGGGTGTCCTCTGTCCCCAACAAGGAGTGAATGTCGCCACACTCCGGCGCCTGTTCGGGTACACAGAGGGAGAATTCAGAATTACCGAACAGCACGTCTTTCAGGACTTGTGGGAGGAAACCGGAGCACTTGGAGGAAACCCACGCAGACACAGGGAGAACGTGCAGACTCCACACAGACAGTGACCTAAACCAGGAATCGAACCTGGAGCTGTGAAGCAACAGTGCTAGCCAATGTGCTACCGTGCCGCCCAATGGTCATTGCTTGGCACTTGTGCAGCGTGAATGTTACTTGCCACTTGTCAGCCCAAGCCGAGGCATTTCAACATGGACTTTTTCAGTATCTGAGGAGTCACGAATGGTGCTGAGTATTGTCCAATCGTCAGTGACTTTCTAATGGGAGGAAGGTCATTGATGAAGCAGCTGAAGATGGTTGTGTCTAGTATGCCATCATAAACCCGAGGGCACAGCCTCAGACTGAAGGGACGATGCTTTAAAACAGAGAAGAGGAGGAAATTCTTCAGCCAGAGGGTGGTGAATCTGTGGAACGCTTTGCCTCAGAAGGCTGTGGAGACCAAATCACTGAGTGCCTTTCAGACAGAGATAGAAAGGTTTGTGATTAAAAAGGGGATCAGGGGTTACATGGAGAATTTCCGACAGGCTGAAAAGCACCAAGTGTTGTTTGTGTCATACGCCAACCAAGTTGCGAGGCAGGTGATTCCTATTAGCATGAATTCGAATTTTGTCATAAAAATATTTTCATGACTGAAACTTTCCTTTTTTTTTTGCTAATGCACCGCACCCAAGAAAAGTCATGTTTACACAGGAAACGTTCATTTAAACTCAGCTGTGACCTCTCTGGATTCAGGGAAGACGGTGCCTCACGACCAATTAAAACATTTCTTAATTTGGCCTCACCGTTGAGTGCTATTGGCAGATTCCCTGCACTTTCCTGACTAGGTTTTCCTCGGGGTCGATTTTTCTTACTTCTCGAGTTTCTCCCTCAGTGTTGTGCCTTTTTCCCTTGCCAAAACAGATCAAAACAGCCTCGACCATACTCTTCTCCTAAAAGAAAAAGTGGCAGAAAATTGGCACTATTGAGTGGTGGGAGGACAAATTACGGATTCACAGACAATAAAAAGAGGATACAGTTCACGGTGCAAGGCAAATGCTATCGATAACAAACCATAACTTAGATCATTCTCAGCTTGAGTCGGTTCCAGTTATGATGTTATGCGACTCCGGAGGTCAGATCGTATTTAAACC
Organism: Scyliorhinus torazame; assembly: GCF_047496885.1. Classification (NCBI taxonomy): domain Eukaryota; kingdom Metazoa; phylum Chordata; class Chondrichthyes; order Carcharhiniformes; family Scyliorhinidae; genus Scyliorhinus; species Scyliorhinus torazame. Next base: position 59,905,816 of record NC_092712.1, on the reverse strand, counting down.
TATCATCAGAGCGTTTGAAATTTTTACACAGATTATCTGCAATCCAGAAAATCATGGCCTGGCTCTCAGGATGTTATAGATGATTAGAAAATCATAGAAAATCTAGAGCACAGAAGCAGGCCATTCGGCCCATCGTATCCGTGATGGATACAAAGAGATTTTCAGCCTAATCCAGGTTTTGTATAATGTATCCCTGGTCTTGCAGGCCATGGCTGTCAAGTGGCCATTCAAGTATTTTTCAAACGTGGTAAGTGTTTCTGACCCACCACCCTTTCATGCAGCGAATTCCAGATCCCCTCCCATCCGTTTACCAAGTACTTTAATTCTACCGCCCCTAGTTGTTGACCCCTCTGCTTAAGTAAATAGTTCTTCTCTATTTACTCTATTGAGGTCTTTCATCATTTTATGTACCACAATTAAGTCACCCTTCAGCTTCCTTAGCCCCAAAGAAAACAACCTCAGTGTTGGGTCTCTGGGAGCTGAAAAGAAGTCGAGGGCTTTTTTCTTATTGCTATTTTAAAAGAATGGACTATCTGCTGAACTGAAAAAGATGGTTGCTACCAGTCACATGACCACAAAGTTGGCCCTTTGTCCCGGGAGCTGCCACAAGGAGGTACAGAACAAGAGTATTCTTTTCTCAGCCGATGGTATCTCGGATCTCATTGTGCAGACCCCTTATAATCACAAAAACCAGGACACTCGCACATCAAAACTCGTTATTCTTACAGAGCTGCTGGCAGGCCCGTATCACACCTGCGCCTGTTTGGGCCCATTTCAAAAGGTAACCAAAGAGGCGCCGGAGAAGCTCACCTCACTACTGGAGTCAGTGGGTCTGCCGAGCCATTGGCTTCCTGACCCTTAGTATGGATAATAACTCTATAAGCAACTTACGACTGGAACATTATCAATCCTGAAATCAAAACCAGTTCCAGACACTGGATAAACATCTGGCTCACTCCCAGTATTCGGCTTTATATTCACTCTTACCCAAATACATGGTGGCGCCACCGAGGAAGTATATGTTCTCCCAGGAGTGGAAATCTTCGTGGTCGGAAAAATGTTCTTTGTGTGTTTGGCTTTCTATTGTATCCACTGTGCGAACCTTGAAGTTTGCATGTTTCTGTGTTGGAGTGTGATATTTTGCTGTTGACTTACACTGGGAGGTGAAATGATTCAGTTTGGAGCACTTTAAACATCTGTTCCCTCGTGCAAGACATTTCCCTTTTAAGTGACCATTGCCACAGCGGTAGCACGTCATGACGTTGATGCGCAGGAAATGATTGAGCATGCGCGAATCGCTCCTCTGGTTGAGTTCGGTATTTTGCCGTAGTGCGCATGCGCAGCTTCTTGCGCATGCGCAGAACGGGATCTTGCCAGGTCACATCTCTCTTGACTGTGCGCTTGCGCGTACATATTTGAATTGGAGCCGGCGGCCAGAAGAAGTTGCCTGTGAGGCGAGGACACCATTTCAACTTCTTCCACCTCGTGGAAGATTTCTCCCCGTTTTTTTTCTGAAGAAACTCAAGGTCCTGCTGTTTCTTTTGTTCTTGCGCTGTGCACTTTGCTATGATGGTTTTTAGAGTTAGATCATTTTGTTGCATTAGTGATTCCTTTAAGTGTTCATCGGAGAGTCCATAGATTAATTGGTCTCTGATGATCATAGATTATCATAGAATTTACAGTGCAGAAGGAGGCCATTCGGCCCATAGAGTCTGCACCGGCTCTTGGAAAGAGCACCCTACCCAAGGTCCACACCTCCACCCTATCCCCATAACCCAGTAACCCCACCCTACACTAAGGGCAATTTTGGACACTATGGGCAATTTATCATGGCCAATCCACCTAACTTGCACATCTTTGGACTGTGGGAGGAAACCGGAGCACCCGGAGGAAACCCACGCACACACGGGGAGGATGTGCAGACTCCGCACAGACAGTGACCCAAGCCGGAATCGAACCTGGGACCCTGGAGCTGTGAAGCATTTGTGCTATCTACAATGCTACCATGCTGCCCTTGGAAGGAGAAAGTTAAATGGAATCTGTTAAATCAGCATAGTTACAGCCTTGTGATCTGAGATATGTGACAAAATTAGAGATTGCCTCGCCGTTTTTTTGGAACCTGTTGCGTAGGTTAAAACTTTCCAGGATTTCATTAGACTGTGTTTTACAATGTTCTTCAAATTCAGCGAGTATCACTTGAAATTTAGTTTTGTCTTCATTTTCAATGTAAGTGAAAGAGTTATAAATGTCAATAGCTTGCTGGCCTGCCCTTGCTAGTAGCAGCACAATCTTTCTCTCGTCGGAGGCTGTGTTTAAGTCAGTAGCTGCCATGCATATTTGGAACTGTTGTTTAAACATTTTCCAGTTCCTATTTAAGTTACCGGTAGTTTTCAGCTGCCGTGGAGCTTGCACGTGTTCCATTGTGTCGGTTGGTTGTCTAGGATCCAAATGCTGCAAAGTCTTCCAAAGTCGAGCTGTCGGTACTTTAATTTCTGTTCTTTTTCTTTTCTCTAACCTAATCTAGCTCGTATTGTTCGCTTAAAGTCAGCCTGGTACCATCTTTTGTTACCTTACTGTAGTGTGTTTGGCAGCACTACTGTATGTAACATGCGTTACTCAATCCAGTTGTGGCAGAGGCTTTCTGCACCTTGATGAAGAAGGCTCGAAGTCGTCCAGAGGTATTGAAAGGTTTATGGAGTAACAGAATTTAACAACTGCGTGAGTTCTTACTTTAAGATCAATACCAGTAGAAAGGTTACAACGTTTATATACTGTAGCTATGTCTGACCACACTAGTAGCCCTGAGCTAGATCTATGCTCCTGCTCTCGTCACAGTCTAATCACCAAGAGAGGCAGAGAGCCGCTTGCATTTGGCTTTCACACCGGCCAGTGCTGCCCCCTAGTGATTTTTCAATTTCCCATTCACCACTTATGTACATACCCATGTAAAGATCACTACTGGACCCAAGTTCGAATCCCACCACGGCAGGTGGTGAAATTTGAACTCAATAAAAATCTGGAATTAAAAAGTCTAACGATGACCATGAAACCATTGTTGATTGTCGTAAAAGCCCATCTGGTTTACTAATGTCATTTAGGGAAGGAAATCTGCCATCCTTACCTGGTCTGGCCGACATGTGACTCCAGATCCACAGCAATGTGATCGACTCTCAAATGCCCTCTGAAGTAGATGGCAGTTAGTCCCATAAAATGCATTAAAAAAATCACACAACAGAGCTATCTTCAGATACCACCAGCAGAGTAAAGCCTCTTACAGCTTTTGTTATGCAATAATGTGTGTTTCATTTCTACAGAATGTCCTATGGACTAAGTTCAGCAATTAGCTCATTCCAGAAGGTCGTTTCTTCAGTCCTGTCAGATGTTGAGAAAGTGTTGCACCTATTCGATGACATGTCGGCCCACAGAAGGGGCAAAGCATAACATGATCAGCGGGTATCAGCGCTGCTCCAACAACTCAAATAACAGTGCGATAGTCAACAAGGACCAGCACTTTTATAACACCCAGGATTGACTTTCCGGGATAGAGAGCAACAGCAGCTGGAGTAAAGCCTACACGCGACAATGTCATTCAAACACTTCCAATTTTGTCTCAAAGATGCACATTTACCTCTTCCAGTTGTTGCACATTTCGACCCATATGTAGAAATGTCACAATGGAGGCATCAGGAATGCCATTATTACTATCAAGTTCATTGGTTCTGTACATAATGTATACTGGGTGAATGGGAATGGACGAGCCACAGGTTGACTTGTAGCATTTGAGAGTCCATTAATGGTGCGTAGGTTGTATAGGATGGCATGAAGGGAATGAGAGGCCATTGGGGGTGGATGAAGGGCATAGGTTAGCATGCGGGCATGGTCATGACCTTTTGAACTTTCCTTTCAAAAGGTTCCCTCATCCAGACTATGGTTCACAACATCTCTGGGGGCTGTGAGCCACTCGACCTAAAAAGCTGGCATAACTCCACGAAGGTAGCAGGGGTTAAAAGATGCCTATCCTCAGAATGGAGCCGGCCAGGTGGGAGTGCAGGGTGTGGGCTCCTAACCAGCACCAGCATAACCCATGCTGGTCAAAACTGGCGTTGCCGGGAAACCCAGATTCTGATCCCGGTTGCTATGTTTAATAGTGTCTATCGACTGGATGAAAACCCAACCCAATGCTCCAGCTGTGGCCTAACAAGTGTTTTCTGAGGAATTAGCATTAATAAATCTAAGGATCCCCCTGTGCTTTTTTAAATCACCTTCTCAACTCATTCTAGAAAATTCAAAGATTTGTGTTCGCACATCCAGGTCTGTGTTCCTGCACCCACTTTAAAATTCCCCCATTTAGTTCACATTGCAGTTCCTCATTCTTCCAACCAAAATGAAGCACTTCACCCTTCACTGCATTAACTCTGCCATGGGTTTGCTAATTTCACCAGTCTTTCACCCCCTGAAGTCTTACTATCAACCTCACTGTTTGTTACAACCAGGCAAAGTGCCTCAACTACAGTTCGGTGGCTTTGGCATCTATCATTATGAAGTGTTTTGCGAGGTAGTCATGAGACACACCAAATCCATACCTCCAGAATGCCTTGATCCATGCAATTCGCATACCGCCACAACAGGTCCACAGGAGGTGCCATCTCCCTGGCCCTACATTCATCCCTGGAGCATCTCAACAAAAAGGCTCCAAGGTCAGACTGCTATTCATTGTCTACAGCTCCGCCTTCAACACCATAATCCCAGCCAAACTCACATCAAAACTCCAAAACCTAGGACTTGGCTCCTCCCTCTGCGACTGGATCCTTGACTTCCTGACCCGCAGACCACAATCAGTAAGGATAATTTATCACTGCTGCCACAGTGACCCTTGTTTAGAGAGGTGGAAATTTAATATCCATCCTCATTCTTAATCGGTACCTATCATCTATGCTGCAAAGTGTGGATGAGGACAGAGGCAGATTGGTTAGAATGTTCCAGGCTTTCAACCGTCTACTTGTAAATGAAAAATGGATATTTAGGATATGTTCAGGCAGCTAACATTTATGGAGACATTTATCCATGTCTCATTTCAAATAGTAAATGAAGAAAAATTCAAATTAGTAGTTCCATTTTGGAAGGATTGTATTTTTCAGAGAGCTAGGAGTTAAAATTCGTTGTCACCCAGTCTTGGCCCAATCTGGGAAGCCTGAGCCTGGCCTAAATTTAGACATTGGGCTGGATGAACTACCAGCATTTGCCGCACCTCTTAGATTTCAGGTCACCACAGGACTCGAGTGTGTGAGGACAGGATGGTGGGAAGAGGACAGTTCATATCAGGCAGGAACCCTCAGGACCTGTGGAGCTGGAAAGAGCTCATCTACTCTCCCCGGATTCCCATCAAAATTGTTTTTCATCACTGTATTTTTTGTGGGTGATGCGACCATCAATTCACACGAGACAGAGAGTTGAAGTGAACAGTGGCTTTAATCAACTAGAACAGTGTCTTCCTGCGACTGCTCTGCACTGAGAGCCGCCTACAGGGCAGCTGCTCTATATACATCCTCTCAAGGGGGTGGAGCCAGGGGTGGAGCCTACAAGAGCACCAACCTGATACAATCAGTGTAGTACAGTACAATGGTCCATAGGTGGAGCCCACATGGGCAACAGCATAGTACAATGTTGTACAATGGTGAATGGTTACCATAATACGTTCACCACATTCACCCCCTGTTACAAAATTGATGTCCTGCGGGGGTGAAAGGCTCACAGGTTGAGTCTGTCCGGCACCCTGATCATGCGCTGCGATTGCCTGAGCTCTGGTTTCGCAGCGGGCACGGGTGTCGAACTCGTAGGTGCGGGCATGGGTGTTGAACTCATCGATGTGGGCACAGGTGTGGACTCCGGGAGCGTGTCTTCTGGAATTTCATCCCTGTAGGTCAGCGATGGGGGGAGGGGGTATAGGAGGATGTGTGGAGGCCATGTAGGGGCGGGGGCGCTGTTCGGTGTATGTTGGGGGCGGGGGGGGTAGGTGATGGTAGGGGATCCTGCGGGTGCCAGGTCCCCGGAGGGAGACCGTATCTTGTCGGCCGTCGGGGTGCGCTACGTATGCATACTGGGAGTTGGTGTGAAGGAGCTGGACCCTCCCGACCAGGGGGTTGGACCTATGGCTCCTTACGTGTTTCCGGAGTAGTACGGGCCCCGGTGTCTTCAGCCAGGATGGAAGCGAGACCCCGGAGGTGGATTTCCGAGGGAAAACAAACAGGCGGTCATGAGGGGTCTCGTTCGTGGCTGCGCAAAGAAGTGACCTAATGACGTGGAGCGTGCCGGGGAGGACCTCCTGCCAGTGGGAAACTGCGAGATTCCTAGACCGTAGGGCCAGGAGTATGGCCTTCCATACCGTCGCGTTCTCCCTCTCCACCTGTCCGTTTCCCCGGGGGTTGTAACTGGTAGTCCTGCTCGAGGCGATGCTCTTACCGAGCAGGTACTGACGCAGTTCGTCGCTCATAAATGAGGAGTCCCGGTCACTGTGGATGTAAGTGGGGAAACCGAACAAGGTGAAGATACTATGTAGGGCCTTAATGACGGTGGCCGCGGTCATGGGGCAAGGGATTGCAAAGGGAAAGCCGGAGAACTCGTCAATGCCGTTGAGGAAATACATGTTGCAGTTGGCAGAGGGGAGGGGCTCTTTGAAGTCGATACTGAGGCGCTCAAAGGACCGGGATGCCTTAACCAGGTGGGCCTTATCCGGTCGATAGAAGTGCGGCTTACACTCCGTGCAGATTTTGCAGTCCTTGGTCATGGCCTGTACTCAGTGGAGCAGGGCAGATTGCGGGCCTTGATGCAGTGGAGAAGCCGGGTGACCCCCGGGTGGCAGAGGTCATCGTGGATGGCCCGGAGTCGGTTATCTTGCGCGCTGGCGCATGTGCCGCGGGACAAGGCATCTGGGGGCTCGTTGAGCTTCCCAGGACGATACACTATATCGTAATTATAGGTGGAGAGTTCGATCTTCCACCTCAACATTTTATCGTTCTTGATCTTGCCCCGCTGCGTATTGTCAAACATGAAGGCTACCGACCGTTGGTCGGTGACGAGGGTGAACCTCCTACCAGTGAGGCAGTGCCTCCAGTGCCGTACAGCTTCCACGATGGCTTGAGCTTCTTTTTCGACTGAGGAGTGTCGAATTTCGGAGGCATTGAGGGTACGGGAGAAAAATGCTACTGGCCTGCCTGGTTAAGGGTAGCGGCGAGGGCAACCTCTGACGCGTCGCTCTTCACCAGGAAGGGGACGGACTCATCCACCGCGCGCATCGCGGCTTTGGCAATATCTGCCTTGATGCGGCTGAAGGCCAGGCGGGGCTCAGCCTCCAGTGGGAAGATGGTGGCTTTGATAAGTGAGTCTGAGAGTTGGGCCTGTGGTTTGGAGGACTTGGACCTGGCCAGGCAAGCTTTGGCAAAGTGCCCTTTCTCGCCGCAGTCGCTACAGTTCGCGTTCTGAGCCGGGCAACGCTGCCTGGGTGCTGGCTCTGGCCGCAAAAGTAGCAGGGCAGCTCCCTGGGATGGGCGGGCAGCCGTGCGGCACAGACCTGGGGTACTCTCTGGTCGGGAGGCCACGAGGGGGTCGCGTGATCGGAGGGGAAAGCGTTGAGGCTTTGGAATGCTACTTCTAGGGAAGTGGCTAGTTTTACCGTTACTTCTAGGTCGAGGGCTCCCTTCTCGAGCAGGCGCTGCCTGACGTAGTTGTACCGTACTCCAGCTACGTAGGCATCCCGGACGGCGGGTTCCACGTGTTGGGAGGCCGTGACGGCCTGGTAGTTGCTGCTTCGCGCGAGGTCGCGTAGGTACTCCTCCAGCGATTCACCGGTGCGTTGGCAGCGAGTGGTGAGGAGGTGCCGTGCGTACACTTTGTTCACCGGCCTCACATATAGGCACTTCAGCATCGTGAGGGCGTCTGCGTATGTGGTCGCTTCCTCGAGTTGTACGGAGATTCGATGGCTCACCCGGCCGTGCAGGAGGCTCAGCTTCTGTTCGTCGGTGACGGAGGGCGAGGAGGAGGCGGCGAGGTAGGCCTCGAAACATCGGAGCCAGTGTGAAAAAATCCCTTTGGCTTCCGCGGCCTGTGGGTTGAGTTCCAGTCGGTCAGGTTTGAGGGCTGCTTCCATCGCGATGTTGTAGTTGATTAAATTGATGCGACCATCAATTCACACGAGACAGAGAGTTGAAGTGAACAGTGGCTTTAATCAACTAGAACAGTGCCTGCCTGCGACTGCTCTGCACTGAGAGCCGCCTACAGGGCAGCTGCTCGATATACCTCCCCTCAAAGGGGCAGAGCCAGGGGCAGAGCCCACAAGGGCACCAACCTGATACAATCGGTGTAGTACAGTACAATGGTCCATAGGTGGAGCCCACATGGGTAACAGCAAGTACAATGTAGTACAGTGGTGAATGGTTACCATAATACGCTCACCACAGTGGGCAGCCACTGGCTAGGCTGCATCCTCACTGGACCTGATTAGACAGCCCAATTTCTCCAAGGGGTCGTATAAAAGGCCTTATGCCACTCTTTCGCAAATGCCAGGGACCTATGCCTGATTTAGATGGCCACCCCAAATGCCTGAAAATTATACCGAAGTAATGTTGAGGAGGACATCTTTCCGGCATAACTGGGGTGCAGGATAATCTTCCCCAAATCTGATCCTCATTGTGTACATTTTAAGCCTGTAAAACAGGCACAACAGCAATGAATTTCCAGGCCCACCGTTTTACGATGGCCATCGGGAGGTAAAAGATGTTTTAAAACTGATGTTTTGTTCTACTCCCTGACTGACATAACTAATGGACAAAATAGGGAAGGATGGGAACAGCACTGGACTGGGGTGAGCACAGTAAGAAGTCTTACAACACCAGGTTAAAGTCCAACAGGTTTGTTTCAAACACTAGATTTCGGAGCTAGTGTTTGAAACTGAGGAAGGAGCAGTGCTCGTTTGAAACAAACCTGGTGGACTATAACCTGGTGTTGTAAGACTTATTACGATGCTTATTACGAGGGTTTCCTGACACGGTATGTAGATAGGCCAACGAGAGGCGAGGCCGTATTGGATTTGGTACTGGGTAATGAACCAGGACGGGTGTTAGATTTGGAGGTAGGTGAGCACTTTGGTGATAGTGACTACAATTCGATTACGTTTACTTTAGTGATGGAAAGGGCTAGGTATATACCGCAGGGCAAGAGTTATATCTGGGGGAAAGGCAATTATGATGCGATGAGGCAAGACTTAGGTTGCATGAGATGGAGAGGAAAACTGCACGGGATGGGCACAATGGAAATGTGTAGCTTGTTCAAGGAACAGCTACTGCGTGTCCTTGAAAAGTATGTACCTGTCAGGCAGGGAGGAAGTGGTCGAGCAAGGGAACCGTGGTTTACTAAGGCAGTTGAAACACTTGTCAAGAGGAAGAAGGAGGCTTATGTAAAGATGAGACATGAAGGTTCAGTAAGGGCGCTCGAGAGTTACAAGTTAGCTAGGAAGGACCTAAAGAGAGAGCTAAGAAGAGCCAGGAGGGGACATGAGAAGTCTTTGGCAGGTAGGATCAAGGATAACCCTAAAGCTTTCTATAGATATGTCAGGAATAAAAGAATGACTAGGGTAAGAGTAGGGCCAGTCAAGGACAGTAGTGGGAAGTTGTGCTTGGAGTCCGAGGAGATAGGAGAGGTACTAAATTAATATTTTGCGTCAGTATTCACACAGGAAAAAGACAATTTTGTCGAGGAGAATACTGAGATTCAGGCTACTAGACTAGAAGGGCTTGAGGTTCATAAGGAGGAGGTGTTAACAATTCTGGAAAGGGTGACAATAGATAAGTCCCCAGGGTCGGATGGGATTTATCCTAGGATTCTCTCGGAAGCTAGGGAGGAGATTGCTGAGCCTTTGGCTTTGATCTTTAAGTCATCTTTGTCAACAGGAATAGTGCCAGAAGACTGGAGGAGAGCAAATGTTGTCCCCTTGTTCAAGAAGGGGAGTAGAGACAACCCAGGTAACTATAGACCAGTGAGCCTTACTTCTGTTGTGGGCAAAATCTTGGAAAGATTTATAAGAGATAGGGTGTATAATCATCTGGAAAGGAATAATTTGATTAGACATAGTCAACACGGTTTCGTGAAGGGCAGGTTGTGCCTCACAAACCTTATTGAGTTCTTTGAGAAGGTGACCAAACAGGTGGATGAGGGTAAAGCAGTTGATATGGATTTCAGTAAAGCGTTTGATAAGGTTCCCCACGGTAGGCTACTGCAAAAAGTACGGAAGCATGGGATTCAGGGAGATTTAGCTGTTTGGATCAGAAATTGGCTAGCTGGAAGAAGTCAAAGAGTGGTGGTTGATGGGAAGTGTTCAGACTGGAGTCCAGTTACTAGTGGTGTACCACAAGGATCTGTTTTGGGGCCACTGCTGTTTGTCATTTTTATAAATGACCTGGAGGAGGGCGTAGAAGGATGGGTGAGTAAATTTGCAGATGACACTAAAGTTGCTGGAGTTGTGGACAGTGCGGAAGGATGTTACAAGTTACAGAGGGACATAGATAAGCTGCAGCGCTGGGCTGAGAGGTGGCAAATGGAGTTTAATGCAGAAAAGTGTGAGGTGATTCATTTTGGAAGGAATAACAGGAAGACTGAGTACTGGGCTAATGGTAAGATTCTTGGCAGTGTGGATGAGCAGAGAGATCTCGGTGTCCATGTACATAGATCCCTGAAAGTTGCCACTCAGGTTGAGAGGGTTGTTAAGAAGGCTTACGGTGTGTTAGCTTTTATTGATAGAGGGATTGAGTTTCGGAGCCATGAGGTCATGTTGCAGCTGTACAAAACTCTGGTGCGGCCGCATTTGGAGTATTGCGTGCAATTCTGGTCGCCGCATTATAGGAAGGATGTGAAAGTATTGGAAAGGGTGCAGAGGAGATTTACCAGAATGTTGCCTGGTATGGAGGGAAGATCTTATGAGGGAAGGCTGAGGGACTTGAGGCTGTTTTCGTTAGAGAGAAGAAGGTTAAGAGGTGACTTAATTGAGGCATACAAGATAATCAGAGGATTGGATAGGGTGGACAGTGAGAGCCTTTTTCCTCGGATGGTGATGTCTAGCATGAGGGGATATAGCTTTAAATTGAGGGGAGATAGATATAGGACAGATGTCAGAGGTAGGTTCTTTACTTAGAGAGTAGTAAGGGCGTGGAATGCCCTGCCTGCAACAGTAGTGGACTCGCCAACACTAAGGGTATTCAAATGGTCATTGGATAGACATATGGACGATAAGGGAATAGTGTAGATGGGCTTTAGAGTGGTTTCACAGGTCGGCGCAACATCGAGGGCCGAAGGGCCTGTACTGCGCTGTAATGTTCTATGTTCTATGTTAAGCAACAGCTAATGAATCATTTACACAGGATGAGTGTCAATGTTTGTTCAGCCAGCTGTGTGAAGTCTGCAATTTTTCTGGAAAGTGCCAAAAATGACCTTTGAGAAAAGCCAGATTTAGCTACTTGGCCCAGCTGATAATTCAGAAAAAACATGAGCAAAAGTTTGTTGATAGGGCAAGACTTCAAAAAGTGTGAAATAAGCACCAAATCACCGTTTACCATTCCTTTTTAGATATTAATTCCGGGGATAATGCAGAAGGGCCTACATTAAAATTCCAGCCAAAACTGATCATTTTTCAGGTCTGGTCACTCAGAGGGT